>NC_065443.1:4184204-4859496 GCF_917563875.1 Diabrotica virgifera virgifera
TTAATTATGGTTCAAGTTCCTATCTCTCTAAAACTATTAAATAAGCAAACACATTATCTCCGCAAATTGATTTCTTTGTGAACGACTTTACTGCGTTTTCCACACAATTACATTTATACTTAACTTAATGTTCTAATTTCAAGACTGATTTGTCAACTACTGTTATTGTCTTTGTTCTAGGATAAGTTGTATTTGTCAATTTCAAAATGTTCTAGCTCTCAATTATTAAAGGAGAGCAAGTAATTTTATTCTTTATTATTGTTTGCTATGTATTTACCAATTTTGTACCTACTAGATCTTATGTTTCTAATTTGTGTGACATTTTAATTTAATTGTATCATGTACTAATGGACTTCGGTCCGTAAATAAATAATAAATAAATTATTGAACGATGAATGTTCTGGGATATGTTGTTCTTTAAACATCTTTAAATGACAATATAATTAAATTTAACGTTTTACTCTTTTCTTATTTTATCCATTTCATCTTATCATTCTTATCTTATTTCAATTTTTGTTAACAAATGGAACAGGACCGGATTTAAGGGATGGCAGGCTAGGCAGCTGCCCGGGGCCCCCACATTTCGGGGGCTCCCACATAGCCCCAAACATAAGAGGTTCATTTAAACAGATAGTGGCAGGAGATATAGGAACTCGACAATGCATGACAAGTATAAAATGAAGGAGAGTAGGAGTGATAATATAATACATTGTTCATGGTTATGTTTTTCACCTTCCACCAGACAAGTGTATTGCTTCCTTTGTAAATTATTAATTAGTATTCTTACACAATTTGCCACAGAGGATTTTGTGATTGGAAACATGCAGATAGTAGGCTTATAAATCACTAATGCTTGGTTGTACCAACAGATCTTAAGCTTAAGTCGAGAATATCATAATAATTAATATAATATAATTATAATATATTACGATAAGAATGCCATAATATAATAATAGATATAATTGATAATAAGGTAAGAATCTAAAATTATGGTGCAACGTAAGTGATACTCAACTAGGCCCTATCTACAAGTAGAGCTTAGCTAAGCTGAAGCTTAAGATCTGTTGGTGCAACCAAGCATAAATGTCTAAAGCACGCGAAAGAATTAGGCGTATTGATACTGAAATAGCAAAACAGGCCGAAGAAATAAAGAATTATTGGAAAATGGTAACTCAAAGACTAATTTTAGTGTTATAAAATTTATTTGTGAACAAGATTTAGCATTTGGCAGCGAAAATGAGTTGTCAAATCCATCACAAAATGAAAATTATTTGGGAATACTCCTGTTATTAGCTGAATATGATTAATTTTTAAAGCACCATATTAATAAATATTCAAACACTGGAAGAGGACATGTCAACTATCTTTCATCAACTATATGTGAGGAAATTGTACATCCGATGGGTCTTCTTCTTCTTTGAGTGCCTCTCCTATCGGAGATTGGATATCATTAGGGCGATTCTAATTTTATTTACTGCTGTTTTGAACAATTCGTTAGTGGTACAGCCAAACCACTCTCTCAAATTTCTCATCCAGGACATTCTTCTACGGCCTGGATTTCTTCGTCCTTGGATTTTTCCTTGCATTATGTTTTGTAGGAATGTGTACTTTTGTCCCCTCATCAGGTGGCCTAAGTATTCAAGTTTTCTCTTTTTTATATTCAGTAGAACTTCTGGCTTGTTATTTATTCTGCGTATTACTTCTTCATTTGTAATTTTATCCACCCAACTTATTCTTAGTATACGGCGGTAGCACCACATCTCAAAGCTTTCAAGATTTTTAATATTCCTCTGTTTAAGAGTCCATGACTCAACACCGTAGAGCAAAGTACTGAATACATAGCATTTTAACATTCTAGTTCGTAGATGCATACTAATATCACGATTACAAAATAATTTTTTCATTTTTATAAAAGTAGACCTGGCAATTTCAATACGTCTTTTTATCTCGTGATTTTGGTCACCTGTTTCATTGATAAGGGTTCCCAAGTATTTGTATTCGTTTACTTTTTCAAGTTGGGTACCGTTTATTGTGATACTAGTGTCATTTATTGGATTCTTACTGAAGGTCATATATTTGGTTTTTTTGACGTTCATCCTTATGCCGTAGTTATTACATATCTCATTCATACTTTCAACTAGATGTTGTAGATCTTCCGCTGTTCTTGCCATTATCACAGTATCGTCAGCATATCGAATGTTATTGATAACTTCTCCATTGACTATTATCCCTTCGTTTGCATATGAGAGAGCTTCTTGGCATATTTGTTCGCTGTAGATATTAAACAAGAGCGGTGACAATATACAACCCTGTCGTACCCCTCTACGTATTTCTATTTCGTCCGATGTTTGGTCTTCTATTTTTATATTAGCTCGCTGATTCCAGTACAGATTTAATATTATTTGTATGTCTCTGGTGTCAATGTTCTTACTCTCCAGGATTTCTTTGAGTTTACTGTGGCGTACTTTGTCAAAGGCCTTTTTAAAGTCTATAAAGCAGGCGTGTACCTCTTGGTTAACATCTAGGCATCTCTGTGTTAGAACGTTCAGGGCAAAGAGAGCATCCCTTGTACCTAATCCTTTTCTGAATCCCATCTGTGTATCGGTAATATCGATGTCTAGTTTTTGATAGATTCGGTTGTGGATGACTCTAAGAAATATTTTAAGCAGGTGACTCATCAAGGAGATTGTTCGATGATCTGAACATTGCACTGCCTTAGTTTTCTTTGGTATGGTGACAAACGTAGACAGTAACCATTCTTGTGGTATTATACCAGTACTGTATATTGTATTGAATATATGCAATATTATGGTTACGGATTGATCATTCAAAAGCTTCAGCAGTTCTGTAGGGATTTCATCAGGTCCGTTTGCTTTTCCATTTTTAGCGTTTCTTATTGCGTATTCTACTTCTTCTTTCAATATGTCTGGCCCAGTTGCATTGATTATCTGAGTTAAGTTGTTTCTATCGTCTTCAAATAATTCATTCAGGTATTCTGTCCATCTTTTTATTTTATTCTCTAGATCTACAATAAGGTTTCCATCTTTGTCTTTAAGTTTACCTATTTGGCATTTCTTTATGCTTCCTGTTATCTCTTTTACTTTTTTGTGTATATTGAACGCATCGTACTTTTTCTCATAGGTTTCCATTTCTTCACACTGTCCTTTAATCCACGCCTCTTTGGCTTCTTTTATTCTCTTTTTTATGTGTTTGTTTATTTCTTTGTATTTGTCTAATTAATTCTTCATATTTCTTCTTTGTTCCATCAAGTCTAGTATGTCCTGTGTCATCCACCCCTTGTTCTTTGTTGTCGTTTTTGTCAGATGTTTCTTTCCTGCTGTTTGTATAGCTGTATTTATGTACTTTAATTTTTGGTTAACGTTATCTGTATCGTTAATTTGTTGTTGCACTGAACTGAGGTTTTCATTTATTTCTTCTTCTGTTTCTTGTTGTATATTTTTGTTTCTAAGTTTAACTAAATCTAGTGTCTTTCTTTGTGGTCTCCTTATCTTTTTTGGTCTCGCCTCTATCACAGTAACTACCGGATTATGATCTGAGCCTATATCAGCTCCTGGGTACGTCTTAGTACATTTAACAGCATTACGATACCTCCTTGCTATCAGAATGTAGTCTATTTGATTTCTCACTATTTTTTCTTTGGTATGTTGTGGAGATGTCCATGTATATAATCGCCGAGGAGGTAATTTAAAAAGGGTGTTTGTTATTACGAAGTCTTCGCTCTGGCAAAATTGAATCAATCGATCTCCTCTGTCGTTTCTGTTTCCAAGTCCATAGTTTCCTACATGTTCTCCTACCTTACCTTGACCGACCTTGGCATTAAGATCGCCCATTATTATGTTAATGTGTTGCTTTTTTATTGCTTTCAGCATTTCTTCTAAGTCGTTGTAGAATTGTTCTATTTCATCGTCATCTTTATCTGCTGTTGGTGCATAGGCTTGAATAAGATTTATTAACCTAGATGTTATTTGCCCTAGATGTTATTTAACATAAAAGGACATAATAAAGAAATTTGGACTAAGCTTGTAATACAACCTTTTCAGTCTTGTAAATTTGTGTTGATGAACCCATCTATATTTTATTAATTTATAAATAAGATTTTGCATTTACAACTTTTTCAGCATTTGATATCACGACCCCTATTTTGTCTCTAGTTTTTCAGCCAGTCTCTCAGCCATCATTTGTGTTGGTTCACAAATATAAATTATCTAATTTCAAAACATAAACCATACATTACATTATCTGTATGTTGTTTTGCCTACCTTTCTTCATCAATTTACGTACACTTCATTGATGATTGTGGGTACTCAAATTCCCCCCTTCTATTTTACATCTAGATAATCTATTCTCACTAACTCTTTATTTTTATAATTCCAACACACTGATGTTAGCTGTTATCATTGCTTGTACTATAAACAACTATAAATTTAGTAGCTGTGTAACCAATTTTTCATGATACTTCAAGTTCCATTGACAATTGTTGTCTTGACATCAGACAGATTCGCTTTTGATATCTCACATCTTAGTTGCCTGTCAGCTCTTGTAACATAATGACCTAATTTGTTACCTTTGACCCACTTACAACGTGTGGGAGTCATATGTTATCCTAGGGCCATATCCTTAGGGATTATATCCATCCTTTGGATTTTGCCATGTTGGCATCTATATAAGACTTTTAGTCTGTTTTTGAAGGGCTTTGACCTTCGTATTTTTTGGTTGGCTCACCATGTTCTTGTAAGTATAACCAAACTTTGATTCTACCTTGGTCATCACTTTAAGTTCAACATTTTGATAATTAATATGGTTATACTTATTTTAGGCAACACTGATGATGCTCTTTTTAGAGCGAAAACGTTCTGTTCGATGTTTGTAGCCCTATAGGGCTTTTTAAAATAATATACCTTTTACCAAGACCAAGATTTTTTATTAAATTTTACTTGTAATTAATGGTATACAGCCAGCTACAGGAAATTCTTCCTAGTGGAAGATTTATTAAGTTATGTCTTTCTTTAATTTGTATTAATATTAAGCGTTCTGAGTAAGGAGTACAGGTAATCAGAGAATTTTTCCATTTCTTTGAAATGATGATTCCAACTCCGTACCGATGGGTGTTATTGTCGATTCCGGAGTAATAAAATACGCCATCATTTCGTGTTGAACATTTCCCGGATCCTGGCCATTGTGTATCGCTGATTCCTAAAACATCGATGTTTAGTCTATTCATTTCTTGTTCAACATTATCCAGTTTTCCTGCAGAGAACAAACTTCTCACATTCCACGTTGCAACTCTTAAAGTTGTTGGTTTCTGCATTTTTGTACAAGGATTTTGCAGGTTTACGACCGAGTGAGCCTTGTAGTCTTGTGCTTTTCTCTCTCTGCCGGATCTTGGTATCCGATTCCCATGATCAGTAGAGTTTCCACTATTTTTGGTGTACACCGTAATGACTTAACTAGGGGTACTCTATGAGTCTTTAATGCAGTGGTTCCCCCTTGCCTTCTGCATCCTTCCACCGTTGACCATCCTTGGTTCATCCGCCTTCGAGACCGATTTCTCGATCTCAGAACAAAAGAGTGCCCTTCCACATACTAGCTCATCCGCCCGAAGCCGTTGGCCAGTAAGTGGTGGGATTGCATATACCGGCAATCATTCGGTAGATTTCACCATATCTGGTTACCCTCACTTAGTTTAGCCTGCAGGCCAATGCAGTTGCCCGGAATGTGGCACGAGGAGCCATAAATGAGAGTTGGATGTCTTATGGGGACCAGTTATCAAGAACCATCTCCCGTCCATGACGCTCGATGTGGCCGTTCCGATAGAAAGGTACTACCCCTATAATACATCCCATATATCCCGATGGGTCAATACGTATTAAATGAAATAGTTTCAAGGATTAAGAAGTCAAAATATTATTCAGTTCATATCAGTCAATTAACAATAAATTTCTTAGAATAATTTTTAGAATTTCTTGTATTTTTCACTTTCTCTACTTATAGATACAACTTAACAGAATGTTTAAAAGCTGCGTCTTTAAGCGACAGCAACGCAGACCGTGGTAAAAATATTATTGTTTTTAAAAGAGCAAACATTACTAGATGATCATGGAGATAATGCCGCAAAAGGACTAGTTAAAGATTATAATCAGATTAAAGGAGCATTATCCAAAATTTCGGAAGACTATGAGCAACAATTTAAAACTCGTAGCATTGCAAATCGTTTGTACCTAATAATCGAATGTGTTTACTGAAAACAGAGAGGATATTAGGGAGGACAACCAGCACAAGTCGTATTCTTCAAGATCCAAATATTGACCTTAATTCAGGAGTGTCAGCACTTAGATCACTTAAATAAATTATACAGTCAAGACGTGACAATTTCGAATGAGAACATCAGAGAAGTTTAGAACTCAAAATTTTTCTCACTTCATTACCTCTTTAAGTCATGGGCTTTCTGCATATGAATCCATTCATTCCAATTTTGGATTTTTACATCATTTGGGAAAATTGGAAAATTTAACTCTCAATGAAATTGAAGCTCACTCACCAACATTATCATCGACTTGACAACATTTATGGCAATGATTTAGATGAAAACCTATGTGTCCATCTGGTACAGTTTGTAAGATTCTTTAATTAATTTAAGGAGGAAATCAGCTCATCAAATATATGCAAAGAACTTCAAATGTACCAACTGCTAAAAGAAAAGAATATGAATGATGCTTTTCCAAATGTTAAGGTGGCACTTTGATTATATTTAGTTGTGATGCTAACTAACTGCAGTAGTTAGAGATCATTCTCAAAATTTAAGTTAATTAAAAATCGACTTCCGTCTATGATGGGCCAAGAATGTTTGAATGATCTCTCCATAATGAGCATTGGCCATGATGTCTTAATGCAACTGGATATGTCACACATAATCAAGAAATTTTCAATTAAAATATATCGAAAAGTTCCCGGATTTTAAAACCATACATCTTACTATCATTTTTAATATTTTACTGTAACAAGTTACAGGTCTTGTACTTTTTATTATGTAAAATTATATTTATAAAAGTAGATCAACATTTTTTTAATGGTAGGAAGTAGGGCCCCCACAACAATTTTGCCCAGGGGTCTCCACTGCCTTAAATCCGGCTCTGAAATGGAAATTTATAGGTTACTTTTATATTTACAAAAATATTTCATGTCATTAAACTGTCAATTGTCTAGAAGCTCGCCAAGAAAGTATAGCTGTTTGTAGACGCGAGTTGAAAAAATGTCTTACCTTGCTCGCTTGTGTGACTTCTTCTTTCGTGGTTGTAGTACACTTCTCGGAATCCTCCTCGGGGTTGTTTCCGTCTGTTGCAGCGCTGATGCGGAGCATGAGGGGCTGATGTGCGGGCTTCGGACTGGAGGTACGGACATCGTTGTAGGTATTACATCGTTGTTGACGACTGGTGACGGCGGTATAGGTGTTACCGGCGTCTGTAGAAAACAATAATCGACATTTAAATTATTACAAAATCAATGGGAAAGTCCCAGTAGCTGGCTTACCTTAATTAAAAAATCATACAGAAGTAAAAACTTCGTTTGTATAATGGTATAAAAAAGTTTTATTAAAAAACATTAAAAGCCATCCAAAAGGATTTGCAAAACGTTTTCAATCTGGATCAGATCATCCTCAGTGCGTTCTGCTTAGTACATGAAACTAGCAACTTTTTGAAATAGGTTACATCGAGACTTATGGTTTACATAATAATTGTATGATATTTATAGCGACTCCAAGTCGATGTTAAAAGATTAAATGTTTTAGGAGTGCTCAAAGGGCAACATGGTTCCCTGCTCGATAAGAACTTGTGGTTCTTGCCAGTTCAATGGACACCGACCAACCAGATCTGATCCAGATTGAAAACGTTTTGCAAATCCTTTTGGATGACTTTTAATGTTTTTTAATACAACTTTTTTATACCATTATACAAACGAAGTTTTTACTTCTGTATGATTATTTAAATTATTTTTATTGTGTATTAGGTACTAATATCATTAACGAATAAAAAATAAGTAATTAAAAGCCTAAATATGAGCCAACCTTGACAAAAGAAATTTAAGTAAGGCAACGATTAGCAGCCCTTCTGAGAGGGACAAACCTAGCGAACCATTTCAAACTAAAGTTCTCTCTTCTATCATATATTCTACCAAATTTTATTAGTGTCAATTATACGGCATTAACGATGAGGCTAGAGCAACTCTTAAAAATTATCGCAGATTCTGTTGTTTAATTACATGTATCTACTACTTACCACTTCTCTTCTTATCCGTTCTTCTATCCGAATAGGCTGTGTTATGGTGATTTGCGGAATGATGAGCTGGTCCGCTTCAGTTTCCCTATAATTTCAAATGGTCATCAAATAAACGAAACAAGGAAAATCAGAATGCTTAAACTCAAATATACAGGGTAATTGTTAAATAAATACTCCAGAATAATGAACAAACCTGTCCTGGTTCCGTTTGGTGCTCTATGATTGGCAGCACTGCTTATGTTATGTCAATTGTCAACGGTTTTTGTAAGAATGATAAAATGCCATTCATTCCTCTTCGATGTAGAATTATGTAATCACGTTTATTAAGAGTTGTTTAAATATAAATACATAAAATATTAACACATTGTTTTATTCTACACTGTGTCCGTAAAGTATGGAACAAATTCTTTTTTAGCTAAACAGAGCATTTTAAGAAATAATCCTGAAACACGTCGATTTTTGATTTTAATTTACCGTATTTTAAAATAACATTCTAATATACAGGGTGAATTACTTTCGAGTAATGACGTCACCATCATTTTTTTTAATGGAACACCCCCATTTTGTCTCAATTTTCGGATTACTCTAGCTGAGCTGATTCCAAAAATGTATCACATGTTGATTCAAATTGGTACAGGGTGGACAAAAATACAATAGCTGTGTGTGTGTTCATAAAGTAACGCGTTAGTTAAATTAACAAAATTATCAAAAATACTTAATGTATTTTTGATATTTTCATTAATTTTTGATTTTAATTAATTTTTGATATTGTTTAATTTAATATTTTAATTTAATATCAAAAATTAATTAACATTTAATATTATGAGCACACACAAAACTATTGTATTTTTGTCCACCCTGTACCAATTTGAATCAACATGTGATATATTTTTGGAATCAGTTCAGCTAGAGTAATCCGAAAATTGAGACAAAATGGGGGTGTTCCATTAAAAAAAATGACGGTGACGTCATTACTCGAAAGTAATTCATCCTGTATATTAGAACAAGAATAAAAAACCGCTAAACGCCGTAAAAATGAGTGGCGCATAAAATATTCCAGCTACAAAAGATCTGATATGAATATTACGTGGCGCGAAAATGGCTTTTCATTTGATGCAAAACAAAATTCTAGTTTTATTTTAAAAGATTTTTCCATAATATTTGCTAAATTTGAAGTAAACGCGCCACAAAAGAGTAACTTTGATACAGTTTGAATTTTGAAACTCTTTTGTGGCGCGTTTACTTCAAATTTAGCAAATATTATGGAAAAATCTTTTAAAATAAAACTAGAGTTTTGTTTTGCATCAAATGAAAATCCATTTTCGCGCCACGTAATATTCATATCAGATCTTTTGTAGCTGGAATATTTTATGCGCCACTCATTTTTACGGCGTTTAGCGGTTTTTTATTCTTGTATCAGGAGTTTTTCAAAGTTATTTATAAATTAAATGTATGAAGTTGAATACAATGTTCCTCTATTACACGTCAAGCTTTATAAATGGTCACCTTTGTTGCATATCTCCCAAATGATCTAGTGTCCATCGAATGTACACTAGATTTTTTTTATTCGAAATAGATTGAAAAAAAAATATTGAGATGGCCGGTAAATGAAGTCGGATTGCCCGTTGCCAGATCAAATTTAGCGTCGTAACCACTACAACTACATAAACCATTTCGGGAATAATCGTTAATTGGATTATACTTTTGTAGCTTAATAACTTCTAAACGGCTTAACCGATTTTGATTAGTAAACATGAGTTTGAAACGTATTGACCAGTAGTATCTGATGGATCCAAGGTCAAGTATGATAACTGAAGCTATTACAGGAAATATTAAGCTTGAGAAACCGTTTTTCCCACAGGAAATAGATTTTATCATACTTATGAAGCCTATAACCTAAAAAATTCAAATTTTCCGGGATATGAGGTATACACCGTTAAATTCATCTTGAGTCCTTCTTCAAACGCTAAGTTATTGGCGCAATTCGTAGGTTGAAATGTTGAGTAATTGTCGAAAAACCAAAATTTTCAAAGTTTAGTTTTTCAGTTTTTCGGCTATACTGAGCCGTGTGTATGTCTGATCCTGACGGCTTAGACACCATTTGAAAGCTTAAGTCAACACTATTAATTTGATGTATTTGCGGTTCTCCTGTCTCTTCTTGTTCCGAATATATATACCCCCAAAACATATGCCGTTTTGTACCTACCAAGTCCTATAGCTGGCTTATGGGTGGTCAAAAGTCACAAACTACACCGGTTCTAAATCGGTCCTGACACCCTCTTCAAACACAGAGGAAAAATATCAAATCGGTTTAACTTTCAAACACACATACATATATATCCACAAACATTTTCCCTTTTTTAAATAAAAATTAAGTCACATTTCTAAGCTCTATAACTTTTGAATGGTATAACCGATTTTCAAAATTAGACATGCGTTGGAAAGGTAATGATCAGTTTTATTAGAAGCCGCAAAGGTTGGACTTAAATTTTTAAAGTTTTTGGGAGTTGTGGGGACGAGAACGAAAAACAGACCCTAAATAGGAAGGGCCGTAAAATCTACACTCTTGGACCAAAATCGATGGTTGACATATAAATGGGTGAGTCTTTTTCTGAACTTGAAGATGGGAGTTGGCACAATTTTCAATTCAGTCAGATTTAGAAAATTGAAAATTTCGTGTATATAATAGTGTCGCATGTAGGGGGGTGCATTTCTGCGCCACTGGCGAGAACTGCCGTTCTCTGGTAATTTTTTCGATATAAAACTAACAGCTTCGATAACCAATAAATCTAAAACTATTAATTTTATCAAAAAAATGTATAATGAACATTTTTTGCTTATAATTAATATTTTTACCAGCATTTGCGGTCAAAATATAATTAAAAATTTCCACCCTCGAGATGACGTGGCAACTACCCCATGGTAAAAGCGTCTTTCGGCATCATATAGATTTTGATCCTTGGACTATCCACTACTTGTTGTCAAATTTTCAAGCAAATCTATCCATTCTGTAAAAATTGCGAAGTAAAAAATTTCAGTTCCTGGACTAATTATACTTTTGGAGCTCTATAACTTTTGAACGGTTTACCTGATGTTGATCACTAAACATGAATTTGAAACGTATTGACAAGTAGTATCTGACGCATCCAAGATCAAGTATGATAGCTGAACGTATTACAGGAATTATTGTGCTTGAAAAACCGTTTTTTCCCATAAGAAATAGATTTGATTATACTTATGAAGCCTATAACTTAAAAATTCGAATTTTCCCAGATATGAGGTATACACCGTTAGACGCGTCCTGAGTCCTTCTACAAACGCTCAGTTATTGGCGCAATTCGTAGGTTGAAATTTTGAGTAATTGTCGAAAAGCCAAAATTTTCAAAGTTTAATTTTTCAGTTTTTTGGCTCTGGTGAGCAGTGTGTATGTCTCAGCTTGATCGCTTACACGCTATTTGAAAGCTTAACTCAACCCTATTGATTTGGTGTATTTGCGGTTTTCCTGTCTTTCCTTGAACCTAAGATATATACGCCCAAAAAATATGCTATTTTGTATCTACCTAGTCCTCTAGCTGGCTTACGGGTAGTCAGAAGTCAAAAATTAGACCGGTTCTGAATCGGCCCTCACACCTTCTTGAAACACAGAAAAAAAAGTTAAGATCGGTGTAACTTTTCCACACACATACATACATACATACATACATACATACATACATATCCACAAACATTTTCCATTTTTTAAATAAAAATTGAGTCATATTTCTGAGCTCGATAACTTTTGAATGGTATAACCGATTTTCAAAATTAAACATGCGTTGGAAAGGTAATGATCTGTGCTATCAGAAGCTGTAAAGGTCGGGCTTAAATTTTTGAAATTTTTGGGAGTTTTGGGGACGAGAACGAAAAACAGGCTTTAAATGGGAAGGGCCGTAAAATCCACACCCTTGGACCAAAATGGAGAGGTAACATATGGATGGACGAGTCTTTTCCTAAACTTTAAGATGGGATTTGGCCCAATTTTCAATTCAGTCAGGTTTAGAAAATCGAAAATTTCGTGTATATATAGTGTCGCTTGTAGGGGTGTTGTGCGCCACTGGTGAGAACTGTCGTTCTCTGTGGATATTATTTTAAAATACGGTAAATTAAAATCAAAAATCGACGTGTTTCAGGATTATTTCTTAAAATGCTCTGTTTAGCTAAAAAAGAATTTGTTCCACACTTTACGGACACAGTGTATATTTCATCTGCATAACAATGGTTATGGGCCCAGCTGAACAAAGAATGTGTTGAGAAGGAAGAGGTGAAAACGTGAAAAGAAAGGCTAGTAAAGGCACGTGTTTGTAAAAGTTTAAACAATGGAGAAGTTGACTGAAAACAAATATGGAATAATACCTTTTAATGGAAACAGTTTCTATAACTGGAAGTTTAGGTTGTTCTCAGTTTTAAAGGCCCTTGAATGCAGTGAAGCTTTGAAGCCGGTACCCGTGATTGATACAAGGGAGGAGTGGCATAAAAGGAACAATAAGGCTTGCATGGTAATCATTCAAAGTATTGCTGACTCGCATTTGGAATATATCAAAGAAGTGGAAGTAGCTCGTGACATGATACAAAAACTGGAAAGAATATTGGATAAGAAAGGTACGTGTTCCAAGTTTTATTTGTTAAAAGAACTAACAACCTTAAACTACAACAATGACATGGATATTCAAGACCATTTCGCAAAATGTGATCGACTAATTAGAGAACTAAAAAATCTAGGAAGTAGTTTTGATGAATCTGATATGTCTTGTTTCTTGCTATTGTCAACGCCACAAGAGTTTGAAAATGTAGTCACAGAGATAAGAACTTTATCAGAAGACGCTTTAAAAATAGAATTTGTGAAAAGTAGGTTGTTAGAGTTTCATTCCAATGAAAATTCAAGAAACGCAAAAGTTTTGGCTTCATCTTTTAGTGCAACAGAAAAGCAAGTAAAATGCTTTAAGTGTGGAAAAATTGGGCACGTTAAGAGCATATGTGGCATTAAA
This sequence comes from Diabrotica virgifera virgifera, assembly GCF_917563875.1. Taxonomy (NCBI): domain Eukaryota; kingdom Metazoa; phylum Arthropoda; class Insecta; order Coleoptera; family Chrysomelidae; genus Diabrotica; species Diabrotica virgifera. Next base: position 4,197,523 of record NC_065443.1, read on the forward strand.
TGTTTCAATTATGGTAAGATGGGACACAGAGCGAGTCAACGTTTCGTCAAAAAGCAGAATGTGAGTGATAAACAAAAAAATTGAAACAGGGCAAATTATGCTATGAATGAATCTAATAGAGAAGAGGATAATGCTGTTGCTTTCTGTGCAACATCTGAAAGTGTAGAGGATTTAAGTGAGTGGTATGCAGACTCGGGGGCTACACACCATTATATAAACAATGAAGAGGTGATTATCAACAAGAAAAGATTTGCAGAGAGAAGAGAAATACAACTGGCAGAAAAAGGAAAAAGTATGGAGGCAACATGTATAGGTGATTAACATGTACATAAAGTTAGCGAATCACTTCTCGCAAATATTATGGCAAGCACAATGGGAATTTGCCGCTTTTTTGCCGCTAATTAGTTGTGGAAAAATTAATTTTACCGCTCTTTTATTTTTTTTAATATTCGATGTTTCGCTAACTTCATATGAAGTTAGCGAATCACAACAGCAAATAATGTTTCAAATTCAAATCGACTTGGTGCTGAATTTGCCGCTTTTTTGAAGCTCATTAGTTGTGGAAAAATTAATTTTGCCGCTTTCTTATTTTTTTAATATTCGATGTTTCGCTAACTTCATTTGAAGTTAGCGAATCACAACAGCAAAAAATATTTCAAATTCAAATCGACTTGGTGCTGAATTTGCCGCTTTTTTGCCGCTCATTAGTTGTGGAAAAATTAATTTTGCCGCTTTCTTATTTTTTTTTAATATTCGAGGTTTCGCTAACTTCATATGAATTTAGCGAATCACAACAACAAAAAATGTTTCAAATTCAAATCGACTTGGTGCTGAATTTGTTGCTTTTTTGCTGCTCATTAGTTATCGAACAATTAATTTTGCCGCTTTTTTATTTTTTTTAATATTCGATGTTTCGCTAACTTCATATGAAGTTAGCGAGTCACAACAGTGAATAATGTTTCAAGGATAAATTGAGTTGTCCTGAATTTGCCGCTTTTTGCCGTTAGTTAGTTGTGGAAAAAATTAATTTTGTCGCTATATTATTTTTTTTAATATTGCGTGTTTTGGTAACTTCATAAAGGGCGGGGAATTAGTGCGAAGAAGTCCAATTACTCGTTTATCGTAAGAGATGTAAAAAAATGTTATTTAGGTAAAAGTTGCTGCCCAGAGAGGACCATAATTTAAAAATATTTTCAAATATACAACGCTATCCGTATTGACAGGGTGACACAAAATTATGTTTTTTTAATGGCACACCCTGTATATTTTTACATTTTTGGATTCTCCTTTTTGTCTTCTCTCCTAAAATATAGGTTTTTGTAATAATATACGAAATAGTGTAAGAGATAATTACGTTTTTTTGTTTATTTCGTAGCAATATTAACACCCTGTAGAATTGTAGTAATTTGACATAAAAATTTCTATTTATGTTCAAACGATTTTTAATATAGTCTACTATTGTTAAAAATATTAATATAGAGAAACGTTCAGTTTTAGTATACAGGGTTAGTCAAAACTCGGAATGAGTATTTTTTGAGTTTTCTTAAATAGATTTTAGTACCTATAGTATTTTAGTGAAATGATATTTTATGATACTTTGTTGTTTCTTAATTAGGGTGGTGCGAAAGAAGTCAAGTTGATAATTCCGTATCGCTATAGTGCGGAAAAGTTGCGATTGGTAATTACAAGAAAAACAAAAAAAAATTATTCAAATCGGACTTTATCTTCCGATCCCGCAACGGGCCTAAAGATTATGAAAAAAATGAAAATTGACCTTTTTTTCAAAGTTTTTATTTATCCTCCATGTAGGTTTTATTTATCGCTATATTAAAATTTATTTACAGTTTGTATGGTTGAGTGATAAAAAAATAGTTTTACGCATTTAAGGAATATCTTCCGATTCCGCAAGGTCAATCAAAATCTATAAAAATTTGAAATTTTTGATGATTTTAATAAATTAAAAAATATTAAGTTATCTCATTTTTCTGTTACATTGTGAAGCTCTTCGCTTGTTTAGATATTGTATGACAATATTTAAATAACTCAGAACTCAGAACGAGGTGGTGGTTGACCTTCTAGGTCCACTCACATCCTTCTCTCCAACCAACCAATAAGTGTGTGTTTTTTACATTATTTACAAATGTACATTTCTTTTTGATCTGTTTGTGACCAGCTTTTAAACGCCAACTTTGTATAGTGATTTGGTGGTAAAATCTGACAGCATTTACCTTGATCTAAGTGTTGGCCTGATGAATCCATCTCTTGATTGGGATCCACGACCCACATACATTAGACGATGCAACCAACGTGACCAACTTTCTGCACCGCTCGACAGCCTGCCGCAGGTGGCATGGATGGTTTTGTACATTCCAGTCTGGCATGATTTAATGCAGGAACTTATATCTTCATTTGAAACTCTGCAAAGAACTGGTGGACAAGATAGTTTAGCTACATTCCAGTCTATTATTTCAGTGTATTCCTGTGCTTCAAATTTTAAAGTAGGAGGAAGGACATTTCTAATACTTTAGCACTTTAGCCTTTGGCTTTAGTCTGTCCGGCGTTTAACGCTCTCCTCAGCCCTAGCTCTCTAATGTGTTTCCTTTCTCCCTACTACTTGAAATTTTGAAGCACAAGACTAAACTAAAATAATAGATTGGAATGTTGCAAAACTATCTTCTCCATCACTTCTTCGAAGAGTTTCAAATGAAGATATAAGTTATTGTATTACATCGGGCGACATGAGTGTCTGGAATGTACAAAACTATCCCTGCTAAACACAAGCTGACGAGCGGTGCGTAGAGTTGGTCACAGAAGCATCGTCTAATGTCTAATGTATGTGGGCCCCAATCACGAGATGGATTCATCAGGGCAACACTTAAATCAAGGTCCATGCTGCCAGATTTTGCCACCAAATCACAATACAAAGTTGGCGTTTAAAAGCTGGACACAAACAGATAAAAAAGTACATAATATGTAAATAATGCAAAAAACACACACTCATTGGTTGGTGGGAGAGAAGGGTGTGAGTGGACCTACAAGTGCAACCACCACCTTGTTGTGAGTTCTGGGTTGTTTAAATATTGTCATACAATATCTAAACAAGCGAAGAGCTTCACAATGTAACAGAAAAATGAGATAACTAAATGTTATTTAATTTATCAAAATCATCAAAAATTTCATTTTTTTTATAGATTTTGATTGACCTTGCGGGATAGGAAGATATTCGTTAAATGCGTAAAACTATTTTTTTATTACCCAACCATGCAAACTGTAAATAAATTTTACTATAGCGATTAATAAAACTTACATGGAGTTTATCATCGGAAGATAAAGTCCGATTTGAATAATTCTGTTTTTGTTTTTCTTGTAATTACCAATCGCAACTTTTCCGCACTATAGCGACACGGAATTAACTTGACTTTTTTCGCACCACTTTTTTTTTATTAGGTGATCGTGAAAATATTCAATCAAAATAATTTTTCGAAAAAAAAAACATAATCTAGACTGGTCGTTACTTTATTAATTTTTGAATTAATTAATTTATTAATTGTAAGAGATATCAAAATACAATACCTACGTACAAGATTGTTGGCGCGTAAAATATAAACCAAAACATAATATTCCCTAACTTCATAATGAACTTAGCGAATCACAACAGCGAATAATGTTTCAAATTCAAATTGAATTGGTGCTGAATTTGCCGCTAAATCAGGGCCCCCGTAACAGGGCGTGCAACGCGTGCAGCGCACGCGGGCGTAACCCCAAAGGGTCGCCAAACCGAAGGTATGGTAAATAAGAAATATTTATTTGAAATGAGATAATCATTTTTTATATACAATTTTAATTATTTCATGAACAGCTAGAGAAACCTCAAAAATCAAAATATTGTATTATTATATTATGAAAGAATAATTATTCCCGTCCTGAAATGTTGAACTTAAATATTGTGTCAAAAATATTTTGTTGTTCCTTTCTAATTTTTTTCTCCGAAGTAGATTGAATTACGCCTGGCATACCATCCAATCGATTTATGTTGTAAATTAAAGCGACACTCATAATAGTCAAATAAACATCAAATCACACCCCTTGACGAGTAGAAACATAAATTAACACCCATACAACGTAACTTAGCAGTTTTACTCCAACAAAAACACAACTTGCTGGATCAAGCAGTTTTACTCATATAAAGTGAATCTTTTACTCGAATTTATGATAATTACCCTTAAGTAAACAAATACTCTATGAATTATGATTATGTATTTGACTTGAGTATCTTTTCCCTTCTTTTCTATGCGTTTATTAGGCATAAACAGTATTTACTTTTACTGGTGAACGGGTGGTTTCCTGCAGTGAAAGGTTTAAAATTTTAGTAGTACCTACGTGCAATATCCGTTGGGTTTGTTCTGCCCGTATCTAAAATTTTGTTTTCGTGTAAAAAATATTGGACAATCTTTTTTATTTGTTGTTATTTTAAGTGGTGTGGAAATTAAATTAATTGTGAAAATGGTAAGTATCATAATCATTGCATAGATTAATAATAATTCATTTTAAATAAGTAGTCGATTATAATCGGGTTTCCTCGAATAAAACCCACAATAATTTACAATTTATTTCGAAAAAAAAAAATAATTAAGACATTGTGTCAACGTAACTTGGAACCATAATATGGGAAACTTTTTTATTATTAATTTTACGGAAAAAAAATATTCTTCATAAAATGTTTTGCATAGTCTAAAAACTAAATTGTGTAAATCTTAGTATCAAAAATACGAATTTCGATCAAGTGTACCTTATATTTCACAATATCGAAAATTATTATTATGAAAAGTTGTTTGGAATTGATTAAAACTACATGTTTTAATATGCAATTACATCCATTTAAATGAAATTTTTTTCTCTCAAATTACAGATACCCCTTCTCATTTATTACGAATAATGCGATAACTCTTTTATTGTTATTGATTAATTAATTAATAATAATAAAAGAGTTATCACATTATTTGTAATAACTGAAAAGGGGTCTTCTTCTTCTTCGTCTAGCCATTCACGTCCACATCTGAACATAAGCCTCTTCAAGTCTTCCTTTCCATTGTTTTTTGTTGTACGCTATTTGTAGCCAATTTTTCCCGGCAGTTCGTTTCAGATCATCTGTCCATCTCATAGGAGGTCTGCCTCTGGGTCTTTTGTGTTCGTATGGTCTCCAGGTTAGAATTGTTCTGTGCCATTTGTTAAGATCGCTCCTAGCTACATGTCCAGCGTATTCCCATTTCAATTTTAATGATTTTTGTACCACATCGGTGACTTTGGTTTTCTGTCTTATCCATGTGTTTGTTTTCCTGTCCTTAAGTGATATGCCAAGCATTGCTCTTTCCATCGCGTGTTGAGTGACTCTAAGTATGTTCATATTCTTTTTTGTGATTGTCCATGTTTGTGCCCCATATGTTAATATCGGAATAATGCATGCATCAAAAACTTTAGATCTAAGATGTAGTTGAATTTGCTGATTTCTGAGTATATAGTTCAGTTTGCCGAATGCTGCCCATGCTAACTTTCTTCTTCTTTTTATTTCTTCCATTTGAATTTCCCTATTTAGTATTATTTTTTGTCCTAAGTATATATATTCTTCAACTTTTTCTATAACTTTGTTGTTTATTATTGTCATCGTTTCTTCGGAGTGCATGACTTTTGTTTTGTTTAAATTCATTTTCAGTCCTATTTTAGAAGATTCTGTGTGTAGTTCTGAAAGCATGGTTTGCAGTTCTTGTAGGTCAGTAGCTATCAGGATTATGTCATCCGCAAATCGTAGATTACTGAGATAGCGGCCATTGATGTTTATTCCCTTATATTTCCAATTTAGATTTTTAAAAACGTCCTCCAAAACTAAGGTGAACAGTTTGGGTGATAGAGTGTCTCCCTGTTTGACTCCCCTGTTTAATGGTACAGGGTTCGTGTATTCATTTTCATTTAGGTAGTATGTAGCTGTAGCTTGGTTCATAGTTTCTTTTATTAAGTTAATATATCTGCTGTCTATTCTACAATTTTGCATTGCGTTTATTACGGCCGTGTGTTCTATAGTGTCGAAAGCTTTTTCGTAGTCTACAAATGCTATAAAAACTGGAAACTTGTATTCGTTACATTTTTCTATTAATATTTTTGTGGTTAACAGGTGATCGGAAGTTGAATAGCCTTTTCTAAAACCTGCCTGTTCATATGGTTGGTATTCATCTAATTTTCTTGTTAGTCGGGTAGTTATGACTTTGGTGAGTATTTTAAATAGGTGTGACAATAGACTGATGGGCCTGTAGTTTTCCAACTTTCGATTATCACCTTTCTTGTGTAATAAGATTACTTTAGAGTTGTTCCAGCTCTTAGGGACTTTGCCCTGGTGTAAACAACTGTCTATAAGCTTAGTTACAATTGCAATGAGTTCCTTACCTCCTTCTAAAATCATATCTGTAGTAATACTATCTTCTCCTGCAGCTTTATTTCTCTTCATGTTTCCCAATGCTGTAGTTACCTCTGAAATTGTTACTTTTGGCATTATTTCCGATCCAACATTTTTTATTATTTTCCGTGCTGGCCTCATTTCATCGTCTTGTTGATGAGTTCTGTAGAGTTCCGTGAAAAGGGGTAATTATTAATAATAAAAGACTTATCACATTATTGCTAATAAATGAAGAGGGCGTTGTTGAAAAGTACAATTAATGTACGATAAAAAGTTCTTTATAAAAAGCTTTGCATGGTCTAAAATCTAAGATGCAACCATCAAATCCTATCAATTTTTTTCAATTTTATATGAGATATTATGTAAAAAACATATGAGTTTCGATAAAAAGTAAAGTATGAACCTTTCTAGATCACAATATATTTCAATTACAAGGATGTAATTGCATATAGAAACATAGTTTTTAATGCTGAACAACTTTTCATAATAACTTTTCAATATTGTGAAAACTAAACGTACTTTTTGATCGAAATTCATATTTTTTGACATACCTCGTATAAGATTCATAAAATTTGATATTTGATGCAGTTCTAGACAATGCAGAACTTTTTATGAAGAATAATTTTTTCTGGTAAAATTAATAACAATAAAACAGTTTCCCATATGGTTCCTTGTTATGTAGAGACCCTGTATAAAATTTGTTTGAAAACTTTGAAATGACAAAATATTATTGTTTATTTACTTAAATGTATATTTTTAATTTTTATGCAGGGTGCTTCATTAATGTTGCCAAAAATCTAAGGGGAAAGGCGCAAAATGTCGCCTGTCAAAATTTTCAAAGTGTTTTAAATGTATTCATTTTTTTCGAGTCCTGAGTAAACTAGTAAGTATTTTCAAAAAATTTAAACGCTGAATGAAAGATAACGTTATTGCCGAGGGCCGACAGTCCGTTAAAAATAAGTAAAAAGTTTCTTTTGAATTAAATATTTGCAATTATACATTTTTTAATTACACTAAAATCACACTAAATTTTCTCTTTTGTTTTCACTTATTAAAATAAACATTATAGAAGTTTTCAGGGACTTTCGGCCTCAGTAATAATGTAGTCTTTCATTCTGGGTTGAAATTTTTCAAAAGTATTTATTCGTTTTATACGTATTGTAGATTTAAAGGGCGCTAAAATATGTCCCGCACGCGGGCGCCAATCAGCCTTGCGTAAATTTATTTTATTTATACAGGGTGTCTGCGTAACTTGGAACCATATGGGAAACTTTTTTAATATCAATTTTACGAAAAAAAGTCATTCTTTATAAAGTGCTCTGCCCAGTCTAAAACCTAAGATGCAATCATCAGATATCAAATTTTGTCAACAGTATACGAGGTATGTCAAAAAATATGAATTTCGCTTAAGAGCAAAAAGTACCTTTATATTTCAAAATATCAAAAAAATTTATTATGAAAAGTTATTTATAATTAAAAACTATATTCAAATTTGCAATATTTCTACTTGAAAAAAAATTCTGAAATTTTCCTAAATTACCGAATCCGAACATCATTTTTATTTATTACACATGTAATAACACTTTTATTAATAATTTTAGGAAAAAAGTTATTCTTCATAAAAATCTGTGCATGGTCTAAACCTCAAGATACAACCATCAGTAACAAGTTTGTTAATTTTATACGAGGTGTGTCAAAGAAAGAAAGAATTTCTAAATTATTTCTAAATTCATATTATTTGACACACCTCGTATAAAATTAACAAACTTGGATAACTGATGGTTGCATCTTGAAGTTTAGACCATGCACAGATTTTTATGAAGAATACTTTTTTTTCCTAAAATTATTAATAAAAGAGTTATTACATGTCTAATAAATAAAAATGATGTTCGGAATCGGTAATTTAGGAAAATTTCAGAATTTTTTTTTTTCAAGTAGAAGGATGTTATTGCATATTTGAATATGGTTTTTAATTACCAATAACTTTTCATAATACAATTTTGTGATATTTTGAAATATAAAGGTAGTTTGCTCTTGAGCGAAATTCATAGTTTTTGACATACCTCGTATACTGTTGACAAAATTTGATATCTGATGATTGCATCTTAGGTTTTAGACTATTCAGAGCATTTTATAAAGAATGACTTTTTTTCGTAAAATTGATATTAAAAAAGTTTCCCATATGGTTCCAAGTTACGCAGACACCCTGTATAAGGAAGTGAAAGAAAATGACTTATGGTGCAGAAGATATAATTTTGAACTATACGCAGAATACAACGAATCTGACGTCATAACATCCATAAAGATCGGACGTCTGCGCTGGATAGGCCATGTTGAACGGATGTTGGAGACCGAAACACCAAAACATATAATGAGGCAAACACCAGTAGGGAGAAGGTCAAAGGGAAGACCCAAACTTAGATACATGGAACAAGATCTGAAAACACTTGAGATTACCCACTGGAAGAACAAAGCAAGGAACAGAACAGAATGAAGGAAATTCTTAGAATAAGCCAGGACCCAAAAAGGGTTGTCGAGCTACTGATGATGATGCTAGACCACATAACGAATTAGCTACTCTGCTCTAGAACGCATATCGAATCGGCACTAATCTATATATTTTTTCGTATTTAAAATATTACTTGCGGGTGAATCCTAATTGTTCTTTTATTCAAGGAAGTCTCTTCTAATTTAGTACATATTAAGTTTTTGCTAAGAAAGGTATTTCTAACAAGGGTGCATTGTATTTTATTATCCATCTTATTATTTTTCCTTAAGTTATCTTGTTTATTATATTTTAATCAAAAAATTACTAAAAATTTAATAATTAAATAGATATTGACCCTCTACGCACCCGAGATCTACGCTTAACTGGTATACCTAAAATATTACAATCGACCTGCCGCATGCCGATTCGTTTGTTTCTTTATTAATCCCTAACTGTTGTAAGTCAACCGAATAGACAACTTTTTTATTTGCGTACACGTTTACAAACCAGGAGAAATTAAATGTGTTAAGAGGATCGGTACGTATTTTCGGCTGCAATGCAATTCAAATGGGGATTCATTTTTTTCGAATCCTGAGAAAACTAATAAGTATTTTTGAAAAATTTAAACGCAGAATGAAAGATCACGTTATTAGCGAGGGCCGAAAGTCCCTGAGAACTTCTATAATTTTTATTTTAATAAGTTACAGGGGTGAAAAACTAAGAGAAAATTTAGTGTGATTTTTAATTTCAAATATATCATTCAAAATAAACTTTTTATTTATTCTAAGGGACTTTCGGCCCTCGGTAATAATTTAATCTTTCATTCTGCGTTTAAATTTTTCAAAAATATTTATTGGTTTTTTCAGGATTCGAAAAAAATAAACACAATGCCGTGGTAATATTTTCCAAATCTATCTTTGTCTTACAACGCACTCAGCCGAATATAATATTGTCAGCATATATTGTCAGTCAGACACTGACAATCAGTGACAATTTTAAATATTTGACATTGCATCGGGAATATGTTGAGTTATTGATTAAATATTATTGAAATATAGTGTATTTGATAAATAATTGATTTAAGACGTGAACTTAATAAAAAGTTATTTATTGTGTATTATTTGTGGAAGATCCAATCAGGATAATATATTCTGTGATCCAAGTATTTTGTTGTTAAAGATGTTCAAAATTGTAAGCGTTCCATAACAATATAATATTATTAAAAAATCACTTTAACACTTTTCCTCTTTTCTCGATTGAGTATTAGTCTTTGTTGTACAAATAAATTATTACAATCACTGAATACATATTTAGTGAAAAAATTATCACATTTATTAACTGAATTAATAATTTCCAATTATAAAAATAACAGTTATCCAAGAACATTCAAAACCCATCTCTTGAAATTAATAATGATATTTTCAAGTAGAATGACATTCTAGTAATGCCACAGTGTAATGTTTACATATCCATACCAGTGTGAATTTTACTACGCGTAATTTGCCGTGTAAAGACAGAAAAAGTAGGGATACACGTAAAATATTTGCGAATTATGTACCCATAGCCTTAAGTTAAAAGTGAAAATTATTCTGGCCATGGTGTATATAGTGATGTTGAAAAAGTAACTATTCGTTACAAAGTACTCGTTACTTACGAATACCGAAAGTACCGATTACTATACAGAGAGGCAAATCGTAACTTTGATTACTCTGATTACTTCGTTACTTTGTACCAATCGTATCAGAGCGGGTAACGACTATTGTATGTACAACCAGTACACTTGATTACTTTCTATAAAAAAAATACCAATCGTATCCTAGCGAGTAACGGACGGGACCGGTATTTTACGAGTGTTATGGAATATCGTTATCGGTATGAAGCGTTTTAAGGGTGTGACAGAATACCTATACAAAATACCTTCCTACTGAGAAATACGATTCTCGATATGATTATCGGTACTCGAATACAAAAGTAACAAAAGTAATCATATAGTAATCAAAGTAACGAATATTGTAAATGATTACTTTATACAAAAGTAACGATTTATCCCTTAAACAGATCGGTGAAGGTCGTTGTTATATCGAAATACCTATACAAAATATCTACCTACTGAGAAATACGATTCTCGATATGATTACCGGTACTCAAATACAAAAGTAATCATAGTAATCCAAAGTAACGAATACTGTAACTGTAAATGATTACTTTATACAAAAGTAACGATTTGTAACGAATCCTCGAAAGTAACTATAATCAACATCACTACTACGAATAATAATTCCTTTGCATTGCCCCTACAGTGTAGGCAACCACAACCGTCGTTAATATCGTTTTTCTTTATAAAATTTTCAATTTTCATTATTTTCAATTAAAGCCAGTTTATTTATACTCCGCAAACGAGGAGCAATTAGGTGATATGATTATTTAGCAATTTTACGGCTTTTTATACCCAGAAAATGAAAATTTATTCGAAATCTCAACTTTTTATTTGGTTATATCTCGAAAACGGAAAATCCCCAAATGAAATTTCAAAGTAGGGATTACCTTTAAGTCAGGAGGAGTTATTTTGACTATGGTACATACTACTTTTAGCCTTACAGTTTAGGTTTACCAAAAGTGAAAATTATTCTGGCCCTACAGTATAGGCAACCAACATTAAAATCGTTTTTCCTTTATAACATTTTCAATTTTCTCAATTTTCAATTAAAACCAGTTTATTCATAATCCGCAAACGAGGTGCAATTTTTTGATATGGTTATTTAGTGACTTTACGGCATTTTATACCCTGAAAATCGACATTTATTTTTAGCGCTGCGCCGAAATCTCCACTTTTGATTTGCTTATATCTCGAAAACGGAAACTCCGCAAATGAAATTTTGAATGGTGCAATTATCCGCAAACGAGGTGCAATTTTTTGAGCTATGGTAGAAGTCAAAATAACGACTTTGAAAAAACCGTTTCGCTAACTTTATGACGCTGATCGGGTCCCTGTACCTCAATATGTCTGGCGTGCGAGATTTCAGTTTCTCCAGGACTTGTGTTATGGGAGAATTTGGACCAATCACAAGCACAGATTTTCGATTTTTTGACACTTGACAATTCGATTGTCAACTTTCGAAAATGAAAATAGATCTATTTACCACAATAAAACTAAAAACAAATTTGTTTTTAATATTGTGTGTTTACCTCTTTAATTTTGTTATTTTCATCCATTTTTATTTTGTTCTGTAGTATTCTGTACTTTTATTGATCTTTGTAGGTTAATTGGATGATTTAGAAGTTTAATTGGATTTACTTACTTGTATTTATCAAAGTGCACTCTAAAAATGAATTCAAATTCAGAAGATGTAAGTGTAATTATATGTAGATAAATAATAATAATTTTAATACTATGAAAATGTAAAATAAAATACACCTTAAATATAAATACAAGTGTTTTAATTTATTACCAAATCAAATTTTAAATAGTAAATGAGATATTTTTGTTATTATAGATCCAAACCAGTAAAAATTAGATAAGTTACAATCAAAGAAATAAAATGATTGGGATTTTTTAATTTTCTATAAAAAAATAGTATGTATGTATTTTACCTTTCATTTTTCTATGCTGGAGTCACACAAAATAATTAAGGTAAATATTTTTGAATGTCCTATAATTTCTTTATACAAAAACAACCAATGTCATCTTGTTCTTATGGTATTCACTACAGTATATAGTACATCTACTTATAACTTATACAATACTTTTGCTTATATAATTAAAATATATAAAACTATAATGTAATCAAAAGTGCCTTGATACTTTTAAATACATATAGTGCATATACAATTTTATTTTAAATAATATATAATCACACACATTACCCATTAAACGTACAAACATTTAAAAAATAGCCAGAAAAAGCCTAAAATGAAATAAACACATTAAGTACCATTCTAAATTCTTTACCAAAATCCAAATTAATTATTAAGCTGGGTTTATAGTTTGACGGACTGTAGAGGAAGACGCACTGGAAAAAGATCAACATAGAAGTTTGTGTACTCTTGATTATAAAGCTTGTCACGCACGGGGAGCTATACTATATCATATCACTCACTATAGTAAATGAGTGAGCCTGCACGCACCTAACCATTTGTTCCTAGTTAGGAATCGCTGTAGTGAGCGATATGATACTATAGTAATGATGAGTGAATCTGCACGCATGGGACCATTAGTTCCTAACTAATTAGGTTCCTAGTTAGGAATCGTTATAGTGAGCGATATGATATAATATAATTATAGTATAGCTCCCCATGCGTGGCAAGCTTTATAAACAAGAGTACACAAACTTATATGTTGATCTTTTTTCAGTGTCTATGTCTACAGTCCGTCAAACTATAAATCCAGCTTAATAAATAATTTGGATTTTGGTAAAGAATTTTAGAATGATACTTATATTGTGTTTATTTCATTTTAGGTTTTTTCCTGTCCATTTTTTAACTGTGTGCACATTTCAACAGTTGAATGGGTAATGTGTATGATTATATACTTAAAGTAAAATTGTATAGGTATGTATTTAAAAGTATAAACGCACTTTTGGTTACATTATAGTTTTATATATTTTATTTATATAAGCAAAAGTATTGTATAAGTAGGTACGAAGTTTCTACCTATTCTGTAAAAAGGGGCCAAGTGTATTACTTATTGTTGTTGAGATATCCTCATAATTTTTGGTACCAAGTAACATTTTGTTTTAAACTGGTTGTGTAAAAAGGAGCTAAAGTTCCACTTAGTAAAAATATAAAAATGTTACTTGGCCTCTTTTTGCAAATCAGCGACGATATATAATCACACACATTACCCATTAAACATACACACATTTAAAAAATAGCCAGAAAAATTCTAAAATGAAATAAACACATTAGTACCATTCTAAATTCTTTACCCAAATTCAAATTATTTATTAAGCTGGATTTATAGTTTGAAGGATTGTAGAGCAAGACGCACTGGAAAAAGATCAACATAGAAGTTTGTGTACTCTTGATTATACAGCTTGTCACGCACGGGGAGCTATACTACATATAATATATCACATCGCTCACTAAAGTAAATGAATGAGTCTGCACACATGTAACCATTCGTTCCTAGTTAGGAATCGCTGTAGTGAGCAATATGATACTATAGTATCTAATGATGAGTGAACCTGCACGTATGGAACCATTAGTTTCTAAACTAATTAGGTTCCTAGTTAGGAATCGTTATAGTGAGCGATATGATATAATATATATTATTATAGTATAGCTCCCCATGCGTGGCAAGTGGCTTTATAAACAAGAGTACACAAACTTCTATGTTGATCTTTTTTCAGAGTGTCTATGTCTACAGTCCGTCAAACTATAAATCTAGCTTAATAAATAATTTGGATTTGGGTAAAGAATTTTAGAATGATACCTACTTATGTGTTTATTTCATTGTAGGTTTTTTCCTGTCCATTTTTTAACTGTGTGTACATTTAACAGTTTAATGGGTAATGTGTATGATTATACTTAAAATAAAATTGTATAGGTATGTATTTAAAAGTATAAACGCACTTTTGGTTACATTATAGTTTTATATATTTTATTTATATAAGCAAAAGTATTGGATAGATGTACTATGTACTGTAGGGAATACCATAAGAACAAGATGATATTGGCTGTTTTTCTATAAAAAAATTATAGAAAATCCACAAGTATTTATCTTATTATTTTGTGTGACTCCAAGCACAGAAAAAGTCTTATAATGAAAGGTAAAATACATACCTACATATTAGGGAATTAAAAAACCCCAATCATTTTATTTCTTTGATCATAACTTTTCTATTTTTGGGGGTTTGGATCTAACAAAAGTGTACTATTTAAATTTACTATTACTACCTATTTAAAATTTGTTTTGGTAATAAATTAAAACACTTGTATTTATATTTAAGGTGTATTTATGTTACATCTTCATAGAATTAAAATTATTATCATTAATATTAATTATCTACATATCATTACACTTACATCTTCTGAATTTGAATTCATTTTTCCAGTTCACTACATTTTGATAAATGTAAATCCAATATTATAAATCCAATTCACCTAAAATAACAAAATTAAAAAGGTAAACACACAGTATTAAAAACAAATTTGTTTTTATTGTGGTAAATGGATATATTTTCAAAAGTTGATCGAACTCTCAAGTGTCAAATCGAAAATCTGTGACCCGTGATTGGTCCAAATTCTTCCATAACACAAGTCCTGGAGAAACTGAAATCTCGCGTCTGGCGTAGTAAAAAAGTTTTAACTAAGTTGAAGAAAGCTAGGTTAACAAATTTTATGTTTTATAAGTTTAATAAAAAATAATATTGAGCATCCCTAAAATAGATTTTAGGTAAAATCATCGGGGTAATATATATTTTATTATTTTAGGTACCTAGTAATACCACACTGTATCTTAAATTTGAAATTTTAATTTAAATAAAGTATCCAATGAAATCGCTTGTGTGCAGTGTTGCCAGAGAAATTGTTGTAAATGTACCGGAATGACTGGAATAGTTAAGTGACACAAAGTACTAAACCAACACATTTTGTACAAAAACTTAAAAAAAAGTCGTTTAATATTATTTGAAGCAAATTTCTTATGTCACAAAATTTTAGGTTTTTATTTTAGGCGAGAAAGAATGTAAAAACACCTTTTCTGTTTGGAATGATCCAAAAAACCTAAAAAAACTTTGTTCCACGCAAAAAAAAAATAATTTTAGCAAAAAAACAAAAAACCGTTTAAAAGTTTTGATCCTGGCAACATGCAAATTTATTAAAAGGGGTCTTTTATGAGTAAGATTGTGCGAAAAATCCAAATCGGAATATTTTTCCTAGCAGATGCACAGTGGCTTTCTGGACTAAATGTAAACACTAATAAACTACCTATATAAAAACTTAATTCACTACAAGATAAACCTTCCAATAGACCTAAATTGTATTGTTTATTCAGGAAATAATGATATTCTTTATGTACTTCATCAACACATCTACAACACATTATGTACAAAAAAACAAAAAAAAATTAATAAACCAATTCAAAATAAATAAATAAATAAATAAAATAAAAAAAAACCAAACAAGAAATAAAAAAAACACACACAAAGAGGGCTGAAACCTCCCAGGTTTTGATAACCAGGTTGATGCCCTAGCGATGCGAAAAAAAAAATAAAAATTAAGCACCTTACTAATGCTACATATTACTAACGAAACAAATGAATACATCAGACATCATGCTCAAGTTTGATACTATGAAACATTTTACACAAATTAATTATTCAATCTAATATAGTCTGGATAATTGGTTCTCACCAAAGCCATAAATTCCACCAAAAAAAAGTAGGGGTATTCTCTGAATATTCAACTAAAAATAGATTGATTGTTGATGTTAGTTAAAACATTCTTATACTTACAGACGATAAAGATGATGAATTGTTTGTGGGTCCTTGAAGTTTTAACGTCTCCGCTACCCTTATAAATTGTTCGTACTCTTCCTGGCAAATAGTAACTTCCCCCTGGTATATGAATTCTAATATACTGCACAGTGTGTTGTAATCAACACCATGCAGTATAATTGTTGTATCTTTGCCAGGATTCGCCATAAATAATTCTTTGAAATAGGGGCTGCACACCGAAAGAACGTTCTTGTGAGCCCTTAAAGATTTGCCATCGGCACTAATTGTCACGTCGCACAATTCCATATCTTTATACAAAGAATATAGGCTTGCAGCCAAGTTACTCTGGTAATTGTCCCACCGTAAACCAAATAATTCTGAATCTTCCATTTCACAAAAAAAATCACAACAATAGTTGCTTGTTGCTTTAAACTTTTGCGATGACACCAGCGACACCAGTGTTCCCAAACGAAAAAAAATAAAATCGGTAAAATGCTGTCAAAAATTCGTTAGATTGCGAAGCCAAATCGTTAGATTTGATATTAGCTTTGTTCGCACAGTCCATTGACTGGCTTTTGTCTCATGCGCATGCGCATTTCCGTTTTCAAGCGCTTGAAAACGGAACTGCGCATGCGTTCCAGTCAGAAACCAATAGTGGACTGTCTCCACGAACAAAGCTAATGATGAAAATGAGAAGTTGGCATTGCTGGCTGGTTGACAACTTGACAAGTAACAGTAATGAAGTGGAAAAATATAAGATTACTCTGTTGCCAGATTTTCTTTTAGTGAATATTAAGGTCAGAATATTCGTTTTGTCATGTTAATTTCACACTAGTAAAAATTTTTTTTGTCTTATTTCTTCTCAGATTTAGGAATAAGAAAAAATTTCTATCTGAATACAAAATTAGGTAGAATTTCAGTACATTTCGTTAGATCGGTAGAAATGCGTTGAAATCGTTAGATCTACCTAATTTTCGGTAGGTTTGGGAACACTGGATGACACAGATCTGATAAAGATTCAATTTTTTGTAAATTTTAAAATTGATTCTACCAGTGTTGCCAGAGAATTTTTTGTAAATGTACCAGACTAGCGACACAAATGTAAAAAAATCAACACATTCTGTACCAGAATTTTAAAAAACCGTTGTTGATGTTATTTGAAGAATATTTCGTATATTACAGATTTTTAGGTTTTTATAGGAATAAATAAAATAATAAATAAAAACATGTTGGTCTGAAATGAATATTTTGTTTTCACCTAATTTTGAAAAAATGTGAAAACTTTGAATAATTATCCACGTCCGTCTGTATGTCTGGCTGTCTGTCCGTCTGTAATCACAACTCCTCCGTCCTTATACCAGCTAGAATGACAAATGAGGTGTCAAATGAAAGATTATAATCCAAGGATGGTACTAAAGGTGAAAAATTTTACCTAGGCTGTCTGACCGTCGGTCTGTCCGACCGCGAATATAACTCCTCCGTCCTTATACCAGCTAGAATGACAAATGAGGTGTCAAATGAAAGATTATAATCCAAGGATGGTACTAAAGGTGAAACATTTTACCTAGGCTGTCTGTCTGACCGCGATTATAACTCCTACGTCATTGTACTAGGTAGAATCACAACTGTTGTGTCAAATGAAAGCTTATAATTTAATGATGGTACTAAAGGTGAGAAATTTTACCTACGATGACTGTCCGTCGGTCTGTCTGACCGCGAATATAACGCCTCCGTCATTTTACCAGGTAGAATGACAAATGAGGTGGCAAATGAAAGCTTATAATTGAAGGATGGTAATAAAGGTGAGAGATTTAACCTAGGCTGTCTGTCCGTCCGACCGAGAATATAACTACTTCGTCATTTTAGCAGGTAGAACGACAAATGGGTGTCAAATGAAAGCTTATAATCCAAGGATGGTACTAAAGATAAGAGATTTAACCTAGGCTGTCTGTCCGTCCGACCGCGAATATAACTACTTCGTCATTTTATCAGGTGGAATGACAAATGAGATGTCAAATGAAAGATTATAATCCAAAGATAGTACTAAAGGTGGGAAATTTGACCTAGGCTGTCTGTCCGTCCGACCACGAATATAACTACTTCGTCATTTTACCAGGTAGAATAACAACTGTGGTGTCAAATGAAATATTATAATCCAATGATGGTACTAAAGGTGAGAAATTTTACCTAGGCTATCTGTCGGTCTGTTTGTCTGACCGCGAATATAACTACCTCGTCATTTTACCAGGTAGAATGGAAAATGAGATGTCAAATGAAAGCTTATAATCCAAAGATGGTACTAAAGGTGAGAAATTTTAACTAGGCTGTCTGTCTGACCGCGAATATAACTCCTACGTCATTGTACCAGGTAGAATAACAACTGTGGTGTCAAATGAAAGCTTATAATTCAATGATGGTACTAAAGGTGAGAAATTTTACCTACGATGACTGTCCGTCGGTCTGTCTGACCGCGAATATACCGCCTCCGTCATTTTACCAGGTAGGATAACAAATGAGGTGTCAAATGAAATATTATAATCCAATGATGGTACTAAAGGTGAGAAATTTTACCTACTATGACTGTCCGTCGGTCTGTCTGACCGCGAATATAATTACTTCGTCATTTTACCAGGTAGAATGGAAAATGAGATGTCAAATGAAAGCTTATAATCCAAAGATGGTACTAAAGATGAGCAATTTTACCTATGCTGTCTGTCTGACCGCGAATATAACTCCTACGTCATTGTACCAGGTAGAATAACAACTGTGGTGTCAAATGAAAGCTTATAATTCAATGATGGTACTAAAGGTGAGAAATTTTACCTACGATGACAATCCGTCGGTCTATCTGACCGCGAATATAACGCCTCCGTCATTTTACCAGGTAGAATAACAAATGAGGTGTCAAATGAAAGCTTAAAATTGAAGGATGGTAATAAAGGTGAGAGATTTAACCTAGGCTGTCTGTCCGTCCGACCGCGAATATAACTACTTCGTCATTTTACCATGTAGAACGATAAATGAGGTGTCAAATGAAAGCTTATAATCCAAGGATGGTACTAAAGATAAGAGATTTAACCTAGGCTGTCTGTCTGTCCGACCGCGAATATAACTACTTCGTCATTTTATCAGGTGGAATGACAAATGAGATGTCAAATGAAAGATTATAATCCAAAGATAGTACTAAAGGTGGGAAATTTGACCTAGGCTGTCTGTCCGTCCGACCGCGAATATAACTACTTCGTCATTTTACCAGGTAGAATAACAACTGTGGTGTCAAATGAAATATTATAATCCAATGATGGTACTAAAGGTGAGAAATTTTACCTAGGCTATCTGTCGGTCTGTTTGTCCGACCTCGAAAATAACTACCTCGTCATTTTACCAGGTAGAATGGAAAATGAGATGTCAAATGAAAGCTTATAATCCAAATAGATGGTACTAAAGGTGAGAAATTTTACCTATGCTGTCTGTCTGACCGCGAATATAACTCCTACGTAATTGTACCAGGTAGAATAACAACTGTGGTGTCAAATGAAAGCTTATAATTCAATGATGGTACTAAAGGTGAGAAATTTTACCTACGATGACTGTCCGTCGGTCTGTCTGGTATAATAATAAATAACTACTTCGTCATTTTACCAGGTAGAATAACAACTGTGGTGTCAAATGAAATATTATAATCCAATGATGGTACTAAAGGTGAGAAATTTTACCTAGGCTATCTGTCGGTCTGTTTGTCCTACCGCGAATATAACTACTTCGTTATTTTACCAGGTAGAATGGAAAATGAGATGTCAAATGAAAGCTTATAATCCAAAGATGGTACTTAAGGTGAGAAATTTTACCTAGGCTGTCTGTCTGACCGCGAATATAACTCCTACGTCATTGTACCAGGTAGAATAACAACTGTAGTGTCAAATGAAAGCTTATAATTCAATGATGGTACTAAAGGTGAGAAATTTTACCTACGATGACTGTCCGTCGGTCTGTCTGACCGCGAATATAACGCATTCGTCATTTTACCAGGTAGAATAACAAATGAGGTGTCAAATGAAAGCTTAAAATTGAAGGATGGTAATAAAGGTGAGAGATTTAACCTAGGCTGTCTGTCCGTCCGACCGCGAATATAACTACTTCGTCATTTTACCAGGTAGAATAACAACTGTGGTGTCAAATGAAATATTATAATCCAATGATTGTACTAAAGGTGAGAAATTTTACCTAGGCTATCTGTCGGTCTGTTTGTCCTACCGCGAATATAACTACTTCGTTATTTTACCAGGTAGAATGGAAAATGAGATGTCAAATGAAAGCTTATAATCCAAAGATGGTACTAAAGGTGAGAAATTTTACCTAGGCTGTCCGTCTGACCGCGAATATAACTCCTACGTCATTGTACCAGGTAGAATAACAACTGTAGTGTCAAATGAAAGCCTATAATTCAATGATGGTACTAAAGGTGAGAAATTTTACCTACGATGACTGTCCGTCGGTCTGTCTGACCGCGAATATAACGCATTCGTCATTTTACCAGGTAGAATAACAAATGAGGTGTCAAATGAAAGCTTAAAATTGAAGGATGGTAATAAAGGTGAGAGATTTAACCTAGGCTGTCTGTCCGTCCGACCGCGATTATAACTACTTCGTCATTTTACCATGTAGAACGATAAATGAGGTGTCAAATGAAAGCTTATAATAAAAGAAGGGTACTAAACGTGAGAAATTTGACCTAGGCAGTCTGTCCGTCCGACCGCGAATATAAATACTTCGTCATTTTACCAGGTGGAATGACAAATGAGATGTCAAATGAAAGATTATAATCCAAAGATGGTACTAAAGGTGGGAAATTTGACCTAGCTTGTCTGTCCGTCCGACCGCGAATATAACTACTTCGTCATTTTACCAGGTAGAATAACAACTGTGGTGTCAAATGAAATATTATAATCCAATGATGGTACTAAAGGTGAGAAATTTTACCTAGGCTATCTGTCGGTCTGTTTGTCCGACCGCGAATATAACTACTTCGTCATTTTACCAGGTAGAATGGAAAATGAGATGTCAAATGAAAGCTTATAATCCAAAGATGGTAATAAAGGTGAGAAATTTTACCTACGATGACTGTCCGTCGGTCTGTCTGACCGCGAATATAACGCCTCCGTCATTTTACCAGGTAGAATAACAAATGAGGTGTCAAATGAAAGCTTAAAATTGAAGGATGGTAATAAAGGTGAGAGATTTAACCTAGGCTGTCTGTCCGTTCGACCGCGAATATGACTACTTCGTCATTTTACCATGTAGAACGATAAATAAGGTGTCAAATGAAAGCTTATAATCCAAGGATGGTACTAAGGATAAGAGATTTAACCTAGGCTGTCTGTCCGTCCGACCGCGAATATAACTACTTCGTCATTTTACCAGGTAGAATAACAACTGTGGTGTTAAATGAAATATTATAATCCAATGATGGTACTAAAGGTGAGAAATTTTACCTAGGCTATCTGTCGGTCTGTTTGTCCGACCGCGAATATAACTACCTCGTCATTTTACCAGGTAGAATGGAAAATGAGATGTCAAATGAAAGCTTATAATCCAAAGATGGTACTAAAGGTGAGAAATTTTACCTATGCTGTCTGTCTGACCGCGAATATAACTCCTACGTAATTGTACCAGGTAGAATAACAACTGTGGTGTCAAATGAAAGCTTATAATTCAATGATGGTACTAAAGGTGAGAAATTTTACCTACGATGACTGTCCGTCGTTCTGTCTGACCGCGAATATAACGCCTCAGTCATTTTACCAGGTAGAATAACAAATGAGGTGTCAAATGAAGCTTAAAATTGAAGGATGGTAATAAAGGTGATAATAAAGGTAATAGGCTGTCTGTCCGTCCGACCGCGAATATAACTACTTTGTCATTTTACCATGGAGAACGATAAATGAGGTGTCAAATGAAAGCTTATAATCCAAGGATGGTACTAAAGGTGAGAAATTTGACCTAGGCAGTCTGTCCGTCCGACCGCGAATATAACTACTTCGTCATTTTACCAGGTGGAATGACAAATGAGAAGTCAAATGAAAGATTATAATCCAAAGATGGTACTAAAGGTGGGAAATTTGACCTAGGCTGTCTGTCCGTCCGACCGCGAATATAACTACTTCGTCATTTTACCAGGTAGAATAACAACTGTGGTGTCAAATGAAATATTATAATCCAATGATGGTACTAAAGATGAGAAATTTTACCTAGGCTATCTGTCGGTCTGCTTGTCCGACCGCGAATATAACTACTTCGTCATTTTACCAGGTAGAATGGAAAATGAGATGTCAAATGAAAGCTTATAATCCAAAGATGGTACTAAAGGTGAGAAATTTTACCTAGGCTATCTGTCGGTCTGCTTGTCCGACCGCGAATATAACTACTTCGTCATTTTACCAGGTAGAATGGAAAATGAGATATCAAATGAAAGCTTATAATCCAATGATGGTACTAAAGGTGAGAAATTTTACCTAGGCTATCTGTCGGTCTGTTTGTCCGACCGCGAATATAACTACCTCGTCATTTTACCAGGTAGAATGGAAAATGAGATGTCAAATGAAAGCTTATAATCCAAAGATGGTACTAAAGGTGAGAAATTTTACCTATGCTGTCTGTCTGACCGCGAATATAACTCCTACGTAATTGTACCAGGTAGAATAACAACTGTGGTGTCAAATGAAAGCTTATAATTCAATGATGGTACTAAAGGTGAGAAATTTTACCTACGATGACTGTCCGTCGTTCTGTCTGACCGCGAATATAACGCCTCAGTCATTTTACCAGGTAGAATAACAAATGAGGTGTCAAATGAAGCTTAAAATTGAAGGATGGTAATAAAGGTGATAATAAAGGTAATAGGCTGTCTGTCCGTCCGACCGCGAATATAACTACTTTGTCATTTTACCATGGAGAACGATAAATGAGGTGTCAAATGAAAGCTTATAATCCAAGGATGGTACTAAAGGTGAGAAATTTGACCTAGGCAGTCTGTCCGTCCGACCGCGAATATAACTACTTCGTCATTTTACCAGGTGGAATGACAAATGAGAAGTCAAATGAAAGATTATAATCCAAAGATGGTACTAAAGGTGGGAAATTTGACCTAGGCTGTCTGTCCGTCCGACCGCGAATATAACTACTTCGTCATTTTACCAGGTAGAATAACAACTGTGGTGTCAAATGAAATATTATAATCCAATGATGGTACTAAAGATGAGAAATTTTACCTAGGCTATCTGTCGGTCTGCTTGTCCGACCGCGAATATAACTACTTCGTCATTTTACCAGGTAGAATGGAAAATGAGATGTCAAATGAAAGCTTATAATCCAAAGATGGTACTAAAGGTGAGAAATTTTACCTAGGCTATCTGTCGGTCTGCTTGTCCGACCGCGAATATAACTACTTCGTCATTTTACCAGGTAGAATGGAAAATGAGATATCAAATGAAAGCTTATAATCCAATGATGGTACTAAAGGTGAGAAATTTTACCTAGGCTATCTGTCGGTCTGTTTGTCCGACCGCGAATATAACTACTTCGTCATTTTGCCAGGTAGAATGGAAAATGAGATGTCAAATGAAAGCTTATAATCCAAAGATGGTAATAAAGGTGAGAAATTTTACCTACGATGACTGTCCGTCGGTCTGTCTGACCGCGAATATAACGCCTCCGTCATTTTACCAGGTAGAATAACAAATGAGGTGTCAAATGAAAGCTTAAAATTGAAGGATGGTAATAAAGGTGAGAGATTTAACCTAGGCTGTCTGTCCGTCCGACCGCGAATATAACTACTTCGTCATTTTACCATGTAGAACGATAAATAAGGTGTCAAATGAAAGCTTATAATCCAAGGATGGTACTAAAGATAAGAGATTTAACCTAGGCTGTCTGTCCGTCCGACCGCGAATATAACTACTTCGTCATTTTACCATGTAGAACGATAAATAAGGTGTCAAATGAAAGCTTATAATCCAAGGATGGTACTAAAGATAAGAGATTTAACCTAGGCTGTCTGTCCGTCCGACCGCGAATATAACTACTTCGTCATTTTATCAGGTGGAATGACAAATGAGATGTCAAATGAAAGATTATAATCCAAAGATAGTACTAAAGGTGGGAAATTTGACCTAGGCTGTCTGTCCGTCCGACCGCGAATATAACTACTTCGTCATTTTACCAGGTAGAATAACAACTGTGGTGTTAAATGAAATATTATAATCCAATGATGGTACTAAAGGTGAGAAATTTTACCTAGGCTATCTGTCGGTCTGTTTGTCCGACCGCGAATATAACTACTTCGTCATTTTACCAGGTAGAATGGAAAATGAGATGTCAAATGAAAGCTTATAATCCAAAGATGGTAATAAAGGTGAGAAATTTTACCTACGATGACTGTCCGTCGGTCTGTCTGACCGCGAATATAACGCCTCCGTCATTTTACCAGGTAGAATAACAAATGAGGTGTCAAATGAAAGCTTAAAATTGAAGGATGGTAATAAAGGTGAGAGATTTAACCTAGGCTGTCTGTCCGTCCGACCGCGAATATAACTACTTCGTCATTTTACCATGTAGAACGATAAATAAGGTGTCAAATGAAAGCTTATAATCCAAGGATGGTACTAAAGATAAGAGATTTAACCTAGGCTGTCTGTCCGTCTGACCGCGAATATAACTACTTCGTCATTTTATCAGGTGGAATGACAAATGAGATGTCAAATGAAAGATTATAATCCAAAGATAGTACTAAAGGTGGGAAATTTGACCTAGGCTGTCTGTCCGTCCGACCGCGAATATAACTACTTCGTCATTTTACCAGGTAGAATAACAACTGTGGTGTTAAATGAAATATTATAATCCAATGATGGTACTAAAGGTGAGAAATTTTACCTAGGCTATCTGTCGGTCTGTTTGTCCGACCGCGAATATAACTACCTCGTCATTTTACCAGGTAGAATGGAAAATGAGATGTCAAATGAAAGCTTATAATCCAAAGATGGTACTAAAGGTGAGAAATTTTACCTATGCTGTCTGTCTGACCGCGAATATAACTCCTACGTAATTGTACCAGGTAGAATAACAACTGTGGTGTCAAATGAAAGCTTATAATTCAATGATGGTACTAAAGGTGAGAAATTTTACCTACGATGACTGTCCGTCGTTCTGTCTGACCGCGAATATAACGCCTCAGTCATTTTACCAGGTAGAATAACAAATGAGGTGTCAAATGAAGCTTAAAATTGAAGGATGGTAATAAAGGTGATAATAAAGGTAATAGGCTGTCTGTCCGTCCGACCGCGAATATAACTACTTTGTCATTTTACCATGGAGAACGATAAATGAGGTGTCAAATGAAAGCTTATAATCCAAGGATGGTACTAAAGGTGAGAAATTTGACCTAGGCAGTCTGTCCGTCCGACCGCGAATATAACTACTTCGTCATTTTACCAGGTGGAATGACAAATGAGAAGTCAAATGAAAGATTATAATCCAAAGATGGTACTAAAGGTGGGAAATTTGACCTAGGCTGTCTGTCCGTCCGACCGCGAATATAACTACTTCGTCATTTTACCAGGTAGAATAACAACTGTGGTGTCAAATGAAATATTATAATCCAATGATGGTACTAAAGATGAGAAATTTTACCTAGGCTATCTGTCGGTCTGCTTGTCCGACCGCGAATATAACTACTTCGTCATTTTACCAGGTAGAATGGAAAATGAGATGTCAAATGAAAGCTTATAATCCAAAGATGGTACTAAAGGTGAGAAATTTTACCTAGGCTGTCTGTCTGACCGCGAATATAACTCCTACGTCATTGTACCAGGTAGAATAACAAATGAGGTGTCAAATGAAAGCTTAAAATTCAATGATGGTACTAAAGGTGAGAAATTTTACCTACGATGACTGTCCGTCGGTCTGTCTGACCGCGAATATAACGCCTCCGTCATTTTACCAGGTAGAATAACAAATGAGGTGTCAAATGAAAGCTTAAAATGAAGGATGGTAATAAAGGTGAGAGATTTAAACTAGGCTGTCTGTCCGTCCGACTGCGAATATAACTACTTCGTCATTTTACCATGTAGAACGATAAATGAGGTGTCAAATGAAAGCTTATAATCCAAGGATGGTACTAAAGGTGAGAAATTTGACCTAGGCAGTCTGTCCGTCCGACCGCGAATATAACTACTTCGTCATTTTACCAGGTGGAATGACAAATGAGATGTCAAATGAATGATTATAATCCAAAGATGGTACTAAAGGTGGGAAATTTGACCTAGGCTGTCTGTCCGTCCGACCGCGGATATAAGTACTTCGTCATTTTACCAGGTAGAATAACAACTGTGGTGTCAAATGAAATATTATAATCCAATGAAGGTACTAAAGGTGAGAATTTTTACCTAAGATGACTGTCCGTTGGTGTCTGACCGCGAATATAATGCCTCCGTCCTTATACCAGGTAGAATGACAAATGAGATGTCAAATGAAAACTTATAATCCAAGGATGGTACTAAAGGTGAGAAATTTGATCTAGGCTGTCTGTCCGTCCGACCGCGAATATAACTACTTCGTCATTTTACCAGGTAGAATGGAAAATGAGATGTCAAATGAAAGCTTATATAATCCAAGGATGGTAATAAAGGTAAGAAATTTGACCTAGACTGTCTATCAGTATGTCCGTCCGACCGCGAATATGCCAGGCAGAATGATAAATTGAGGTGACGAAAGAAAGCGTAGAATCCAAGGATGGTATAAATGTAAGAAACTAGACCTCGGACTTTCGGTTTTAGAAATGTGACCCGACCCGAAGTACTGTTTTAATACCACCGGAATAGTACAAGTGATATATTATTTGACGCGACTTCGCAAGAAGCAAGAAGAGAACAAATATAAACATCCGGCTTCATGACTGTCCGGCGGTCTGTCTTTCTCCTCCGTTATTAATACAGGTATAATGACAAAACTGAGGTGTCAAATGAAAGCTTATAGCCCAATGATGGAATTAAAAATAAGAAATTTGACATCGGACTACCGGTTTTAGAGTTGCAACCGTAAGTACTGTTTTAAAGTCACCGAAATAGTATAAGCGATATATCATTCGAGGTGCCTTAGCAAGATGAGAACAAATGTAAAATTTTGGTTTTTATATCATTTCCGGTTAAGTAGTTTTAACCAAAAGTGTCGTTATAGTCGCAGAAATATTACATGTAACACATCAATCGAAGCGTATGTATTGAAAAGTTGAGATTAAACCTTTAGTTTCCGTTTTGAAGTTATTTCTGTTTAAACAATGATGACCCAAAGTTTAGTAAAACAAAAACTTATATTGCAGTAGACTCTCTCTATAACGAATACGGGTACTACGAGGTTTCGCTTGTAACGAGGTACACTAGATACTAGATATCCTATGAAATTCCTATTGAATTATAACGCCTCTGTAGATAGGTAACGAGAACGATAGAACTTTCAATGGAACATAACCTTAAGATAGTAAGTACACAATTTGATCATAAAGATATACACAAACCTGGATCTCTCCTGATGTGAAAACGAGAAACCAAATAGACCATGCTCTCATTGAAACAAAACACAACAGATCTGTGACTGATTGTAGAAGCTACAGAGGAGCAGACGCGGATAGTGATCATATATTGACAATAGTCAAACTTAAGCAAGAAATTCCCGAACTACCAACAAAAGGAACACAACAGAAAAAATACCAATTAGGGCAACTCCAAGATAAAGAGGTAGCAAAAAAAACAGAGGAAGAGATAAACAAGAGATTGGAAAGAATCACGACCGGGAACATAGAGGAGGAATGGGAACTAATACAAGCAGCTGTGATAGAAGCGGCAGACCTTAGCATTGGTAAAGCAGAAAAAGGAAAGAGAAAACCAATGGTTTATGAGGACTGCAAAAGAATTCTAGAGCAGAGAAACAACGTAAAAATGGAAAATATTAGAAATAACACAGAAAAAAGTAAAGCGTATTATAAAGAAAAAAGAAGAGAAGCTAAGCGATTATATAGGCAAAAGAAGAGAAAATCACTGGAAAAGCAACTACAAATAACAGAAGAAAACTATATGTCCAAAAAGAAGTTAAAAATGTTTATTAAGGAGTAAAAAAACACGAGGGACTCAAAATAAATGCACAATGTTTTGCAGAAATAAAGGTGGCATGTTGCTGGGAGACAAGACAGAAAAATTGAATAGATGGGCAGAATACTTCGGCAAATTATTAAACGATAAAGCCCAAACAGAAACAGAAATGCAACAGTGAGGGCAAGAAATCGAACAACAACAAATACAAGAAGCGAACCACAACAAACACAAGCACCGACAGAAAGGGAGATAATAACAGTAATAAAAGACCTAACAAATAATAAAAGTGCCGGAGAAAGCGAAGTGCCAGCAGAAATATTAAAAGTAGGAGGAAATATACTGCAGCAAAAAATAGCTGCACTTATAAAAGAAAATATGGGATAACGAAAAAATGTCGGAGCAATGGAACACAGCACTCATCTGCCCAATTCACAAGAAAGGTTATAAGACCATATGTGAAAATTACAGACGAATCGCACTGTTAGAAGTGGTGTATAAGGTGTTAGCAAAAATTATAACACCTAGATTGAAAGCTTATGAATCAGAGATAATAGGAGAATACTGCATAGGGATTACGTACACTCGATACGCATCGTATCCGCCATGTTTTCCCGTAAGGCGCTATGGGAAAACATGGCGGATACGATGCGTATCGAGTGCACGGTTATTAGACTTTATTACGGTTGTCTTGTCCGACGGTGGTGGGGAGACTTATATTTTTGACTTTACGTCACAAGAGTTTACATTCCCATATTTTTAAATCATTTTCGATCATTGAATGTGTGTTATTGTGTATATATGTGTATTATTTGTGTTATTATGAAATAATTAGACAAATAGTACACATTTTATCTTATACCGGGTGGTGAATCGTAAAAAAGGCCATAGGAAACTCAATGTAAAATTCTGAATTGTTGAATTCCTGCTTCCCTAATTATTTTACACCAAAAGTCATGAGAGAATACTTGTAGAGAATTAAAATCTGTATTAAAATCAAAAGTTAAAATTGTTCTACGATTTAAATGCATTCCAAAATTTTAAAAAATATGATACATTTGCCACAATAGGTATGCGTGTAAAAGTAAGGCCACACGTTACTATTTAACTGACAGTGCTCACACCATTGACTGAATAAAAAAATCTTTATTATTAATCTTTTCTCCGCAACTGAGGGTATCTTATCACTGTATTGTTTTTAAACAATAGATGATAAAATAAAAATATTGACAGTTCAAAAATGTGAACATTATTGCATTGTGTGTGGCCTAAGTTTGGGCTGAAAACTAAAATGTATTACATTTTTACAAAATTTTGGAATATGTTTAATTACGTAGACCAATTTTAACAGTTATTTCCAATACAGATTTCAATCCTCTACAGATAGTTTCTAATGTCTTTTGATGTACCTACAATAATTATTAGGGAAGCTGGAATTCAACAGTTCAGAATTTTACATTGAGTTAATGCAAAATTTTGACGCATGTCAAAATTCTCAAATGTGTTTTAATTGTATTCATTTTTTCCGAATCCTGAGAAAACTAATAAATATTTTTGAAAAATTTAAACTCAGACTGAAAGACTACATTATTACCGAGGGCTGAAAGTCCCTGGAAAGTTCTATAATGTTTATTTTAATAAGTTACAGGGCTGAAAATAGAAGAGAAGTGTGGTCTTTAATTTCAAATATTTTATTCAATAGAATCTTCTTGTTTATTCTAAGGGGCTTTCCGCCCTCGGTAATAATGTAATCTTGCATCCTGTGTTTAAATTTTTCTAAAATACTTGGTTTTCTCAGGATTCAAAAAAAATCATATTACGATTCAAATGACAGTAAACTCTCGTGACGTAATCTCACCCTTAATGTTCATTGGTTAGTCGATTTAGGCAACCGTAGCACAGAATAACTAACCATACAGAAGCGAAACTGACTGTCGTTTCCATTGATTGTGTGGGAACTAGAGATGGTACAGAATAGCATTTTTCGGTAATAGGTTGGAACTGAACCTATTCCAAGCAAATACCTATTCCAGAAACCTAATGCGAGTTTATGATTCCGACGTGAAAAGACAATATATGGATCGCCCTAGCTCGTTCCTAATAGTTGTGCTGCTATCTATTGTCTTCCGCTGCCCCAAATTCAAACGATCAAACTAGTGGGCACCTATAATTTTGTATTTTTAATCTAGCTAGAGGATGTATGTAATTCGATTTTTAAATATATTTATAATTTTTTACCATGTTTTTCCTACAATTCGTAAATCTATATTATAACACCTATTAAAACAAATTTTTCTTACATGTATGTAATTATGGGTTTTTAAATTACCTAAAGTCGAGGTTTATTCAGAATTCGTTTATGCAAATGGAAAATGAAGACACTAATTTACTACAAAAGATAGGATCGATTAGATTATAGTCAAATAAATAAAAACATTATGCGGTAGAGTCAAAATTTTAACAGTTTTAAATGACAACTATCTGTTACAGCCGTATCGACCTGAAATCCTTTTAAACCCATCACAGATGTGAGATTTTGGAATCGAAACAGTCAACAGACGCCGCCGATGCGTTTCTCTATAGTACCTATTCCGAGAGATCAAATCTCTCGGAAAAGGAAAGTGTACCTACTCAACTACGGCCAGCGCTGGAATCGAGACCGATGCCATCAAAGTTTTGTCACTTGTAATACGTGGAATAGTCGAACCGAACATATTCCGACGTACCCGCTCCAGTTCCATCATACCAACCCTTAACCGAAACGAACGTCACCGATGCATTCCCTACTAACTAACCCTACGGTTGTGCTGCAGTGACCTATTCCGAGCGAGAATCCAGTTCGAGTTTACTGTAAATTGCAGATTGCGGTCGATGCGGCACCCTTGGAATCGAAACCGATGCCGTTGACTTTTTGTCACTGGTGCGTGGAATAGGCGATCGGAACCCAAGGTTCATAAATAGACAGGTTGCATGGTAACTTTCCACCAATCAGCGTCGAGAATCTAATGGCGGGAGTGACGTCACCCAGAATGCTGCATTTAAATTCATTCACTTCACTCATTGAAATGAACTCGGAAAGTAGGAATGTATTGAAAATGTGTATATTTAAAAAAATACGTTTGGATTTTTAATGACTATTTATTTCATATATTCTTTAAAAAATGTGGTAGATACCTGTAGAGTTACAAAAATCATAGAATATAATTGCAATTAAATATATGCAGTAGAATAGCATTACTACTTAATTAAAGCAGAAGGAGATTCTTTCTTGTGTATATATGGGACTAAATCATTCAAATATCCTAGGTATATTAATAATGGGTTGAATACAATTTACTTTTTTAAATTATTTTGAGTAGGTATATAATAATTTTGAATTTCGGATAATGCATGTAGTACATTATTATAAATTCCTCCTAACATGTAAACCATGGTGAAAAAGAAATGCAACTAAAGATTTATGTATCAAAATTAGTAGTTTTCCCTTAAGTTTAACATAAGAGCATCTGATTACGTTAGGTACTGGATTATAATATCTAAAACTATTAAAACATTATGATTCCATTCAATAGATACCTGTGAAGTTTTACATTAACAGTAAATTATAAAAAAATACAATTTCAGTGCAATAAAGGGAATTTTCCCCATTTTATATATTCATTTAGTTTATAATTGTTTATTCAAACGATCTTCAGATGGCTGCAATATTGGTTATAATTTTATATGAAACAATTACATATAATAGATCTATTATCTATAGAATTAATTAGATATATTGTTCAATAAGTCTAAGCAGATTGTAACCTACACAGATGATGTAAACTTGATGTGAAGAACCGCAAGAGACATTACAGAACTGTAATGTCTCTATACAAGAATGTCCTTTACTATACAATACAGCAGAAAGAAAATCCAGTAAGTAAGTAGGTACTTATAAAATGTATCTTAACACTTGTAAAAGAGTTTTGGGTTTAAGTTATTATACTAAAAACACTTAATGATATCTATAGATACATTAAATCTCAAGATATAAACACAAATTAAAACACTAATGATATTTAATAACAAAATATAGCCTCCAAACCACGTATCCTATTATGTTTACAAACAATTCGTTAAATTGATCGTCTGGGTGACGTCACGATGACAATATTTCATTTGTCAATGTCAAAGTTACCATACAACCTATGGTATAGGGACCTTGATCGGAACCTATTCCGAGGTACCTGCTCCAGTTCCATCATGCCATCTCTAGTGGGAACCGAAATATTTGACCTTGAGCCCTAGTTACAGAATGGAACTTGATGTTCTAAGGAATAGACCAATTCAAATGATGTGATATTTTTGACAAGTAGTTATTAATTAATTTTGAAATATAAAATTTAACTATAAAATATAAATAAACTATAAAATAAAACATGTATAAATATAAAATTTAACTAAAAACAACTGTCACTGTCAGTCTAAAAGTGAGGTTATACCAGTTACATTGACACATGAGCACAGAATAAAGAACATGAGCATGAAAATTATGTTACCATTTTGGGCATGAGTTTCGCTTCTGTATGGTTAGTTATTCTGTGACCGTAGTAATGTCTAAGAACCGTGTATCGAGTGGTATCGAGTGTACGTAAAGTCATCAAATAATTGACAGTTATTTGATCAAACTTGACAGTTAGTGACACAAACTATACATACTAACTGTCACTTTGTGTCACTAAAGGCCCCGTCTCACCATCAAATAATTGACAGTTATTTGATCAAACTTGACAGTCAAACTTGACTAGTGACACAAACTATACATACTAACTGTCACTTTGTGTCACTAACTGTCAAGTTTGATCAAATAACTGTCAATTATTTGATGGTGAGACGGGGCCTTAACTGTCAAGTTTGATCAAATAACTGTCAATTATTTGATGGTGAGACGGGGCCTTAATCCGGGCCCTGTTGTGAGTCGACTATGCACACCACTTTGCACCTTAGAATATAGTGGGTTGCATAGTTATCAGGGGCTGGTGAGAGCTTGTCAATTCATTCAATAAACAACCAAGAGAGGGCCACCAAGAACGTAATGTTGGTTGCATCTATTTTGAACTCATACAAAAAATTAAGGAGAACACAGTTTAATTTCCACATTAAGCTACATTATTCACAGTCTATTTTAAAATAAATACGATATTATTTCCGTACTATTGTATATTCCGATGGATAAGATGTAACAGTTGCCACAAAAAAATAGTTTGAGGACTTTATTATTGAAATCTGTATTAGCTGCGATAAAAAAAATATTGTACTTCCGTAATTATTTTTCAAAGACGAATAACAATGGACATCCTAAGTCTTGACGTCACAAAATTGGGAGCTTATATTTGGCTCCAAACAATTTTGTTTATAATGTTAAACACTCATAAGGAATTTTTAATTTATTGTTTACGTGGTTTGTGTGACAAAATAAGACTTTTCATTTAGGTATTTAGTTAAAGAAACGTGCCAATTAAGAGATTTTTATTCGTTTTGGCCCAGGTGAGTTAATTTAATGCAATGATTAGAACGTAAACAGTGTTGAGGTTAGGTTTATTTTCAATCACTAAGGAATAAAAACCACCTGAGCAAAAACGAACAAAAATCTCTTAATTAACACGTTTCTTTAACTAAATACGTAAATGAAGTCTTATTTTGCCACACAAAGCACATAAATGAAAAATTCCTTATGACCATTTAACATTACAATCAAAATTGTTTGGAGCCAATATAAGCTCCTCCCAATTTTGTGACGTCAGACTTAGGCTGTCCATTGATACAAATTTTGAGAAAAGAAAAGAATAAAGATGTAACACGTAACACGAGTATAGTATAAAAGCTGAAGAGAAAATAGAAAATACAAAAATACGTTAGGCAATGGCGTATCTACGAGAAGGTAAATAGGGGATCCCCTCCCCAAAAAGGTCCAAAATTAAAGAAAAAAATTGTTGAAACTTAAAAATATTTTAGCTGACTTGAAACTTAAACCACAGTCACAGTCACCAATAATTTTTCTAGTTAGTAACTAATGTTAAATTTCTTCCATGAAAAATATATGACAATATTTAAAAAAAGAATGTGTGTATACTTTGTACGCACGTAAGAAGTTATACTTCTATTATATGATTTCAACGAAATCAATATACTTTAAACAGTTTCTCTACAGTAAAACCCCGATTATCCTTGTGCGGATTATCCGGGCTGCGGATTATCCGTGCTATGATTTTCTATTACTTAAATTGCATTTTTGAGGTTTTATTAAAATAGCGTCACTGTAAATCACTCGTCGACGGAAACTCTATACGCGGAGAGGGAGACTCATAATGAAATATTTATTTGTTCTGTTGTCTTTTTATGGTAGGTATATATGTATGGATATACCCCAGGCAACCAAGTGACGTCATATAACGTTGAGGAAACGTCAGCTTTGGTTAAATATAACACGTGTTTGAACATTACGTCATATAGACGTCTTTTGTAGGTGATTTTAAATACGTAAGATTAATGACGTTAAAATTACGTTTAAAAAACGTTTTAATTTTAGACAGCGTAAGTCTGACGTCACAAAATTGGGAGGAGCTTGATTGTTTGTATTGACTCAAAACAATTTCGTTTAGTTATGTTCCAACAATTTCGCTAAATGTTCATAACTCATAAAGGCTGTATGACACTATACATTTTCTTGTATCATTTCTAATATCGTTTCTGATATGTCAAAAAAATGCATAGTGTCATACACAGATACAAGAAACGATATCAGAAACGATACAAGAATTTGTGTCAGGCACAGATTATTGTACAAGAACTGCGCCAATTTCTGCGCAAAGAGCAAAAACGTAAAACCTGCTGTTAAAACATCTAAAATGTCATAATTACTTACTCATAATGGCGGCTGAAATGAAAATGTTTTTGTAGGTGTTATTTATAAATCTTTTATTGGTACCTTATATACCGTTTGGTATGGACTACTGTTCTACTAATAACCATATAGGTATTTAGCTCCTAGTAAAGTTCAAACTATAAATTTAGGTTTCATGGTGCATAATTTTTTAATAGACGAAAATACAATAGTTCCTAATTTGGATCAAACTGAAGATAATTCTAATGCAAATATTTTAGCACAAATATCAAAACAAAATAAGAACACAAATAATTAATCAACCTCAGTCAACGTAAAATTCTGGTTAACATTAAAATGTTAATTATATAAAACTTTATAAATTTTATAAAATATATATTTAAAATCAGGGCCCGGATTACGTACACTCGATACGCATCGTATCCGCCATGTTTTACTGTAGCGCCTTATGGGAAAACATGGCGGATACGATGCGTATCGAGTGTACGTAATCCGGGCCCAGCTGTGTCTGTAGATGCAGTACTACCATAACGTGACACAGGGTGACAAACAAAATTTCGACCAATCACGTGCCGAATTTCATACAATTTTCGATACAAGAACTTGCATAGTGTCATACAGGGCACAAATGTACGTACAAGAAATGATACAAGAAAATGTATACAAGAAACGATATCAGAAACGATATTAAAAATGATACAAGAAAATGCATAGTGTCATACAGCCTTAAGAAATTTCTCATTTATTGTTTATGCGGTTTGTGTCTTGTGTGATAAAATAAGACTTTTCATTTAGATATATAGTTGAAGAAACGTGTTAATTAAGAGATGTTTATGCGTTTTTGCTCAGTGAGTTAGTTTAATGCAGTAATTCTTCTTGACAACTATTTGAGGTTATGTTTATTTGTTTTTAATTAAGCGTTAAATGAAGATATTAAGACAGCGTTAAATGAAGATATTAAGACAGCGTTAAATTAAGATATTAAAGTATGCTGGATAATTTGTTAATAAATTATTTATTAGTTTCATATATATGTTGTTTCAGTTTTGACACAGTAAGTAGGTATACACAGTGCTAGTCAAAAGTCCGTACCCCCTCGTATCTTTTGATCGGTTATACCTATAATAGTAA
Source organism: Diabrotica virgifera virgifera (assembly GCF_917563875.1). Classification (NCBI taxonomy): domain Eukaryota; kingdom Metazoa; phylum Arthropoda; class Insecta; order Coleoptera; family Chrysomelidae; genus Diabrotica; species Diabrotica virgifera. Next base: position 4,234,043 of record NC_065443.1, read on the forward strand.
AATTTGGAGGGAGGAAATAAACGGACGTAAGCTTCTTAACTAGTCATGACAGGTGACGTAATAGTGACAGATGACGTTACCGAGCCACTGTGACCGATAATTTTAAATGGGACTTTATGGCAAGTGATACCTCATTTGAAAGGTATTCAAAATACCTATTCAGTTATACTATTTTTTTTTGGTTTAAGTTGATTTTGATTTTGGTGAAAAAATTAAATAAATATAATATTGTACTTGCGCATTTAATTAATAAAAATTCAAATGTCCGCCTATGGGTTTTTTTGTCAAAAAGATGACGTTTTTCAATTCTCTAGTAGTTTTTACGTCAACGTCAACCTTTTTGACAAGTAATCATAGGCGGAATTTTGAATTTTTTTAATTAAATGCGAAACTACAATTTTATATTTATTTCATTTATTCATCAAAATTAGCTTAAACTCAAACAAAATTAGTATGACTGAATATGTATTTTCAATACCTTTCAAACGAGGTATCACTTGCCATAAGGTCCCATTTAAAATTATCTGTCACAGTGGCGCTGTAAAGTCATCTGTCACTGTTACGTCACCTGTCATGACTAGTTAAGAAGCTTACGTCCGTTTATTTCCTGCCTCCAAATTTCACTATTATAGCTATAACCGTTCAAAAGATACGAGGGGGGGTACGGACTTTTGACTAGCACTGTATAACTAGTGAAAGTTCTATAATGTGAGGGCTGGTACAATCATGCAGAATCAATGTTGCTTCTAGCGCACAAGCGATCTTAAACAAGTGGTAGTATATCTTCGACACATGGGAAGTAGGCCTATAGGTTTCTTGTTACCTATTTTTTATACTATTTTGAAACATCTGAAACAGGTCACTTTTTGAAAGTATTAAAGACGTGATTTTATCGACGTATATAGGTCGTCATCTTTTTGACGTTGGAAAATCGTCACGATCTCGACGTGAAAAAAACGTAGATACGATTACGTTTTAAAATCGTCACCATTATGACGTCAAATCGATGAGACAAATACACGTGATTTTCAACGTCATTACTACGTCATAGAAACACGTCAATTGGTCATTTTTATGACGTGTTATCTACGTCATAAAAACGTCGTTTGGTTGCTTGGGACGTACATATGTATTATAATAAGAAATAAATGTTCGGATTATCCGTGCTTTTCAATTATCCGTGCCGACGTCCGGTCCCGAGGAGCACGGATAATCGGGGTTCTACTGCTACTACTTTCCAAAAATTTGTATTAAAACAATACCAAAAATTAAAAAAATAAAAGAATAAAACACACACAAACACATGAAAAAATGCCACAAATGATTTCTGAACAATAATTGTTGCCAAAAATTTTAATTAAATACGTATTTTCTGAAAAAAATTATATAATAATATACTTACAATCATAAAATCTATAAAAAAAAATAAAAAAAATGATATAACTTGCATTGGGCTTGAACCTACTCCCCGTGTATCCCGCCGTACGAGAGTCGAAACGATTTCAAACTGCACCACCTTCGCGTATATGTCATGTGGGAATATACACAAACTGAACAACTTTTTGAGATTTTGTTTATATGAATTTTTATTAGTTTGATTTTTGTCGAATTAAAATACAACAAAATATAGAGTAAGAAAACGATATATGAGATGAAGATTTGTAGAAAGTTTGTTCGTAATCAGATTATGTAAATTAAAGCATTTCCTACTATAAACCGGGAGATATTAACAGAAGTTCAACCACGATTTTCTAAGTCCTGCCTTTTGCAATACTGGAAGGTTAGAGAAGGTACTTACAATTTGTGGAAAAATCCACGGGTTTCCTGTGACATTTTCCTATGACAATTAGATTTTCCATGAAAAAAAAAATTGGGAGTTGCGATGAATTTTTAAGTCCTGCCATATCCATAGAATAACAGGATACTATCTATTTTATGAAGAAAATTTTTTGGACAGGACGGTTGCAAAAGGACTAAGGGAGTATACAGATATACAAACATGTAATGAAAATAATGAAATTTTCATAATTTTCTAAGTCCTGCCAACTTAATGAATTAATCGTATTTACTTCAAAATGACCAAAAAAAATGTTGGCATGACGTCACCTAATGTTTAACTGCACTTGTTTCTTGGAAAATTCTGTATAAAATTTTCACTCTGGTTCCGTGATTTTCTAAGTCATAAAATAAATTTTGTTATAAAATAAATAATTTCAGTAGGTAGACATTATTCAAAATGGCAGGATGTTTAGTTACACCTTTTCTACTATATATAGTTAAAAAATTTGTAAGAAAATTCGTGGAAAATTTCGCACATATCTCAATAAGGTTAATATAAATCTATTTTCAAAGAGGCAGGATGGTTGTATAGTTATTTCGTATAAAAAAATTAAATTGTGTGTCTGTAAAATTATTTCAGGGTGTTATACAAACATATTCATATCACCACAATTTTCTGATTCATACCATGTCGAGTATGCTTAAAACACATTAATCTAAAACCGGTTACAACTTGGCAGGATAACCGCAAAGATGAATAATATAAAAAATTAATTTTTATATCATTAAAACAATCGTATCCTATTAAATATTATTTTCCTGAATAATGTCTCGGAATTTTTACACACTTTTCAAATCTAATAGCAAACTTTAACATCTTTATTTTAAGTGATTAGATCATATTTTTATCTAAGTAAACGCAATAAAAGTAAATAAACAATTTTTACAATTTATTAGTTATAGTAGGGAATTTACCTACCCATTATATTATACAGGGTGTCCAGAAGCTCTCATAACAAACGAAAACCGGAGATTCCTCAGATAATTTTAAGAAAATTTAACTTAATTCACCTAGTTCAAAAATGCTTCCGTGGAAAGCTAGAGCTCTTTAAAGATGGCGTCTTGTAATTCATCATGGTCATAATTCAACCCGGATCTATTAAATGCTGGATATAGGTCTCCCTCAGTCTTCTCCATGCATTTCTGTCCTGTGCTGTCTGCATCAAGTTTCTGTCGATCCGTTTGATGTCATCAGACCATGTGGTTGGCGGACGACCTCTACTTCGATATGCTTCGTCTAGAAGAAGCATATCGAAGTCTTGTAATTAGTTTCTTTAAAATAGCTGCAGAACGCTTTTATTTGGAAAAACGAAAACTGGTACACTTATTTATCTTCCAGAGGTCAATTGTCAAATGTCAATTATCAATTGTAAATTTTTAGTACCGGTCATAGGGGTCCGTTTTGGGTACGGAAACGGATATTTTATCGAATAACTTTTCTGTCTAACTTTTAAGCATTTCTGACACTGTATTATTAAATTCTGGGATAGTTTTGTACTAAAAGGTACTTTTGCTTTAACTCAGAAGAATACGAAGTGTTCTAGAAAAATCGATTTGAAAAATTTTTCGTTTTTTGGTTTTTTGAGTTTAAAAGAATTTAGAAAAATTCTATTTAGGGAAAACGAAAACTGCTACGTTTATTTCTCTTCCAGAGATGAATCGATTTTATCAATTGTGAATTTGTAGTACTGGTCATAGGCATCCGTCTTGGGTAGATCAGCGGATATTTTATCTCATAACTTATTGGTCTTTAAATTTTTAGACATTTTTGAGAGTAGAGTATTAAATTATGAGGTATTCTAGTACTAAAAGTTACTCTTGCTTTAAGTCGGCAAATACACCGTTTTTTTTTAATTTTTTTAAATTTTTTTTCAAATTCAACAAAAGAAAAATTTTAAAATCGGTTTTTTCCATAGAACAGTGCATCCTACTGACTTAAAGCAGGAGTACCTTTTAGTACTAGAATACCTCACAATTTAATAATCTAGTGTCAAAAATACCTAAAAGGGAAAGACAAAAAAGATTCCTATGACCGGTACTAGAGATTCGCAATTGATGGAATCGATTTATCTCTGGAAGAAAAAGCGGACCAGTTTTTGTCTTTCGAATTGGAAGCGTTCTGGAGATATATAAAACGAATTACAACGCGCCATCTGTAAAGAGCTTTAGCTCCCTTAGGCAGGCCGCACATCAAATAAACATGAAACGTAAACACGTTTCATGGAAATAAAACACTGCTAAACAAATAGACGTCTGGCCATTTATGCGACTCTCCGAAAATAAAAATGTTTTATGAGCATGAATCACACTCGTTTCATTGGTAGGCGGACTTTGAGATTTGTTTAGCCGTGTTTTATTTTCATGAAACGTATTTTACGTTTCATGTTTAATGTTTTACGTTTCATGTTTCGTTGGTGTGCGACTCGGCTCGCCTTAGGGAAGCCGCACACCAAAGAAAGATGAAACGTAAAAGTTGAAACATGATGTCAATTCTGATGGCGTATTCATGTTCAGCAACCACAAAACTCCTCGAGTAATCTACTTGCATCACTTTAGTGTCTGAAAGCCTCGAAATTTAAGAATATGGCGTGTATATTAGTCACCCCGAGCACTAGGTAAAGATCTGTTCTAATGTGACATTCTTGTTCAGAAACCCCAAAAACCACCTGAGTAATCTGTCTGTATCAATTTACTGCCGAAATTAATGTATAAATATGGTATAGAAAATTCTTAACAAATAAAAAGGTACCATAAAATATCATTTTATTATAATACTATGAAGTCCCATTTAAGAAAACTCAGAAAATACTCATTCCGAGTTTCAACCAACCCCGTATAATAAAATTAAACATTTTGGTATACTATTCATAACTGACAATAGTAGACTATATTAAAAATCGTTTAAACATAAATTAATAGAAGTTTGGATATCAAATCACTAACAATATGTATATGAATGTTCCTACAAAATTAACAAAATAACGTAATTATATTTTAAACTACCTCATATAATATTTCAAAACACTATATTTTATTAAAGAGAACATCGAGTCGAATCCAAAAATTTAAAAATATACAGGGTATTCCATTTTAAAAAACATAAATTTGTGTCACCCTGTGAAAACGGGTAGCCCTGTATATTACAAAATACTGTTAAATCATAGTCCTATCTAAGGCCCATGTTTTACCTAAATAACTTTTTTCGTATATCTTACGACAAACGAGTAATTGAACTTTGTCACACTAATGCCCCATCCTGTATACAAAATAACCATAAAACCATCCTGCCTCTTTGTAAATAGACTTATATTAAGATTTTTGAAACATGTGCAAAATGGCATGACTCAGAAAATCGTTGACTTTTTCACGAATTTTCCTACAAATCTAGGACTCCTGCCGTCTTACAAGAACCGTTTAACCTTCCTGCCGAGTACCGAAAAGGTATTGATTGTATTTGAGTATTATAACTTCTTAAAGGCAGGACTAAGAAAATCACGGAATCAGGGTGAAAATTTTCCAAGGAATTTTCCAAGGAACAAGTATACTTAAACATTAGGAGACCAATATTTAGTCATGCCAATATTTTTTTTGATCATTTTGAAATAAATATGTTTAGTTTATTTAGTTGGCAGGACCTAGAAAATCATGAAAATTTCATTATTTTCCTTACATGTTTGTATACATATATACTCCGTTACCCCGTTTGCAACCCTCCTGCTCAAAAAATTTTCTTCATAAAATCGAGTATCCTGTCTATCTACGGATATGGCAGGACTTAGAAATTCATCGCAAAAACATATTTTTATTTTTTTGGAAAATCTAATTTTTACAGGAAAATGTCACAGGAAATTTGTGGATGTTTCCACAGATTGTAAGTACATCGTCTACCCTTCCAGTATTGCAAAAGGCAGGACTTAGAAAATCGTGGCTGAACTTCTGTATAATATCTCGCAGTCTACTAGGGGTATAGCATAGCAAGTACTAGGTAAGTACATTATTTTTGAAGTTATACTTCTTTAGGCGCGATTGAGGGTGAATTTATATTGATCTGCGCGCATGCGCACACCGACAGTTTGGTATTAGTCTTTATACTGGCTCTGATTGGGTGTTGAAATGATCTGTCAATAATTGTTCAATATGGAGGTTATCGGTAAAGAAAAAATGTTGTATAATATATTAGTTTTTATTGTTGTGAGGACAGAAATAAAATCTTTATAATTATAGTGACTTTTTTAAATAGTTTTGAAAAGCCACAGTTACGTAATTCTAAATGTTTCAGTGTATTCCAATAAAAAAATATCTTTCATACCTATTTGGAAAATGTAAAAAAAATAATGTACTTACCTAGTACTTGCTATGCTATACCCCTAGTAGGCAATGCTTTAATTTACATAATCTGATTACGAACAAACTTTCTACAAATTTTCATCTAATGTATCGTTTTCTTACTCTATATATTGTTGTATTTTAATTCGACAAAAATCAAACTAATAAAAATTCATATAAACAAAATGTCAAAAAGTTGTTCAGTTTGTGTATATTCCCACATGACGTATACGCGAAGATGGTGCAGTTTGAAATCGCTTCGACTCTCGTACGGCGGGATACACGGAAAGCAGGTTCAAGCCCAATGCAAGTTATATCATTTTTTTTTATTTTTTTATAGATTTTATGATTGTAAGTATATTATTATATAATTTTTTTCAGAAAATACGTATTTGTGGCATTTTTCAATGTGTTTGTGTGTATCCTTTTATTTTTTTAATTTTTGGTATTTTAATAAAAATTTTTGGAAAGTAGTAGAGAAACTCTTTAAAGTATATTGATTTCGTTGAAATCATATAATAGAAGTATAACTTCTTACGTGCGTACAAAGTACACACATTCTTTTTTTTACATTTTCCAAATAGGTATGAAGATAATTTTTTATTGGAATACAACTGAAACATTTAGAATTACGTACCTGTGGCTTTTCAAAACTATTTAAAAAGTCACTATAATTATAAATTTGATTTTATTTCTGTTCTCACAACAATAAAAACTAATATATTATACATTTTTGTTTACCGATAACCTCCATATTGAACAATTATTGAGAGATCATTTCAACACCCAATCAGAGCCCGTATAAAGACTAATACCAAACTGTCGGTGTGCGCATGCGCGCAGATTAATATAAATTCACCCTCAACCTCAATCGCGTCTAAAGAAGTATAACTTAAAAAAAACATTTTTTTTCTTTGATTTGTACGAGTTTTAGTGGAAATATACTGTAAAATAATTTTGGCCATGAAAATCCATTAAATCGACGTATGTGCGACGTCAAAAGGATTGCTGGAAATTCCAAGGAAGTCCATAAGGCCGACAAAACTGGAAGAAATAAGGCAGGGCCGGATTTAAGGGGGGCAGGCTGGGCAGCTTCTCACAAAGCCCCGAACTTGAAAAAATCAGCACATTATTCACATAGAATAATTTTTGTCAATCAATTAACTGTAATATTTCGTTATATGGAAGGTTTCTCTCCTATTAAAAATGTATTTTTGGCAAATTACGGTCATAAATCAGAAGATAAATTTAACACATTCTTGCAAGATGATGATATCGATTTGAAAAGCTGCAGTTATGAGTGGAAAATACAATGGTGTTCAGCTAAAATTTAGATAACACAATACCTATCTTGGCGTTGTAGATTCCATGTGTCGCCCCCTCTCTAAATTTAGTTGCTAAAGCTGCAGCTAAGTGTTATCCTAGAATTCTTAGATTTCTTGGAAGGACTGTATTTTTGACTTGACCCTATGTATTTTTCACTTCCTCTACATATAGATACAACTTGTTAATCGAATGTTTAAAAACGTCTTTAAGCGAGAGCAACGCCGACCATGGCAGAAATATGATTGTTCCTTCTTCTCTTCTTTAAGTACCGTGCCCAAATTTTTAGGCGTGGGTAGCTTCCATAACAATTTGTCGATATCGTTCTCGATCTTGTGCGGCATGTAACAATTGATCTGCTGATAAGCCAGTCCATTGACGAAGGTTTCGGAGCCATGAATATTTCTTTCGACCAATTCCTCTTTTCCGTCGATCTTTCCATTGAGTTTTAACTGCAGCATCCTGTATCTGCTACCTCTCATTATATGCCCCAGATATTCAAGTTTTCTCTTTTTTATCATCTTCATTAAGTCACCTTCGCCTTGACCTATTCTGTTTAAGACTTCTCTGTTTGAAATGCGTTGAACCCAAGATATTCTGAGCATTCTACGATACGACCACATCTCAAAGGCTTCTAATTTGTTCATCATGTTAACCTTCATGATCCAGGTTTCACATCCATATAGTAATACAGGATACACATAACATTTTAGGAACTTGATCCTTAGTTGTAAGTTCAGCTGAGAGTTGCTCAGAATAGATCTAAGTTTCATAAATGCTCCTCTTGCAATTTCTATACGAGTTTTAATTTCTTCATCCGCGGATTTAGTGTCTCGTTTATCCAACATCCTAGATATTTAAAATGGTTAACTTTTGTTATTGATTCATCACTGACAATTAGTTGCATAGGGCCGACGTCTTGTTTACTAACCACAAGTAACTTTGTCTTTGTTGCATGTATGTTAAGGTACTAGTACACTTTACAGGACCAAAAATAATCATTTTTTTCAAGAATTTTTTCTCAGAAACTTTATTACAAATGAACATAAAACTTTTTACATATTAATCTCTAACTCTAAGAGAGTACAAAAAATATATCTTTTTTATTTATGCACGTACACTAATATTGTAGAGGGCGCAAAAGTCGAGGCATCGAAAAATGATGGCGGACAGTTTATCTCAGGATTGGGATATCTGTAACAACAAAATCGTACGGCATTTGAAAAAGGAAGGTTTCTTACGTGACAATTTACCACAATTTAACCAAAAAATAAAAGATAAATATTTTTTAACCATGAAAAACTGAAGAAAACCGGACGATTTTTTCACAAAAATTTTTCAAATTTCCGTAAAATCTTTCTTTTGCGGAATTTTTCACTAACGGTGGTAAATTGTCACGTAAGAAACCTTCCTTTTTCAAATACCATACGATTTTTTTGTTTCAGAGATCCCAATCCTGAGATTAACTGTCCGCCATCGGAGTTACTTTTTTTCGAGGCCTCGAATTTGGCGCCCTCTACAATATTAGTGTAAGTACACAAATAAAAAAAGATATATTTTTTGTATTCTCTAAGAAATAGATGTTAATATTTAAAAAGTTTTATGTTCATTTTTAATAAAGGTTCTGAGAAAAAAAATCTTGAAAATATGCTTATTTTTGGTCTTCTAAAGTGTACTAGTACCTAGTCCGTTATTGGAGCATTCTCTAGTGACTCGATCTATAAGGAGTTGAAGATCTTCGATATTTTCAGCCATGATCGCGGTGCCGTCTGCATATCTGATGTTGTTAATAGTTTCTCCCCCGATTCGAACTCCACATCGTCCTTCCAAGGCTTCATTAAAAATTATTTCTGAGTATACGTTAAACAAAGTTGGGGATAACACACAACCCTGTCTGACACTTCTTTGAATGCAAATTTTGTCTGTTTCTTTGCCGTGTACCGGAATAGAAGCTTCTTGATTCCAATATAGATGTTGTAAAGGTCTCAGATCTTTATCATCTACTCCAATCCTTTCTAGATATTCAAACAACCTGTCATGTTGAACTCTATCAAACGCTTTCTCAAAATCTATAAAGCAGACGTAAATTGGTTTCTGTACTTCCCATGATCGTTGAAGTAATGTTAACATTGAGAACAAAGCTTCCCTTGTTCCCAATCCTTCTCTGAAGCCGAATTGTTTGTTTCCCATTGTCTCTGCACATTTCTGCTTGATTCTATTAAGAATTATCTTAAGAAGTAGCTTGAGAGAGTGGCTCATGAGACTAATTAGTCTAAAGTCTTTACATGATGATGTATTAGGTTTTTTTAGGAGTGGAATAAATGTAGACTCTATCTGGTTATTGTTCCTAAAAAAGAGTAAATACTACTATAGATGGTCGTCTAGAAGTGATGCCGCAAAAGAACTAGTTAAAGGTTATAATCAGATTAAAGGAGTATTATCCAAAATTTCAAAAGACGATGGGCAACAATTTGAAACTCGTAGCGATACAAAGGGTTTGTATAATCGAGTATGTTTACTGAAAACAGGGATATTTGCAATATTTTGGAATGAAATTTTAGAGAGGACAAACAGCACAAGTCGTATTCTTCAAGATCCAAATATTGACTTTAATTCAGGAGTGGCGGCACTTAAATCAATTAAAAAATTTATATTCTTTTAAGGAATATTTCAGAGACTGAAATGACAACATCAGAGAAATTTAGGACTCAAAATTTTATAACTAGTATAGATCACTTCATTTCCTCTTCAAGTCATAGGCTTTCGGCATATGAATCCATTCATTCCAATTTTGGATATTTACATTATTTGGAAAATTTAACTCCCAATGAAATTGAAGCTCACTCATCGAAGCTTACCGACAATTATAGCAATGATTTAGATAAAACAATAGGTGTCGAACTAGTACAATTTGTAGAATTTTTCAATTCATTTAAAGAGAAAATCGGCTCATCAAATATAAGTAAAGAACTTCAAATGTACCGACGGTTAAAAGAGAAAAATGTGAAAAATGCGGTTCCAAACGTTGTAGTGACACTTCGTTTATATTTAGTTCTGATGGTAACTAACTTCATTGGAGAGAGATCATTCTAAAAATTTAAGTTAATTAAAAATCGACTTCGGTCTATGATAGGCCACGAGCGTTTGAACCATCTCTTTATAATGAGCATTGAACACATTGCCTTAAAGCAACTAGACGTGCCCGACATAATCAAGGAATTTGTATGTATGTATCGGTTTTAGAACGTCTTTCGACGTTGTCCGATGCCTAACTTCCACGTCCTTCTATCATCCCATTGGCCATCTCTAAGATCCCTTGCACTCATTGCTTTGGTTACCCCTTCTTTCCATGTCTTTTTGGGTCTTCTTCGTTTTTTGCGGTTTGGTGGTACCCACTGCATGATCTTTTTGGGCAATCTTGTGTCTTCCATTCTTTGAACATGACTATACCAAATCAACTGTTTCCTCTCAATGTCTGTTGTTAAGTAACCATCTATTCCAATTCGTCGTCTTCATTTCGAACTCTCGAATCAAGGAATTTTCAGTTAAAAAATGTCGAAAAGTACACGAACTATAACCATACCATAGTCATTAGTCATATCCATAACAACAATTTGTTTAATGGTAAGGGGTAGGGCCCCACACCAATTCTGCCCAGGGGCCCCCACTGCCTTAATTCCGGCTATGAAATTAGGGGAGACCTATGTTCAACTTTGGACGCAGAAGCACCCCCTCATCTTATGATGATGACTGATGAAGTATTTTAGAATTTTTTTTCGTACCTCACTGTCAAACACGTGTCCATATTTACTACCCTCGCGCCCTCTCATGAAAAATCCGAGTTGCCATTATGACTGTCCTTGAACATGGTTGCCAAAGTTCACAGAAATTTATCTTATCATTATATTTGTTAAAACCAATAAAATATGTATGTGTCCATGTGCATGCTATCTTTCCTTATTGTTGACTTGCTACAAAACCCTTAAATTTTTTCTTTTTTAACCTTCTATTTTTCCATTTATTTTGAAGTCTTAATAATTAAATAATTTTTGGAATAAAAGTGTAAAGGTCGTTTTCATGCTTAATTTGGCATCACTGCAACAGCGTTGTGAATTACCTACCTGTCATTCCTTGTCATTAGATTAAGATTAGACATTAGACGACATCCAGGATTTACAATTTTGTGTAGGTTGTGTTTTGCCAGATTGTGTTTAAGAAAAAGAAACATCATTGTCCATTGAAAATGTCTGGAAAGGATTCTGCAAATTCTAGTGAAACCGAAAATCTTTGCGTCGTTTGTTTTAAGAGCGTGGACATATATTCCATAGGATCCTGCGATCATGCTGTCTGTTTTGAGTGCTCCACCAGGATGAGGGTGCTCTGCAAGCAAAATGAGTGCCCCATTTGTAGACAGGTCTTGCCCAAAGTAAGTTTTAGATTTAAAAAAAGTTGGAGGAGTCGAATTTTACAGTTTAGCGAGAACATATTGGCGATCTATTTTTAGAGAATGTTAGTGTTTCTTTAACACTTCTCTCTCTTATATAATATTTATAGAAAACACCTGCCTCAAGCACTGATTTTGCATGTTTTCCGTTGTATTTTTTTACATTCATATCGATATTTAACTTCAATGAAAAAGTGATAGGTTCAGCTCTAGACATTAAACCATTAAGAAGGAAGATAACAGATAATTTTGTCTGTTTCAGCTTATCATTAATATTAACTAATGCATTATCCATATCATTTTATGGTTACCATATTGGCATAATGTTTGTGGATGTGTTGGTATATATTATGCACCATTTAATATGTTGCACAATATTGTTATCCTTGTTGGAGTGAAAGGGAAGGAAATTGGAATTAAAGTCTAATTATGTGGTATATAGTGTGGTCTAATAAAATGAACAATAGGTGATATTTAAATAAAATAATAACTTTTTTTGTTCTGTCAATAATATACTAAAGAAGTTTATTTATTCAAAAATAGCAAAAGCAATAATATACAAAAAATAATTAATTTATAACATTAATACATAAGATAAAAACAACAATTATACTTTAAATAAAGTACCTGCAGTTATTAAAAATATAAAACATACAAAGCAATATCCTGTATCAATATTACAAAGGACCCATCATCATCATCATTGGGTTCTACAACCCATAGTGGGTCATGGTCTGTTCTAAAATCAGTTTCCCTTTCTTCTTATCCTTCGCTTTGGTTTTCCAATTTCCAGGGGCGGCCCGTCGGGGTAGGCAAGGTAGGCGCCACCTACCCTCTTCAAATGTAGTACAATAATATAATTATTAATATAAATTACTTATTTCAAAATTGAAATTTATAAATTTTGACACAATACCTACAATAAAATAGCAAAAATTATCCAAATTATTTTTAAAAAATATCCAAAAAATTTTCTCCGTAGTTATAATTATTGTACGCTCCTTGTAGTATCAGTAGTACTGTATAAGATTCTATATTCTTCCTGGGTCAGGCACTTGAAAACGTAGCCTGAAATAGAACAATGCCAATACCGAATTGACGTGCGATCTCTCTGTTTACGCGAGCAGGCCTGCTACAGGTCTGCTGGTAACGACCGTATTCTACGATTTTGAAAGGGGGCGAATAGGCACAGAGTCTTATAGCCGGACCTACAAAATTTTATCAGTTGCTTCTCTTGTGTCTTGTGAAACTGTTTTAAAATAATTGTTTTTGATTTTGGCTGTTATTAGTAGGTTAAGTATTGAATAAAACTAGGTAGGACAATTTAAATTTGTTTATGAAAACTGAATAATAAACAGGTAAATTTTATATTAATTTAGTAATAATTCACTAACGACAAATAAATCTGTAAATAGTTATTTGTCAGTCGTCCATTATATTTTTATTGTGTTTCAATACAATTTGGATAATTTAAAGTTAAACTGACGAATTGTTGTTATATTAATTATATAGATAATTAAAAATTTAAAGCGAGGTTAATTGTTAACTTATCAATTTATTCGAAGAGTAAATTATTATTTGATACATAAATAAAATAAGTAATATTTGACGTTGTTGAAACGTAGGTGTGTTAGTTTTATTGGTGGAAAAACTTTAGTCATCGAATATGAATATTTTAAACGATGTAATATGCAGTTTGATCGAGACGCCTTTTTCAAGGTGCCAAAATCAAGAAAGATCAGAAATTATTTCAATGGACCGGCCTTTACTAAATTTAACAATTTTATCCACAGATAAGACAAAAGACAATCGACCATTTCGAGATCGTTTAAAACAATATGGTATGAAAATCATAAATGGCTAAGCGGAAGTTATTTTAAAAATTCACTTTTCTGTTGGCCCTTGTCTGTTGCTCTCAAATTTGAAGCAAAATGTTTGGGTGAGTCAGGGATATTCAGATTTGAAAAATTTATCAGCTAGTGTAAAAAAAACATGAATCTTCGAAAGAACATTTAAACAATTGCTTAGGTTTAAAACGGGTTAGAAAAAAATAAACAAACTATTGACAGTGCTTTAGCTGGACAAATTTCTCTATCTAATAAGATATATAATGAAGAAGTTGAAAAAGATTGAAGAAGTTGAAGAAATTGATGTTACAATTCTGTTAGTAAAACAAGAACTTGCATTTCGCGGTCGTGATGAGAGCAATAATTCTTCAAACATGGGTAATTTTAAAGAAAATTTTAATTTAGTAGTTAAACGCGATCAGGAAATCCAGGATCATGTTAAAAAAATAGAAGGGGTGTTCACGGTTTGTCAAAAACAATACAAAATGATTTAATAGATTGCCTTGCCGATTACTTAAAAAATGAAATTTCAACAGAAATTAATGAAAGTCAATTTTTTCTATACTAGCGGACGGATACTACTGATATAACCGAAAAATCACAGTGTACTTTAACAATCCGTTTTGTTAACAAAGTTGGTCAGGTAACAGAAAGATTTTTAGGGTTTTTTGATGTTAGCGAGAATAGATCTGCAGACGCTCTATATAGTTTAATTTCAAACGTGCTTGAGCCATATGATTACAAAAATAAATTAATTGCTCCATTTTACGATGGTGCAAGTGTAATGGCTGGCTCTTTAAACAGATTACAATCAAAAATTAAAGTAGATGCTCCAAAAGCAATTTTTACACATTGTTGCGCTCATAGATTACATTTAGTATTGCAAGACGGCTCAAAATGTATTACAAATTGTAGGATATTTTTTGTCGCCTACCCGAAGTGTATGTGTAGCCTACCCGCATACTGAGGTCACGAGCCGCCACTGCCAATTTCATACTCTTAATACTCGTAAATTGTCTTCCGCTGGTTCTTAAATCGTGTTCTAGGCCTGTCTATTTTCCTCACTCCATCCAGTCTTTGGTTATAAATGTTTTTCAACAGTTGCATGTCATTTATTCTCTCCAAGTGGCCTAGCTACCACAGCCTGTTTATTTTGATAGATCTATCAATACTAGGCTCACTATAAACGCAGTAAAGCTCAAAATTATAGCATTTATCAGGAAACCGGATGTATCTGTTAATACTGGTCTCAACCTTCTTATTAATCTTTAAACCTAAACCTGGAAGATCTTTTTACAGTCATACCAGAGCGTGTTACAATGTTATTAGGATCAGTAGTGTTATTAATTTTTACAGTGTCATTACTACTCAGTTGAAGGAATGTTTGGAATATTATCTAAGTAAGCTTGTAAACTGACCTCCAATAAGAAGATTGAGAGCAGTGTGTTTGATGACATTGACAGACACACTGTTCTCAACCTTCTCATATTAAAGATATGTTCTTAACTATGTACTCTTGGATTCAGTTACTGAGATTAGAGATTTAGGTATATTATTTCATTGTGCATTGACATTTAGAAGCCATTTTTTTTTAAATTAAGGAAACAGGATTTCGTAATCTTGGTTTTATTTATCATAACAGCTATGATCTCTCACCTACATAACATCTTGAAACTCATAATTCAAGGAAAAATAGAGGGTAGGAGATGTGTAGGAAGGAGACCTGTTTTCTGGTTGAAGAACCTGAGAGAATGGTTTGGTTGCAGCTCAAGGCAACTGTTCAGAGCAGCTGCCTCGAAGGTCAAAATAGCCATGATGATTGCCTACCTTAGTCACGGCGATGGCACTTAGAGAAGAAGCTATTGGATCCATTCTGTCTAAACATTAATATTTTCAAAAGGCAACTTCTAAATATGTGATATCTTTTTACCTTTTGTGATTTGATAATATATTGTTTTAATGTACAAATTTTATTGTTTAATTGTCTCTTATTCGTTGTTGTTTTAATGTTTATTTTACATAATCTTTATTTTTTACTATTTTTTGTATTATTAATAAATACATTATTGAAGGTCACTTAACATGCTTACTTGTGACAGCAACATGTGTACATATAGAGGGTGAGTCATGAGGAACTGTACATACTCCTACCTCGTATAGAGGCTCCTAGGGGGAATAACAAATGGCCATTAAAAAGTGTCTGCTCCCATTGTTTAATAATGTACAGGGCGAGTTTCGCATTTTGACAGAAATTTGTATTTGTCATAATTTTTGAATGGTCAGATCGATGTGTCTCTTATTTTGGTCAATCGTTACACTATTACCACCTAATCAACTGATTTATTCAAAATAGAAAAAAATCAGGTCCGGCTTTAAAAAATTAGTTCGTTTTGGGTCTTAGAAAAAATTTCACCCTGTATACGCTTTTTGAATACTCTAAAATGAATTTTACAAATTAGACAAATAGGCAATTAAAATGCCATATTTATTTTTTTCCCCACACGATTACTTATTTTTTTTATAAAAAAATCAAATTTGACTGAATTAAAAGTTTGGTAAATTGAACCATAGATTTAAAAAAATTAACTTTTATTACAAAATTAATTTTTTTTTAACAAATATTTAATTCATGTTACCACCCAATTAACTGATTTATTCAAACTAGAAAAGGATCAGGCCCAGATTTAAAAAATTAGTTCGTTTTGGTCTGTATATGCTTTATGAAAACTCTAATATGAATTTTACAAATTAGACAAATAGGCAATTAAAATGGCATATTTATTTTTCCCCACACGATTACTTAATTTTTTATTAAAAAATCAAATTTGTCAAAATCGGAATTTAAACCTAAAAATGAAAAAAAAAATGAAATCACGTTTTAACTCGCTACAACACTGTTCCATTTTAATATTTTTTTTTCTAAAATTTTTACAGCACATATTTTATCTCTTACCATTGTGAAGACTATGAAAATTGTTGTAGACTTTCAGTCTTCTTCTCGTAAAAGTTATGAATTTTTAAAAATAAAAGGTGCAGATTCGTGAACTGCAAAGTTAAATCACAAAAATTAAGTGAAAAAATTTTAAATTTATCTATTTGATCACGTCTATGTTAAACTATAGAGTCTAAAGAGAAGTGTTATGGGAAGTTTTAGATCTAGATGTGTTATAGAAAAATAAAATGGCGAATAAAACCATAAAATAAAAAAAATTAAACAAAGTTTTTCTTAAAATTAAAAGTTTCACCATTTTTTTCTATAACACGTCTAGATCTAAAACTTCCCATAACACTTCTCTTTGGACTCTATAGTTTAACATAGACGTGATCAAATAGATAAATTTTAAATTTTTTCACTTAATTTTTGCGATTTAACTTTGCAATTCACGAATCTGCACCTTTTATTTTTAAAAATTCATAACTTTTACGATAAGAATACTGAAAGTCTACAATTTTCATAGTCTTCACAATGGTAAGAGATATGTGCTGTAAAAATTTCAGAAACAAAAAAAATATTAAAATGGAACAGAGTTGTAGCGAGTTAAACCGTGATTTCATTTTTTTTTATTTTTAGGTTAAAATTCAGATTTTGACAAATTTGATTTTTTAATAAAAAATTAAGTAATCGTGTGGAGAAAAAAATAAATATGCCATTTTAATTGCCTATTTGTCTAATTTGTAAAATTCATATTAGAGTTTTCAAAAAGCGTATACAGGGTGAATTTTTTTAAGACCAAAACGAACTAATTTTTTAAATCCGGGCCTGATTTTTTTCTAGTTTGAATAAATCAGTTGATTGGGTGGTAACATAAATTAAATATTTGTTCAAAAAAAATTATTTTTTGTAATAAAAGTTAATTTTTTTAAATCTATGGTTCACTTTACCAAACTTTTAATTATTCATAGTCAAATTTGATTTTTTTTATGAATAAAAAAATATAAAAAAACAATTTTTAAGAATCGCTTTTCTTTAGTTAAAAGTGACTAAAATTAAAAATATAATAAAAAAATCAACTAAAAAGCAAAAAATAAAAAAAAATTGAAAAAATCTTAACACATTCATCAAAGAAAAGCGTGGCGCTTATTCATCGAATAAACGGTTTTCGTCCCACGCTTGTCTTTAACGAATGTGTTAGATTTTTTCAATTTTTTTTTATTGTTTGCTTTTTCGTTGATTTTTTTATAATATTTTTAATTTTAGTCACTATTAACTAAAGAAAAGCGTTTCTTAAATTTTTTTTTTATATTTTTTTATTTTTTACTTTTTAGTCTTACACTTTTCAAACATTAAAATATATCGTCATGTTTATTAAAATATGTATAAAACATATATGATGTACTAACATGAAAAGTAGTCGGATCGGCAAAAAATTTGAAACTTTATTGTTTATTTATGAAGCATAACGTAAACAATTAACGTAAAAAGTGAAATTATGTATTGTTCATATCATTAGCTACAATCCGTAAATGTTTCAAGTTTTTACATTGTAAAAAACAAGAAAATTTAAGCATTTTCCATTAAAATCGTTTTTTTTTTTATTTAAACAATTAATAAACATGAAAATTTTTTTTATTGACTATTCGTGTATTGTTCCCGCGAATGCATATGTCTACAAATTTTCATTCATTTGCATTGAAGAAAAGGCAGTCAAATTAACGTCTAAAGATTTGACGCAAACTATTGAACCAAATAAAAGCGTTTAAAAATTAAGTAATCGTGTGAGGAAAAAAATAAATATGCCATTTTAATTGCCTAGTTGTCTAATTTGTAAAATTCATATTAGAGTTTTCAAAAAGCGTATACATGTGCTTTTTTTAAAGCCGGACCTGATTTTTTTCTAGTTTTAATAAATCAGTTGATTAGGTGGTAATAGTGTAACGATTGACCAAAATAAGAGACATTGATCTGACCGTTCAAAAATTATGACGAATACAAATTTCTGTCAAAATGTGAAACTCGCCCTGTATATTATTAAACAATAGGAGCAGACACTTTTTAATGGTCATTTGTTATTCCCCATAGGGGCCTCTATACGAGCTAGGAGTATGTACAGTTCCTCATGACTCACCCTGTAATAACATTGTCTGTATATCAAACTTTTATTTCAGGTGGTATTTACCAAAGCAATCGAACCCTTTTCATCTCTGTTGTCTAGATTCGAGCGTTCGAATCTTCAGGATCGCAGATTCGGCATATTCTTCTGTACCTCAGATATCCAAAAAGCGTATCATAGATTGTTGGAGCATCGATGCGCATTATGCGAAGATACCGAAAGAAAATGGCCTTTTAAAACCTTCCAACAATTGAAAGATCACATGCGAAGGGAACATGAACTGTTCTATTGTGACATTTGTACTGAAAACCTTAAAATTTTCAGCTTCGAAAAGCGCTGTTACAATCGCCAAGAGTTGGGGCTTCACAGAAGAAAAGGAGATCCGGATAATACGTCTCATAGGTAAGAAAGCAGGTCATAACTTTACATTATAAGTTTAGTATGCTTAAAAAAATTCCAGGAAAAGGAAAAATTCCAGTTGTATTAAATTTTAAAAATGTTGTGACACGAGGTCAGTATTATAAAATTTCACTTTAAAGGAACATACAGATTCCCTGCTTAAAAAAGACAATCAGGCCTATTCTGTAACTACAAATCGCATAGAAATGAGTCAAATCGAATAGAGGTCAGCAAGTCCGAGCGGAATTTGTAGGAATTGGTATTCTGTAACTTATCTTGACCTCTACTATCAGAACGTTGGGTAGAAATTGATTTCGAGTAGACAAGCCCTGTCAAGATCATATTTCGACATCGTAATTTTGGTCTTGAGCATTGGCATTATTATTGTTGTTTTGTCGTTTATTTGTTTAATTAATTAGCGATTTTTAGGCTATTGATTATGTACTATAGAAAGGAACTACAACGTTAACGGGGTTTTATTATTTCATATGGTCAATGAATCTCTATATATGAAACAACCGCGGAGTGCTACCATTTAAAGGGGTGCGTTTTTGAGAAATGGATGAATTAGTCACAGGTTACATTAGGGTGAGTCCTATGCACTTTTGGTACAAACACGTCTACATAAAAATTGTTCCTGGTTTAATTTCCTATCTAAATATAACTTTTTTAAGTCAAAAATACTTTTTTTTACAAAAATATATTCAAAAGAAAAAGCACAAGGAAACCCAAAAGAAAGAAATTTTGTTTTTGTTCCCATAACTTTTGTCCACGGGGATATAAGTATTGACATTGCTTAACAGAAAAAAAACTTACATATTTTCTCTTTAAAATGATGTTTGGTAGAGGTCATTAGGATTTACAGTTTTCGAAATATGATTTTTCAAAGTTCGCCACTCACAGAAATTTTGGGCAATTTTCATTGATATTTCGCAAATATTGTTCTGTAACTTTTTTCTACGTAACTTTAGGCATATGCAATGGTACATGTTAGAGGAATAGAAATCAATTACCTTTAAAATGTTCGATTGTATAATGTTGTACGACTTCTTTTAAAGAGGTTATCTTTTTCAAGACTTTATACTTTTAACGGGTTTTTATATTTTTTACGATTATTTTTTAAATTTCCCATTATAACTTTTTTTTTCTACATTTAGGTATATATTATATAATAAAAAAGAAAGCTTATTCTGTTTACTTTAAAATGGTGTATTATAAAAAATTCTAGGATTATTTTTGAATAAGATATGCTTTTTCAAAATGCAAACGATTGAAACGATTTTTGATTTTAGGATTATTTTTTAAATTCCTCATTATAACTTTTTTATGTGATTGTGTGTTACGATTGAATCTTATTTTTTATAGGTAATTCTTTGGATCCACTTGACTCGGCCGGGCAAACTTCAAAATATGGATTAATTCCAATATTTACTGTCAAAGCCCCTGCACCACAAGCTTTGCTTGAAAAAATAGCATGTAAATGTACCAAAGGATGTACAAAAAATTGCGGTTGTAGGAAGATATGAATTAGTTGTTCAATATTCTGCAAAGGGTGCATGTGCATGGGTACTAATTGTGGGAACTCTAAGATAACTGAGGTATCAGAGGAAGATATTGAAGCTAATGCTAACGAAGAGATGGACTTTGATTTTGAAATTTTTTTTAAATGTTAACGTTTAAATAATTTTAACTAAAGTGATGTTTTCTAAGACTAATGTTTATGTAATTTTTGTAAAAGAAATAATTTTAAATAATATAGGTAAAAAATATCAAAGAATCACTCGATTTCCATTACATATTTAAATATAGATGATACACTATTTTAAAGAACAGAAAGTAAGCCTTCTTTATTGAGCAATATATAGTATATTCATGTACAAGAAAAAAAAAGTTATAATGAGAAATTTCAAAAACAATCGTAAAAATGTAAAAAATAATATTTTTTTTATATTAGGTATTATATATATATATATATATATATATATATATATATATATAATATAATATTATATTATATATACTATATATAATATATTATATAATATTATTTTATTTTTATATTATATTATAAAAATCGTTAAAAGTATAAAACCGTGAAAACCATAACCTCTTTAAAAAAAGTCGTACAACTTTATATAGTAGACAATTCAAAGGTAAAGTCCTTTTCATGATCATTTTTCAGTGCGTAACAAATGATAGGAAAAAGGGTAAGTCCGTGATAATACACATTTATGACATTTATTCTAACATGACATTTTAGTTAAATCTGACAGTTGTCACATTTTATTTTCAATTTGGAATAAAAACCAATCAAATGTGTTTCTTGTATTTTATAAAATGGTTTTTTCTTTGATTTGTATAGTCTTATAAATTATACAGATATTTGTAATATTATTATCTAATTAAAAAAAATTATTTTTTTATTATGGCGCCATCTATCGGCAACTAGAATAAATGTTATAAAAATGTCACCGACGAAATGTAATCACCGACGTGCCTTTTTTTCTGTCACATACAATTTAATGCGTTAGAAAGAAATCGATAAACTGTGACGCACTGAAAGATGATCATGAGAAATACTTTAATTGATTTCTATTCCTATTACGTGTACCATTGCATATACCTAAAGTTACGCAGAAACAAGTTATAGAACAATATTTGCGAAATAACAAGGAAAATTGCCCAAAATTGCTGTGAGTGGCGAACTTTGAAAAATCATATTTTGAAAACTATAAATCCTTATTACCTCTACTAAACAACACTTTAAAGAAGAAATATGTACGTTTTTTTTTTCTGTAAAGCAATGTCTATACCTACCTATATCCTCATGGACAAAAGTTATGGGACAAAAAACAAAATTTCTTTCTTTTGGGTTTCTTTGTGCTTTTTCTTTTGGATATATTTTTGTAAAAAAAAGTATCATTGACTTTAAAAAGTGATATTTAGATAGGAAATTTAACCAGGAACAGATAGATATGTTTGTACCAAAAGTGCATAGAACTCACCCTAATGTAACCTGTGCCCAGGGACTAATTCACCCATTTCTCAAAAACGCACCCCTTTAAATGGTAGCACTCCGCGGTTTTTTCATATATAGATGTCCATTGACCATATGAAATAATAAAACCCCGTTAACGTTGTAGTTCCTTTTAGCTATCTTATTTTGAATATAATCAAATACAATAGCCTATTTAGTCTGTGTTGTTATTTATTTAGTTTAGATAATTGTATTTTTAATTTTATATACCAATAATTATACAGCATCAAGGTTAATAGAAATCATTAGACATTTTAAGAATGACTACTCTAAATTTACTGGTACAATGTGTAGATTTGAACGTATCTAGTGTGTTTCAAACAAAAAACCAAAATTTTTCTTAGGGAAAAAACTTACTTTTACTGTGCAATAATATTTTATGTTCAGAGATAAAGTCTACTATGTAATTTAAATGCTCAGCAGATGTTTTTTTTTGGTGTTCATGTTCCCAATTGGTGTTCCACTTGCCAACTTGCCATTTTTTTATTCTTGTTGTGTTGAATTTGTCAAACTTAACCAAAACCATCCAAAACAAACCAAAATTACTTTTTTTTTGATGGATTCTTCACATAGAACACGTTTTTCACTTTGCAGTGCGGTGTTGCCACCCCCTCCTGAGCGCGTCAACTAGAAGTTGGCGTTTTTGATTTACACTGATTACGATGTGAGTTACGGAATGCCAACCAACCACGAAAACGACGCGATAGATAACCAACATTCCGATTTAGGGTAATTACGATTTGACTTGGTCATTTCTATTCAATTTGTTAAAAGTTACAGAATAGGGCTGAATGGAGTCATACGATTGATACCAGCCATATTCGCAAAATTAAATTCCGACAGAGGCCGCTGAAAATTTCAAAGATGGACGATAACTCTAGGAAAACAATTCATTTTGTCATTTGACCTCACAGTTCTAAAACGTTAAATTAAAATCATTTACACGAGTGTTTTGCCAAAGTAACCACTAAGTTTTGTCACTAAGACATCTTATAAGTTAAAGACGACTCAAAATTATGTTTCATCTGTATGCATTCATTAAAATTTTATGCTAACTACTGATTTGTTTTTACCTTTTTTTTCATAAAAAAATCTGGCCCCCGATAATCACACAGCGTTTTAAAAATTATTAATCTATTTTAAAATTTCTAATTTTGTTTTTAATTTAATTAATAGGTACACTATAATTTATTTTACACCAACATATAACAATTTTTAATTAAATAAAAACTGGAAACTAAGTAGGTGAATTTATTTTATAATAATTGTGTTCTGGATATTACGAGGTGGTCGGAATATTTTGCATAACAATGTACATTCTATGTACAGAATATATACTACATTTTATTTATTTATTTAATTTTGCAGTCGCTTAAACACTAAAAATACTACGTTTAATACAAACGTTAAATTAACAAAATGTGTGATTTGGCATTGGTTAATTTAGGTCATTACGTAGAGTATAATAGGAATGAATACTGAGGAACACTGCAATAGTTTTTTAAGTCGAATTCATTGTTAGTTACAACATAAACTGACCGCAAATATGTACACAAATTAATGGCAAAGTCAATGTTTTCCTAGAGTTGATGCTTTTCAAATTCGGCACCACGCGTCGCCCACTTTGCGGTTCCTCGCCAATTGACCATCAGTTCTATTAGATAAATGTTCTCTTTTTATTTTAGAGGGCATCCATTATGTGAATTTTGTGACGAGAGGTTCATGGACAGCGAGGAATTGTTCAGACATCTTCGACGGATCCATTTGTTCTGTCATTTTTGCGATGCTGATGGCAAACATCAGTTTTACAACAACATGGATGATCTAGTGCGGCATTTTAGAGAAGAACATTATCTTTGCGAAGAGGGAGAGTGCAAAGGAATGCCCCTCACGGCTGTTTTTAGGACTGATATTGATTGTAAAGGTAATATTTCGCACCCTCAGTGCAAGACTGCAGTAACTCAAAATTTTATGAAAATGAAGTAATCATGGAATTCGATTGTAAACATGCATATCTATCTCCTGTAAAACTTTAGTAACTTTCAAATGGTTAATGGGCTAAATATTACAACAACAACAGTTTAACTATTTTGCGTTTTTGAACATAAGTTCCGTGCAAAACTGTGGTAACTCTAATGTAACAGAGTTACAACAGTTTTGCACGGAACAATGCAACGGATTCGATAACAAGCAATGAAAAAAGTAAGATATTTGTTATTTTAATATCTACAGTAAAACCTGTCAATAACGGTCACTAAAAATGACAGAACTATTGGCCGATATAAAAATTCACAAATTTTGGTTTGGGGAACTTTGAAACTGGCCGGCTAGTTCAGGTGGCCGGTTTTGACAGGTGGCCGTTAACACAGGTTTTACTGTATATCTGTGGTGTTTAATTTTAATATACAGCATTTAATTTTATTCATATATATTATGTCTACGTAATCCATTAACGGCTGAGACAATAAACAAAGATTTTCGAGACCAATCTATTCATGTAGATTTTATGTCCTTTGTGTGATACAGTAAAACCTGTGTTCACGGCCACCTGTCAAAACCGGCCACCTGAACTAGCCGGCCAGTTTCAAAGTTCCTCAAACCAAAATTTGTGGACTACAAAACCTGGTGTTAGCTGCCACCTTTTTATATCGGCCAATAGTTCTGTCATTTTTAGTGACCGTTATTGACAGGTTTTACTGTAAAAATATTTTGGCACAAGATGATGTACGAGAAGAGAACAACAACTACGGTAAAACCTGTCAGCAACAACTACGGTAAAACCTGTCAGCAACGGCCACTAAAAATGAAAGAACTATTGGCCGATATAGAAAGGTGGCCGGTATTGCCAGTTTTTGTAGTCTAGATATACATAATTGGTTTGGGGAATTTTTAAACTGGCCGTTAGTACAGGTGGCCGATGTTGGCAGGTGGCCGGTAACACAGGTTTTACTGTAAAAGTAAATGACATTTATGACACATTGTGTCTACACTTTTCACAATTTTCTCCGTGCAAAACTGTTGTAACTTTGAAATTCCTAATTTTTTTTTTGCATTAATATTATTTTATTTAAATTTCTATTTTTGGTTAATGTAATATAGGCTGAAAAGCATGCAAAATCATAATTAAATGTTAATTTTTCGTAAAACTTGTGTCTTATTTCACCGATATTAGCAAGAAAATAAACAAAATCGTCTTTATCTCGAAACTTACTTATTTTGACTTACTGCAGTCTTGCACTGAGGGTGCGATATTATCTTTTGGAAAATATTTTATGATACTAGATTTAAGCAATGGTATTATTTAAATTGTAGCTCACAAAGCGACTGAACATAGTAGATTCATGAGTAAATCTGGAGCTAAACAAGCAAGAACACTAGAATTAGAATTCACATTAACACCGAGACCTAGACCCGGCCAAGAAATGAGACTTAGGAAATATAACGATCGGAGCCACAGGTTAGTAGACAACGAATAACTTGCATCCTTTTGTTCTCTACATCTTCAGTGTTCTCACTTTTTTTATTTTTAAGGCTGGACGAAGGTTCTTCTTTAAACACGTATAACATGGAGCCTGGTGGACCAGGCGGAGGTATGGAGGAAGAACGGGGAAGAGTATTCGTTAACCCTTTAACACCCAACGATTTTCCTGCATTGGGTGGTGCTTCAAGCAATATCACTGTGCATTCGAGACCTGCATCTGTGAATTTCACATCGAAGGTTAATTCAAACTTCACAAACGCGGATTTTCCTACATTAGGAGGTGAGTATTTGTCACAACTGCCCCAAAATTATATTTTGCAATTGTTTGTACTATTTTTTGCAGTCGAGAGTAATGATCAACTAAAATTACCACTTATCATCATCATCATCATCAGTGGAATCACATCTCGTTATTAGCCCAGAACAATCCTCCATTCACCCCTGTCTCTGGAAATTCCTCGGCATGTTCTAACTCGCAATAAATTTTAAGTCTCCCTTTAGATTGCCTTGATATATAAGTCTCTGTCTTTCTCTGGCTCGTTGTTCATTCGGCCTTCTTCAAAAAGCTTTCTGACTGCACTTTCCTCTCGCCTGATTACATGCCCTCTCCATCTAAGGCGTGTAAAATACCAATGGATTTGGATTTTACAACGTCAGATTCTTCGAAACCTCTATACAACTCAAAATTGTAAAGCTGGAGCCACAAACCTTGCTCTTCTATTCCTCTATATATCCTTCTTAGGACTTTTCGCTCGAAACGTTGAAACAGTTATTAGTATTTCTGTGTAAGTGACCATGTTTCTGCTCCATATTTTAGTACTGGTGTTAGTAGTGTTTTCTGTGTTAAAAAATTAACACAGAAAAAATCAAAAATAATGATACACACGAGAAGAAATACAGTCCCACAAAACATTATACATGACATGAAGATGACATTGAAAGGGTTGGAAAGTTTACATAGCTGGTAGTAGAAATATATGCCGACGGATCAGAAGATGGGGAAATACGGAAGAAAATAATGCAGACAAACAGAACTTATTTTGCCCTCTCCCATATATTTCGGTCTAAAAGTGTCCACCGAAATACAAAGATAAGAATCTACACTCGGGTGCAAAATTAACTGGACACCTTAACAATTAGTAATTTTTAATGTCTTGCAATTCCTAAACCTGTTGTCTGATTTAAGTGATTTTTTAATATGTTATATAGCCTTATTCTTTAAAATACCGTTTTAATAATATTGTTGCTAAACAGGTAAATTTTCATTGTATACGAGGTGTACCAATGAAACTGTGTTTTTTTCTTAAATTTCGCATCACCCTGTGGAATATTCTAGCATTTACAAAATACTGAAATTGAAATCTAACTGTAGCCTCATGTTTTCTAAACATTTTGTTTTTTGATTCATTCGCGTACATTGGACCATAAAAAAGTTAGGTAATTTAACAACTAGCCATGTTTTTCATAAATACAGGGTCTTTTTAAATAAGTATGGCAACCTTTAAAGGGTAATTCTGCATGAAAAAATAATGACAGTTTGCTTTATAAACGGTATGGCCGCAAATGCTTCGTTTCTGAGATAGGGGGTGTTGAAATTTTTCTTACAAACTGATGCTTTATTTATTGCTTTATAATCGGTTGAGATATGCAAATGAAATTTGGTGGGTTTTAAGACGTAGTTATTGCACATTTTTTGACATACAACTAAGAATTTAATATTCACCATTGGCGCGCATACGGGTAATATGACAGCTCATATTACCCGTATGCGCGCTAATGGTGAATATTAAATTCTAACTTGTATGTCAAAAGTTGTATAATAACTAGGTCTTAAAACCCACCAAATTTCATTTGCATATCTCAACCGGTTTTAAGCAATAAATAAATCGTCAGTTTATAAGAAAAATTTCAACACCCTCTATCTTAGAAATTAAGCATTTGCGGACATAGGTTGTAAAGCAAACTGTCATTATTTTTTCATGTAGAATAACTCCATAAAGTTTGCCATGCTTATTTAAAAACATACTGTTTTGATAAAAAGCATGGCTAACTGTTAAAGTAACTTTTTAACGGTCCAACATAAGCAAATGACTCAAAAAACAGAATGTTGAGAAAACATGAGGCTATAGTTGGGTTTAAATTTGAGTATTTTGTAAATGTTAGAATACTCCACACGGTGATGCGAAGTTTGAGAAAAAAACACAGTTTCATTGGTACACCCGGTATACAATGAAAATTTACCTGTTTAGCAACAATATTATTAAAACGGTATTGCTAAAGAATAAGGCTATAACATATTATAAAATCACTTAAATCGGACAACAGGTTTAGGAATTGCGAGACATAAAAAATTACCCATTTTTAAGGTGTCCGGTTAATTTTGCACCCGAGTGTATAAAACCTTAATTCGACCAATAGCATGTTTTGGCAGTTAAGCATGGGTCCTGAAAGAAACATCGAAAAACAAACTCGACACATTCAAAAGTAAAGTACTGAGGAGAATACTAGGACTTGTGAGGGAAAACGGAATCTTCAGAATTTGATACAACAACGAGCTTTATCAACTTTATAAGGAAACACTCCTGTCAGACTTCATTCGAATACAAAGATTGCAGTGGGCCGGACATGTGATAGGAATGGGAGAGGATAGGCTACCAAGAAAATCACTGAACGCTAGATTTCAGAGAAACAGACTGGTTGGAAAGCCAAGAAAGCGCTGGAAAGACCCAGTAAGCAGCGACGCAGAAGCACTTTTAGGGAGTCCGTGTATGTAGAAGAGCAGCCACAGACAAACAAGGGTGGAGGCAAAAAATAAAGGAGGCCAATGTTCAACTTGATCTGTAATGCCATAGAAGAAGAAGTTATTAGTGTTTTGTAGACGGTCACTTTAATTTTTCTGCATTTTTCTAGTAATACTTCTACAATTAATATTCTAGCTAGGTATCTGGTTGCTGGACCTATACTAAATTTACAATCAAGATGCAGTAGAAATAAACAAAACAAGATACGTTAAATGCTTCTAGGAGCACTCCCGAATCATAATTTACAATGTATAAACTTTGGAAATCATGATTTGGGATTTACAATGTATATTAGGGTGGATCGATTATCGCAATATTTAAAAAAAATGACACATTGATTTAAAATACCCACCAAAAGTTTCCTTTAGTAACGACAATGAAAAAGTGTTATTACAACTTTTTGATAAAATTACATCTTCTGTCCTCTACCGGCCTTTGAAAAACGAAAAAAAAAAAAAAATTGAGTAATAATGACAAAATAAAAAAAAAATTGACAAATTGAATTGGAATACCCACCAACATTTACCTTTAGTACAGTAACGACAATAAGAAAGTATTATTACGACTTTTGGATAAAATTACTTCTTCTGCCCTCTACAGGCTTTTGAAAAATGAAAAAAAAAAACAATTTTTTGGCATTATTAACAGAAGCCCGGTCCTGGCGGCCCTGGTTTGTTTAGACTATTAGTCCCATCTTCGGGGTGCGAGGGTGCTGCGACTTTGGACTTTCAAGAAACAAACTGAGTATATACTGAAAATATTGAAGGCAAGCCCCACAGAAGAACCGCACTCGAAGAGCACGTTTCATTAATTCAAGAGCCAGACTCCATATTTTTAGGTCACACAGTACCCCTTTCTGGATCGGCTCTAAACATTTGTCAAAGTATTGTGAACTTTTTAAAGAGTTATAGGTATAATCTAGAACAGCGGTTTTCAATCTTTTTAAGTCAAGTACCACCAAATACTTTTTATTATTTTTGGTACCACCCAACTGAAGGTTATCTACTGATTAGCTAGATGATCTAATTAACTATAATAGTGGTGTTGATTATGGCTGTTTTGCGTTTTGTGTATCACCTCAAATAATGAAATGTACCACTAGTGGTACATGTACCACAGATTGAGAACCGCTGATCTAGAAGAACTAGTGGTAGTAGGATATGACGGAACTGTGGTCAATACGGGAAGAAAAAAATGGTATAATTTCTACTAGAGTTAAAGTTAGGCCGCCCTTTACAAAGATTTATCTGTCAGCTTCACGCTAATGAATTGCCCTTACGGCATCTTTTCCAAAAGCTTGACGGTCAAACTCAAAGTCCAAGAGCTTTTACAGGAACTATAGGAAATCAAATAGTGCATTGCGAAAGAATGCCAGTTGTAAAATGTGACATTATTGACTGTGAGTTACCAGAAGTAGATTTAATTGACTAAGTGCCGATCAGGAATATTTATTTCAAATTTGTGTCGCAATTTCTACAGGGGAATGTTCTGTGGATTTATTAAACCAACACCCTAAATAATACACTGTTTTGGTTGTAAATATTTTTTTTGTAAATTTTTATTTTTTTGTATTTTTTTGTATTTCTAATTTGTTTTTTTTTTATTTTTTTATTATTATTATTTATTAATTGTTTTTTTTACTACGCTAAGACGTAAACCCGATTCAACCTCGCGGAGGTTTACATCTTCTTAGTTTTTTTCCTTTTTGTTTTTTCTTTTTCTTTTTTTTTGCTTTTTTGCCTTTTTTTCTTGTTCTTTTCTTTTTTCAATTATAATATACAATAATTACTTAAATCTACAGGGTTTAAAAAAATCAACAAAACAAACATGTTTGTTTTGTTTTAATAAACATGTCTGCTTTGTTTTAACAAAATTTCTTAAATACAGGGTAAATTTTATTAAAGACAGCATAGTTGGGGCACATACTTAGAAATGATATGTACGAGTTGTTGCAGAAGGGTAAAATCGAAGGAAAAGGGGTCCTGATAGACGACAAATATCCTCGCTGAAAAAAATTCGCTACTGGACCGGATTAAACATACAGACGTTTTTAAGAAAAGCAGAAGATATAGAAGAATTTGCAATGGTTCAATTCTGCTAAATGCATTTATATCTATAGTATATTTTTGTTATATTTAATATACATTACATACCTATAGTATATAATGATTTTAGCTGTCCAACCTACTAACACAGGTCCAAAATCAACACCAGGTGTCACTATCACGACAAATTCTTCTGTTAGGAATAGCAGAGCTCCGGAGGTGACGATAAGAACAGTGCGAGGACAAAAAGGCCTGGCGAAAACGTTGGAGAATTTTCCTGCTTTGGGTGGTGCTGGCGGCAGTTCTGGAGCTAGTAGTACCGTTAGATTGAGCGTAAAGTAAGTATTGCTCATATACAGTACGCGTGTAAAGTATGAAAACATAAAGATCTCTCTTGACACTCCGTATGATATTGGGACCGTGCAAGTTCGGCAAAGCGACACCTGGTTTCTACGCTCAGCAACATTATTCGCACTTTTAATTATATTGGCCAATTATATTAGTCCTGGTTACTGGATAATTGTCAAGACCATAGTCCAAAAAAATAATAAATAGAAAAAATATAAGATTCAGGTTATGTTATTAAAACGTAAACAATTGTATGTAGTAAATAAAATTAGTTATTAATTAAAATGCAGTACTGCAAGCAAAATACCATTAATTAAATTTGCCCTTATGTAATAATTGCATATCATATCAATATTGTAGAGCAATATATAATTTTTCTTCTTCATTGACAGTAGATATGAAATATATGTGAAAATTTGACAATTTCAATTGACAACGATTTATTTAAGAAAGTTGCAAGATTTCTCCGCTAATCGCGCACGATCGTTTCTCGTATCCCCTCCAAGTACTTGCACACCGCAAATAGTAACAAAATGTTGGTTATGTAAATTAGGTGGACTAGCACAGCGATTTAAAATTTTATTTTTTCGACGTTGCGCCAAATGTACAGTTTCTGAGATAAACGGATAATATGCGTATTTTTAAATGGGACCACTCATATATTTTACAATCTTTTGTTTCAGTTTTTCATTGCAGATATAACATATAATCTGTTAAAGGCCAATATTGAACATTAAGAGGCTACATCAGCGTCTCATCCAAATGGAAAACGCGTTCCAAGTTTGCAGATTTAATTTTGAATATTTTGTTGAAATATTTGGCACACATATTCGTAATATAGTAAAGAATGGCTCATCTCTAGAATTCTACACAAGGACAGGTGTAAGGCAAGGTGGTGTTTTGAGTTCTTTGTTATTCATCGCTCTAATGGACGAAATTGCAAAAGAATGCAGGGGTAAGTTAAAAAGAACTAGGGTTGGGGTGTATAAACTTCAACAAGTTTACGTGTCAGAGTTGATATATGCCGATGACCTGATAATTGTGGCAAAATCAGAAAAAGACTTGCATGTGAATGTTTGGAATGAAGCCTTTAAGAAATTTGGGATGAAAATAAATATTGAACAAACAGAAGCTTTAGTAATATCGAAAACTCAAGAAAATATAAATGTAAAGCTGAATAATGAAACCATTACACAAGTAGAGGACTTCAAGTATCTAGGATCAACAATGAATGGGCAAGGAAATATAGAACCAGAAATAAACAGCAGGGTAATGAGTGCAACAAAATTATACTATGTACTAAATAAAAGTTTTATTAGGAAGAAAGAAGTAAGCCTGAAAACAAAAATGAAAGTATTTCAAACTGTATACGAGCCGGTGCTACTCTACGGTAGTGAAACGTGGACAGTGAACGACAACATCCGTAGTAAAATTCAAGCATGCGAAATGCGATATTTACGTGCGGTATCCGGGGTGACCAGACGTGATCGTATAAGAAATGAAGACATACGCGAAAGGTGCGGTGTTGGTAGGACCTTCGACAGACTTGAATCGAAACAGTTATCGTGGTTCGGACATATGGCCAGAGTGAGTGAAGGTAGAACTTTAAAGAGGGTATGGAAAGCGCCATCTGACAACAAACGACGAAGAGGCAGGCCAGCAAGAACGTGGAACGCAAATATTGGAAAGGCTTGCGTAAAAAGAAATATTGGGTGGAGAGAAGCAGAAAGACTAGCTACTGACCGAAAGGCATGGAGACGTTTGATTTCTCCACTTACCTCGACACCGTAAGGTACAAGAGGACGGCTTAAGTAAGTAAGTAAGTAAAGTAAAGAATGGCGGTAAAGAGCCCAATTTGAGAAATATGTTAGTATGTGGAAATTAATCTATAATTACATAAAACATTACAAAAACGAGCCTGTGCCTCCATTAAGAAAAACAAAAATATAAACTTTCTTCAGATAAACTTTTTTATCCCATGCCTATATTTTGTGTCACATTGTCATCATCATCATCATCAATGGCGCTACAACTTTTCGTGAGTCTTTGCCGCGTTTACTATTGCTTTCCATGTTTGTTGGTCCTCTGTCACTAATTCCCATTGTCTCACTCCCATTTTCTCTAGATCTTCTTTGACTGCATCTTTCCACCTTTTTCTAGGCCGTCCTACAGACATTCTTCCATCTGGCCTTTCCCTTGATAGATATAGACTCTACCTCGTTATTGTATCTGCGCCTCCATTCGTTTGTCACGCTGTCTCTACAAGGGCCATATATCATTCGAAGGATTTTACGTTCCCACACCAGCAATTTGTGTCGGCAATCCCACATCAGCAATTTGTGTCACATTGGAACTACCAAAATTGATTACCTATAACAAGATATCGCAAATATTGTAACTAATAACTGATTAGGCAACATACAGATATAGTCACTGTCATTTTGATAAACCTGCGTCGATTTTCTAAGTGTAATAGCACGAATATATCGATATTTGTGCAGTGCAGTAGTGTATTATTTTCCAAGATATTGGAATTAGTTAGTGTTGATCCATCAGGAAGTAGTGTTTGTTTATAATTAATTTATTATATTTTTGTGTAATAGAACTAAGTTGTCGAACTATTTGAAAAAATAGATTATTATTAATTGTGAGTGTTGTAGGGAGTATATTTTACGTAAAAATATTTTCAATTATATATTTTATTCTAGAAATATCATCAATAGTTTAAAATTTAAATTTTAAATTGAAATAAAAAAACCAAAATACAAGCTTTTAATAAAATTTTCACCTATTTTTGTTTATTTTTATAAACATTTATTTACTTGTAATAATAAAATAATTGTTTTCTATTACAGCAACTCCTTTCTATTACATTCTATAACATAATGACCTAGTTACCTTTTGACCCACTTACCACGTGTGGGAGTCATATGTTGCCCTAGGGCCGTATCCTTAGGAATTTTATCCATCCTTTGGATTTTTCGATGTGTTAATTTATATAAGACTTTTGTCTGGTTTTTGAAAGGCTTTGACCTTTGTATTTTTTGGTTGGCTCACCATGTTCTTGTAACACTGATGGTGCTCTTGTTACAGATCGAAAACGTTTTGTTTATATGTTTGTAGCCCTTTAGGGCTTTTTAAACTAATATACCTTTTACCAAGAGGAAAATTTTTTATTAAATTTCACTACTAATTTATTAACATGCGGAAAACATTTTAATTTGGGGTATTTGAGCTTAATTTGAGGGAATTACAGTTTCTAAGTGGGGGATTTATAAAATCACATCTGGCAACTCTGATCATTATGATAAAATCCAACCAATGAAAAAGTCAAATTTTCCCTGGCAAGCTCTATCTCTCTCTAGGACCTCTCTCTTGTATGTTGGCCGCAATCTCGCTTCACTATTTGAATGGGACGGGGCCATTCCATCCGTGTTGACAGTTCATTGGTAAAATGG
Organism: Diabrotica virgifera virgifera; assembly: GCF_917563875.1. NCBI lineage: Eukaryota > Metazoa > Arthropoda > Insecta > Coleoptera > Chrysomelidae > Diabrotica > Diabrotica virgifera. Next base: position 4,268,442 of record NC_065443.1, read on the forward strand.
CTGACAGTTTCAATAATTTCGTTAATAAAAAGTAAATTTAAAAAAGCAATAAAATTAAGGAACATGAACATGAGTGTTTTTTTAAAGAAATCTTTTATTTTCTGTTGTGTTTTCCTTTGACAACGATGTTTGCAGCTATATCTCTTCAATACTATGTAATTTGATACAAGAGGAATACAAAAAACAATGTCATTTTTAACCGAAATTCTTGTTATCCGAAACGGCATCCTCCCCCCCCCCCCCATTATTTCGGTTAACGGAGGTTTTACTGTGCTCTCATTTATCGCGCCTATGAGTATATTGTAACAATATTGAAACTTAATCTTAGTTAGTGTCAAATACTACGCACTGTTGCCAAATATTCACAGAACTTTCGGAAAAGAGTGTGCTACTATCTCCCGAGCTGATGTGGTCTCTTAATATGCAATAAATAGGAAAAACATTTTTATTTTGTATTTAATGTTGCTGTGTAAAAAAAGAAAGTATCTAAAGAAAAAAATTAAAGTTGGTGTTCAATGAGACCACCTTGTCTTTGAAAACAGAAGTCTAAATGAAAACCTGAGGAATTAGTGTTAACTCTGCTGTAATGATGTCTTTTAGTTCTTAAATAGTCGGTCTGTAGCCTATCTACATACACTTTGCTTTTTAGCAACGTCGAAAATAAAAGTTTTTAAATCGCTGTGGGTGTCACAGATATCTTTGTTTCCATACTTCACGTGCGCACTGTATATTTACTTGTTAGCAGCATAAGCAAATTTTCACTTATTTTTCTGTATAATGTTTATATTGCTTTCTTACTAAGTTTGTTTTTTGCCTTGCTTTTTAGCAATGCTCAAGATTCTAGTACGCCGAAAGTATCCATTCAAGTGAACCACCGCCCCAACGGAAGCATAACCACTCACATCACCACAAGTGCCTCATCTTCGTTGCAACAGCGCTCCTCTGAAGCTTTCCCGGCCCTGGGAGCCGTGACTACGATGGTCCAGCCCAAGTGGGTACCGGCAAAGCAAAAGAAAGAACCGAAGGCCATTAAGGTGGCGCCCGCGCCTCAATTACCTCCTAGCTCGCTGGACCAGTTTCCGACCCTCAATAAAAAGAAGAATTCTGCGTCTGTGCCTGCATCCAGTAACTGGGTTAACCTCAACAATTTTGTTAGTGTAAATTCTAAAAATAATTCTAGTAATAATAATTCAAAGACTTATAGCGATAACTCAAAAAGTAGTGGTGATACTAGCAGTAAGAAAGTCGATAATAAGCCGACCAGTTCGAGGCCAAAAAGTCATGTCGAGAGCAAGCTGAACGATCTCAAAATCAGCGACAACGATTCAAAAAACAAAAACAAGAAGAAGAAAGGCAAGTTGACTGAGGTAGAGGCCAACAGAGCTGACGAAACTAACAATATCAATAATAATGACGAGCCTAACATGAACGGTTTTGTTAAAAAACGTTCGGAACTCAAAATCGGAACTCTGACAACACCGACAGAGTCTTCTGTAACAAATAACCACGCAGAGAATACTAAACCTCCTCCCGGCTTTTCTGTGAAACCCCCTCCTGGTTTAAACCGTTCTTCTTTTCCCGCTTTAGGTGCTAGTGACTTCACCTTCACCTCTAGCAGTGGCCAAAGCTACTCCATAATGCCTGTTAACAACTACATACAACCTGCTAATTTCCAATCCAGAAATCAAGACCTCATAAAACGTTTCATGAGTGTCTTGGACAACGATAGCATCAAGGAATTCAAAACTTATTCAGATTTGTTCAGAAACGGAGCGTATCCTACTAGTAAATACTACGAACATTGCAAAGAAGTTCTTAGAGATCAGTTTGACGACGTATTTCCTGAATTGTTGGTCCTTCTACCGGATTTGGAGAAACAACAGGAACTGTATAGAGAGTACGATGGTAAAAGCAAAAAGTATCTGCTCGTTTGTGAGAACTGCAAGCAAGTTATCTTCAAGAGGGAGTTGACGGAACATTATAACAGTCATATTTTAGAAAACCAGTTTCCTACTTTAGGAAAAACTCAGCAAATAAACAATCCTTGGAGAAAGTAAGAGTTTTTTAACAGAAATTTTTATTTTGTTGGAAAATCTAGCTTCAGTTTTTAGACAAGAATCTTGATTTTCTTGTCATTTAGCCAAAGCTAAGACATACACTGTCGATGAAGGTAATTGGAATATATAAATCCATTTTTTATCCCAGTACTTCATACACTTCTGGTCAAAAAAATCCTGATACTTGCATGTGCATGTTTTTTAAATACTCTAGGTGTTAAGGGTTTAAATGGGGAGGAAGTAAAGCACGATACAATATTTTATTTCTTTTTCTTCTCCAGCCTTAAGTAATTCTTGGACATAGGCCTCCCCCAATTCAATCCAGTGTTTTCTATTTTGCACCACTTGTTTCTTGTGCCCTCCAATCTTCTTAATGTCATCAGCCCATCTCATTTGCGGCCTTCTTCTGCTTCTCTTTCCTAGCCACGGTCTCCATTGTTGTATTTCGTGAATCCATCTTTTATCCTTCAGTCGGGCATTGTGTCCTGCGAAGCTTCATTTTAATTTGGCAGCATGTTCTCCTGCGTCTTTTACTTTGGTTTTGCTTCTAATCCATTTATTTATTTTTTTGTCTACATGTAAGCCTCACCACGAGCATTGCTCTTTCCATCGCTCTTTGTGCCTTTATAGCCTAATAAAATAAAAAAAGTCAAAATGTAAATTCGTACAGGTTAAAACAAATTTTATATCAAAGTTTAGGTGGGTACAAAATATATTTTCAAGAAAGTATCCAAATCATACAAGGGGATCATTGTTTAAATAATTAAAAAGGGGTCATTTTTGCAAAAAAATTCTTTTTTAACTGCTGAAGTAAGTCAATTACCAATGAAGGATTTTTTCTGCAAAGTTGAAGGGCAAATCTTTCACATAAGACTTACTTAATTAAATTTGACCCCCTATTTATTTAAATAATTGTATATAAAACTTTAAAAACAAATTTGCAAAAAATAATTTTTAGCGTTTTAAATAAGCACTATATAATATCTTATTTTACAGACTAAGTTGCGCTATGTTACCAGTGTTAAGCAAAAAAAATGGTCTAAAAATGTTTAATATTTTTTGAGATATTGAATTTGTTTATTAAATGTTACTATATTTCCAATTGCAAGAACGCGGTTGTTGCCAAAGAAATATTCACTTGCTTAAGATCTCATTATTTTTATGTATATTTTCGATAAATGTATTGATAAATTCAAATTTCAATTAAACTCACCCGTAAAATGGCATTTGAAAATTATTCAAATTTGTTTATAATTTGTTTTTTTTTAATAACTTCACGGGAATTAAGTATTTCTGAAATGACGTTTCGATAATTGGGTTCCTGGGAATTTTTTACTAATTAACAAAATTCTTTTGGAATTTTTTCTTCTTCTTTTTTTTTTCTTGGAGTTATATTACTACGGGCCCTTTTAGAGTTAAATTTTATTAAGAATGTCGAATCTCAGAGTTGTAGATTCTAGACCTAAAAACATTAAGATTTAACTAAAATCTCTTAAATAAAATGTGGCTACTTACTGAGTTACAGGGTGTTTTATTTAAAAATTTAAAAATTATTGTTACCAAGTACTTTTAATCTATTTGACGTATCCTTATCATACTTGGCAGAAAGTGTGGCTATTATACATCCTACTAAATTGTGATTAATAAACGTTTCTAGCTAGTGCCAGAGACGTACGACAGGGGATAGTGAATGATTGACCCTTCCCAAATTCTACGCCACTGAGTGAATTGGTATTGTAGCGAAATTTTTCGATTCTCCAATACTTTGTATGTAAATAACTTTATTGGTATCGATAAAGTCATCAGTTTGAGAGATATTGGAAGTTTAAAATGAATGAATGAATGAATCAAAATAACTATGCCGTTTCATTTTTAACGTCCAATATCTCGAAAACTAATGACTTAATCTTTACCAGTAAAGAGTATATTATTTACATAGAAAGTATTGGAGAATCGAAAAATTTTGCTAAACTAGTAATTCCCTCAGTGGCGTAGAATTTAAGAAGGGTCAACCATTAACTATCCCCTGTCGTACGCATCTGGTAGTAGTTAGAAACTTTCATTTATCACAATTTAGTAGACTGTATAGTACCCAGACTTTCTGCCAAGTATGATAATGGTACGTCAAATGGTTTGGTAACTGAGTAAGTAGCCACATTTTATTTAAGTGATTTTAGACCAATCTTAATATTTTTAGGTCTAGAATCTACAACTTAGAAATTCGACATTCTTAATGAAACTTAACCCTAAAAGGGCCCGTGGTAATATAACTCCAAGAAAAAAAAAGAAGAGAAAAAAAAGACAAAACAATTTGTTAATTAGTGAAAAATTCCCAGGAACCCAATTATCGAAACGGCATTTCAAAATATTTAATTCCCGCGACGTTATTAAAAAAACAGATTATAAACAAATTTGAATAATCAAGTATATTCAAATGGGAAATAAGCCACAAGTTTACCTAAAAATGATTTTATTAATTTTATTAATAAGAACAAAAATTTGAATTTATCAATACATTTATCGAAAATATAAACAAAATAAAATCATTTTTAGGTAATATTGTGGCTTATTTCCCATTTGAATATACTTGATTATAAAAATGCCACAAGAAAATAGCTTCAGAACAAAATTTGAATAATTTTCAAATGCCATTTTAGGGGGAAGTTTAATTGAAATTTGAATTTATCAATACATTTATCGAAAATATACACAAAAATAAAAATAATAAGATTTAAGACCAATTTTTTTTTTTATATTAATACTGATAACATAGCGCAACTTTACCTGTAAAATAAGATATTTTATAGTGTTTATTTAAAACGCTAAAAATAATTTTTTGCAAATTTGTTTGTAAAGTTTTATGTATAATTATTTAAATATATAGGGGGTCAAATTTAATTTAGTAAGTCTTATGTGAAAGATTTACCCTTCAACTTTGCAGAAAACAATCCTATATACTTCCATTGGTAATTGAATGACCTCAGCAGTTAAAAAAGTAATTTTTTTTTACAAATGACCCCTTTTTAATTATTTAAACAATGATCCCCTTGTATGATTTGGATACTTTCTTGAAAATATCTTTTGTACCTACCTAAACTTTGATATAAAATTTGTTTCAACCTGTACGAATTTACATTTTGATTTACATGTAGTATAATTTTATTTTACTAGACTATTACTATTTTATCCATGTTGGCCTTGGTGAATGTCCACGTCTGTGAACCATACGTAAGTATAGGGAGGATACACTGATCGTAAACACTGGTTTTCAAACATTGTTCTATTTTAGTGTTTTTCAACATCCAACTCAGTTTTCCAAATCCTGCCCACGCTAATCTTATTCTTCTGGTAATTTTGGAAGTTTTATTTTCTTTGTTAACTTTCATTATTTGTCCCAGGTAGATGTATTCGCTTACTGTTTCTAACTCTATGTCATTCAACGTCATTTTTGTAATGTTTGATGTATTCGTCATTACTTTTGTTTTTTCCAAGTTCATCTTAAGACCTACCTTTTCCGAAGCCTGAAATAGTTGCGTCATCATGGTCTGTAATTCTTTCAAACTTGTAGCCAATATTACAATGTCGTCAGCACATCGAACATGACTCAGTTTTCTTCCATTAACATTTATTTCTTTATCTACCCAGTTAATGTCTTTAAACACGTCTGCCAGTCCCAGTGTAAATAGCTTTGGTGAAATAACGTCTCCCTGACGAACTCCTCTGTTGATTGGTATAGCTTTGGTTTCAACTTCTGCATTATTTTTGGGAGTCATACTAACACAATTTGAAGACACTAATGAACAGTGATCTGGATTTATCAGAATAAACGTGAAACTTATCGTAAATGCAATAAAACATGCAAAAAATCTGTTGCTAGTAAACAAGATAAAGTATCTTTTTTGCCAAAGGTCATAATTTTATTTCTATGAAGACGCGATCATTTAAAAACATTAAAAGAACCGATTTTATCGTTATGAATGAACGTTTTTTACTAGTAATGTTTACTTCCCCCTATTAAAACCATTATACACTGACAAAATACAAAAAACATACAAAATTTAAGTGTTCGGATTTTGTTTGAGCAGGAGGGTTTTTGTTTATGTTTTTCTTGATTTATTGTATCAAGAAAATTTGATATACCTATTATCTAAAAGTTAGCTACTCGGCTGTTTGACTATTCTTGAGGACATTATCTTTTTCCTTCAGTCTTTACTACTAATTATTTTCATCAAAGCTTCTATTTTTTCACGGCCTTGTAGTAAGTTTCAATGTCCTATCGTTACTTTAAATCCATACAAAACTATTTCTCCAACAGTCACTGTTAACGGATCAATTCGACTTTGGTTTTTTGTTTTGTCGACTTTCGGCCTACACAAAAAATATATGACTCAAAGTTCTTTTCCTATGAAAATACTTTGATTTTTTTGCTTAATGTCTCTTGTTAATATTTTAACATCATTTTTTCGATACTTGGTTTTGGTTATATATACCTCATAATTGCAATTGAATCAATAAATGTTACCAAGCTTTTTTATGAAAATCCTTACGAGTTGAGTCCCAATAATGATATAAACCTTTCGTAAAAAAAATCAAAAGCATATCCTTCTTTGGGACAAATTTCTGTATGTGTAACTACAATTGAAAGTGATTGTGGGTGAAGATCTAGGAAACTAGATGGATTTATATTTTACCTCTAATACGAAAGATCACAACTTGACAAAAAAACTAGATCACAGTGAACAAACTTGAGATATACTCAACAACTCAGCTTGAGAACAAGTTGAATTTTGCTGAGAATGTCGATGGTGGGACCCCAAAAAAAAGGTGCAAAAAAATTTTCCGCTCCTACCCCCGGGCTTTCCGCTAAAATCCCCGTCTTCGTAGGGGGAGGACAGGAAAACATCGGTAGCTGAGATATGTACAAAAATGTTTATTAGCACTTTTGTTTAGAATGAACCGTTCTCTTAGAAACAACGGTCTGAGCTACCGGCGATTTCGAATGACAGTAACGCGCGCGAAATCAATTTAAAATTTGTATCAACTCAACAGTAAAAATTCGACATCTTTTGATCAGAATGTCCTATCGACAAAAATGCGTTTCAAAGCATGCCTTTCGTATGCACTTTTTGCATTTTGTCTTAAATACAGCCAGTTTCTATAAAGCTGTTAAAAAAATAAATGTTTAAATAAATAAATACGCGATTTTTGCCGTTTTTATAAGACTAATGAAATGTATCACTTCTGACCGATCTACCGCAGCTACCTCTCACTGCAGTTACAATTCCGGCAAAGCATCTTTTCAGTCCAAAGTACCTTTGCCACGGCAGAGTTCCAACTGACTCCATTGCATAATTGCCGTTTGAGTTCCTTCCCAGTTCAGTACAGCAAGTGGAACTAATTTCATGATCCTCGATTCTCTTCTTAAATACACTCTCGTTAACCTCATCACTCCTTGGCTCCATCGGAGAGGTGGCACGTAGTGGGTTGCGCTGGTATAGAAACGCGTTCGGTCCTCTGTTGACGAACTGTCGAACGCCGGGTGGAAAGCACATCGTTACAGCCTAATCTTCAAAACCTATAATAGTCTGGGCAGATTATCAGAGAATAGGCCATTTTTGGGAAAAGTTATTTACCAGCAATTTTATTGCTGGAATCAAATCTTATGACTCTATATATTAATAATATAGGTATGCAAAGTCCGCAGATGGTGTGCTACTTTTTTTATAAACAAAATGGCGCCCGAAAATTGTGGTTTTTTTTTCAATTTTTGCTCTATAACTCCAAAGATTTTAACGTTACACCAAAAACACTCAAATAAAAATTCACCGTAATTAAATTCTGCATAGAGACTTGTTTTTCCCGATTTACTTCGACGAAAATTTTTCACGGAAAATGCAGGTTTTTCCAACAAAATCTTTAATTTTCAACTAAAATTTTAGATAAGTAATTGTTTATCAATAATTAAATAACTTGGTAGTATAAACGCTGTTTTCGTATAGATTATAATTCCAGATGACTATGGAAATTAAATGAACAGTTTAGCAACAATTGACTTGTTAATTAAAAATTTACGGTCGCTATAATAACCACAATAATTATGATACATATATGATTTTTGTATAAAAAGACTATCTAATGTACTTTACAGAATTAAAATTGGACTATTTAAGCGGCCTCAGGAATATTTTAAAATTATAAACAATTTTTTGGCTTATAAAAAAAATAGAATATCTCGGGAAATATTAAATTAAATTAAATCATAAAAATGCATTGGAAAAAAAGCGACGGGACGCTTCTTTTAAAAGAAAAAAACTTTTAATTGTAATGAGTGGTTCCTGAGATACAACCGGTCAAAATTGACCGGCATTTACGGCAATGATATAAACAATAGGATCATAACTGTCGAACCATCACCTTTTTATTTCGGTCCTCTTTCTCAACAGCAAATTTCATATCTTTAAAATACTCATAACATATATTATTATAATAAAAACTATCGATATTACGAGTGAAAATTGCCAAAAATAGCAAAATTCCAATCAAAAATTAGGTTGGAGAAAATGTAATCTCAAAGTTCAAAATCGGTTGTACGTTAAAAAATGCATTTTCTCGGCTTCCCATGGAGCAATTTTCTTCATTCTGTCATTCTTCATTTTCAATTCATTTGACTAACACATTATTAAATGTCAAAGTAGCTTTTGTTTTGTTATAATAAATTAAATTATTTATGATTAATTATTTATATGGGAAATAAATTATTTATTACAACAAAAATTTTTAATTTGTTTAAATAAAGATTGTTTAAATAATTATACGGCTTTCAAATGAGAATATTTGTGTTTTTAACGTTAAAAGGTACACTTGTAGTAAGTTTACCTAAAAAAGGTCTACAACTGGAAAAAATATGTAGTTTTCTTTTCTTATAAAGAAATTAATCTATTATAACAAAACAAAAGTAAGTTTGACATTTAATAATGCGTTGGTTAGATGGCTCTACTCGAGTTACTTGGAAACAAAAAAAGAATGAAGAAAATTGCTCCAAGGGAAGCCGAGAAAATGCATTTTTTTAACGTATACCGATTTTGAACATTGAGATTACATTTTCTCCAACCTAATTTTTGATTGGAATTTTGCTATTTTTGGCAATTTTCACTCGTAATATTGATAGTTTTTATTATAATAATATATGTTATGAGTACTTTAAAGATGTGAAAATTGGTGTGGAGAAAGAGGACAAAAATAAAAAGGTGATTGTTCGAAAATTATGATCCTATTGTTTATATCTTTGTCGTAAATACCGGTCAACTTTGACCGGTTGTATCTAAGAAACCACTCATCACAATTCAACGGTTTTTCTTTTAATAGAAGCGTCCTGTCGCTTTTTTCCAATACCGAAAATATTCCTGAGGCTGCTTAAATAGTCCAATTTCAATTCTGTAAAGTACATTAGATAGGTACAGTATCTTTTTATACAAAATTCATAGTTATTCTTATGTATCATAATTATTGTGGTGATTATAGCGACCGTAAAGTTTTAGTTAGCAAGTCATTTGTTGCTAAACTGTTCATTTAATTTCCAAAGGCTTCTGGAATTATAATCTATACGAAAGGAGCTTTTATACTACCAATATTTAATTATTAAATCGGGAAAAACACGTCTCTATGCAGAATTTAATTATGGTAAATTTTTATTTGGATGTTTTTGGTATAAAGTTAAAATCTTTGGAGTTATAGTGCAAAAATTGAAAAAAGCACGATTTCCGGGCGCCATTTTGTTTATAAAAAAAGTAGCACACTATCTGCGGACTTTGCATATCTATATTACTAATACATATAATAATAAGATTCGATTCCAGCAATAAAATTGCTGGTAAATAACTTTTCCTTGTATTTTGCCCAGATTATAACATAAGATTTCGATTTTGAGTTTTGGCAACAAATATGAGGGTACATATTTGAAATATGCCTTAAAAATGAATTTAACACATTCCCTACACCTAGGGGTGAATTACACCCCTACGAGGAGTGGTTTTAGAGAGAAGCCCGGGGGTAGGAGTGAAAAACTCTTTAAATTTTTTTACATATTTTTTGGCGTCCCAAAATTCATATTCTCAGCAAAATTCAGCATGTTTGTATGATTTTTACAGGTCAATTCTGTGACAACTGGACTATATAAAAAAGTTTTTTTTTTAACAAAAAAGCGAAAGCAACTTGATTTATTTCGATCAATAAACATATTTTTTTGTTCATATTATGTTGAAAATTTTTGGGTATGTTTGAACAGCAAGTACAAAAGAAAAATTAAAAACCAACAATTATAGAATAGATCATTTAAACTTAAGAGCTACAATTTCGAGACGTTATATTAAAAATATTTCTTTATTATTTTTTTATTCTATTGTTCTGTTTTTCAATATTTATTTTAATTAAAAATATGAATTACATCTTGTATGTATTTATTTGTTTGCATTGTGACGGTAAATTATGGGAGAAAGGAAGAAAAATGTTTGGATTTTACAATAAGCCAAGAAGAAATAATATTATTAAATTATGTACATAATGTTGTAGCTGTTGACTTTTATAACAATATGTTACGTATTTTTTGAATAAAAATAAATGATTATGATTATTTTATTCATAGAGATTCTGACCAATAGAGCTACATAAATAAAAATTACAGCGGTAATTTTTTTCGTCAAGTCTTACGTCAGATGCCCTTCGTTGCTACGCAAAAATACATTCAGTGACATTAATGACAATTAATGTTTTACAACTTGTCACAGAGAACACCAAGAAACAGATTTATCAAATATTCAGGTGAAGATATCTATAAAATATTAGTTAAAATGATTTAAAAAGACAGTTTTATTCATGAAATAATCTTACAGAATTACTCTCGAGCTCTTAAAAATTATCGATTTGTTTTGCCCTCGTGACACTTTGACATAAATTCACTCCCCTTCGTGTCGTGAAATTAAAACTGTCAAAGTGTCACTTTGGATACACATAGATAATTTTAGAGCACTCATGTAATTACTACTGATAATTTTTTTGCTCTGTCTACACATACAGACTAAATATATGATAATAACTAATAAAACAAATATACAAGCACGCATACATTTGGGAAATGTACCGATAGAAAGGATTTTGGTAATACCTCAATGGTCTATACAAAATGCACTGGTGAGAAAGAAAATCAACAACACAACATGCAACTACATTATTCAGATGCTTCAGAGCAGAAAAATATCCACAGAAGGTGCCATAAACCTTATAGCAACTAAGTGGTGTATAATTCGTCACCATCATTATGGAACATTATGGTTGACGACCTGATTCATGAGCTAAGCGCCCAAGGAATCTGGGTCCAGGGTTTTGCAGACGACATTGTAATAGTCGGTATTAGTAAAATAGTAATAGTAAAATTTCCCAGTACTGTTGTGGGTTAGATGCGATATGCCCTTCATTACATAGAAAACTGGTGTCTGAAAGACGTCTCCGTGAACTGACTTGAGTTAGCTGAAATTATTTGGGGAGGACCTGGAAAGAACCGACAATGAAGTGAAGTATTGAGGGGAAGCTGAATTCGAAACTCAATTGGAGCACTCATATTAACCATATAACCAACAGAGCTGACTGACTCTTCTGGAACTGCAGACGAGTTGTAAGTAAAACCTAGGGTTTGAAACCAAAGATGATCTGTTGGTTGTACACATCTGTAATACGACTGGCAGTTACTTACGGTTCAGTACTTTGGTGGAGAAAGACGGCTTTGCAATCTTGTGTGACCTCTCTATCACCACCCTACAAAGACAAGCGTTTCTAAATACCTTAGGAATCTCTAATAGTACAGGAACGGCTTCTTTAGAGGCTATCATAGGTCTCTCTCTACTGGAACTATATATTTCGGCGGTAGCCTTTATGACCAGTCTGAGACTCGAGAAAACAATATTTGAAAGCCGAATTATGTATTGAATATTCTTATGGTCTTATCTCTTCTATTATGGAATCTGGTCATGGGTGACCTGATAGCTAGACTCGACAACGATAGGCATCATGTTCTGGGCTATGCGGATGACCTAGTCATCTTAGCCCACGGAAAATTTAATGGTACAGTCAGAGATCGAATGCAACAGGCTCTGACCGTAGTTACAGAATGGACTTCAAATGTAGGGCTTAACATCAGTCCTCTAAAGTCAAAAATCATGATATTTACTAAAAGGAGGAATTGGGTCCTCTAAGTCTAAATGGTCTACATTTAAATCTGGTGAGTGAAGTAAAGTATCTCGGGATAATATTTAGACTCAAGACTTACTTTTTTTTTTTTTTTTTTTTGATTTGGGTGGAAATGTTCTAAACACCGTACCATACTTGGCGTGTGTTGGATTCAGAATAGAGGAAAACATCCGAGTCCATTTTCCCCCGTGTAGGGAGATCCTGCAAACGGATGCCCTCCTGTTACCCTGCCTACCAACTAAAACCACCCGTCTTCGTCAAGACACTCCCGTACGTGTTCAGTTAGCGAACGAAACTTAGGAGTGCCTTGTGCAGCCTAGATTGGTCGTAGAAGTTGTCGGCTCTTACCTAGGAGCCGAGGGAAAGAAAGTATGAATATAACATTGGAGTTTAAATGTTATTAGTGTTTATGATGGACATGTGGAGCTAAGAAAAAAGAGGTGGCCCCCAAGATAGTAATATCAGTAATATTAACCTAAAAATAAGAAGAAAAAAATAAAATATATACATATATACACATCTTTGTATCCAGATCTTTGTTATGCTGTCTCAATTGCTTTCTCTATTATGGACTTTCTCTTCATGATTTTTGTTATGTGATCTATGATGAATTCAAAATTCTCCCTGCTTTCCATAGCGATACGCATCAAGTTGTCGGTTGATATCTCCCCTAGTTTTGACCGCATTGTATGCTGTTCTGACGCAAACGCATTACATCTAAAGATACAATGCTCCGCGTCGTCTGTTACGTTGCAAGTTATACAATTATCATCTCTGGTTTTTTGAATCCGATACGTAAAAGACCTAAAAGATCCATGCCCGGTCAGGAACTGCATGAAATAGAAATTTACTCGTTTGAACTTACATTTATACCACTCTATCACGTTGGGTATTAGTTTTTTGGTCCACTGTGCCTTATCAGTCTGTGCCTCCCATTCTGTTTGCCATTCTATTAGTAATTGCTCTCTGGTGGCAGCTTTCATCTGTGGTAGATGACCATCCCGAGAGTGGTAGAGAATACGCCGTTCCTTCGCCAGGAGGTGATTGGGAAGCGTACCCGCTATCACTTGTAGGGCTGTCGTTGAAGTAGTCCGGTACGAGCTTGTCACTTTTAGTAGAGGCTTTCGCTGAGCCCTAGATATTATATCTCGGTATTTTTGATATTTTAGTACATCTCCCCAGATAGGGGTTCCATATAGGAGGGTCGATTGTACTACTTGCAAGTACATTCTTCGTTTTTGGCTACTTGGGCCTCCTATATTCGGCATGATCCTTTGTAGGGCTGCCGTTCTTGCTTCTGCCCTCTGGACTACATTTGTCAGGTGTTTCGTGAACCTTAGACCTGTGTCGATGTATATGCCTAGGTATTTTGCACAGTTTGTAGGTCTTATTGTTGTAGTACCAATCTGAAAACTCAACTCAGGTCTTTGTCGAGGTCCTTTCAATATGACCACTTCCGTTTTGTTTCCGGCTAGTTCCAGATCATTTGTAGCCATCCAGCTATTGACCATTCTGCAGCACCTGTTTACTTTGTCTTCGATTTCCCGGTTCATGTCAGTCATCACTAATATCGCCAAATCATCTGCGTAGGCAATAGCTAGAGTATCTCTGCCATAGTCAATTTCTAACACCCCGTTATATAATATGTTCCAGAGTGTTGGACCTAATACGGAACCTTGCGGTACACCGGCTGTCAGCTTTTGGTCTGTATTTTTTGCCACTGTGACGTATCTATTTGTAAGGTACCTTTTAATGATATTGATAAGGTATCCTGACACTAGTGCTGATTCCAGTTTAGTTATGATGTGTGCCCAGTTGGCAGAGTTAAAGGCATTTTTCACATCAAACATAACTAGTACGGCCCATCTTTTCCTCGTGTTCTTTACAGCGTCAGTTAGATGTTTTACCGCATCTATTGTAGACTTAGCTTTTCTGAATCCGTACTGTCTGTTGGAGATGATTTCTCTTTCACTCAGTTCGTCTTCTAGGCGATTTTTGACAAGATTTTCGTATAATTTCCCTAGACAGTCAAGGAGGCATATAGGCCTATATGAATTGGCTTCTTCCGGATTTTTACCGGGTTTATGAATCAAAGTAAGCTTCGCTAATTTTAACTGATCTGGGAATTCTTGTCTTGTTAGTAGCTTATTTAGTGCCCTTCTAGTAGCTTCTGGGCATTCATTTACTAGTATTTTTATCGCCTCTGGTGGCACATGGTCCGGTCCAGGGGATTTACCTATTTTTATGGAATTGGCAGCTCTAGTGAGTTCAGCTGACGTTAGTTCATCGGGGCGGTTAACATCGTCTCTAATCAGGAAGTTGTTTGTGGGTTTATTAGGAAACAGAGTGTTAGCTATTCTCCTTCTTTTGTCGTCGCACAGGTTATATGGGGTCTCTGACCTCAGCGTCTTAGTGGCGATCTTATATGCTTCGCCCCATACATCATTCTCCAGCGCCTCGCACAAGTTCTGCCAGCATGTGCGTTTAGCCCCTTTGATCAATTTACCTAGTTCTTTTTTGGCGCTCTTATACTCTTCTTTGTTTTGCTGGGTCCTATTTCGCTGTGCTGTACGCCTGATTCTGAGACATTCTGTCCGCTTTTGTTGGATGTTTTCATTCCACCAATATGGTACTGTGTATGTGACATATTTGTTTGTGCTGCTCGCTTTGTGTGCTTTTATTACATTGTCTCTAAAGTTGTTAAAATCGGTAGATTCTTCTTGTAAGTTTCGTATATAGTTTGTAAATTTGGTTTTATCGAACTCAAGTAGTTTCCTGCCGTGCCTTGTTGTAACCTTGAGGCCGATTTCGTAAGATATGTACTTGTGAAAAGTAAATAGGTTTTCATCAAGCACATCCCACCCTGAGATCTTCTTGGCGTAGTTGTTGGTTGCTATTGTGATGTCTATGTGACTTCGTGACTCACCTCTTTCAAATGTAGGTTTACCGTTGTTCAATACAGTCAGGTTTGCGGAAGAGATCCATTCGTTCCAAATTTCTCCTCTTTTGTCATTTTTTGGGGACTCCCAAAGAATGGATTTGGCATTTATATCACCAGCGATTATATAGGATGTTTCACCCTGTGACGCCTCTATGATTTTTTCAACCTGATCTTTATACTGTGTCATGCGTATATTAGGTGAGATATAACAAGTTATGATTGCTAGTTCGTTTATTTTAATCTTCAAAAGTCCTTCCTTCTTGGTAATTTTGTTTATGCACACTTTCTTGTTCACCAAGAAAACAGCCACGTCTGCTCTGTTATCAGAGATCCAACCGAATTTTTTTACTCAAGACTCAAGACTTACTTGGAATCAGCAGATAGAAAGAATAACGAAGAGAGCGGTGACTACGTTAATAGTAGCCAGACGTACTCATGAAAAAATTTGGGGTTTGAGACCAGACATGGTATATTGGACTTATAACGTGGTGGTAAAACCCACAATTACATATGCATCAGTGGTATGGTGGCCAAAAGTGCCATCATCAAATTAAGCAAGGTGCGAAGACTTGCTTGTCTCGGGATCACGGATGCTATGAGGAGCACACCTACGGCAGCTATGGAGGCACTATTGGATATCCCTCCTTTACATATAACGATAAGAGGTGAGGCGAGAATGGGATATTATAGACTGCGAGAAAACCTGAGCAACGTACCAGTTAAATCAGGACATAGTAGAATAACGAATGAAACTAGTCACTAGTTGCATACCCCAAGCGCGCGCCATTCTCATAGTGTTACTGTTTACCTGTTTGACGTTTCAGGTCATTTTATTTTGTTCTCTTCTTGTTTTATCAGGGTTAAAGTGGAGTTTTATAGTGAATTTGTTTAGTTTAAAGTGGATAGACTGTTTGTAAGGACATATTTTGGGTTTTACAAAAATAAACAAATAAAATGGAAGAAGGTTTTCAGAAAGCCGATTCGTATAAACTACCGACTGTAGTGTAGATGTAACAATGGTGTATGATTTATTGGCATCTTGTAAAAAAATAAATCTACCACAGCTTTACTGAGTGTATATTCCATATAATTTTCCATGTCTTCTTTAAGCTAAAAAAATAAATGCTTAATACTTCACAAAAAAAAATAAAGAAAGTTGTATGCATGCATTGTACGCATGCATATTGTATACATACATTGGCTGGTTATTACTTTACCTTGGTTAGGTGTATTAAAAATATTTTTATTCTTCTTCATGTGCCTTGTCCGTTGTGGACGTTGGCTATCATTATGGCAATTTTAATTTCATTTGAGGCGTTTCTGAATAACTCGATCGATTTTTGTCCAAATCATTAGCGTAAGTTTTTAAGTCATGAGTGTCTTTTCTTCCGGGTCCGCGTTTGCTCTCTATTTTACCTTGCGTTATCAGTTGGAGTATACGATATTTATCATGCCTCATGATATGACCGAAATATTTAAGATTTCGTTTCTTAATTGTAAAAGAGATTTCTTTTTGTTTTCCCATTCGACGCAATACCTGTACGTTGGTGTGGGTCGCCCAGGATATTTTGAGGATACGTGGGTACACCCACATTTCGAATGCCTCTAGCTTTTTCATTAATGTTTCCATTATTGTCCAGGCCTCTGCGCCATATAGCAAGACCGGAAATAATAACATTTTAGCAGCCGCATTTTTAGTGGGAGAGATATTATGTCGCAATGGGTGAAAATATTTCTCATGCATGTTGTTAAATGTTGCTATGTCCTTTTCAACTCTAGATCTTATTTCGGTTGTTTCGTATTTCGAGTTGACAACTGTTCCAAGGTAAAAAATATTTTTGAACTTGGGTATTATACATTTTCATTTCAACCAATCTTTTCACTAAATTATTAATGATTTTAATATAATATAAAGTCATACCTACATCCACATGTAGTTATTTCAAGGTTTACTTCTACTGTATGTATTATTAGAATCCCTTTTTTAGGAATATCCCAGTTTAAGGAATACAAATTTGAGGTCCGGAAAATTTTTCATTTACTCTTTAAGGGGGTAGGTGCAAAATCTTGGTCCAATGCTATTTAAATTCATTCATTTTTTTCGAATCCTGAGAAAACTAATAAGTATTTTTGAAAAATGTAAATGCAGAAAGAACAATTACATTATTACCAGGGGCCGAAAGTCTCTGGAAAACTTCTATAATGTTTATTTTATTAAGTTAGTTCTTTAAGTTAGTTATTTTAAGTTCTAGCTGCAACAAACCATTTCCGTTTTAAATTGGCTGGAACGGTAATAAAAATCTTGTCAGAACTGTTTTTTGATGTATTTACACACCCGGGAACAAAACACCACTTATTTGGCTTTATTTTTAATAATTAAATACGTAAAAAACTGCGCACATTCAAATACACTGAGTAAATAAGTATACAAAACTAGTCGTCGATCAAAGACGTTACGACTGCTGACGTCACAGACCGTAGCCTCGCTGCAGGGTACCGTTTTTCTAGCCTCTAAGAAAATCAACATTATGAACTCATTTATCTTAAAAAATATACATTTTTAAACAGTTTTATGATTGTTACGTTTTTATATACCTTGTAATCTATTGAATTTAACTATATTTAAAAATTAGTGAACATCCCTATTATCTCACTGTATATTTCCTATATCCAGCTGAATGATTTACAGTTGAGTCCGCGAGTCTTTACCCGTGCGTCATCATTTAAAGCATACGAAATAAGTCGGAAATTTACTAAACGCAACGGCAAGTGGATATTATTCCGATCACGGGTTATAGTATAAAATTTGACGTTATCAAATAAATAGAATGTCAAATTTAAGTTGTGCTTTAAAATTTTGGTGCATAATTACAGCTACATTTGAAGTAGCTTAATAAATTATTTTATTATCATTGATTAATAAATAAATAAACAATTTATAAAAAAATTCAATAACATATTTTCTTTTCGTTATGTTATTCACTTTGGCGGAACCTTAAACACAAGCATTCAACTGTGTCAACAACGAGGTTAGCTTTGTACGTTGTCAAAATTTATCGTAAAATAACATAAACTTATCAAACAATTTCTAACTCCAATATAAAATTTGTTGTGAAAACAACTGTTTGTATACTATAAAAAACTTCAAAATGCAAAAATTCGACAGAATAACAGCAAAAAATTCAACAAACTGACAGCCACAAAAGTAAACAAACCAAAACGTCAGAAATTGTACTTAAAATATGTGAAGACATCCCCAATCGTCTTTTTTGTATCTATCTCTTTTCAATACACTGAGTCTAAATCGTTCCTAAAAATAACATGTGTCTTTACTTAATAACAGGTGGCAGCTGGTTTGTCATTAATTTCATGCGTGGAAGAGAATGATGCTAAATAAAAAGTATGTGTTTTATCTCGCCAGGTATTAATGACCCACGGGTAAAGACTCGCGGACTCAACTGTACGTACTGTATGTAATAAACATTACAAGAACACTACAAGCCACGGAGATGAACTACTGGAGACGTGCCGCAGGAAAATCAAAACTCGAAATAATTAATAACGAACGTATACGAGAGATTATGGGAGTCACACATACGATATACGATTGTCGAAGATATAAGAGTACAACAACTAAAGTGGTATGTACATGTGCAGAGAATCCCAGAACACCGTCTGCCCAAACAGATTCTAGATTGGTCACCAGGAGAGAGAAAAAGCGGCCGACCCAGAAAGAGCTGGAGAGAAGGAATAGACAGAGAGATCCGAGAGAGAGGTTTAGACGAAGACTCTTGGGAAGATAGAGATGCATGGATATTGGGCATCGGAAGACGTCGGAGGACGTTTTAAACCCATAGATATATAATACTCTAGATTGCGTCCTCCGATCTTAAAATGGGTGACGGTTGCGACAGAGATAAATGAGCCTATTTGGTCGGTAGTCTCTTTTTAATTTAAGGGGAATATCGACGACGTGACTATCCCACTTTATCGAGTAATATTTGTTGACAGTTGGAGCGGGTGGAGACGAGAAATGGTCTTTGGTCTTCGGACGTGGATAATCGTGGTTCGAATCCCATACCAACTTTACCTTTTTTATTTTTATTTACTCAATATTGCGTTTATTAGATATTTTTACATCTGAAAAATGGACCTAAGTAAATCTAGCAGATAATAAATGTACCTATGTATAGTAAGTTAATATTGGAATACATATTTTTTGTGAACTGCATAGTAAAATAAGTCATTCGTTATTAATATAAATTCGTCCTTATTCGAATGATGTGAATAATATTTGTTTTGCTTCTACTTTTTTAAAAAATTGTAACAATAGTTTCATAAATAAAAATAATGTCTAATTACTTATAATTGAATCGGTCATTTCAAAAACAGCAAAGTCCACAATTTTCAGAAACTAACTTTTTGAGAGGAATATACTCCTTTAAGATAAACGTTGTGTGCAAAAACGACACCAGTCCAGTAAAAACATTAGGAACAAAACTACAATATAACTCTGAATTTTGATGTCATCCATTTCATGCATCTTTCGACTATATAGTTAAGTTTTCTTTGCTCTTCTGTAAAATTAGGAATATGTGACTCGTGTTGTTTTTGAAATGACCGATTCAATTAATAAATCGATGGTACATTATGTTGATATTAATTATTGGTAATTTTTTACGAATATTTTTAATTACTTTATACTATTCTACCATTAACTTATTAAAAAAATAACATTGGCTTTTGTATTTTTAAAAATCTATAGGTACCTACACAGTTTTTCTTATTTGTTATATATTTCTTTGCATAGATTTATTTTAGAGATGTAATAATATCTAATAAACGCAATATTGATTAAATTAAAAATAAAAAAAGTAAAGATTGGTATGGGATTCGAACCAGGATTATCCACGTCCGAAGACAAACGACCAGTTCTCGTCGCCATCCGCTCGAACTGTCAAACCATCTAAAATACTCGACGACCGAGTAGGATAGTGACGTCGTCAATACTCCCCTTGAATTAGAAAGAGACTACCGACCAAATAGGCTCATTTATCTCTGTCGCAACCGTCACCCATTTTAAGATCGTAAGGCGCAATCTAGAGTATTATAAATCTATGTTTAAACCGGTTATACTAGGTTGGTTCCAACACGACCGAGAACCGTCACGAGACTGTAACGCTCCTCGCGCAGTAAACAAAATCCGTTCCAACAAAAATATGATCGTCTTCGGATCGTCCTTCGTTCCAACAAGAATTGTGATCTTTCAATGACGGTTTCGTGATGATAATTTCAGTAATCGGGCAAATGCATGTGCTGGTTGGACTGACTTGCAGATTTTGAGCCTCTTTGCAAATCGAAAGCGGGAATCGTGGTCGACTAAAAGCACACAAGCTGTCACCAACAAAAATGACAAATGATAATTATAGATAAATCAGTTATCAGTCAGTAACCGTTCCAACATCGGTTTCCAAATTACCATCATGGGACGATAACTGGGCGATACAATTACGAACATGCGCACTACAAACGGTACAAGTAGTTTCGTGACGATTTCTGGACCGTCCAAAAAATTCATGTTGGAACAAACCTAATGAAATAAACAGTCACAGTGACAGAGCCTATTTTACTTCAAATCAGGCCCAAGGCACTATATAATTTTCGGGCCCCTAACAAAAATTAAATAGTAATAATCATAATAACTTTTTTTAAATTTATTAATTACTTAATAGAAATATAGTTTCACCAGAAATTTAAATTTTTATTAACAATAATAGTTATTTATGATATAAGTGTTAAAAGTACACGTTTAAGGCACGCATGTGAAAGTATAAGCACATGAATGCCTTAAAAATGTACTTTTTAATACGCATATCATACAATATTTTTTCTACAAACGTAATTACAGGACAATATCTACAAAAACTTTTACTTGAACTTGACTGACATTCTATTTTTATATTTTTCTTGACATTACATCAAAATTTCCTATACGGTCAATACGAACTGTAGTGCCATAAAAATTTTAAAGCGCTAGTGCCTTAAAGTAGCATTTTTAACGCCCGTATGGAGTGCTAAGAATTGCATTTTTAACACGGTTGTAGAAAAATAAAATTTATATTTAAACAAATAAACATTGTTTAACTATTTAAAATGCAAAAACTACCGTGTAATTTCTCTACTATGTACAGCATAAAGTCCTCACGTAAGTAGCATATTATAAACCAGCCAGCGGCTCCAAACAGAAAATATTACTCGACAGTATCAGACGGGGATGATCGACAATGGATCAAATATTTACAGTCCAGCAGGTCTTGAGCAAATCATGGGAATACGACATTGATGTTCACAACGTGTTTGTATACTTCAAACAGGCATACGACTCAGTCAAAAGGAACAGACTATATAGTCCATGTGGTGAGACCGCTCCCGTCTGGAAAAATTTCTGATTCAGTTTCTTTGTGGATTCCTATTCAAAAATGTCTTCTTTAAACAAATCTGAAGGGTGCCGGCCGGAATTTTTGGGCAGAAATTGTTTAAACAATTTTTTTAAACAAATACAAAAGATCATGTTTTTTTGCTCTAGAACATATATTTTTATATTTTTTGGGTCAATCTAAACAAGAAAGGTATCTTGTAATTTTTCTCAGAAATTGATAGTTTTGAAGTTATAGGCGATTTAAAATCTGAAAAATGCGAAAATACGCATTTTCGAGACTTAAGAACTCATACTTACATGAGTATTTTTGAGGTTTCCAGATACTTAGATTGAACATTGAACATTTAGCTTCAAGATTCTGAAGAGTGATCGCGTCTAACTTGAATTTATACCGTTGTTTTTTAATTGTTAAATATGCGTGTTTATCCGATTTTTTTGCCATTGCGGCGAGCTCCGTTTCAAAAATCTCCCATTTTCCTCAGAACAATATTTTTTTAGATTCTTTGGGACATTCTAAATAAAATAAGTTTCTTGACATTTTTCTGAAAAGTTAATAGTTTTAAAGTTATAAGCGATTTAAAATCTGAAAATGCGTTTTTTTGTCATTTTTCGGATTTTAAATCGCTTACAACTTAAAAACTATTAACTTTTGAGAAAAATCGCAAGACACTTATTTTATTTAGAATATCACAAAGAATCTAGAAAAAATATTTTTGGGAGGAAAATAGGAGATTTTTGAAATGGAGCGCGCCGCACCGGCAAAAAAATCGGATGGACACGCATATTTAACAATTAAAAAACAACGGTATAAATTAAAGTTAGACGCGATCACTCTTCAGAGTCTTGAAGCTGAATGTTCAGTCTTCAATCTAAGTATCAGGCAACCTCAAAAATACTAATTTAAATATGAGTTTTTAAGCCTCGAAAATGCGTATTTTCGCATTTTTCAGATTTTAAATCGCCTATAACTTCAAAACTATCAATTTCTGAGAAAAATCACAAGATACCTTTCTTGTTTAGATTGACCCAAAAAATATAAAAATATATGTTCTAGAGCAAAAAACATGATCTTTTGTATTTGTTTAAAAAAATTGTTTAAACAATTTCTGCCCAAAAATTCCGGCCGGCACCCTTCAGATTTGTTTAGAGGGGACATTTTTGAATAGGAATCCACAAAGAAACCGAATCAGAATTTTTTTTCAGACGGGAGCGGTGTCACCTTATGGACTAATACTATATTGGCTGAATTATCATACCGATACCACACAAGCTAATTAAACTCATTAAAGCCACAATGAATGAAACTCAGGCACATAGGCTGATGATGAATGATACTCAGGCTATACGAGTACAAAGCCACCGGACATAGTTTTTTTCAAAATTTCGCAGGGATTGAAGCAGGGAGATGGGCTGGCCCCATTATTGTTTAACCTGGCACTAGAGTATGCGGTTGTTGGGCAAATGCAAACTGGACGAGGAAACCTACTGACCAACAGAACCGTTCAAATGGCCGCCTATGCCGATGATGTTAATATTATGAGTAGAACAACTACAGGAGCACAGGAAACACACGCAGAGTTAAAAACGCAAATGAAAAGGCTAGGTCTGGAAATTAATACAGAAAAAACAAAAATAAAGATACAAGACGAGAAGAAGAAGAAATATAATCTCACAAAACATTATGCATGAAGATGACATTGAAACGGTCGGAAAGTTTACATACGTCGGAGTAGAAATTTATGCCGACGGATCAGAAGATGGAGAAATATGGAATAAAATAATGCTGGCAAACAGAACCTATATTGCTCTCTTCCATTATATTTCGGTCTAAAAGTGTCCACCGAAATACAAAGATGAGAATCTATAAAACCTAATTTCGACCAATACCATGCTATGGAAATGAAGCATGGGTCCTGAAAGAAACATCCAAAAACAAACTCGACATATTCGAAATGAAAGTACTGAGTACTGAGAAGAATACTAGGACCTGTGAGGGAAATGGGAATCTTCAGAATTCGATACAATAACGAGCTTAATTAACTTTGTAAGGAAACACCCCTGTCAGACTTCATTAGAATACAAAGATTGCAATGGGCCGGAGATGTGATAAGAATGGGAGAGGATAGGCTACCAAAAAAACGGTGTTACCTTAGCCATAAATTTCATCCATAAATTTTTTTTTTCATATTTTCACAAAAATTTGGTATAAATTTATCAAAAATGAATAAAAGAGATAATATTGACAAGAAAAATGTTATATATGTTTGGAAAAAAAAATTTAAACGGGCGATGTATTGACGGTGAGTAGATAATGCCACTTAAATTCAAAAATCCTTTATGGATGGTACGTTAGTCAACTTTTTTTCTCAGTTTTTTGTTAAATTCTCAAAGTAAATATAATAAAGCATAACATATAAAAAAATCGTGATGGAGGTATTTTTCAAAACAAGCGAAAAAAATTCTGAAACTTAGATGTATTGCGCGCTATTCGTTAATACGTCTCAAATTCAAAAATCCTTTATGGATGGTACGTTAGTCAACTTTTTTTCTCAGTTTTTTGTTAAATTCTCAAAGTAAATATAATTAAGCATAACATATAAAAAAATCGTGATAAAAAATTCTGAAACTTAGGTGTATTGCGCGGTATTCGTTAATACGTCTCAAATTCAAAAATCCTTTATGGATGGATCGTTAGTCAACTTTTTTTCTCAGTTTTTTGTTAAATTCTTAAAGTAAATATAATAAAGCATAACATATAAAAAAATCGTGATGGAGGTATTTTCCAAAACAAGCGAAAAAAATTCTGAAACTTAGATGTATTGCGCGGTATTCGTTAATACGTCTCAAATTCAAAAAGCCTTTATGGATGGTACGTTAGTCAACTTTTTTTCTCAGTTTTTTGTTAAATTCTCAAAGTAAATATAATAAAGCATAACATAAAAAAATCGTGATGGAGGTATTTTCCAAAACAAGCGAAAAAAATTCTGAAACTTAGATGTATTGCGCGCTATGCGTTAATACGTCTCAAATTCAAAAATCCTTTATGGATGGTACGTTAGTCAACTTTTTTTCTCAGTTTTTTGTTAAATTCTCAAAGTAAA
Organism: Diabrotica virgifera virgifera; assembly: GCF_917563875.1. Taxonomy (NCBI): domain Eukaryota; kingdom Metazoa; phylum Arthropoda; class Insecta; order Coleoptera; family Chrysomelidae; genus Diabrotica; species Diabrotica virgifera. The sequence continues at coordinate 4,293,219 of NC_065443.1, forward strand.
TATAATAAAGCATAACATAAAAAAATCGTGATGGAGGTATTTTCCAAAACAAGCGAAAAAAATTCTGAAACTTAGATGTATTGCGCGCTATTCGTTAATACGTCTCAAATTCAAAAATACTTTATGGATGGTACGTTAGTCAACTTTTTTTCTCAGTTTTTTGTTAAATTCTCAAAGTAAATATAATAAAGCATAACATATAAAAAAAACGTGATGGAGGTATTTTCCAAAACAAGAGAAAAAAATTCTGAAACTTAGATGTATTGCGGGCTATTCGGTAATACGTCTCAAATTCAAAAATCCTTTATGGATGGATCGTTAGTCAACTTTTTTTCTCAGTTTTTTGTTAAATTCTCAAAGTAAATATAATTAAGCATAACATATAAAAAAATCATGATGGAGGTATTTTCCAAAACAAGCGAAAAAAATTCTGAAACTTAGATGTATTGCGCGGTATTCGTTAATACGTCTCAAATTCAAAAATCCTTTATGGATGGTACGTTAGTCAACTTTTTTTCTCAGTTTTTTGTTAAATTCTCAAAGTAAATATAATAAAGCATAACATATAAAAAAATCATGATGGAGGTATTTTCCAAAACAAGCGAAAAAAATTCTGAAACTTAGATGTATTGCGCGGTATTCGTTAATACGTCTCAAATTCAAAAATCCTTTATGGATGGATCGTTAGTCAACTTTTTTTCTCAGTTTTTTGTTAAATTCTCAAAGTAAATATAATTAAGCATAACATAAAAAATCGTGATGGGGGTATTTTCCAAAACAAGCGAAAAAATTCTGAAACTTGCGATGTATTGCGGGCTATTCGGGAATACGTCTCAAATTAAAAAATGCTTTGGGGATGGTACGTTAGTTAACATTTTTTTTAATTTTTAGTTAAATTCTGGAAGTACATATAATAAAATTTCTGGAAGTACGTGTAATAAAGCATGAGATATAAAATATCGTGATCAAGGTATATTCGAAAGCGAGGGAAAAATTTTTAAACGGCGTGTAGGTAATGCGTCTCATTTTCAAAAATTTCTTATGTGTGTGGGCTGTTGTTTGTGTGATCAGGGACTTCGTCAATTAGCCGAATTTGTATTAGAAAAATTGAAATTATTTTTTTTTAATTTTGAGTTATTATAGAAGAATAAGTAGGAATACCAAATACATTCTTAACAATTGTTTTATAGACAGATCTAATATTCTTATATTTTGTGTAAATTTTTGGAAAATACCATTCTTGAGGGATTAAGATAATATGATTTTATTACCTGGGATTGTGGTCATTAGTAACGACTAGTTTTTCATTTATAGTTATTTTAGTAGGGTTTTACCACTGAAAGTGAATATTAATTAGCCCTAATTATCGGGTAAGAGTTGTTTAGAGATTATGATAACGAGTTCCTTGTCTAGTTTTCAACGTGACTTTTGTAGAATGTAATTTCAGAAAAATCAGTTAACTTTCTAATTAATGGCTTTTATTCTTCAATAAATTATATATATATATATATATATATATATTGTCAAAAGAAAATAGGTTTCAGTTGATTGAAGTCCGTCAAGTGCGACAGTCAAAATAAGTGTTTAATGCTAAAAAGTGTAAAGTGTAAAGTGTGTGTGTGTCGTTATAAAGACTTTGGAAAATGCCTTTTAATACATCCTTTGACGTCGGGTTTGTTACCTCAATACATCTAAGTTTCAGAATTTTTTCTCTTGTTTTGGAAACTACCTCCATCACTTTTTTTTATATATTATGATTTAGTATATATGTTATAGTCAAAGCCCGAATTTCAGGCACTCCTAGGTTTGACTAGGCAATCCTCAGGTCTGACTGACGGTCTTAGTCAAAGCCCGAAATTAAGTTACAGTTTCGGCCTTTGACTAGTCAAACCTAGGAGAGACTAAGTTGGTCAGGCAAAGGTCGAAATTTAATTTTATGAAATCGGGGTTTGACTAGTCAAACCCCGATCAGCTATTAAAATGTCGTAATTTGTTAGATTAGGTTTAATAAAACGTCATTTTTTAAATTTTAATATTATTATTTTTATATTGTCGTAATTAAAATTACAAAAATAGTGTTTCTTCTCACATGTTCAGGCATTAGGGCATTTAGAGTTGCACAATACGTTAGACCTTTTACACTTTTGAAGAGCATCTTTTATTGTAGTAGCATTTTATAAAGCCTTGTCCTCCAAATTTAGAATCTTTTGTACTCATTTCTCTTAGAGACAACTTAACGTCTGGAACATCTTCGAAATTAAGAAAATTCTCTTTGCATTCTCTTATTTGATTTCTTGAAAGAAGTTTGTTTATTGTTCCGTATTTCGTACCAACTCTATATAAACCGTCAATTGTTTTATCTTGTGTGATACTCAAAATATTTCGAGCATCTCCTTTGGCTCTTATCAAAACTGGGGATAGGTATTGTTACAGTTATTCCGATCGAAATTTGAGGAATTTTTTTTTCATTTAATTGTTTCAAAGTATTAGCCTGGGCATGGAGACCTTCAATCGCCTTTCCTATATTTATTTTAATCTTTTCTGTCTGTGTAACAATACCTATCTCCAGCTTTGATATAGCCAAAGGAGATATTATGGATCGAAATATTTTGGGTATCATAAAAGCTAAAACAATTGACGGTTTGTATAGAATTGGTACAAAATACGGAACAATAAACATTATTTTTTCAAGAAATCAAATAAGAGAATGCAAAGAGAATTTTCTTAATTTCGAAGATGTTTTAGACGTTAAGATGTCTCTAAGAGAAATTAGTACAATAGATTCTAAAGTTGTCTAGAGTCTAGAGGACAAGGCTTTATAAAATGCTACTGCAATAAGAAATGCTCTTCAAAATTACGTAAGTGTAAAAAAGGTCTAACGTGTTGTGCAACTCTAAATGTCATAATGCCTCAACATGTGAGAATCAACACTATTTATTTTATTTTAATTACGAAATTATAAAAATAATAAACATCAAAATTAAAAAAATTACGTTTTATTAAACCTAATCTAACAAATTATGACATTTTAATAGCTGGTAGGGGTTTGACCAGTCAAACCCCGATTTCATAAAATTAAATTTCGACCTTTGCCTGACCAACTTAGTCTCTCCTAGGGTTGACTAGTCAAAGGCCGAAACTGTAATTTATTTCGGGCTTTGACTGAGATCGTCAGTAGACCTGAGGATTGACTAGTCAAACCTAGGAGTGCCTGAAATTCGGGCTTTGACTATAACATATATACTTCGAGAATTTAGCAAAAAATTGAAAAAAAAAAGTTGACTAACGTGCCCTCCATAAAGGATTTTTGAATTTGAGACGTATTACCGAATAGCCCGCAATACATCTAAGTTTCAGAATTTTTTTCTCTTGTTTTGGAAAATACCTCCATCACGTTTTTTTTATATGTTATGCTTTATTATATTTACTTTGAGAATTTAACAAGAAACTGAGAAAAAAAGTTGACTAACGTACCATCCATAAAGGATTTTTGAATTTGAGACGTATTAACGAATAGCGCGCAATACATCTAAGTTCAGAATTTTTTTCTCTTGTTTTGGAAAATATCTCCATCACGTTTTTTTTATATGTTATGCTTTATTATATTTACTTTGAGAATTTAACAAAAAACTGAGAAAAAAAGTTGACTAACGTACCATCCATAAAGGATTTTTGAATTTGAGACGTATTAACGAATACCGCGCAATACATCTAAGTTTCAGAATTTTTTTCGCTTGTTTTGGAAAATACCTCCATCACGATTTTTTTATATGTTATGCTTTATTATATTTACTTTCAGAATTTAACAAAAAACTGAGAGAAAAAGTTGAATAACGATCCATCCATAAAGGATTTTTGAATTTGAGACGTATTAACGAATAGCGCGCAATACATCTAAGTTTCAGAATTTTTTTCGCTTGTTTTGAAAAACACCTCCATCACGATTTTTTTATATGTTATGCTTTATTATATTTACTTTGAGAATTTAACAAAAAACTGAGAAAAAAATTTGACTAACGATCCATCCATAAAGGATTTTTGAATTTTAGACGTATTACCCAATAGCCCGCAATACATCTAAGTTTCAGAATTTTTTTCTCTTGTTTTGGAAAATACCTCCATCACGTTTTTTTTATATGTTATGCTTTATTATATTTACTTTGAGAATTTAACAAAAAACTGAGAAAGAAAGTTGACTAACGTACCAACCATAAAGGATTTTTGAATTTAAGACGTATTAACGAATACCGCGCAATACATCTAAGTTTCAGAATTTTTTTCGCTTGTTTTGGAAAATACCTCCATCACGATTTTTTTATATGTTATGCTTAATTATATTTACTTTGAGAATTTAACAAAAAACTGAGAAAAAAAGTTGACTAATGTACCATCCATAAAGGATTTTTGAATTTGAGACGTATTAACGAATACCGCGCAATACATCTAAGTTTCAGAATTTTTTTCTCTTGTTTTGGAAAATACCTCCATCACGTTTTTTTATATGTTATGCTTTATTATATTTACTTTGAGAATTTAACAAAAAACTGAGAAAAAAAGTTGACTAACGTACCATCCATAAAGGATTAAAAAAAAAAAAATCAATGGGAAAATCCCAATAGTTGGCTGTATACCATAGTTTAAAAAACCAATACAGAAGTAAAAACTTCGAGATGTATTCTGGTATAAAATCGTTTATTTAAAAACTATAAAATGTCATCGATTGCAGAACGTTTTCGTTCTAAACAGAACATCTTCAGTGCATCCTGCCGAGTATTTTGAAACTAGCACACCGTAAATAGTGTTAACATCATCATATATGGTTTACATAATGTAATATGTTAAAATGTTATGACTACAAGTCGATGTTAATGGATAAAGTGGAACACATGCTAAAAGGGTGCCATGGTTCCCTGCTCGAAGATACTAGGTACTTGCCAATTCAATGGGCACAGACCAACTAGTTGGTCACAACTGAGTTGGTCTGTGCCCATTGAATTGGCAAGTACCTAGTATCTTCGAGCAGGGAACCATGGCACCCTTTTAGCATGTGTTCCACTTTATCCATTAACATCGACTTGTAGTCATAACATTTTAACATATTACATTATGTAAACCATATATGATGATGTTAACACTATTTACGGTGTGCTAGTTTCAAAATACTCGGCAGGATGCACTGAAGATGTTCTGTTTAGAACGAAAACGTTCTGCAATCGATGACATTTTATAGTTTTTAAATAAACGATTTTATACCAGAATACATCTCGAAGTTTTTACTTCTGTATTGGTTTTTTTTTTCAATACATCTAAGTTTCAGAATTTTTTTCGCTTGTTTTGAAAAACACCTCCATCACGATTTTTTTATATGTTATGCTTTATTATATTTACTTTGAGAATTTAACAAAAAACTGAGAAAAAAAGTTGACTAACGATCCATCCATAAAGGATTTTTGAATTTTAGACGTATTACCGAATAGCCCGCAATACATCTAAGTTTCAGAATTTTTTTCTCTTGTTTTGGAAAATACCTCCATCACGTTTTTTTTATATGTTATGCTTTATTATATTTACTTTGAGAATTTAACAAAAAACTGAGAAAGAAAGTTGACTAACGTACCAACCATAAAGGATTTTTGAATTTAAGATGTATTAACGAATACCGCGCAATACATCTAAGTTTCAGAATTTTTTTCGCTTGTTTTGGAAAATACCTCCATCACGATTTTTTTATATGTTATGCTTAATTATATTTACTTTGAGAATTTAACAAAAAACTGAGAAAAAAAGTTGACTAACGATCCATCCATAAAGGATTTTTGAATTTGAGACGTATTACCGAATAGCCCGCAATACATCTAAGTTTCAGAATTTTTTTCTCTTGTTTTGGAAAATACCTCCATCACGTTTTTTTTTATATGTTATGCTTTATTATATTTACTTTGAGAATTTAACAAAAAACTGAGAAAGAAATTTGACTAACGTACCAACCATAAAGGATTTTTGAATTTAAGACGTATTAACGAATACCGCGCAATACATCTAAGTTTCAGAATTTTTTTCGCTTGTTTTGGAAAATACCTCCATCACGATTTTTTTATATGTTATGCTTTATTATATTTACTTTGAGAATTTAACAAAAAACTGAGAAAAAAAGTTGACTAACGTACCATCCATAAAGGATTTTTGAATTTGAGTGGCATTATCTACTCACCGTCAATACATCGCCCGTTTAAATTTTTTTTCCAAACATATAAACATATATAACATTTTTCTTGTCAATATTATCTCTTTTATTCATTTTTGATAAATTTATACCAAATTTTTGTGAAAATATGAAAAAAAAATTTATGGATGAAATTTATGGCTAAGGTAACACCGGTTACCAAAAAGTGCACTGAACGCTAGGATGCAGGGAAAGAGACCGGTTGGAAAGCCAAGAAAGCGTTGGAAAGACACAGTAAGCAGCGATGCATAAGCAATTTTAGGAGTCTGTATATGGAGTAGAGCAGCGACAGATAAACAAGGGTGGAGGGAAAACATAAAGAAGGCAAGGCTTAATTTGTGCTGTAGTGCCGTAGAAGAAGACGAAGAACAGGATGGGAGGACGAACTTCCTTTTTGCGCACTGTTGTGGGGTGTAAAATATGATAATGTTGCATCTTTTTGTGCCTGTCTTTCCTGTTCTCTTAATTTTTGTTTTTTTTTTTCGTTTTTCACTGACACTTAAATCTTTTTAACTCACGATTGTAACGAAATGATTACTTAGTTAAGAAAAATAAGTGTTTAAGAAATTTAATAAAACGACTAATGAATAGATTAGTTGAACTAACTAAAAAATCACAGAAGTGAAAACTTAATACAAGCAAGCAATACCTTATCTTTGCAGGAAACAACATCAAACTAGATATTCAATTTAAAAGAGCATTTTGAATAAATGACAATACGTGACAATACCTCTTGTTAATCCTAACTCTTGTTAATCCTTCGTAGTGGTGTCTAAATTTTACTTATTATTATTAATGCCCACAAGACAATCTACCTACTCTTACTGCAGTTTTATGATAAGAACATAGAGGTATATATTGACATAGAGAGAGTATCATTCAAAGCGAAGTGACGACACCATCTTTTTTCTTTGGATTAGTGCTGTTTCACTCTTACGCATATTAAGCTGAGACAGTTGTCCTCCTCTTCCGTGCCTATTCGCGGTGTACAAGTACTTGGAAGGGGAAACGAGAAACGACCCTGCGCGAGTCGCGGAGAAATATTGCAACTATCTTAAATAATTCATATTGTCAATTGAAATTGTCAAATTAACGTATATTTCATACCTTCTGTCAATGAAGCAGAAAAATTATATATTGCTCCACAATATTGATATGATATGCAATTATTATATAAAGGTAAATTTAATTAATTTTATTTTGCTTGCAGTACTGCATTTTAATAACTAATTTTATTTACTACATACAATTGTTGACGTTTTATAACATAACCTGAATCTTATTTTTTCTTCTTATTATTTTTTTGGACTATGGCCTTGACAATTATCCAGTAACCAGGACTAATATAATTGGCCAATATAATTAAAAGTGCGAATTTTAGTATAGAGCGTAGAAATAGGGGTCGCTTTGCCGAACTTGCACGGTCCCAATACAATACCACCGCCTATACTCACACCTTAATCCCAAGTAGCAATTTTTCGACGCATTGGTTGTCAGTACAAACAAATGCACTGTATATAACGTTGCCAGAGAGCATTTCCAGTTGTTTCGGCCAACGTCCCCTATCGCGACTGACATTACGATGTTACAACTTTAAGTAATACCTTTAGTTATACGGGCAACTAATTTATTACCATTGTGACAACTACATATCACAGTTCAGTTTTTTCAACAATCGCAACGACTTAAAAACGTTATAATGCTAAACTAATTTACGCCCTGGCCGATTTGGGTTTTCTGGCCGACTCTGAAGTTGTCTGTCACGACCCTAGGTGTTGTTCTAGGTGTGTGACACCTTTGCGGTAACTTCAGAAGGAGAAAAATAATTTACTTTATAACCTTATTTTTTTTTTATTATTATATGTTTTATTTTGCTGGAAATTTTCGATTTATTTAACAACCTGTTAATTTGTTTTTTAATAGCTGGTTTCCATTCCATTGTCCACTGTTTTATCAGTAGATTTGATAACCTTAATCTTTCAATCTTTGTATCAGCTTTAGTAGACGGGGTTGCCAGCTGAGTTTTTACTCTTTCAGTATATAGCTTTGCTTTCACAAAATCAGTAGATTCTTTTTAGGCCATGTAAATACAGTATACTTATACAGTAATATGCATATCCGTCCTAAATGTCCCAAAAGGAATTCCAAAAATTTAAAACCTAATTATTCCAAACCATTCGATCCAAACCACCACCGTAATTACCATTTTTTAGCTAAAATCTGCTAAATCAAAAAATAAAATATACTTAAGGATTTTTGGGATATATTTGGGATTTTTGATAATAAAAACAACAGCTAACTTAAGGGGATAGGCGCAAAATGTGCCTGTTAAAATGTTCAATGTATTTTAAATGTTTACATTTTTTGCGAATCCTGAGAAAACTAAGTTATTTTGAAAAATTTAAACGCAGAAAGAAAGATTACATTATTACCGAGGACCGAAAGTCCCTGAAAACTTCTATGATTATTTTAATAAGTTAGGTACAGGGGTGAAAAAAAGAAAAAAATTAGTGTGACTTTTAATTCCAAATATCTCATTCAAAAGAAACGTTTTGGTTTTTCTAAATAATGCACTCTTTCATTCTGCGTTTAAATTTTTCAAAAATACTTATTATAGTTTTCTCATGATTCGAAAAAAATGAATAGGTACATTTAATAACTGGAATATTTTGTCATCCCCTAATTTTAACATCTGCATGTCTGGATCAAATTCTTCAAACAATTGTTTCGCATTTAACATTAGAAACACGTAAACACAACATTTTTGTTTTGCAAAATTACATATGTTTAGATATTTTAGTTTTCCATCATTAGCTTCTAATCTCACCGAATGCCAGAACTCTTCAATAACACCTGAAATACTGCTTGCACTGTTACTTGAAATCTGCAAGTTTCTTACACAAGAATCCAGTTTCCACTTTCATTTCTCTGTAACATTCATCATCTACGTCCTGAATCTTATTTTCGGTAATGACATTAGGAAATTGTAACCAAATGTCTGAAAATTAATTTAGAAATGGGGTAAATACTATTAAAAAGCAAATTTTATTTTAATCATAACAAAATGTTGAAATATACCAAAAATCTACTAAAAAATATTGCCTACTAGAATATTTTAAAAAATATCAAAAACCTACCAAAAAAAGTAGAAATCTCCTAAATGTGACAACGCTGTTAAGGAGAATGCTACACTTTTGACACTGGTCACATGACCTCTGTCACCCAATAAGAGGGTGCGTTCTAAAATGGTTGGGATAGTCGGCGCGGCCGGGTTTTGGTTGGCGATTGGACTTCTAAGTTGTCTTTTCCGTCTAGGGTTGGTAATAAGGTATTTTTTAGTAATATTGTTAATGCACCATTTTGGTTTTACTTGAGATTTTTGAGATGTAAAGAAAATGAAAACACAGGATATAAAAAATGCAGGCATTTTTTGATACCTTTAAAAGCACCATCAATACATTAAATTTATACAGAACATCTTTAACATAAATTTTGACTTTTATATTAAAATTAGATTTTTTTAAACTTGCATATTTTTTGTCAAAAATGTCATAAAAAAGGAGCGCGTGTGTTATTTAAAGGTGAAATATCCATATTTGACGGTAATCTGAGATGCGTTTATAAATTTCACATCAGGTAATTTTGTTTAAGTCCTTTATGTATTTATATAAATTTAAATACCTAATACGATGTCAAAATAGTTACCTTTTTGGTTTTCGCATTCACCATACAGGTGTTAAAAATATAGGTAAAAAAACATAACCAGTCTGACTCCTTGAGCAACCATTGTACGCGCAGGTTCTTTTTATAGTCGCTTCAGTTGTCTTATGCAACGCTTACGAAACGATGTTGCTTCACAGGAGGTTGCCTAGGCAACGTCAAGACAACTCAAAAATCGTCCACCAAATTAGTGCAGAATAGGGTCGTCTTCTAGGCAATAACAACGTTGTAACAAAACGTTGCCACGCGGTAGACAACGTTGTCGCGTCGACAAATTGCTACTTGGGATGTCATCTTAGTTTCTCGGTACGATGTGTTAGAAAGAGATAGCGCAAACCAGTCGAAGAGATCTTGTCGTCAGGACGCGCATAGTGAAGGCTCTCTCTATGCTAATATATAACTCTATGGATAAGAACGGTTTACGGTTTATAAATATAACTCTAACCTAATATCATTTAAAATTCCCTATTCGTGAAATGACATAATTTTGGAAATGTATTTTGCTTTTTCAATAAAAATTCTCTTTTAGTGATCTTTTCTTGATTAGGGCCTAGTGGTAAAATAGGCCCTGCACAGTGATGATATCACTGAATAAACATTACATGATTTTGGTTGTATAGACACTCCCGATTTTAGTTCCTCAATCCACCACAGAATAATGACAGTTTGCATTAGGTGCATTTCCGGTATAAATCGTTTATGTACGAACAAGTCCGACAATCATAGGCGTACGGATATTTCAACCCTAAATTAATTTTAATTTCTGATTTGACATCTCCACAAAGAGCAATGGATTTATTAAATATTCCCCTGCTCCTTTAATTCCTCCGACAATGGTAACACGAATTGATGGTTTTTACGGTGAGGTTTACATTGTGGCCAGCCCGGTTGACCGTTGAATTTCTTGTTCTGTCATTTCAGTTAAGTTTTGTTGAGAGTAGACGTAGGGTGTTGTACGGTATCGCTGCTCGTCTTCAAAACAAACAAAACTTCACTCCAAATAAAAAACTTCTGTTAAAGACTACTTTTCTGATGAACTGATTGTTATATTAGTGAATTGTGCATTAGTGTTGTTTCTTGTACAGGATTATTTTGGAAACTGGTTCTACTCCTAACAGTAAGTGCCCTTTTTTTATTACAAACTGTAACATGTTAAGAAAAGAGATTAATCAGTTAAATAGTGTCTTGTGTCTTGCTATTTGTGTCGACAATCGTACCAAATAATCCTTTATTTCAAAGGATTGCGAAAGAGACTCTAAATTAATGTTTTCATTCTATTTTCGAATTCTGTGTAGGTGTTAATCATGTACCAAATTTGAGATCACTTTTGATGTATTTTTTTAAGTAGATGCATTAAAATCGATAATGCTACATACCATTACCTGGTCTTTAGTGTTTTTATAATGCTTTTAAAGATAAACATTGAGAAGTAGCCTCACAAAAGATCCTGGCGCCTGAAGTCTAGCTGGGCAGGTAGAAGGTAGACACAAAGATACAAAGAGCTCATAGCTCATACCCTTCAAAATTATTCCTATCATGTTTCATCTTGTAAAACAGATTTTGTTGTTTTAAAGATTACCTTTTAATGTATGTCTTAAGATACTACTTACATCTTGAGAAAAAGAATAAGATTGAAGTGTTTTTTTTTTAATTTAATTGCATTAAGTAAATTCAATGTCAGTAGGTATACTAATTATCTTCATCCAGTGGCGTAACCAGGGGGGTTGTAACCCCCCCCCCATTGGGATATACTTTGAGCTCTATAGGCGCAACACACAACGCCATTACCCCTTAGGATCATCCTGGTTACACTGTTGTCTTCATTATCAAAATTATTGTGCATTCAATATTGAGACAGTTTTTAGAATATTTTTTTTAAATCTACTGTGTTAATTTCTCAAGGATCAAGAGGTTTACTCTTCTTCAAGAAGGGGGCCTCTATTGAGCTTTCTGGAGGCCATTGGTTGTATTTTTTTGTCTATTCTTTTGACATACCTAGTTGTGTCAATATCTTTTCCTTATTATTCTGATCTGGATAAAAACCACTATTACATATTATCTCTCTGGTTGTTTTCTTGGTTTGCATAACATAAATTAAAAAAAAACTATTTTACTTATTTTAGCAAAGGATATAGATGCATGAGTCTATATTATTCCTTGGTATTACTATTGTTTATTAATAAAATTGAAACCTTATACTTACATCTTTCCTTCTAATAATTTATCTGCATATATTGAAAAAAAAAACCTGCACAGAGCTTGAAATATATTGCTAATATGGTCCTCATAGGCCTCCCTCGACTGAACCTGTAATTTTGTAAATAACTTTATGCTCCAAGAAAATACCAGGTTCAGGGGAGATCATAACCAGCTACAAAATGCACAGTAATTCTTTTGGAGGACCTAACACTTGCTCCAAACAAAAGAGGTTATTGTAAATATTGCAAAAAACCAGATATTTTTGTACGTAGTGTAAGTCTTGGTTGTGTAGTGTATTGTACATTGCAAGCTTCAGGGAATGTTATAACCTAATTTGATTACTAATATTTTCTGTATGGACTTTTTTAAAAACATTGTCTGTTAATTATTACAATGTGATTTTCCTGTAAAATGGAATATATACTTTTGGATTACACTTTCCCTGATGCTGTCTACCTGGTTTTTATAATGCTCTTAAAGATAAACATTATAAGTAGACTCACCAAAAAATAGTGGCGCCTGAAGTCTAGCTTTACAGATAGGCAATTGAAAGGTACAAACAACATACAAAGTTCAAAATTCGTATCATGTTTTGCTTGTAAAACAGAATTTTTTGTTTTAAAGATTACCTTTTAATATATGTCTTAGGTACTTACTATAGATAGGTACTGTGACACTATTTAGTCCGCTCACGAATTGGCCTATTTCTTCCCGAAGCTTCTTGGCGTTACGAGACAATACCATTTCTATCCACGGCGTTCAAGACGACCGCTGCCGAAGTATATATAGAACCGAGATTCGAGCACAGGCCAGTCATTCCTTCATCGAAGCACGTTGCATAATTTAATGTATTCGAATCGGATGTATTGAAATGTATTTATTAGTTATTATTATGTTTAGTTAATTAAATCATAAATTTGAGTTTGTAAATAAATTAGATGTGTTAGTTGGTGTTATTTGTAATTATTAAATAAATAAGCGATGTAAATAAAAGAATATAAGTAAGTCTTCCTTTATTTAAATTAGTGCCTAAAAATATAAATAAATAAAATAGTAGAGTCAACCGTGTAAAAAAAAACAATTACATCACAGTACTATATGCTGCATGAAACAAAGAGGATTGAAGTGTTTTGCAGTTTTTTTTTAAATTATATTGCATTCAATGTCAGTACTTATTCTAATTATCTTCATCATGTAAGTATGAACAAAGAATATATCGATGGCTTAGTATGAAAACCTCGTATCTCATTAAATTACAGTTTTACAGGAGAGGCAAAAAACTGATTTTCTGCATAATATAACCTAAAAACAAAAATTACGTTACGTATTTTTAATTCGAGCACATTGACAAATATCTGATATTGACACAGAGCTAAAAGTGTTAAATGTTGCTATTAAATTGGAAATACAAATATTAACTATGAAAAACACGTAAATATCCTTGAAGTATATAGAGCCTTTGCCCAAGTAACTATGATAACCTCGTATATCTTGATATACGTGTTTTTCATCTCAAATGTGGTTGTGTTTATTATTATTTACGAGGTTTTCATTTTTCATAACTTATTGCACACCTCCAAATACTAGGTCGATACAATACAAATCTTTTGATTTAAGGTTCATAAAATGTTCCTATATGCCGGACTACCTTTTGTTGTTCACAAAAAACATTTCAGCAAGTCGAATCTCTCTAACAAACACTCCAAATTAAGTACCAAATTCTTGGTTATAAATATACGTGGTATTCACACTAAATCAAGAGAGCAATTGATATACGTGGTTTCTTTTTTCAGCTGTAGAAAATAGTCTAGTGTATTTGGAATTTTTCTAACAGTTGTAAATCGTGAGATACAAGATTTTCAACCTAAAACCACAAAAATGTCATTTTCGAAAAAAAATGAGATACGAGGTTTTCACACTAAGCCATCGATATGTAGATGTAAGAGTATATATTCGGAGAGTATATATTCGTTGGTATTGAAATTACTGTAAATTCAAAATTGAGACAGTTTTTAGAATATTTTTTTAAACAAAATACTTTGCTAATTTTGCAAGAATCAATAGGTGTTTCCTCTTCAAGAAGAGGGGCTCTAAGTGAGTTTTCAGGAGGCCATTGGTTGTTTGTTTTTGTATATTCTTCTGACATAGTGGTGTCATTATCGTTTTCCTTATTATTCTCGCCTACATAAATGTTACAACCACTATTACATATCTTTCTCCTTGTTTTCTTGATTTGCATGCCATAAATGAAAAAAAACCTATTTTACTTATTTTATCAAGATATTTTAGCAACGAATATAGATGCATGAGTCTATATTCCTTGGTACATATTACTAACCCTGCAGCAGATGGGTGAGGCCTAATATTTAACAAGTAGTCTCAAAAGATCCTGGCACCTGGGCATTCTAGCTGGACAGGTAGACAATAATTGAAAGGTACAAAGAGCTCATTCCATTCAAAATTCTTATCATGTTTTGCCTGTAAAATAGATTTAAGATTATCTTTTAATATATGTCTCAACGGGGTAAGCCCAAAATCTTGATGCAATGCTATTTAAATGTATTTATTTTTTTTTAATCCTGAGAAAACTGATAAATATTTCTGAAAAATTAAAACGCAGAATGAAAGATTACATTATTACTAAAGGCCGAAAGTCCTTTAGAATAAACAAAAATTTTCTTTTGAATGAAATATTGGAAATTAAAAATCAAAATCCCACTAAATTCTCTTCTTTTCACTCCTGTAACTTATTAAAATAAACATTATAGAAGTTTTCAGGGACTTTCGGACCTCAGTAATAATTTAATCTTTTACTCTGCATTTAAATTTTTCAAAAATACATATTAGTTTTCTCAGGATTCGAAAAAAATGAATGCATTTAAATAGCATTGAACAAAGATTCTACGCCTATCCTCTTAAGATACTATAGGTAATATGTTATGAGAAACAAAGAATATTGAAGTGTTTTGTAATTTTTTAAATTATATTGCATCCAAAGCCAGTATTCTAATTTCTTCATGTATCGAAGTTACTGTAAATTTAATATTGAGACAGTTTTTAGAATATTTTTTAACAAAATCTACTTTGCTAATTTCTCAATAATTAATAGGTTTTCTCCTCTTCAAGAAGGGGGCTCTATTGAGCTTTCTGGAGGCCATTGGTTGTTTCTTTTTTTTTGTCTATTCTTCTGACATATTATTGTCATTATCTTTTTCCGTATTACTCTTACCTGAATAAATTTTACAACCACTGTTACATATCTTCCTTGTATGGTTGTTAATCATGTGGGGCATGCTCTATTTTATTCGGATTTCAAGAAAAAGCAACCATAGTTTGTTATTGTTCAAAAAAATGTAGAGTTATTCATTGTATATCAAAATATTTCTAATATTTTATAATGTTTCAATGTCAGTAAGTATAATATTTCTTAGAAAATATGTTTAATTATAAAATACCAATGATGTAATTATTATTATTATTTATGAAGTACATAAAAATTTCACAATATTGTTAAACAATAGCTTTGATAAGAATTACTAATTACTAATTAAGTAGTGCATAAATAAATATAATTACATTAATATATTTCAGTTTGTTAATTTTTTTTATCAAGTGGC
This sequence comes from Diabrotica virgifera virgifera, assembly GCF_917563875.1. Lineage (NCBI taxonomy): Eukaryota > Metazoa > Arthropoda > Insecta > Coleoptera > Chrysomelidae > Diabrotica > Diabrotica virgifera. The sequence goes on from NC_065443.1 coordinate 4,308,978, forward strand.
TGATACTATGGCAACTACTATTATAAATCCAATTATTTTTAAAGATTTATAAAACATCATTAAGATAAGAATAATCAAAAATTAATTATAAATAATCATTTTGTTGTAAAACAAAATAAGAGCCATCTTATATTTCAGTTTGTTCAGAGAGCATCAAAAGCACCCCAACCAGTTTCAAACCCTCTTAGGTTATCACCAGAGAGTGAATATTTGATTATCTCTGAACAAACTAAAATTAGAGCTGCCAGTATCGATTCACAACGAAATAACATGATGGTGTGGATGTAGTGGCGACATCTGCCAAGAACAAGCAAAAGTTTTGCTTTAATAAAATTATTAAATAATATTTCGTGGTTTCTAAAATTTGCAAACCCACGAATTGCTGGGGCAAAGAAAGCTGAAGGAGATCTAAGAGTAGCATCTCCATAGGCGTAACCAGGGGGGTTTTGGGGGTTATAACCCCCCCATTGGGATGTACTTTGAGCTCTATACGCTTAACACCATAGCCCTCAGAGACCTTCCAGTAGTTGTAACCCCCCCCCTTTAAGGTAGTTGTAACCCCCCCTTAGGATCATCCTGGTTACGCCTATGAGCATCTCACTTCTCACCTAACGAAAACTGGCCCCGCATTCTCAGATAGGAGTATGGTGGAGTTCAGCATTATTTAGATTAGACATTTCCCGGACGATGGATTGTTAGGTTAGAATTGAAGGGTAGAATGGTCTCCTCAATTATTAGTAGCCTTTAAGTAGTTTACCAAATTCGAATTCACAGAATTTAGAACCTTAAAAATTTGCTTAATAGTTAGTATTTAAGTTGGTCCTGATAACTTACAAATTTTCAACAATAGAAGATTTATGAAACGAGATTTTTTTTTATTATTTTACCATTATTTTTAAGAGACCATTAGGATAATGAAGGCAATATCTTTGTGAACATTCTTTACGTAAATAGTACAAAAACCGCAATAGACAATATGACTAAGCACTTATTTAGTGGTTTTCACACTACAGTTAACAATTCTATTTTATAAACAACTAATTTGAATTGAGTCACTTCTCTGACTCTTTGTTCAATTATGTTGGTATTTCTGGTCCAATAGATACGTTTGTAATAGATAAGATTGTTTTTGGAATCCGTAAAAAGGTTTTTAGATACCAATTATTTTTTTAAGTATTTTTGTTCCTTCTTTGCATCCTGAATAAAATAAGTAGAGTTTTTTAGTTTTTTTTCGCTAAATTTGCTGTTGGTATATAAGCTACTCTCATTAATCTACTTACTACAGTGGCGTACGTAGACATTTGCCTTGGGAGGGGGGAGGGGAACTTCCAATTAAAGACCAACCAAAAGACAAAAAATAATCCCAAACTACAAAAAGACAAATATGTAATAACTTATATCCATTAATTTTCCTAACTAGCTTGTTTATTGGTTTGAACTTGTCTGTTTCTGGTTTAAGTTTTATGTCAGTTAAATAAGTAATATAATAACTTATATTTTTGAAAGAATTCGCTATAATGAAAATGAGAGACATCTTAAAGGAGCCTTACACCGCCATTAATAATGACATTAGTTTGTAGAAAATTCGTAATTGTATGTCAAAAAATGTGCAATAACTACCTCTAAAAACATACCACATTTCATTTGCATATCTCAACCAGTTTTAGAGCAATAAACAAATCGTTAGTTTGTAAGAAAAAAATCAACATCCCGTATCTCGGCAACGAAGCATTTGCGGACATATGTTTATAAAGCAAATGCTCATTACTTTTTCATGCAGAATTACCCCTTAAAGTTTGTCGCACTTATTTAGAAACACCCTGTATTGATGAACAACATGGCTAGTTAACGTACCTAACTTTTTTATTATCCAACATAAGCAAATGAATCAAAAAACAGAATGTTAAGAAAACCTGAAGCTATAGTTTGGTTTTAATTTCAATATTTTATCTTTTTCTTCTTCTTATACATACTTGTTGTAGATCTGTCGATCTGTTAATTCCGACGTTGAAGTATTTCTTGAGAGGTAGACTGCCAGCTATCTCTCCATTCTTTTTACATGACTGAACCATTATCTTCGTCTTTGCCTGCCCCATCTGACTACATCATGCACGCCACATTGTTCCCTGATGATGTTGTTTCGTATTCTATCTCTTCTTGTCTCCCTGCTATTGCTCCTAGTGTCTTTATTTCGGCTGTTCGTAGCATGCTTTTGGTTTTATTGGTGTCTTCTCTTGATTCAATGCCATAGGTCATAACAGGTCTGATGCAAGTTTTATAAATTCTAACTTTGCTGTCCATTCTCATATATGGGTTATTCCAGACCACATCTCTCAAACATCCGGACAAGACAGCGGCCTTGTTAATTTGTCCTCTTAGGTCTCTGGCTGGGTCATGATAACTTGATAACTCTACACCTAGATATTTGAACTGGTTTAGCTGTTCTATGGGTTTCCCCTCTACCACGAGCTTGCATCTAATTGGGTCTTTCGCAATGGTAATGCATTTTATTTTCTGCGTGGATATGTTCATGTTGAGTCGTCGCGTCGACATGCTTGATAGAATCGATAAATTTGTCTTTGTAGGTCATCCTCATCCTCTGCAATCAGGGCTGCATCGTCCGCATACAGGGGCGTCATTTGGGCGTCCAGGGGGGCATTTGCCCCCTCCCTGGCCCTAAAAAATGACTGAAATTTACAAAAAATACATCAATATTCATCATAACATCATATATAATGTATTGTATATATAGTGCTTGCCCCCCCCAAACAAAATTTCAAATGATGCTCCTGTCCGCATAGCACACTATACTGATTCTACTGTGGCCGAGTCTGTATCCTAGTTGTAGCGATTCCACATCTTCTATTATTTCATCCATTAGTACATTGAATAGAAATGGACTGAGGCTGTCTCCCTGCCTGATTCCTCCTGGTGTTGGTATGTTGGCCGTAGTGGTGTCGTTTGTTTTAATTTTTGTCGTGTTGTTATTGTTCATTTGTTTTATGACTTCAACAATGTTTGCCGGTATCCTTTTTTGCTTAATTGTCTTTATTATATCGCTAAGTCCGACTCTGTCAAATGCTTTCAATAGGTCTACGAAGCAAATATATGCAGGTTTGTTATATTCTATCGACTTCTCTTTCACTTGTTTCATGACAAATATTGCGTCCGTCGTCGACCTGTCTTTTCTGAATCCTTTCTGTTCTTCTCTGTTCTTTATCTGTGATTCCAATTTATCCTTGAGTATGCCTGTGAATAACTTCATTGTCGTATTTAAGAGAGTTATTCCTCTGTAGTTGTCCGGGCACGATCTTTGTCCTTTCTTAAAAATCGGTATTGTGATACTGGTGTGCCAATCTTGTGGTATCTCTGCTCTGTCTAAGATTTTGTTAAACAATGCTGTGAGACAATTAGTGAGCTTCTGACCGCCGTATTTCAGCATTTTGTTGGGTGGTCATCAGTACCTGGTGATCGTCTATTCTTTAAGATCTTCATTCTCACTTCTACTTCAGTTTCTTTAGTGATATAGCTGTCTTCTGTATTGTAATCGTGTTCGTCATTGGCGTCTTCACCTTTGTAGAGTTCTCTGAAATATTTTTCCCATGTCTCAGTTGGTATCCCCTTTGTCTGTACATATTCAGTTACTGGTTTTTTTCTGTTTTTTAGCATTTTCCAAACTTTCCTCTGTGCGCCATAGATGTCGTGATCCATGTCACTTGTGAACTTGATCCAATGCGCTCTTTTTATTGCTCTTATTCGCGAATTTATTCTGTTTCTTGTTTCTATATAGATGGCGTGTTGTTCCTGCGTTCCAGTGCTGTTGTAACACAGATAGCATTTTCTCTTTTGTTCTGCGAGTTCTTTGACTTCTTGACAAAACCATGGTTTGTTGTTTCTTATTAAGGCTTATTTGGTTTAATACCCATATTTTGGCCAAAATATCCTGTTCGCACTCTGTGTCGCAACATATACCCTCCACATGGTGCTTTTGTAAGTTTTCTTAAGTTATTCTGATTCATAAAGAAAAATTCTATGATCTGACCAGCCTTGTCTATAAGTATTTCCTAGTTAATATAAATTTTAGTCACTTCGGCCACTGCAATTTTTGCAATATTTTATAAATGCTAGAATATTCTACAGGGTGTGGTGAACTTTGAGGAAAAAACACAGTTTGATGGGTACACCCGGTATACAATAACAATTTACCTGTTTAGCAACAATAATATTACAGCGATATTGTTAAAGAGTCAGGCTAAAGCATATTAAAAAATAACTTAAATCGGACAAGAGGTTTAGGAAATTCGAGACACAAAAAAATAAAAAAAATTTTATGGGTGGCCCGTTTTCTCTGACGCGCAGTGTAATTGTTTATAAATAAAAATGACGTCTAGTCTAATCTTTTGCATATTTTGTTTATTAAATACTGTTATCACCAAATTTATCAAAAGCGGTGGTTAGATATGTACCTGTATCAAAGAGTGTGTTGTGAAAATAGTTATTTCCTTGGTCTGGTGGTATAATACGCCCGTAGGCGTTCAACAACGTGTGATGAATATGGACTCGAGCTAAATACTGCAAAGGCCAAGGTGATGGTTGTCAGTAAGACGTCAATACAACTGGAAGTGGTAACAGCTTATGGTGAACAGCTGGATGGAACTAACAGTGTGAGCTACCTTGGTTGTAATCTAAATGAGAACTGGAACATGAGCAAAGAAATTAGAATACGTATAGAGAAGGCCAAAGCTGCATTCATTAAGATAAAGAAACTCTTATGTGGAAACAACATTACGTTGAATCTGAAAATTAGATTAGTTAGATGTTATGTGTTCTCTACTCTTTTGTACGGTGTCGAAGGCTGGACTTTAACGGATACACTTCTCAATAAACTGGAAGCCTTTTAAATCTGGGTGTATCGGAGAATCCTACGAATAAGTTGGGATAGAGTTCGTAACGAACTTGTTTTGCATCGGATGGGAAAAGTCACGGAAGTCGTCAGAACAGTTAAAAATCGCAAACTTGAATATTTTGGCCTTGTTATGCGACACCAAGAGAGATATAATATACTCCATTTAATAATAAAAGGCAAGGTAGACGGAAGAAGAGGGCTAGAAGAGGCTGAGTGAATGGTTTAACCCAGGGGTCACCAATTAGTTTCCCTGAGGGTTCGTTTCGAAAACCTATGACACTTCCGGGGTCCGGATTTATTGCTACCTGTGTCTGGTTGTTCTAATTCGATTTCTTTACGGATTCTTGTCAAAAATTATCCCCTATAAACAAATCAGAAGGGTGCCTTGCAAAATTTTTGGGCAGAAATTTAACAATTTTTTGTAACAAATCCAAAACATCACCTATTGTGCCCACGAAAATATGTTTTTAGCATTTTTGGGTCATCCTAAATAAAACAAGATCTTCTCAAAACTTGATAGATTTCGAGTTTTAACCGATTTAAAATCTGAAAAATGCGAAAATTAGCATTTTCGAAGCTTGAACACTTATGTGTAAATTATTATTTTTGCGGTTGTCAAGTGCCTAAATTGAAGTTTAAACATTCAATTTCAAGATTCTCATGAGTAATCGGGGCTTATTTCAATTTAGTCCTTAGTTTTATTGGCTTACTTAATTAGCACATTGACAATAATTAATGTTAAGGGGATGGTTACGTATTTTCGGCATTTAAATGGGGATTCATTTTTTTCGAATCCTGAGAAAAGTAATAAGCATTTTTGAAAAATTTAAACGCAGAATGAAAGATTACTTTCTTACCGAGGGCCGAAAGTCCCTGAAAACTTCTATAATGTTTATTTTAATAAGTTACAGGGGTGAAAAACTAAGAGAAAATGTAGTGTGATTTTTAATTTTAAATATCTCATTTAAAAGAAACTTTTTATTCATTCTAAGTAACTTTCGGCCCTCGGTAATAAAGTAATCTTTCATTCTGCGTTTAAATCTTTCAAAAATATTTATTAGTTTTCTCAGGATTCGAAAAAAATGATTACATAAAATACATTGAAAACTTTGACAGGCGTCAAAATGTTCCTTTCCTCTTAATAATAAATTATAAAATTTTAATAAATGTCAAGTATTTGTTGGGATTTTTTCGCATAAATACGTATAATATGTGTAAGTGCGACAGAAACGCACGATAAAGTGCGACGCGCGGCGGCTTTAAAGTCGAATGGAGGCGCATAATTAAAAATTACAAAACAACGGTCTATATTGAAATAAGCCCCGACTACGCATAAGAATCTTGAAATTGAACGTATAAACTTCAATTTAGGTACGTGGCAACCTGAAATCTAATAATTTACACACTGAGCTTTCAAGCCTCGAAAATGCGTATTTTCGCATTTTTCAGGTTTTAAATCGCTTATAATTCGAAAACTTATGAGAAAACTGACAAGAGACCTTTTTTGTTTAAAAGTACCTAAAAAAACTAAAAATACATTTTTCGAAATAAAAAGGTAAATTTGAATTTGTTTAAAAAAGAATGTGTGTGTACTTTGTACGCACGTAAGAAGTTATACTTCTATTATATGATTATATGATTATAAACGAAATTAATATACTTTTTATTTATATTTTATTTAAATATTAAATTAATTTATACTTACTACTTCTCAAACATTTTTATTAAAACAGTGCCAAAAATTAAAATAATAAAAAAATAAAACACACACAAACACATTAAAAATGCCACAAATGATTTCTGAACATTAATTGTCGGAAAAATTTTTAACTAAATACGTATTTTCTGAAAATAAAATTATATAATAAATATACTTACAATCATAAAATGTATAAAAAAAAATAAAAAAATAAAAGTTTCTATTGGGATTCGAACCAACTTACCACGCGGCTGGTATTTGCGTTGTATTGGGATTCACTCGCATTAAAACTTCGCCACAGAGACAGCTTGTCATTATGTGCGAAGATTGTCTAACTAAACAGATTAACCTTTTGACATTTTTAACTTATGTAAATCAAATTATTTTGATTTTGAATTGAAATGATTTAGAATTGAAAAAATACAACAAAACATAGAGTAAGAAAACAATATATTAGGTGAATATTGATAGAAATTTTGATCAAGTATATTCAAATGGGAAATAAGCCACAATTTTACCTAAAAATGATTTTATTAACGTTTCGACGCCCAAGTCGGGTGTCGTTGTTGAGTTGGGCGTCGAAACGTTAATAAAATCATTTTTAGGTAAAATTGTGGCTTATTTCCCATTTGAATATACTTGATTATAAAAATGCCACAAGAAAATAGCTTCAGAACAACATTAAGAAATTTTGATGGTAATTAAATTATGTAAATAAAAGTATTGCATACTACTTATGTATTTTGGTAGGTTCAAAGTAGGTATCGGAGCCCGTATAACGACTAATAAATTTCGCAATCACTTGCGTCATGCAAAGTGGCTATGTTCAAATATCATAACAAAATTTGATCAACTATTTATAAAACACTTACCAGTGAAAGATTCTTTAGCTTTAAATAAGCGAGATCTGCCGCACTCATACTAGTCACAGTTTGATGAGCTTTCACATTGGCATGCAACAATCATCTCTTCTATGTAAATAAGTCCAAAAATATAATATGAAAACTATTTAAAAAGGCAGTATAACCATTAACTAACTTTTTGTTTGTTGTTTCTCTTCCTACAAATTTTAAAACGCAACAAGCATACATTATAACCAAACCACAGTCCCACAGCTGTGCCACAGCTGCCATATTGGATAATTTTTGTCATGTCATTTGAACATCCAATCAGAACAAAGTTATAATGCGCATGCGCCCGGTCGCTAGGTTTTACCATATAAAATTTCACCGTCATTACGCCCGTAAAGAAGTATAACTTCAAAAAATTTTTCTTTCCTTGGGCCCCTTCTGATTTGTTTAAAGGGGACATTTTTAAAAAAGAAACAAATCAGAAAATGTTTCATTCGGGAACGGTCTCACAACATATATTTATTATATGGAAAGGAAAACTAATAATATCTGATTGTTTTTTGGCCACTGTTTGAAGTGAGTTTAGTGCAACTGATTCTCATTAGGGAGTTGAGATATTCATCTGTTACCAGAGATCTGTACCGATTTTTAATAAAGTTCATTCTTGATAAAGCGAATTTGCACACATAATAAGTTGAGTCAAATATAGGACGCGATTTCATGGCCAAACATTTTCAAAATTGCTAAACACTTTATTATTCTGAATTTAATGGCGATCCGCACAAAACTAGCCCACGGTCCGGATGCGGACCGCGGTCCGCTAATTGGTGATCTCTGGTTTAACAGATCCTTTGCATTCCTTTTTCGAGCTGCCGTCAACAAAATTACGCCAAATTAAGTCAATTTGATAGCTAACACTAATCGAGCACGTATATGAAAAAGAAAGTAGGTGTTCAATGTTTAATCGCCGCAGTGGGAATAACAAAAAGAAGGCAAATTAGAATATTGATTTTGGATTTTTCCTACAGCTATTTGAAAGTACGGATTTCTAACAGAAAAAACAAAAGCGTTATTTTAGTAGCGTTATTTATATACGAGTCATTCACTTGAATTACAACCACAACGGAATTCCACATTAACGATGACGTCCGTTTTCTTTATTAGACCCCTGGTTCTTCCGTTGGAGCATTTGAATCATCATCATGCATCATGCCGAATAAAGGAAACGAAACTGCACTAAACTGCTTTCTTCAAAAAGAAACTACAGTGAATGGTCGTCTAATTTAATCGAATGGTAAAACCAAACTAAAATTATTATATGCCATTTATAACTATAATTTATACACTCCTGGTCAAAAAAATCGGGACACCTTAAAAATAGGGAATTTTTGATTTCTCGAATCTCCTAAACATGTCCGATTTTAGTGATTTTTTTAATATGTTACAGCCTCATTCTCTAAGAATATCGATGTAGTAACAGTGTTGCTAAACAGGCAAGTGTCATTGTATACCGGGTGAAACAATAATACTGTGTTTTTTCCTGAAAGTTCGTAACACCCTGTGGAATATTCAAACATTTAAAAAATATTGAAATTAAAACTCAATTGTAGCCCGAGCGTTTCTTAACATTCTGCTTTTTGACTCACTCACTTTCACTTATGTTGGATAATGAAAAAGTTGGTACTTTGACAACTAGCCATGTTCTTCATCAATACAGGGTGTTTCTAAATAAGTGCGATAAACTTTAAGGGTTAATTCTGCATGAAAAAATAATGACAGTTTGCTTTATAAACATATGTCCGCAAACGCTTTGGTTCCGAGATACGGGATGTTGAATTTTTTCTTACAAACTGACGATTTCTTTATTGCTCTAAAACTGATTGAGATAGCAAATGAAATTTGGCAGGTTTTAAGAGGTAGTTAGGTGTAAGAAAAAATTCAACATCCTGTATCTCGGAAACGAAGCATTTGCAGACATGTTTATAAATCAAACGGTCATTATTTTTCATGCAAAATTACCCCTTAAAGTTTGTCGCACTTATTTAGACACACCCTGTATTGATGAAGAACATGGCTAGTTGTCAAAGTACCTAACTTTTTCATTGTTCAACATAAGTAAATGAGTCAAAAAGCAGAATTTTAAGAAAGGCGAAGGCTACAATTGAGTTTTAATTTCGATATTTTTTAAATGCTAGAATATTCCACAGGGTGTTAATAAATAAATAAATAAATAAATAGTTTATTTACGGCCAAAATACCATTTACAAAAATACCACATATCACAATAGGTATAGGTAGTATCACAATCATAAATACATATTAAAATATAGAACAATATCACTATATAAAGACTGAAAAATCAAAAATATATACATACATACATATATGCACATATACACACATATATACACACATATATTAAATACAATTTAGCATTTTTTTTTTCAATTTTTTCTTAAAACTAGGCAATGAACAGTCAAAAAAGTCAATATCGATATTATTGGCCCCCTTAGACATTCTTCCAATTGCTTTGTTCTGTGCATAATTGGTGCAATGAAAGTCTACAAAAAATAGTTCTTTACTACGAGTATTACATTGAGGAACTCTATATTTTATCTTCTCAAGAAGTGTTGAGCAATCAACCAATCCATTAGCAATATTATATAAGAAAACTAAATCAAGAAATGATCTTCTATTTTCCAGTGATGATAAATTTAATAAGTTGAGAATTTCACTATAATTGATGTTTTCAGATGGTATATTTAGTTTATATGCAATGAATCTTAGAAATTTTTTTTGGACTTTCTCTATATTATCGATGTGGCATCTGTAGTAGGGTGTCCATATGCAGCTTGAATATTCTAATATTGATCTAACTAATGCACAATAAACAGATTTAAGACAATTTATATTATTAAAATCAGAAACGAACTTTCAGGAAAAAACTCAGTATTATTGTTACACCCGGTATACAGTGACATTTACCTGTTCAGCAACACTATTACTACATCCATATCCTTAGAGAATAAGGCTTTAACATATTAAAAAAATAACTAAAATCGGACAACAGGTTTAGGAGATTCGAGAAATCAAAAATGACCCATTTTTAAGGTGTCCCGATTTTTTTGGCCAGGAGTGTATTTGTTTGAATGATATATGAGGACTATTCGAAAAATACTTTATTTCTTGGTTTGCAAATTTTGCAACTGTACAGGCCCCCTTTTTGTGTTCTTTCTCATACATTCTTTAATGTCTGTAACTTAAATATTACAGAAGCAGCACTACCTCTTCGTTTAATTAATTGTGTTTATATTTTTTTACATTTTGCTTATTAACTTCTCCAAGAAATTAACGCACAAACTTAAAAATTGGTCATTTTTAATGTCTCGAATTTCCTAAACCTGCTGTCCGATTGAAGTGATTTTTTTAATATGTTAGGTATAGCCTTATTCTTTAGCAATATCGCTATAATAATATTGTTGATAGACAGGTAAATTGTCATTGTATACCGGGTGTACCAATCAAACTGTGTTTCTTTCTCAAAGTTCACCACCCCATGTGGAATATTCTAGCATTTATAAAATACTGAAATTAAAAACCAACTATAGCCTCAAGTTTTCTTAACATTCTTTTGATTTATTCCCTTATATTGGATAATAAAAAAGTTAGTCACTTTAACAACTAGCCATGTTCTTCATCAATACAGGGTGTTTTTAAATAAGTGCGACCATCTTTAAGGGGCAATTCTGCTTGTAAGAATAATGACAGTTTGCTTTATAAACATATGTCCGCAAATGCTTCGTTTTCGAGATAGGGAGAGTTGAAATTTTTCTTACAAACTGACGATTTATTTATTGCTCTAAAACCGCTTAAGATATGCAAATGAAAGATGGTGGGACTTAAGAGGTAGTTATTGCGCATTTTTTTATATACATTTAGGAATTGAATATTCACCATTTTCGCGCATACGAGTGATATGACTCTTATGTACGCCAATGGTGAACATAAAATTCTTTTTACGAGGTAAAATTTTACCTCGTAAAACCCACCAAATTTCGGATGCATATCTCAGCCGGTTTTAGAGGAATCAATAGATAAATCGTCAATTTGTCAGAAAAATTTCAACGCCCTCTATCTTGGAAACGAAGCATTTGAGTTATCTTTTCAGTCAGAATTACCCCTTAAAGTTTGCCATATACTAAAATGTTAAAACGCCCAGGGCCTCGATTTTTGACCCTTCGCTTCGTTATCGAACGTATACGCTATGTATACGAAATAGATACGAAGCGAATAGGTTCGATAACGAAGCGAAGGGTCAAAAAAGCCCTGGGCCTCGATTTTTGACACTTGGCTTGTATTCGCTTCGTATACTAAACATATACGAAGCCAATACGTTCGATAACGAAGTGAAGGGTCAAAAATCGAGGCCCTGTATTGATGAAAAACAAGGCTAGTTGTTAAAGTACCTAACTTTTTTATTGTCCAACATAAGCGAATGAACCAAAAAACAGAATGTTAAGAAAACGTGAGGCTATAGTTGGGTTTTAATTTCAGTATTTTATAAATGCTAGAATATTTCACAGGGTGTGGTGAATGAGGAAGAAACACAGTTTGATGGGTACACCCGGTATACAATGACAATTTACCTGTCTAGCAACAATATTATTATAGCGGTATTGTTAAAGAATAAGGCTAAAAAATGTTGAAAAATCACTTAGATCGGACAATAGATTTAGGAAATTCGAGACATTAAAATGACCAATTTTTAAGGTAGTGCGTTAGTTTCTTAGAGAAGTGAAAAATCACATAAAAAAGTAAATTTTATTAGTTTTCTTTAATAGCTGTTTTTTTATTTCGAGTTTCACCAAACGTTAAGGCTATGGGTACATAATTCGCAAATATTTTACATGTATCCCTACTTTTTCTGTCTTCACACGGCAAATTACGTGTAGTAAAATTCACACTGGTATGGATATGTAAACATTACTAGAATGTCATTCTACTTGAAAATGTCATCATTAATTTAAAGAGATGGGTTTTGAATGTTCTTGGATAACTGTTATTTTTATAATTGCAAATTATTAATTCAGTTAATAAATGTGATAATTTTTTCACTAACTATGTATTCAGTGATTGTAATAATTTATTTGTACAACAAAGACTAATACTCAATCGAGAAAAGAGGAAAAGTGTAAAAGTGATTTTTTAATAATATATTGTTATGAAACGCTTACAATTTTGAACATCTTTAACAACAAAATACTTGGATCACAGAATATATTATCCTGATGTATTCTCTGCTTGGATCTTCCACAAATAATACACAATAAATAACTTTTTATTAAGTTCACGTCTTAAATCAATTATTTATCAAATACACTATATATCAATAATATTTAATCAATAACTCAACATATTCCCGATGCAATGTCAAATATTTAAAATTGTCACTGATTGTCAGCACGATTGTCAGTGTCTGACTAAAAATATATGCTGACAATATTATATTCGGCTGAGTGCGTTGTAAGACAAAGATAGATTTGGAAAATATTACCACGGCATTGTGTTCATTTTTTTCGAATCCTGAAAAAACCAATAAATATTTTTGAAAAATTTAAACGCAGAATGAAAGACTAAATTATTACCGAGGGCCGAAAGTCTCTTAGAATAAATAAAAAGTTTATTTTGAATGATACATTTGAAATTAAAAATCACACTCAATTTTCTCTTAGTTTTTCACCCCTGTAACTTATTAAAATAAACATTATAGAAGTTCTCGGGGACTTTCAGCCCTCGATAATAACGTAATCTTTCATTCTGCGTTTAAATTTTTCAAAAATACTTATTAGTTTTCTCAGGATTCGAAAAAAATGAATCCCCATTTGAATAGCATTGCAGCCGAAAATACGTACCGATCCTCTTAATCGAACCCATGGTATGTCGAACCCATAGTTTTAAAACTATAAAAGTAATTTTTTAAAACCGAAATTGGTCGACTCTTTCAGCCTTGGTACGACCTACTCTTCTGCAACAAGCACAAGCAGCATTGTCCTCAACATCGACACCGGAAACCGCTGATTCAAATCAAATCGTTGGTTGTTCCGAATTCACGAAGTTCTAGGCCTTTGTTCTGCTGATACACCTAATTATTTTATTATGTTTTCATTGTCAAGATTGATACTGTTCGCCGATTACCGTTTAGTGTTCTAATATGTAGGTAATTTTATTGTGTTGAGTAATTATAAATAATTACAAATGATGAAAGAAGTTATTAATATTAGCTGCGATGCGATGATGTATGACATATAGTAGGTAACTGTTTTTAACTTAATCGTAAGACAACATGTTCTTGTATTGTTAGTTTGGAATGCATTGATGCATTGTTTATAAAACTGTAACCGTTTTGAAATAAATATAATACAGGTTGACTCACAATCGTTTAAAGGTGTCCTTCAACAACATAGCTGTCATTTCCCCATTTATTTTAAAAATAAAATATGCAGTTATTTGATACTTCCGTCGTTGTTTTTGATGTCTTTCCTATGATAGAACCTTCTACAATAGACCATATTAAAGACATACTTACGTATGTAATATAAAAGATTTTTTATATAAGCATTTATTAACAATCAGAATTACACATTCTATAAGTTAATTTGATAACAAGTACATAACTTATTATTATAATCATCATCATTCTCTCTGCCTTATCCCTATGCGGGGTCGGCTTCCCTAATTGCATTTCTCCACACAATTAAATCTTGGGTCATATCAATGTTAATCCCTTTTACCAACATGTTCTGCCTTATCGTCTCCTCCCAGGTCTTCTTTGGTCTTCCTCTCCTACTCCTTCCAGGAATCTGCACTTCAGCTATTCTTCGTATTGGGTGATTAACGTCTCGACGTTGAACATGACCAAACCATCTTAACCTATGCTCTCTCATTTTGGCATCAAATGGTGTCACACCTAGACTTCCCCTAATGTACTCATTTCTAATTTTATCCTTCTTTGTCACTCCACTCATCCATCTAAGCATTCTCATTTCCGCCACATACATTCGTTGTTCCTCTTTCTTTTTCACTGCCCAATATTCAGTTCTGTACAACATAGCCGGTCTTGTGGCTGTTTTATAGAATTTTCCCTTCAGCTTCATTGGAATTTTTTCTGTCATACAACACACCACTCGCTTCTTTCCACTTCATCCATCCAGTCCTAATTCTACTGCATGCATCTCCATCTATTTCTCCATTACTCTGTAATACCGATCCTAGGTACTTAAAACTATTGCTTTTCACAATCATTTCACCATTAAAAGATACCATTTTATTTGTAGTAACTCCATCTTTAAATGAACATTCCAAATACTCTGTTTTTGTCCTATTAAGTTTTAAACCTTTTTCCTCCAGAGCTTGTCTCCACTGTTCCAGTTTTTGTTCTAAGTCTCTTTCACTATTTCCTACTAACACGACATCATCAGCATGCATTAAGCACCATGGAATGTTACCCTGTAGTTTCGCTGTTATCTGGTCCAAAACTAATAAGAATAAAAATACGGACTAAGCACAGAGCCTTGGTGCTATCCTACTTTCACATGAAATTTATCAGTCTCTCCCACACCTGTCCTAACACTAATCGTTACTCCCTCATACATATCTTTCACGATCTTTACATATTCACCAGGGACTCCTTTCTTATTGAGTGCCCACCACAGAATCTCTCGAGGGACTCTATCATATGCTTTCTCAAGATCAATGAATACCATATGAGCGTTTGTTTCTTTACTCCTGTATTTTTCCATCAACTGCCTTATAATGAAAATTGCATCTGTTGTTGATCTGCCCTGCATAAAGCCAAATTGATTCTCGGATATTTCGGTCTCTGTCTCTTCACGTATCCGTCTATCAATTACTCTTTCCCATATTTTCATGGTGTGGCTAAGCAGTTTTATAGCCCTGTAGTTTGTACATTG
This sequence comes from Diabrotica virgifera virgifera, assembly GCF_917563875.1. Taxonomy (NCBI): domain Eukaryota; kingdom Metazoa; phylum Arthropoda; class Insecta; order Coleoptera; family Chrysomelidae; genus Diabrotica; species Diabrotica virgifera. The sequence continues at coordinate 4,324,404 of NC_065443.1, forward strand.
TTGTATATCTCCCTTGTTTTTTATACTGCTTCTCCCTTCGTCTGGCATTTGTCCAACTTCCATAATTCTATTAAATAGACCTGCTAGCCACCTTGTTCCTGTCTTTCCCAATGCTCTCCATACTTCGCCAGGAATATCTTATATTATAACCAGGAATAACTTATTATTATAATATTATACACTAATATGGTGTTATGAGGTACATCACCCAGCGGTTTCACCTCGGTTTCAGCGAAGATCTTTGGGCCATAATCTTCGCAATCTTCTGTTGTTTAGTGGCTGCAGTAGGCAGTAGTGGTTGGCCGCCCCAACCAATATTAATTGGTTGGGGCGGCCTTCCAATTTCTTATGGTGTTTGTTGGTTCTTTCTTGAATCACTATGCTAACGGGATGGTTGGTTAGGTCTCTATGATGCATTTGGCTGGAACTGTACCACGGGGCATTGGCGATGGCGCGTAGAATTTTTGATCGAGTTTTTTGGATTATTTTTGTATCTGATTGCTGACACAACTGCATAGTTCGATTCCGTACGTCTATATAGGTCTGATGACTGTTTTATAAATGAGAAGTTTGTTCTCGATTGAGAGTCGAGATTTCCGACCTATAAGCCAAGTAATTTCTTTCACTCTCAACTCAGTTTGTTTCTTCTTCTTTAAAATGTATTGTTTCCAGTTTAATTTAGAATCAAGATGAAACCCCAGGTATTTGACGATATTCTGTTAGAGTATATTGACTTGATTAAGGCTAATATTTGGGAATTTGTCTTTCCTTAGTGTGAAAGTTATATATGTTGACTTAGTTTCATTAGCCTTTATCAATATAAAAGATAATACCATAAAAAACATGTCATACAGGGTGTCTGCGTAACTTTGCACCATATGGGAAACTTTTTTAATATCAATTTTACGAAAAAAGTCATTCTTTATAAAGTGCTCTGCATAGTCTAAAACCTAAGATGCAATCATCAGATATCAAATTTTGTCAACAGTATACGAGGTATGTCAAAAAATATTAATTTCGCTCAAGAGCAAACTACCTTTATATTTCAAAAAATCAAAAAAATTTATTATGAAAAGTTATTTGTAATTAAAAACCATATTCAAATATGCAATAACAGCCTTCTAAGTGAAAAAAAAAAATTTCTGAGATTTTCCTAAATTACCGATTCCGAACATCATTTTTATTTATTAGACATGTAATAACTCTTTTATTAATAATTTTAGGAAAAAAACTTATTCTTCATAAAAATCTGTGCATGGTCTAAACCTCAAGATAAAACCATCAGTTTTCCAAGTTTGTTAATTTTATACCAGGTGTGTCAAATAATATGAATTTAGAAAGAATATACATAGAAAGAATTCTTTCTAAATTCATATTATTTGATACACCTCGTATAAAATTAACAAACTTGGGTAACTGATGGTTGCATCTTGAGGTTTAGACCATGCACAGATTTTATGAAGAATACCTTTTTTTCCTAAAATTATTAATAAAAGAGTTATTACAGCTCTAATAAATAAAAATGATGTTCGGAATCAGTAATTTAGGAAAATCTCAGAAATTTTTTTTCTCGTAGATGGCTGTTATTGCATATTTGAATATGGTTTTTAATTACAAATAACTTTTCATAATAAATTTTTTTGATTTTTTGAAATATAAAGGTAGTTTGCTCTTGAGCGAAATTAATATTTTTTGACATACCTCGTATACTGTTGACAAAATTTGATATCTGATGATTGCACCTTAGGTTTTAGACTATGCAGAGCACTTTATAAAGAATGACTTTTTTTCGTAAAATTGATATTAAAAAAGTTTCCCATATGGTGCAAAGCTACGCAGACACCCTGTATAATATGCAACAAGTTTACTTAATTTTCCTACCTAGAGTGTCTATTTATGAGAAATTTTAGATAAAAAATTCGAACAATGACATCGCGTTCATTAAATAGTCTGAAACAACTTGTAAACACTGGTTTTACAAATTCTACAAAAATGAATCACCGACCATCTATAAATAATTAATTCATCACAATTAGGGCCGGTTGTTCGAACGCTAATCAACAATGATCATTATCAAATTATTAATTACTGTCAATGTCAATTGTTAAAACATAATTATTGACAATTCTAAGACTATAATGAATTAGTATAACAATAATTATTAACATAATTAATAATAAATCTCATAATTGTAATTAATTATGTTTTCAGCAACCCAAACAAAGTTGACGTTGACAGTTTTGGTGACAGTAATTAAATATTTAATAATGATCATTGTTGATTAGCGTTCGAACAACCGGCCCTTAAATAGTGTTTGTGATTTCCAAAATAAATATTGATAGAAACACAGTAATGATAAAATACTTATGAGTATTGGTATTTCTTTTTATAAAATACCAATGGTAGATAGAAGCTGGAAACTGAAAGACCAAGGGAAGATAAAGAGAGAGATGAGAGGACCAGGTCATGAAGGACATAAAAATCCTGAAAATGAGAATCTGGTGAGAACTATGCACATATCGAAATGAGTGGAAGAAAATTGTAACGAAAGCCAAGTCATACAACAAACTTTGACAATACACAAGAAGAATTCGGAGTGGTTAAATTTAGTCATTTAAATAAGGGCTAAATAAATAATAGTAGGATTTGATTACCAATTTTTGTAAACCGATGACACAAACTTGGACAGCAGAAACAAGTCAAAGTTTTCAATTTAAAGAAATATATAATAATATGTAATAGGGGAGTGCATTTAGATTTTCACTTCGGAAAAAATCAAACAAGATAAAACTTTTTTTAATTTCATGAAGAAATGTTTAATAAACAACATATCAAAAAGTTCTACTCGAGAAGTGGGTGCTTCATTTTTTATTAAACAAATGAACAGCGAAGTTAGATATTTCTTTAAAGAACTCCGAAAATATAACTTTTAGAAAAAAACTGACTTTTGGATATGAAAGAAGATGATATAAGCTATCTTACGGTTGTAATAAAAATAAATAAAATGTATGGACATAAGTACGGTGTGGGCGGAAATTGAGCCTAACATGAATTTTGTTTAAAAATGATTTAAAAATGTATAACTAATACAATATTACTTATAAAACTCTCAAATTTGCACAATTTACCTCTCAATCACCTTACTAACCGATGTTTCATTAAACAAAAATCTCAAAAATTTAATTCAAATAATACGATGTCTCAAAAAATGTAATTTTTTAAAACTTCGTAGTTTTACAGAATTCCCACCACTTTAAGACGGTATTACTTAAGTTTAAATAAATCTAATACAATTTTTTTGCTATTTTTTTAAAGTTTGGGATATAATCTTAAAAAAACACTGAAATATTTTAGTTTAAAAATGAAATAAACAATTTCTTTTTGAGAAAACTAAGAAAGATAACAAAAATGTAATACAAAAACCGAAAATTACCAGCTGAAAAAATGTATATACACTAATATACAGAGTGATCAAAACTTTTTTCTGTAAAACTTACCTAAAATACATTTAATAATAAGCTTCAACAATAATAAATGTTCAACAAAAAAAATTTTTTTTAGCTCTTATACAGTATGTCTGCGTAACTTGGAACCTATTGATAACTTTTTTAATATCAGTTTTACGAAAAAAAGTTATTCCTTATAAAATACTCTGCATCGTATATAACATAAGATGCAACCAGCAAATATCAAATTTTGTTAATTTTGTACGAGGTATGTCAAAAAATATGAATTTCATTCAAGAGTAATTATTTCACAATATCGAAAATTGTTATAAAGAAAAGTTGTATGGAATTAAAAACTATGTTCCAATATGTAATTATATCCTTCTAATCGAAAGTTTGTTTTTTTTTTAAATATTCTTTCTAATACATTTTAATTTTTAATATTATTGTGAAAATTAATTGTTTATCTTTTTTTAAGAATGAAATTTCATATTTGTTTGATTGGATTCTACTTGTTTTTCATTTAAATATCCGCCATTTTGGATCCGCCATTTTGAAATTTAAATTTTTAAACTTTAATTCAGATTCAACAATTTGTTAAAAATAAAGACAATAAATGTGTTAGAAAAACGTTCTTTTTTATGTTCTTTTTAGAAAATCCGCATTTTGGATCCGCCATTTTATAGTTTAAAATGTTAACATTTAAGTTAGGTTTATCAAAGCTCTCAAAAATAAATATATGTAGAAATAAATATATTTTGTAAAGAAATTATGATTTTACAACTATTTTTTAAGTTATCCGCCATTTTCGATCTGCCATTTTATAATTTAAATTATCAAAATTTGATTCAGGTTCAGCAACCTCTCAAAAATATCCACATATATTATGTAAACAAACACGTTTTATAAAAAAAATTCGGATTTTACAACTACTTTTTAAGGATTTTTAGGAAAAAATCCGCCATTTTGAATCCGCCATTTTGAATTTACAAATTGTAATGTCAGATTCGGGTTCAGCATAATCAAAACTAAAATAAAAATATTTTTTATCAAAATAAAATGTTGAATTCACCCATATTCTTAACATTATTTACACAAAACTATTGTTATTGTTTAAACAATTGATAAACAATTAGCGGCGAAAGTTGTGAGTAGAACTTTTTACTTTAACATATTTATAAACTAACAAAAAAAGTTTTAGAAAAATATAACCTTGTTTGATTTTTTCCGAAACATTGTATCTTTTCGTTCTAATTGCACTCCCCTATAATATTAAATTAAAAACCTTATTGGGACCATTTTTCTGGTCACACCTCCCTGGCTTCTAAAAATGCAAGCCAAGCGGACGCTGGAGCAACAGAAGATGAGGGAATTCTGTGATTTGCAATTCACATCCCATCTGTCCAGAGCGCAAAAATTCCAACGAAAAATGGACCTTAATGGAGGTGTAATCAGAAAAATGGTTCCAATAAGGTTTTTAATCTAATGCTATTTTATATTTTATTAAATTTAAAAGTTTGACAGATGTCGTTAGCATATGTCGCTATCACACCCAGGCCATTTCGTTAGTTGCAATTCAAGGCTAGTGGTCTGGATTATTTCAGTTTGGTTTAGAGATAGCTACATATGCATTCTCTGATGAAAAACTAGCGAGTTTTGAAACCGTTCGGTTAGAGTGCTTGTAGCGCTCTCTAAACGAACTGAAATATAAAACGGCCTTGGCTTCGTGTTGCAACGAAATGAAAATTGTTATTAATTTTTATTTGACAGAAGAATATATCAAAAGAGTGAGTCACAAAAAAGTACTTTTTGAGTAATATTTAATTTTCTATTTTTTCAAACACGTTCTATTAATTGATTTTTTGTTGTAGTGTAATTACATATTTATCTTTTTTCTACATCTTCTTATAATTCACATATTCGCAGATCATTGAACCTTCTATTGTTACTTTCAGGAATAATGATTAGTACACGTGTCACGCATGTCGTGGTACGTGACGACAGGTGGGATCGGTCACTTTAACAATATAAGTGCATGGCAAACAGTTGTGGGGTGCCGGGAGCTCCTTCTGTTATATTGTGTATTATTAAAAAGTCACAATATGATGACTATATTCCAAGAAAACCGTTGTTTTGTTGACAGTAAACGAGAATTGTATCCTTACAAGACGAGATAAAATTTTTTTGTTGATATATTAGTTTTGTTGTGTAAAATGTGGATTTTTTTAAATATCTTTAAATTGAAGCCTCAAAAAAATCGATTGCGATCTGCTAAATACCAGGGCTGTCCAGAAATTTGGTTACGTTTTGATCTGGAGCCGCTAGGGGCGGGGCTAGCGCGGCCATCTTACCATCGTGGCGTTCGTCCGTTTAGTAGCTAGTAAGCTAGTTTACTGCTAGTAGCTGTCCAGCTGTGCTAGCGCGAAGACATCGTCTTTTCTCTTTATTTTACAACAGCTGTTTGAAATGTGTGCTGAGACCAATGTGCACGATAATGAATGAAGTGGTCGGCCAATACTCCGGTCAACTTACACATCCGAGGCTACAAAAATTACCATCAAGCTGAAAATTGGCAGGATTGTTCAAAATACCATCATAAATGAAATCTAAAAAGTCCTCATAAATCCGAGCCGAGCTAAAAAATTTACGCGGGGTCAAAGGTCACAAAATATAGTTTTTAGCGATTTTCAGCGAAACGGTTAGTTTTATCATAAAATTAGTTCTAACAAAAAATGTACAATAGATTAGATAATTATCTATAAAAAATGTTCTATTACTTTTTTTTCGTAAGAGCCACCCTTTTTGAGATACAACGATTCAAAAAGTTGTAATCGTCATAATATGCGCACACGTTTTCACACCACATTTGAGGTAGTGTACTTAGAGCGTTTATTTAACGTTGTTTCCCCAGTAGGCCTATTCCACAGATCTGTTATGATTCTGTTTAATTTGAAGCTATTGAACAATTGATATTGGCAAGGGTTAAAAATGATAAAACTTATAAAATGCAATATAAATTAAAAAAACGGAAATTTATCCAACTGGTTCATAATTTTCTAATACTTCTGCTTCCCCTTCTTCTTGTTCTTCTTCACCTTCTAGTTCTTCTTCTTCTTCTTGTTCTTGTTCATCCTGGGTGCAAGTAAATTGCCCCAATAATGACACATCGCATGGCTCCTCGATAGAACCAAATGAATCCTCAATTGTTGGTGATTCAACATTGGAGCACGACCGGTTTTGACAATTATTAGTGTATGCTACCGAACAAAACAGTCCAACTTTTTTGCAACCACATTTAGCGCTACATCCCTTTTTACAGTTGCCAAAAAATTGAGTTCAGGAGTTTTTCCGGCGCAGGTGGGAGTAAAGTTTGAATTGGTTCTAATGAACTGTCGACTAATTTCCATCCCCAGTCTTTTGGATCTAGCTGATAACCAAGCCACACTTAAACTTGGTAATATACCCGAAAAAGATGTTGATGAGCAGCCGCTGAGGTTGAAGGAAGACAAGATAATTGCACTTGTTTTTTATTTCGAGTATTTTTAAAGAAACATGCATATCGAAACTTATCTAAGCACATAGTTTTTTAGGCACTCCATGCATAGAGAGAAGAAAGCTAATTTCGTTGGAAATAACTTCTTGTGGAGTTGAATTAGTTTTTTAAAAAACTTCAGCACATTCAAGTAAAATTAGGTTTAACACGTATTTTCACTCCGGAGTAGTACTCAAGACCAATTAATACCTCGAGGGTGTCTTCTACCTGAAGGATTTCGCCACCCAGAAAGATATCGGTGTAATTTGCATAATAGTAAACAAACTAAATTTGCATAAAGTTTATTGTATATTGAAATGTTTATTAGTACTTAGCAATAAACATTTTGCCTAGAAAGTTGGCTTTCATTATTATGTTTAAACCCTTTTGAGAAAAGATTAGATTAGCCGACATACCGATAGAACGTGTTTATTAAGACAAAACCCATCTTTACAAATTGAATAAGACGCATAAGTAAGAAGAATTATTATAAGTTAATACATTGTTATATCAATTAACTATTTTTGTTGTGAATAAGCCGTAAAATTGAAATAATAATTCTTATTATTTTCGCGTTACATTCACCTTGTAAAGATTTTTTTGTTGGCACTGTAATAAAGCTTATACATTGCATCCCTAGGTAGACCGCAAGCTGTAATATTTATAATATCTTATATTATTATGTGTAATATAAGTTAAGTTGACCGATAGAATATTATGTTTACTTGTATTACAACTTCACCAATGTATATACGTGGTGTAAATACTAATACATATTACGACGATTAGATCTCTTTCAACTATTTGAATAATATCTCAAAAACGGTGGCTCTTACGAAAAAAAAGTAATAAGTTATTTTTTTATAGATAATTATCTAATCTACATTTTTTGTTAGAACTAATTTTATGATAAAACTTACCGTTTCGCTGAAAATCGCTAAACACCATATTTGGTGACATTTGACTCCGCGTAAATTTTTTAGCTCGGGTCGGATTTATGAGGACTTTTTAGATTTCATTTATGATGGTATTTTGAACAATCCTGCAAATTTTCAGCTTGATGGTAATTATTGTACCTCACTCCTATTTTTGAGTAACTAGACCCGTCTACAAGCATTGTGACTAATGAACTTGTCACTTAATTCAAGTGGGAGGTGTTTCCTTATTCGTCGTATAGTCCGGATCTTGCACCTATCGACTACCATCTGTTTCGAGCAATGAAGCTTCGAGCTTTGTACCATTTCCTCCCTACAGGGTGTCTCAAACTTTTTTTCCAGTTAAAACACATGTTAAAGAATAAAACCGTCTATTTTCTTTGTTTCTAAAGATATCAGGGACATTCAAAAAACAAAATGTTCACAAAACATAAGACTACAATACGATTTCGATGTATATCCACAATTATACCTGGTCCTCCCTACAGGGTGTCTCAAACTTAACATAAAAACATTTCTTTTCTTCCACCCGGTATACATACAAAAAAGAAGTTTGAGTAAATATTTGTCCAACTGTGCAAATACCAAAGAAAAATCTTCATAATAAAAAAAAATTAGCGGAATTCGTAAATTTGTTCGCGAAAAAATCAACTATACAAAATGAGCATAATTTTAAGTCATGCATAACTTTTGAAAATATGTGTATTTCTTTATCGTACCTCGTATATCATTTTTTCGAATAAAAATATTTCCTATTATAATAGTTTACAACATGCACCTACTTTCATTAACAACTCTTTCACAAGGTATTTTATAATAAAAATGTTATTGAAAAACTATCTGTGCTACAAAAATAAACTAGATAAAAATAATAAACAAATCTATCAGTGTTTATTTTACTTGGGTGACCTCCAAGTTGTAAAATGAATTTTTATAGTATTCATTTCAATAAAAATTAATTGGATAGCTGGAAAAATAAATCATTTTTAATTAAAAAGTTGCAAAACAAACTGTATAATGTACGGGTCTTTTGAAAAAAGTTATTATTATTATTATTATAAAGCATATCAGGTCAGATACAAAGAAAAGTATTGCAAAACTAATGACAATTAGTCCTGTAAATGAAATATACTATAGGAAAAGTCAAACAATAAGGAAAGCACGTAATTTTCTCCTTGTTGCCATATTCTAAATTTGAAAAAATATATAGGGAATGGAATAATGAGATTTTTTTGACATGCCATCGTATTGTAGTCTTATGTTTTGTGAACAGTTTGCTTTTTGACAACTTTTTGATACTTTTTGACAACTATTTAAAAATTTTGTTTTCGTTTTAAGGTCTTTGTTGAAGATTTTGCGGTATGCTTAACATCTGGGATCAGGTTGTTGATTATCTGCAGTTAGCCCAATAAATGACCGTTTTGGAGTGTAATTTTCAGGGGCAACTCCGAATTGCATGAAAATTTGGATTTCGGTTCTACTTACCTTCCACTTCAAAGCTGAATTTGTGCCGTTGGTTGCTTGTACTTGGGGGGTGACAGTCACCCCTTCTCAAGGGTGAAAAACGCGTGTTTAAAATAAGTCCGGAAATGGATAAATTGACAGATTATAAGCAACTTTCGCTCTATAAAGTTTTTTACGTAAGTCAATACTTTCCGAGTTATGTATTTGCGATTGAACATGTTGATTTTTCGACAAATAAATTACGTTTTCAGACCGTTTTTCACAAATAACTCTAAAAGTGAATATTTTATCGAAAAAAATATTCTTAGAAAAAGTGTAGCTTATAAAAAAAAACGAAAAAATGGTGTATCACTAAAGTCTATAAATTGAGTAAAAGCAAAGTTGTAGCTCATGAAAACTACGTTCTTATTCGTTTAATTCCAAATCAAATAATTCAACGCGAAATCACCGAAAAATTAAGCACTTTTCGGGAAAAGCTTATTAACATTTTTAAAGTATCTAAAAAAGCTTTATATTTGTTTTTTACAAAAGTTCCTAGCTTCAAAAATAAACGAGTTACACTGAAAAAAAGTTTACCCCTTTTTTTGGTAAAAAAATCGTAAGAACCTCCCTTTACTTAGCACCCTAAATAAAATTAAATATTACCGCTTTACCATTTATTTTAACTGTATGTGTATTGTTTATATGATCTGTAAGTTTACCTTGGTTTGAAGTGTTTCTTTTTGAAAAAATTTTGTTTTACAGTAAAAAAACTTTTTCTAAAAATTCTTGAAAAATTTGCTTTTTTCAAAATAACTTAAAAAGTGTTAGTGATAAGAAAAATCTTAAAGAGTAAAAAAATGTAGGTTTTGCTGTTATAAATATGCTAGTTTCATTTTGTTTTTAGTAAGACAAAAATTGGTTAAGATATGGCTGTTTAAAATTTGCAGACACTCGTGATTAGTGACCCGTTCAAGCTTTTTCAACTATAACCCTTTAAAAAATACGCACTTTAAACCGGTGAGACTGACAGATCATATAAAAAATAGATAAGTAAGTAAATTGTTTGATAAGCGGTAGCGGTTAATTTCATTTGGGGAGCTAAACACGATGAGATTTTCAGAATTTTTTTTCCAAAAAAAAAGAGGGCCAACTTTATTTTGAGCGTAACTCGCTTATATTTAAAGCTAGAAACTTTTATAAACAATCAGAATGAAGCTTTTTATAATCACATTAAAAAAGTTTGAATGGGTTTTTCCCGAAAAGTGCTTAATTTTTCGGTGATTTCACCTTGAAATATTCGATTTGGAATTAGACGAATAAGAACGTATTTTTCATGAGCTGCAACTTTGTTTTTACTCGATTGAGAGACTTTACTGATACACCATTTTTTTCGGTGTTTTATAAGCTACACTTGTGCTAAGGATATTTTTTTCGATCAAATATTTACTTTTTGAGTTATTTGCGAAAAACCGTCTGAAAACGTAGTTTTTGTTGACGAAAAATAAAATTTTCAATCGCAAATAACTCGAAAAGTACTGACTCACGTCAAAAACTCTATAGGTATATAACAAAAGTTGCTTAAAATCAGTCAATTTATCCATTTCCGGTCTTATCTTGGACGTATGTTTTTTCGCCCCCGAGAAGGGGTGACTGACACCCCCCAAGTAAAAGCAACCAACGGCACAATTTCAACTTTGAAGTAGACGCTAAGTAGAACCTAAATCCAAATTTTCATGCAATTCGGAGTTGCCCCTGAAATTTACACGGTATCGCCGTATTTCCCGTTCATTTATTGGGCTAGGCCAGAGGTCGGCAACCTGCGACTCGCGAGCCGCATGCGGCTCTTTGGATGTGAAGCTGCGGCTCTTTAGTTTTCCACATGCAAATATTATTTATTTTACCAAAAAAATATTTAAAAAGCCTTCTGAATCGATTAACGAGGATTAATCTGGCAAGCTTCGAGGTATCACTAGAAATTACAAAAAAAAAGGAAAACCATTCACAAATGGTGAGTATATCAAAGACTGATTCATAAGTGCATCTGAAGAACTATTTCGTGATTTCAAAAACAAACCAGAAATCTTGAAAAAAATCAAAGATTGGCCACTATCCGCTAAAACAGTATAAGTACAGCTAAAATGTCTTCAAATGTAACATATTTGTTAAACACGGCACAGGTTGCCCTTTTTGTCAGGTATGTTTTTCCAAGGTCCCAAATAAGAACTTCTGGGATTGCTACCGCTCTCGGGACAAACTAGAGGGGAAGATATAGCGAATGCCGTGCAAAGATACCCCAAAGACAATGAGACGTTTTAATTGCAACTAATGGAGCCAGAAGTATGACAGGAAAAAATAAAGGGGCAAAAATAATTCTTCAAAGCAAAATAAATCACGAAATTCTTACGTTTCACTGCATAATACACCAAGAAATGCTTTGTGCCCAAACAGTTCCAGCCGAAATAGTTGGGATCATAAATTTGACGATCAAGATTGTTAATAGAATCTTGTCAAAAGCACTCTACCATCGTCAGTTTAAAGAATTCTTAAACGAAATAGAGGCTCAGTATTCCGACCTCCTTCTTCACAATAAAGTGCGATGGCTTTCCAAAGGTAAGGTGTTGAAACGTTTTACTTTGTGCTTGAATGAAATAAATACATTTCTAAATGAAAAAGGCATTAATCACCCTGAATTAGGGAATGACAAATGGCTGCAAAAATTTTACTTTGTGGTGGATATCACAGCGAAATTAAATGAGCTGTATCTAAAACTACAAGGAAAGGGAAACCCAGCCTATGTTTTGGTGGAAGAATTGGTTTGTTTTGAAGAAAAATTAATTCTTTTTGCAGAAGATATTCAGAGCGGTAAATTACTTCATTTTCAATGTCTAAAGCAATATCGCGATAAAACCAGTGCAACTGTTGACACGAATTACTTCAGCACAGTTACAAAAAAAATTAAAGATATGTTTTCTGGCCGATTTGAACAATTCCAAACCAACAAAACCACTCTAGCATTCATAGTTAATCCTCTCAACCCAAACAGTACCGAAATCCACGTTGAGCCATTTGGAGTTGATACTGGATCTTTAGAAATGCAATTGATCGATTTAAAAAGTAAAGCTTTGTGGAGTGAAAAATTTACAGAATAAAAAGCAAGTTGGAAGAGTTGGAGGACTCGACGCATGGAATAGTCTTCCAGATTGCTACAGTGAGGTGAAAAGGTTGGCATTTGGAGTGCTAACTATCTTCGGATCGACATATTCTTGCGAGCAAACGTTCGCTTGCATGAACATGAACATAATTAAAAGTAAACTAAGAAGCCAACTAACAAATGAAAATTTGAAGTCGTGTTTGAAACTTAAAACAATAAGTTATGAGCCAGATTTATCCAAACTTCCTAAAACCAAGCAAAGCCGATGCTCCCATTGAGATTATTTGCTCAATTACTTGAGACAATGATTTGGGACAATGTCATTGAAGTACAAGTTAGTGTTGTAAGTGAATACTTAATTGTTTTAATTTTTTACATGAATGAAGGAAAAATGTATGAATATATAATATGTGAAAAACACCATACATATGAATAAATAGATGTAATTTTTTTTATCAAAGAACTTTATTTATGCGAGTACCATTTATTCTTAACAAAAAAAAATTGTGGCTCTTTACAAACTTTGAAATTTTGTAAATTGTAATTTTTGACTCTTCCGACTCAAAAGGTTGCCGACCCCTGGGCTAGGCTAGATATCTTTAGAACCAAAGAGAATAGACGGTTTTATTCTTTAATATGCGTTTTAACTGGAAACAAAAAAGTTTGAGACACCCTGCAGGGAGAAAATTGTACAAAGCTGGGTATACATCGAAATTATGTTGTAGTCTTATATTTTGTGAACATTTAATTTTTTTCTTCAACTTCAACGCCGTCTCTTAGCTCCGCATCGTCATCAAAGCGCTGCGTTCCAAACCAAGTCTTCTTTGCTCCAAACAGGTGGTAGTCGCTAGATGCAAGATCCGGACTATACGACGGATGAGGAAACACCTCTCACTTGAAATTAAATACCCAGAAAGCTAACGGGAAGTAAATGGGGTGCATGTACTGGCGTCTTAAGAACAACGGCGCAGGCATTGTGTTTCTCAACTGCTGAATATGCATAATATGCTGAATATGCCCGTTTGGTGCAGGTCTGCCCACAGCAAACAAGTTGATACTGCGCTAACTGAGACATGCAGGATAGTAACGGGGTGCATCAAACCAACGCCACTCTCAAATATAGATGAAGCAGCAGGTTTCTGCAGAGCCCTCAACACGCAGAGGGATTGCAGAGCACATAGAGAAAATTAAACAGGTACCTGACGAGCGGCATGCCCTATACAAAGCTCGAACACCACGAAAGCGACTAAAATCCAAGAAAAGCTTCCTTGGAACAGTGCAGGATGAACTGCCTGAGTATGTTCCTCTTCCTCAGGTTAAATGTACCTGCCAGGCTCTACTCTAGACTTTAAAATAGTCCATTCTTTCACGGTTTTTGCTCTAGATTTTAAAGAACCGCTTGGATTGACATGAAATTTAGCATACGTATAGCTTACATGTCAAAGAAAAAAAGTGAGATTGTGCCGATGTGTGCTTTTGCCCTGGGGGTGACTTTCACCCCCTTTTGGAGGTGAAAAAATATATGTCCAAAATAAGTCCGGAAATGGGTAAACTGACTAATTTTAAGTAACTTTTGTTCTATAGAGCTTTTTCGCCAAGTCAACACTTTTCGAGTTATTTGCGAGTGAATATGTTCATTTTTCAACAAAATAACCACATTTTTAGACGGTTTTTCGCAAATAATTCAAAAAGTAAGTGTTTTGTCGAAAAAACGTTCTTAGCAAAAATATAGCCTACAAAAAAAGTAAAAATAATGGTGTACGCGTTAGGTCTCTGAATCTCGTAGAACCAGAGTTATAGCCTATGAAAAATAGATTCATATTCACCAAATTTCAAATAGAATATGTCGACGTGAAATATCCAAAAAATTAAGCACTTTTTGGGGAAAACCCTATTATAACTTTTTTAAAGTGTTTAGAAAAAGCTTTATTTCTGTTTTTACAAACAGTTTCTAGCATTAAATTTAAGCAAGTTATGCTTAAAATAAAGTTGGTCCCTTTTGTTTTTGCAAAAAAAGAATCGGGAAAATCACCCCCTAATTAGCAACTTAAATGAAATTAATCGTCACCGCTCCACAAATTATTTTACTTATGTTTTGTTTATATGATCTGTAAGTTTCATCGATTCAAACTGCTGATTTTTGAAAAAATTTGGTTTCAAAATAAAATTTTTAAAAATTTAAATTTTGAAAAATATACTTTTTTTCAAAATAACTTAAAAATTGTTAGAGATACCAAAAATCTCGAAAAACAAAAAAAGTCAGATTTGCTTTTCTGAATATCATGTATTTTTTTGTTTTTCTGTTAGACAAAAATTGATTAAGATTTGGTGTTTCTAAATTTGCATACATTCGTTGTCAGTGACTTGTTCAACCCCTTTTAACTACAGGCCTTTCAATAATAAGGACTTTGAACCGATGAAACTTACAGATCATATAAACAATATATACACGAGTCAAGAAAGTTGTGAAGTCGTAACGATTAAGTTCATTTAAGATACTAATTAGGGGGTGATTTTCTCGATTTTTTTACCAAAACCAAAAAAGACTAACTTTATTTTGAGCGTAACTTGTTTAATTTTGATGCTAGAAATTTTTTTTATAAAACAAAAATGAAGCTTTTTTAAAACACTTTAAATAATTTGTAATGAGTTTTCCCCGAAATGTGCTTCATTTTTGGTTATATCACGTTAAAGTACTCCATTTGGAATTTGACGAATATGAACCTATTTTTCATTAGCTATAACTCTGCTTTTACTAGGTATAGAGACGTGATAAATACACCGTTTTTTTAAATTTTTTACAAGCTATATTTTTGCTAAGAATGTTTTTTCGACAAAATACTTACTATTTGAGTTATTTGCGAAAAACCGTCTAAAAGCGTGGTTATTTTGTTGAAAAAATGAACATATTCATTCCCAAATAACTCGAAAAGTATTGACTTAGTGAAAAAACTTTATAGAACAAAAGTTACTTAAAATTAGCCAGTTTATCCATTTCCTGACTTTCTTTGGACGAATATTTTTTCACCCCCAAGAAGGGGTGAAAACCACCCTCAGGGCAAAAGCACATATCGGCACAATATCAATTTTTTTCTTTAACTTGTTAGCTATGTGTATACCAAATTTCATGTCAATCCAAGCGGTTCTTTAAAATTTAGAGCTTTTGCAATATTTTACCGTTAAAGAACGGACTAAAAGGTGGAAAACTATGAACATGGATAAGAACGGGGGTCGCTCCAGTAAAATCAAACATGGTAAAATGGGGGAAATAGACCAAGATGATGTGAACTATAACTGTGGAGAAACACAGAATATGGAACATCTTCGTACATGCAGAAACTGTCCGCATTGGTGTACCCTCGAAGATTTATGGCTCGCCAACAAAGATGGAACCGACTGGGCCGAAATTTTATGAATGACATGTTCGGACACGATAAAGTAAGTAGGTGATAAAGTACGTGGTTTTGTCAAACGACGAGGAAGACATAGATTCTACGATTCGAAGAATACGAAAATTTGGGACTCTCCATCAGCATTAACAAAACGGAATATCTTAGATATCGATAACTTCTGAGACAAGAAGATATCGATATTTATTATTTTTTACTGGTGTATAAGTCCTGTCTAAAGACCATTATAATAATTGTATACCATAATAGTATATTACTTTATGAGGCGGAGAAGCATGACTTTTCTTGACGCGCCCGATATTAATAGAGGGCAAGTCAAGAAAAGTCGCTTCTTTGCCGAATAAAGTATACTATTTTTTCTTCAAACGTAGCAATTTTCAACCATAAATAGTACAATTCATACGCTATTTTTACTCGAAATTAACTGTGACAACTATCAAAGTCGTCTAGATGTTAGAAATTAAAATAATTAAGTCGTCGGTGGGATTTGCGTCTCCCTGGTTACAGTTGTTTGACAGTTGTTTGCAATTATTAAAGACAGCTTATTGTTGTTGCAACCGCAAGCGCAAATTTAGTGCGAAAATGGAAAACCTAAACGAAATTGAGTCCGCAGCTAATGATGCAGTAGCACGTTTGGGGCCCTCCAAGTCCGGAATAAAGTATCGGTTAGCGTACAAGCACTTCCAAGAGTGGTGCGATACAAGAGGAGTACGGCAAGTTACCGAAGACGTTTTACTGGCATATTTTAATATAATGGAAAATGAAAATAAATGGAAATCTTCTACAATGTGGTCACGATACTCTATGATAAAATCCGAGTTAGTTATTAGAAAAAATGTGGATATAAGCAAATTTTTAAAGTTACGTGCCTTTCTGAAAAAGACAAGCGAAGGATATACTATATACTGCAAAGAAGTCGTAAAGTTTTCACTAAAGACGAGTTTGATAAATTTTTGTTTGAAGCGCCAGATAAGTTGTATTTAGGATTAAAGGTAAAAAAAATTATATTGCAAAGCATTACATTGCATACTCTACTAAATTATAAAAATATCAGATTGTTTTGTTAATTGGGGTTACCGGCGCCTGTCGATGCGACGAAATGGTAAAAATGAAGACTGTGGACATTGAGGATAAAGAAAATGTAATAATTATCAAAATCCCAGACAGTAAAACACGACAAATTAGATCTTTTACGATAATTGGTCAAAACTACATTAAACTGTATAAAAAGTATGCATCACTACGGCCTGAAAATTTCACAGAAAACCGATTTTTTATCAAGTACCAAAATGGAAAGTGTTACCGAAGCGTCATGGGAATACATTCGATCAGCGCAGTAGGTAGCCCAAAAAGTAGCTAGTTATTTAAATTTAAACGATGCAAGCGCATACACGGGTCACTCTTTACGACGAATTTCAGCAACACTTTTAATTGATGGAGGCGGAAATCTAGAATGCCTCAAACGACATGGGGGCTGGAAATCAAGCACGGTTGCCGAAGGATATATAGAGGATTCAATAAGAAATAAGAACGATAATGCTCAAAAAATTTTAAACCCTCATGATTCGCCAACATCGGGAATGATTGCTGAAAGTTGTGCTCGACCATCAGTATCATCAACAATTACCAATGCGTATCAAGAGTCGGGAACATTTTTGCACGGTTTCAATTTTGAAAATGCCTCATTAACTAATTGTACTTTTAATATTACTATAAATAAAAATGATGTTTAATTATTGTTAATGACATTTGTATTGTTGCTTTGTGACATGTTTCATATTGTTGCCATGACAACATTTTTCCCTCCGCCGTAAAGAAATGAAAAAAAAACTGCTGCCGGCGGAGACATCAAACTTTGACAGGATCAAGTTAGATAAGTAATGTCATCATTATTTGACGTTTGAAGAAAAAAACTGTTTATCATGTATTGGTATAGTGTCTATTTCTAAATTTCGTACTCATTTAAGAATAAACATTAAGAAATCTTTTCTACTTTAACAAATGTTAAACCTGAGATTCTGTTATTTTTGTCTAACGAGATCTAGGTCATGTACTTAGACATTGTTTCGCTAATGAACAAGAGTCTATTGTTTGCAAATTTTGTAAATTACAACCGAATGTCTGCAATTCATTCATAATAATTAAAATCATTGTATTTTTTTCAGGAACCTGATCTCTGGCAATCATCTGCTTCGGTAAGTCGTTTTATTTAATAGTCCGTTCTTTAAGGCTATGGGTACATAATTCGCAAATATTTTACGTGTATCCCTACTTTTTCTGTCTTTACACGGCAAATTACGTGTAGTAAAATTCACACTGGTATGGATATGTAAACATTACTAGAATGTCATTCTACTTGAAAATGTCATCATTAATTTAAAGAGATGGGTTTTGAATGTTCTTGGATAACTGTTATTTTTATAATTGCAAATTATTAATTCAGTTAATAAATGTGATAATTTTTTCACTAACTATGTATTCAGTGATTGTAATAATTTATTTGTACAGCAAAGACTAATACCCAATCGAGAAAAGAGGAAAAGTGTTAAAGTGATTTTTAATAATATATTGTTATGGAACGCTTACAATTTTGAACATCTTTAACAACAAAATACTTGGATCACAGAATATATTATCCTGATGTATTGTCTGCTTGGATCTTCCACAAATAATACACAATAAATAACTTTTTATTCAGTTCACGTCTTAAATCAATTATTTATCAAATACACATAATATTTAATCAATAACTCAACATATTCCCGATACAATGTCAATATTTAAAATTGTCACTGATTGTCAGTGTCTGACTGACAATATATGCTGACAATATTATATTCGGCTGAGTGCGTTGTAAGACAAAGATAGATTTGGAAAATATTACCACGGCATTGTGTTTATTTTTTTCGAATCCTGAAAAAACCAATAAATATTTTTGAAAAATTTAAACGCAGAATGCAAGACTAAATTATTACCGAGGGCCGAAAGTCCCTTAGAATAAATAAAAAGTTTATTTTGAATGATATATTTTAAATTAAAAATCACACTAAATTTTCTCTTAGTTTTTCACCCCTGTAACTTATTAAAATAAACATTATAAAAGTTCTCAGGGACTTTCGGCCCTCGCTAATAACGTGATCTTTCATACTGCGTTTAAATTTTTCAAAAATACTTATTAGTTTTGGCAGGATTCGAAAAAAATGAATCCCCATTTGAATAGCATTGCAGCCGAAAATACGTACCGATCCTCTTAACGGTAAAATATTGCAAAACCTCTAAATTTTCAAGAACCGCTTGGATTGACATGAAATTTGGCATACACATAGCTAACAAGTCAAAGAAAAAAAGTGATATTGTGCCGATATGTGCTTTTGCCCTGGGGGTGGTTTTCACCCCTCTTGGGGGTGAAAACATATTCGTCCAAAGAAAGTCAGGAAATGGATAAACTGGCTAATTTTAAGTAACTTTTGTTCTATAGAGTTTTTTCACTAAGTCAATACTTTTCGAGTTATTTGGCAGTGAATATGTTCATTTTTTCAACAAAATAACCACGCTTTTAGACGGTTTTTCGCAAATAACTCAAATAGTAAGTATTTTGTCGAAAAAACATTGTTAGCAAAAATATAGCCTGTAAAAAATTTAAAAAAATGGTGTATATATCACGTCTCTACACCTAGTAAAAGCAGAGTTATAGCTAATGAAAAATAAGTGCATATACGTCAAATTCCAAATGGAATACTTTAACGTGAAATTACCAAAAATGAAGCACATTTTACACAAAAATGAAGTGTTTAAAAAAAGCTTCATTTTTGTTTTATAAAAAACATTCTAGCATCAAAATTAAACAAGTTACGCTCAAAATAAAGTTAGTTCTTTCTGGTTTTGGTAAAAAAATCGAGAAAAACACCCCCTAATTAGTATCTTAAATGAACTTAATCGATACTTCACAAGTTTCTTGACTCGTGTATATATTGTTTATATGATCTGTAAGTTTCATCGGTTCAAAGTCCTTATTATTGAAAGGGCTGTAGTTAAAAAGGGTTGAACGAGTCACTGATCACGAATGTATGCAAATTTAGAAACACCAAATCTTAATCAATTTTTGTCTAACAGAAAAACAAAAAAATACATGATATTCAAAAAAGCAAATCTGACTATTTTTGTTTTTCGAGATTTTTGGTATCTCTAACAATTTTTAAGTTATTTTGAAAAAAGCATATTTTTCAAAATTTAAATTTTGAAAAATTTTACTTTGAAACCAATTTTTTTCAAAAATAAGCACTTGGAATCGATGAAACTTACAGATCATATAAACACAACATAAGTAAAATAATTTGTGGAGCGGTAACGATTAATTTCATTTAAGTTGTTAATTAGGGGGTGGTCTTCCCGATTTTTTTTTTGCAAAAACAAAAGGGACCAACTTTATTTTGAGCGTAACTTGCTTAAATTTAATGTTAGAAACTTTTTGTAAAAACAGAAATAAAGCTTTTTTTAAACACTTTAAAAAAGTTATAATGGGTTTTCCCCAAAAAGTGCTTAATTTTTTGGATATTTCTCGTCGAAATATTCTATTTGAAATTTGGTGAATATGAATCTATTTTTCATTGGCTATAACTCTAGTTCTACGAGATCCAGAGACCTAACGCGTACACCATTTTTTTACTTTTTTATGGTCTATATTTTTGCTAAGAACGTTTTTTTCGACAAAATACTTACTTTTTGAGTTATTTGCGAAAAACCGTCTAAAATGTGGTTATTTTGTTGAAAAATGAACATATTCACTCGCAAATAACTCGAAAAGTGTTGACTTGGCGAAAAAGCTCTAGAACAAAAGTTACTTAAAATTAGTCAGTTTACCCATTTCCGGACTTATTTTGGACATATATTTTTTCACCCCAAAGAGGTGGTGAAAGTCACCCCCAGGGCAAAAGCACACATCGCCACAATATCACTTTTTTTCTTTGACATGTAAGCTATACGTATGCCAAATTTCATGTTAATCCAAGAGGTTCTTTAAAATTTAGAGCAAAAACCGTAAAAGAATGGACTATAAGTAGTTTTTGTGTTTTTGACTTTATTATATGAGATTTTAAGTTAGATTCGGAAATTATTAGGACACAACAATGAAAAAACAGAAAATTCGACATATATGTCGACTGAAAGCTTTCGAAATATTATTTTATAGGTTGCTGTGGTTGCTTCCTCTTAACATCTACTAAATTTGAATATAGAAGTTTTAAGTGTAACACATACGACGACAACAAGTGTCCCGCAGCATGAATACTAATAGCCTGCGGGTAATATAATATGATTAACATGGAATCTTCAGGTTTCAATAAAAATTCATAAAATAGTTATTTATGTATCAAAGTCAGTAAAGAGTCTTTACTGACGTGGTGCATACAAAATTTTATCGCTAACAATTTGATATTGGTTTTAACACTTACTTACAATTTACAATTTAAGAACGTTTTTAAATTTTAGACATAATAAAATTTGCATGACAGTAATGACAGATGACTTTTGCATGATGGCCGCTTTCGATTTTTAATCGATATTTATCAATATTTAATAATTACCAAATCGGTAAAATTTTGATTTATTTTATATGAATATAATTACAAAATACTACGGAATTTCACTTTTTGACATAAATTTAATTAACAATGTCGCAAATTTTGTACAATATTTTTACTAATTAAATAATCGATTACTGCCATCGACCACTTACATTCAATTCCGATTAATCGCGGCAGGTAAAGTAAAGTTCGTCTTTCAGTACAATAAAGTGTTACTTTACTGCCGCAAATGGCGTAAAATGAGTACAATAATGAATGACTTTAGTGACGGTTAGCGAAATTTTTTTTTTTTACAAATTGTTCTAAATGTACATGTTCATTGTGAATAATGAATATTACCTTTACTTAGTACTTGTTTTACTTAGTCCTAAGCCTATCTACCTTTAGGTGTAAGTCTGGTTAAATTGAGTTTGGCGTTGTAGCCTCCATGCTTTAAGATCTTGTGTTAGATTTCTTGCACTTTCCAATGTCAATCCTTTCTTCTCTTTCTTACTTCTTTCCTGATTTTACCTACCCACGTAACGCTTGGTCTTCCTCTTTTGTTTTTCCCGTGCACTCTCGTTTCGAACACTCGTTTCGTTAGTTTCTCGTTCGACATTCTACACACGTGCCCGAACCATCTAAGTTCTCTACTATTTTTCATTGATTGGTTCTAGTTTTAGGTTTTCTTTGATTGTTTCGTTTCGTATTTTTCTCAGGAACCTCATTTCCATAGCATTGACTCTGGATTTTTGTCCTCCCGTTAATGTCCATGCTTCGCTGCTATACATGATTGTTGGTCTAACTACTGATCTAACGACTGCCGTTTTTTACTTTTTCCGATATCTCTTTTTCCCCAAAAATGTTGTTTTCATAGCATAGGCGTAACCAGGGGGTGGTTTTGGGGATTATAACCCCCTCCTTTTGGATGTAATTTGAGCTCTATATACGCTTAACACCATTATTATTCCATACCCCCCAGAGACCTTCAAGTAGATATAACCCCCCCCCCCTTAGGATCATCCTGGTTTCCTGGTTACACCTCTGTTTCATAGTGTTAAATAAGATTCCTGTTCATCCCATTCTCTCGTTTATTTCCACTTCTTTTTAAACGCTTTTATTTAGTTCAATAGATTGCGTCAAATCTTTGGATGTTAATTTGACTACCTTCTCTTCCATGCAAAAGAATGAAAATTTGCAGACATATGCATTCGCGGGAACAATACACTAATAGACAACAAAAAATTTTTGTTTATCTTTATTAATTGTTTAAATAAAAAAAAACGATTTTAATGGAAAAAGGCCTAAATTCACTTGTTTTTTACAATGTAGAAACTTGAAACTTTTACGGATTGTAGCTAATGATATAACCTATACATAATTTCACTTTTTACGTTAATTGTTTACGTTATGCGTCATAAATAAACAATAAAGTTTTAAATTTTGAACACTCATATATTTGTTTATACAGTACGATGCAAATGAAAGGAATAAATTCGTTATTTCGTAAAAAGGCGACTTTAAGGAAAAATCCCGAAAGAGGTCGATTTTTATTTTTAAATTACGATATTTTGACATACATGTCATAGTAGTGATGTTATCCATCTGGGCGCGACGACGTAATCGATGATTTTTTTAAATGAGAATAGTTGACATGCGATAGCTCATTTGAAAGGTCATTCAATTCTTTATTCAGTAATATAAAAATTTATATAATTATTTGTACAGGGTGTCCAAAAATAATTTTTTTATTAAATTATTTGACAAAAAAGAAGAATGTATGTAATTTATTATTAAACACTTTTCTTTAGTTCAATCGTTTGTATCAAATATTTAGACGTTAATTTGACTGCCTTTTCTTCAATGAAAATGAATGAAATTTGCAGACATATGCATTCGCAGGAACAA
Source organism: Diabrotica virgifera virgifera (assembly GCF_917563875.1). Classification (NCBI taxonomy): domain Eukaryota; kingdom Metazoa; phylum Arthropoda; class Insecta; order Coleoptera; family Chrysomelidae; genus Diabrotica; species Diabrotica virgifera. Next base: position 4,347,793 of record NC_065443.1, read on the forward strand.
TACACGAATAGTCAATAAAAAAATTTTTATGTTTATTAATTGTTTAAATAAAAAAAACACAATTTTAATGGAAAATGCTTAAATTCCCTTGTTTTTTACAATGAAGAGACTTGAAAGTTTTAGAGATTGTAGCTAGTTATATGAACTATACATAATTTCACTTTTTACGTTAATTGTTTACATTATGCTTCATAAATAAACAATAGATTAGATTTTTTTGCCGATTCCGACTAATTTTCATGTTTGTTAATCATGATATGTTTTATACATATATTTTAATAAACATGATGATATATTTTAATGTTTGAAAACTATAAGACTGAAAAGTAAAAAATAAAAAAATATAAAAAAAATTTTTAGGAAACGCTTTTCTTTAGTTACGAGTGACTAAAATTAAAAATATAAAAAAATCAACTAAAAAGCAAAAAATAAAAAAAATTCAAACACATTCGTTAAAGAAATGCGTGGGGCGCATCTTCATCGAATAAACGGTTTTCGCCCCACGCTTTTCTTTAACGAATGTGTTTGAATTTTTTGTATTTTTTGCTTTTTAGTTAATTTTTTTATAATATTTTTAATTTTAGTCACTCGTAACTAAAGAAAAGCGTTTCCTAAAAATTTTTTTTTTTATTTTTTATTTACCATTTGATTAAATTATTACTCCTAGGTATTTAAAATATTCCACTTGCTCTAGTTGTTTCCCGTCTAATTCTATTGCGTGTGTCTTCTTCGTATTTTAAATTATCATTGTTTTTGTTTTCTCTGTATTAATTTTCATATGTTTGATAATTCTTCTTCTAGAATTTCAAGATTGTTCTGTAAGTCTTCTCTGTTTTCTGCTATCAATACCATGTTGTCTGCAAATAGTAGCTCCGATAGTTGAGTCCGTTTCATTTGCCAGTATCCTAATGTTAGTTTTCTCATTCTTCTCTTGGCTTTCTTTATTGCTTCATCCAGTACCACTGAGAATAGCAGTGGACTCAACACGCATCCCTGTTTAACGCCTTGACTTGTAGTAAATTCTCTGGATTCGTTATTGGTTCTTATTGTATTTGTATTATTTTTTACATATCCTTTATTACTTCTATTATGTGTCTTGAATGAATATTACCTACTTCTTTCAAATGCATCTGTGCTCAGCGTTTGACATTAAAAACCCCCTCGAAGCTAGTTCAGCCGAAATCCACGAGAGGTCTACATTGTGAGGAAATTGTGAATCTCTCACAATTTTCACATATTGTTATTCAGTACAAACTACAGAACCTGTTGAGGTGCTCTAATCTAATCATAGAATGTCTCAAGATCATTGAATACCATATGAGCGTTTGTTTCTTTATTCCTGTATTTTTCCAATTTTATACACACTCAAGTCTGTCTATTGTACTTTCTCATTTGCATTGAAAACAAGATATCGTTTATAAGTTCTGGCTATTAACATTCTTCCGCAAATCTACAATACTTGATATCGCGCCAGTGCATTTGAGATATTTAATTCAAATCCAACTATGTATAAGGAAGATACAAAAATTACCATGATTTCATTTCCAAGAACGAGAAGTAGGTCAGTCGTTTCTTGGCTGTTATTTCGAACAACCTCCTATCGTGGAATAATATCTGCGTGTATAACTAGAAAGAAACATAAAAACTCACTCGAAAAACTTTCCTTTGCTTGCACTTTTCTTTGTGTAGTATGATGGAAGACGAAAGAAATACAGAATAAAAAGACTTGGTAAATATTAGTTTATACACTTCTCCAAGAGATTAACACAGCACCTTAAAAATGAGTCATTTTGGATGTCTTGAATTTCCTAAATCTGTCCGATTTAAGTGATTTTTTTAATAGGCTATAGACTTATTCTTAAGAGGAAACAGTAGCGATCAACAGGTAGCGAAAACGCGTTCCAAGATTGCGGCTGTAATTTTGAATATTTTTTCGAGATATTTGGCACACGTATTCGTAATATAAAGAATGGCGGTACAGAACCCAATTTGAAAAATATATTAATATGTGGAAATTACTCTGTAATTAAATACAATATTAAAAAAACGAGCCTGTACCGCCATTAAGATCAAAAAAATACACTTTCTTCAAATAAACTTTTTTATCCGATGCCTAGATTTTGTGTCATTTTGGAATAGTACTATTTCATTGGTAGTTCCAAAATGACACAAAATCTAGGCATCGGATAAAAAAGTTTATTTGAAGAATGTGTATTTTTTTGTTCTTCTTAATGGCGGTACAGGCTCGATTTTTTAATATTGTATTTAATTACAGGGTAATTTCCACATATTAATATATTTTTCAAATTGGGCTCTGTACCGCCATTCTTTATTATATTACGAATACGTGTGCCAAATATCTCGAAAAAATATTCAAAATTACAGCCGCAATCTTGGAACTGGAACGCGTTTTTGCTACCTGTTGGTCGCTACTGTTTCCTCTTAACAATATCGCTGTAACAATATTGTTGCTAGACAGGTCAATTGTCATTGTATACTGGGTGTACCAATCAAACTGTGATTTTTTCTCAAAGTTGACTACTCTAGCTCTCGAGTACTCAACTCTAGCTCTAGCATTTATAAAATACTGAAATTAAAACCGAACTGCAGCCTCACGTTTTCTTAACATTCTGTTTTTTGATTCATTCACTTATGTTGGATAATAAAAAAAGTTACGTACTTTAACAACTAGCCTTATTTTTCGTCAATACAGGGTGTTTTAAAATAAGTATGGCAGACTATAAGGGGTAATTCTGCATTACAAAATAATGATAGTTTGCTTTATAAACGTATGTCCGCAAATGCGTCGTTTCCGAGATAGGGGGTGTTAAAATTTACTTACAAACTGACGATTTATTTATTGCTCTAAAACCGATTAAGATACGCCAATGAAATTTTGTGGGTTTTAAAAGGTAGTTATTGCGCATTTTTTGATATACAATTAGGAATTTAATATTCACCATTGGCGCGCATACGGGTAATATGATCCTTATGTGCGCCAACGGTGAACATAAAATTCTTAATTGTATGTCAAAAAATGCAAAATAACTACCTCTTAAAACCCACAAAATTTCCTTTGCATATCTTAACCGGTTTTAGAGCAATAAATAAATCGTCAGTTTGTAAGAAAAATTTCAACGCCCCCTATTTCGGAAACGAAGCATTTGCTGTAATATATACGTTTATAAAGCAAACTATCATTATTTTTTCATACAGATATACCCCTAAAAGTTTGCCATACTTATTTAAAAACACCCTGTATTGATGAAAAACAAGGCTAGTTGTTAAAGTACCTAACTTTTTTATTATCCAACATAAGCGAATGAATCAAAAAACACAATGTTAAGAAAACATGAGGCTATAGTTAGGTTTTAATTTTAGTATTTTATAAATGTTGGAACATTCCACAGGGTGACGCGAACTTTGAGAAAAAATCACAGTTTGATTGGTACACCCGGTATACCTACAATGACAATTTACCTGCCTAGCAACAATATTATTACGGCGATGTTATTAAAGAAAAAGGCTATAACATATTTAAAAAAATCATTAAAATCAGAGAACAGGTTTAGGAATTTCGAGACATCAAAAATGACCCATTTTTAAGGTGGTGCTTTAATTGCTTGGAGTAGTGTATATTATTGATTTTCTTTATAATTAGGAGATTCTATTGTCTGTTTTTAAACCAAGAGGAGTAATTCAAATTTATGTCCAACCGCAGGCAAGTTTACTCGACTGTAATGAAATTTTGACACTAATGACATTTATGAAATTTTGACACGACTGGTATTTCATAGTTATATCGTAGATTTTTGGTGTTTTCTGCGTTATTCCTTTAAGTTTTAGATTTTTAGTCTACTTTTATATAAAAACAGTTGTTTTTAGAACTCTTTAGCGACGTATTAGTATAATATAGTATGTATGGATTACCGTCGAAGGCCGATATGATCAAGCAAAAAAGAAGTATTAAGTATTTGGCGATTTTTCTAGTGACTTTCTTGGGTGTGAATCTGTTTTTTAGTTTACTCCTCCTGGTTTAAAAACCAACCATATTGAAAATGGTTATTTATTTTTACAAACCATAGTATTTAATTATCACGTAAGGCTTGTCTTGTCAACAACATTATGAACTCTTCCACCGACAAAGTGACAAGTGACTCACTGTTTCTTGTTTCATGAACGCGAGAAACAAATATGTAGACAGAATAAACTGTTCTTAGTTTGTCTATTTCGTGCAGTAGCTTGGCTAAACACTTCCTGTTTCTTGCAATATTAATTTCTTGCACAAGTAATTCAAAGATAGTTATTTCACGGTTACGAAGTGAAGTATGTAAACTGTAGGTGTAAAGCACAGTTGTTCGTTTTGTACTGCTACATCCGTATCGTGTTGGACTAACAAGTCTATAGTCTATTTAAAGAAATATGCTTGTTCCTCCGTTAATAATTATTTCATAGTAAATTGTGTAGTACATATTTAGTTTTACAAAATATCTTGATCTTTGTCTATTTTTTCTTTTTCATGTGAAATTGAAGAAGTTTGACAATAATTATTATCATCCCAATTTGTATCTTTGATAACTGTGATTTAAACAGATTAGCGGAACTACAGCTAATCAATCAGTTAATCGTCTTAACCTCCTCAACAACCTTGGCTGTTATACGTTCTCAACACAAGTTTTGAAGTTATACTTCTTTAGGTGCGATTGGGAAAATGTTATGATTGGGAGTAAATGTGCATGAATTCATCAAAAATGTTTGGCCCTACGCCTACGCGCAGATGAATGACAGCGGATACGTTATACGTTTGCTCTGATTGGGCATTCCAATGACCTGTCAAAAATTATTCAATGGCGGCTATGGGTAATCAAATGTGTATTATAGTTTTTATTGTTGTGAACAGAAACAAAAGTAGGTTTATAGTTGTAGTGACTTTTTAAATAGTTTTTAAAGGCAACAGGAACTTAACTGTAAATGTTTTAGTATTGTAATAAAAAGATTATATACCTATGTAAAATGATTAATTATTTATATGGGAAATAAACCACAATTAAAATGAAAAAAATAATTTTATTAACGTTTCGACGCCCAAATCGGGTGCCGTTGTCAAAATACAAAATATTACTAAAATAAACTAAAGTGTTGTTGCTAAGCAAAAAAATTCTTCTAATAATTTATTTAATCTCACTCATTTATATTGGCAATTCAGACATATATTATACATTTTAAAGTAGAAGACTTTAAAATGATGTTGCCAATATTTATGAGTTGCCAATATTCAGGAACGCAACTCATAAATATTGGCAATATCATTTTAAAGTCTTCTACTTTAAAATGTATAATATATGTCTGAATTGCCAATATAAATGAGTGAGATTAAATAAATTATTAGAAGAATTTTTTTGCTTAGCAACAACACTTTAGTTTATTTTAGTAATATTTTGTATTTTGACAACGGCACCCGATTTGGGCGTCGAAACGTTAATAAAATTATTTTTTTCATTTTAATTGTGGTTTATTTCCCATATAAATAATTAATCATAAAAAATGCCACAAGGAAATAGCTTCAGAACAATATCCTATGTAAAATGTTGTATGGCTTCGATTTATACAATTTGATTTCCAACAAAATTTCTACCAATCTTCATCTAATATATTTTTTTCTTACTCTATGTTTGGTTGTATTTTAATATTTTAATTCCACAAAAATCAAATTAATTTCATTAATACAGACAATAAGCAAATATGACCAACTATCAAATAGTTTAAAATATGCAGTTGGCGTGTCTAATTGGGTGCATTTTAACGTGCTTGATTCACAACCTAATATACACGGGCTCGATCCCCAATGCAAATTTTTATTTTTTTATTTTTGAAATTATACTTCTTTAGGCGCGGTTGGGAAAAATTTATTGGGAGTGATTTTTTATAAAAATTACAGTATGAAGTACGCGCACACTCACAACTTGAAGTTAGTTGCTAATTATTTCAAGTTACGTAATAGTTATTTATGTACCAAGTCAGTAAAGTGATTCTTTATCGAACGAGTCTGATATTACGAGAAGAGCGAGCGTAGCGAGCGAGTCTTTACTGACGTGGTGCAAACAAAATTTTATCGCCAACATATATTTTTTAATTTAATGTCGTCCGAACCAATGGGGTTATAAACGACAACAATGGAAAGTACATATTAAAAATAAAAAGAGATTATAATGTTAAGTAGATACATATATGTACTAACAAAAAGTATACCTGAAAAATTTGTGATACAATTAAATGTCTTTTATTCCTATTTCCGTTAAAAACTGTATGATATTCTTGATAATTTGTATTCTCTCTAAGAAACTCAGATGTCCCTGGGAAAGTTGAGTTTACTTCTCGGTTACTGGTATATTTGAAAATCGGTTAAGATATGTTTTATTGATATAAAATAATATTTGCCTACATAATTTAATATTGGTTTAACACTTACTTGCAATTTACAATTTAAGAACTTTTTAAATTTTAGACGTCATAATAATTTCATGGCAGTGATGACAGATAACTTGCAAGATGGCCGCGTTCGATTTTTAATCGATAGTTATCAATATTGAATAATTACTAAATCAGTAAAGTTTTAGTTTATTTTATATGAATATAATTACAAAATACTACAGAATTTCACTTTTTGACATAAATTTAATTGATAATATCGCAAATTGCGTACAATATTTTTAATAATTAAAGTAAATAAATTTTAAGTCCACTCAAATACTCGCCATTCGATTACTGTCATCGACCACTTACATTCAATCTCGGTTAATTTGATTAATCGCGGCAGGTAAAGTAAAATTGTTCTTTCAGTACAATAAATTGTTACTTTACTGCCGCAAATGAGAGCAAATGAGTAAAATAATGAATGACTGAAGTGACGGGTGGCGATAAATATATTTATTATACATAATTTTTGTGTCTGTGGATTTGTGTTCATTCTGAATAGGATAATTAGTGTTAAAATATGATGAGAATAAAATTAAAAATTTCTGTAGAAAATATGATGTTTTTTAGATTTTCTAGGATTCATCGAGGGTAAAGCAATTGCGAGGAGGCTACAGTTCATAAAAATGACGTATTAACGTTATTTTTAATTTTTGGTATTTTTTTAAGTATGTATTAAAACTAGTTTCATATTTGAATAAAATTACAATTAAACTGTTTAAAGTATATTGATTTCGTTGAAATCATATAATAGAAGTATAACTTCTTACGTGCCTACAAAGTACACATACTCTTTTTTTTTCAGTTATACATGTCGAATCGGACAACTTTTCTATTTCGGAAAAAATTCGGGAGGGAGGGAGTTTCGTAAATATAGAGGTTTCTAAACTTTGGTGCGTCCGACAACTAGAGTACCTTTAAAAATTTGTCGGGCAATATTACCAGCAAATTGTAAATATCTTTATCAAGCAATCCTACAAAAAAAATCATCATTTTTGACTTCATGGAGCGCCCCCACAGGGCCGCATCATAAAATTTATACCCTCATAGCTGATTTTTGCAGGATTGTTTGATAAAATAGAAAAGTTGTCCGATTGGAAATGAATAACGGATTAAAAATGTCTCATGAGGGAGGTAATAATTTTTTTAATGGTGAGCCCAAGGACTAAGAACTTTAATTTCATAAATTCCTTCTTTTATTTCTATTTGATATATATTTGAACTATCATTTTCTTGATACGAAAAACTGTACACTTATCGCATCTAATAAAATCAGTCATTGTTCTTTGCTTCCCGTTATCAAGTTTTCTCAGTATCTCATCGCCGCATCCATTACAACGACTGCACTCTGCATTGGTTGGAAAAATTCATCATTATCAGCTTGAGCGAAATGAGTACATGACCTTTAGAAAGGAAGTGTGTGGTAAAAGGGGACTTGAAATAAATGCACTCATGTCGATAGTTTCGGTCGAATAACTACGTCATGGCTTATAATTTTACCACCAGTGTTATTTTAGTAGACACTAGAAAAATGGCATTGGCGAATTTTTAATAATAAATTATCTAATCTTATAAAATCCTAATGCGACAAGTCACGCAGTCTGTCCGGTACGGTTTCGATATGTAAACATTGAATGACGTTTAATAAATGTCATTTTATTTTGTTATATCTTTGTTATAACAGTTCCAGATCAGGGCCGCCGAGAGGGATGAGCGGGTCCCCGGCAAAAAGTGAAGTGCGACAAAATTGTTTAATTTTTATAGAAATAAAATTATCAATAATAAATGATCAGAAACATTTAGTTTTAAATATAAATTAACAAAAACAGTTAACCGATCCTGTATTCACCAGTACTGTGCAAAATATTCTTAACGCAATAACGACGTTAAGAAGTAATGATTCCTATTTGAGGTGTTTAAATTTATTAAATAAATCTATTGAAGAAAGTTGAGATTCACCAATATTATCCTTGTTTATCGCTCTCAAATGAAAAATATCATCTATTAATTCTCTACTGATGTGTTCTTTATAAAACTCGCGCAATATGTCATTTTTTTTTATCAATATAAATATGACAATATTAAATATTTCTCAGCGAAATAAATATTGCGTCGGGCTCAAATTATCAGTCGACCCACTACTAGGCCCAGACAAATCATCAAAAAATCTCGTAGGCTTCTTACGCCATTTTTATTTATTTGATGTAAATTCTGGATTTACTCCATAATTGCTGATGACTAACTTCTTCTAGAAGTTACGAAGATTCATCAACAATGGAAGACCATGAATTTCTAATTTTTTGTAAATCTTCTAGAAGTCCTGATGTAATTTTCTCCATTGTTTGGTCGACGCCGGGCCCCTTACATCGCCGGGCCCCTTACATCGCCGGGCCCCGGTAAAATGTACCGGCTGTACCGCCTTCTCGACGGGCCTGACTCCAGAATGACTCAATCGATTAGCTAATTTCGATTTTAAAACATTTGTAGAAGTCCAAGGAAGGTTTAAAAGATGAGAAAATGTGATGAAATTGTAAAGAAAATACTAAAAACAGCAGTTATTGTCATATACACAAAGTTATATTTATATGACGCTCCTTTAAATTTACCTCGCTCAACCTGCAGCTAACTTCGGCCTATTTACTTTTTTAGGTTTTCCGTCAAATCCATGCTTTTGGCACTTTGTTTGATCTAAATATGGTATTTATAATTATTGTTTCATTAAATTTATAAATTATTAAAATGTATTGCATTAATGCACAAACTTGAATTTTCAACTTTATCGCAGAGAAAATGTTGAAAAATAGTTTTCCACCTACCCCTACCGAAAGTATACTTTTCCTGACCTGATTGTAGGGAGCAAAGTCGTACTTTTCCTCCCTAGGGAAGAAAAGTAAAAGTGACGTCATGGAATGTCATTGATGAAATAACTTATTAACGCCCTGTACAATATTCTATTATCTATTACGTAAGTATCTATGCACTTTAACGTTTATTTATAGAACACCTTGTATTTTGTATTTTGTAGAATGGTAAAAAACAGTAAATTGTTATTTTGACTTAACAATGTTTACATTAATAATAATTTGACTTATACTTGACAGTTGACAGTTATAATGTACCTACTTGTTAGTTTTAGTTCTCTAAGCTTTGTTTTTAAACCAAGAGGAGTTAAAAAAACAGATTCACACCCAAGAAAGTCACTAGAAATATCACCAAATACATCTTCTTTTTTGGTTGATCATATCGGCCTTTGACGGTAATCCAAAAATATTATATTATGCTAATACGTCGCTAAAGAGTTCTAAAAACAACTGTTTTATAAAAAGACAGACTAAAAATCTAAAAATTAAAGGAATAACTCAAAAACAAAAAGAAAAAGAATGTGTGTGTACTTTGTACGCACGTAAGAAGTTATACTTCTATTATATGCTTTCAACGAAATAAATATATCTACTTAAAACAGTTTATTTGTATTTTATTTAATTATTAAACTAATTTTGATATTACCACTTTCAAAAAATTTGTATTTAAACAATATCAAAAATTAAAAAAAAAAAAGAAAAAAAGAATCTCCGCGATGCGAGGCTTTGTGTACACGACCTCTCGGACGTAATTACAAACCACGGTGACAAATAGATCAAGTGATGTATAAAAATATAAAAATGTTTAATATTCTTACTCCCCAGGAAGACAAATCCAAAGACACAAAAATTATAATAAATATATGTATTTACTAAAAACACTAACATATTATTCTTTTCAAACCTTATTTGCGCTGATGCACACATAACTTGAATGATTTAGCAACTAACATACTGTCTTTGTGCGCATGCGCTCAAAATAATAAAAATTCACTCTCAATCGCGCCTAAAGAAGTATAACTTCAAAAATACAAAAAATCGCTGATATGACTTAATTAACCTATGAAATGCCAGTAGTGTCAAAATTTAATAAATGTCATTAGTGTCTAAATTTTATAACAGTGGCGTAAACTTGCCTGAGGTTGGACCAATTATAAACAAGCTTTACGGCGCGGGAAATTTGAATTACTCCTCTTGGTTTAAAAACAGACTATAATAGATTTTGTCAGTTAGTTACATAAATAAATTATTTAAAAACGAATAAGTTACTTGTTATTAATTTGAGGAAGGTGGAGAAATCATATGTATAACATGGGAGTAATATAATATATAACAAGCGCCTGCCTTTGGATCGAAAAAATCCGAAAGCTTGTGGGTTCGAATCTCACCAGGGTCAGAAATTTTTCATTTGTTGATTTATTATTAATTAATAAATGAATATAGTTTCTGTCCTTGTGGGATCGGTACTCACCGGAGGGACCGCAGACGTTCGGATACAATTAGCGTCTCTTTGCAAAGACAATGACGTCGACTTTGCAAAGTAACAAGACACTTACTCAACATACACTCTACACATGACACTAATACTCATGTTGTGACTGGCTGAATGACATAAAGTCCATGCCATTAAAAAAACAACATGGGAGTAAAGTGCCTTTTCCTCTCTTGAATGATTACTTATGAATCTTCATTCTCGGGAGGAAAAGTTAGCACTTTCCTCCCTTGTTATACAAATAGCTATTTAATTATTGTAAGTAAACAATGTTTTAAATTTATTTTTAATTTTCGATATTGTCAAAAATAGAGATATTCTTGAGCAAAGAGCACATTTTTTACACACTTTCTATACAACTAATAGAATTTGATATCTGATGGAATATTGTAAAAATCTTGTTCCTTAGACTTTACAAATATTTCAAAAGATAGCCAAATCAATCTAGTCCTTCTCGAGTTATAAAATAAAAAGATATGAGTCAGAAAAAATGAATGGTATCAAATAAAATTAAACGGTGCCAGAAGTTTTTTCATGTTCGAAAATCTGATGTATTGAATGTATTGAAATAGTATGAATTACTTGTTCAGTTTACCAGTTAATTTGTTTATAATAATTAAAAAAAGGAATTAGGAAAATATTTAAAGGAAAGCTATGAAATGGAATGTGGATAAAAATACCAAATATAGTATAGAACTAGAGAAGATGTACGGAGAACCGAATATCGTAGGGATCATAAAATCAGAAAGACTGAGATGGTTGGGACATATACAAAGGATGCCAAGCACGGGACTACCTTAAAGAATATTAACGGGATAAATGGGGAAAGAAGAAGAAAGGTAGGCCGAAAACAAAGGTGAAAAAAGGATGTTAAAAAATACACAGAACTTAAAATATCTCCGATTGCAAAAATGTGTACAGCACAATACAATATCTGATTGTATTGTGCAGTAGAAGTTTATCATTGACCACACGTCTAAGGCTAAGGCTCCACGGGCGAGAAATTCACGCTAGCAGTAGCCGTAAAACGAACTTAAGGTTCCACGGAACGGAATAGGAATAGCCGAACTGAACCGACTACGCACAAGTCCTGTAGTCGGTACAGTTCGGCTATTCCTATTCCGTTCTGCGGAACCTTAAGTTCGTTTTGCGGCTACTGCTAGCGTCAATTTCCAGCCCGTGGAGCCGTAGCCTAAGAGTATTGAAGTGCTACGTCTGGTCCGTTTTGTTATATCGATGTGAAACTTGGACAACAAAATGAAGAATCTAACCAAATTAGAAGCGTTTGAGTTGTGGTGTTACCGTCGCATGCTCAGAATCCCGTGGACAGCACACATATCCAACAAACGTGTGCTGGAGACCGTGCACAAAGAGCGAGAATTGATCAACATCATAAAAATGAGAAAGGTTCAATACTTCCGACATATTGTCATAAATAAGTGTGATGTTAATGCCTTCTGGTCCCAATTAATTAAAATTCTTATTTCTATTCAAATACATATATTTTCGGTTTACCATATCAATGACTAAATCATAATAACTTGTTTATAATCGCGACCTATCCTAAACGTGAATACATACTTGCTAACTACAACAATAATCATATTGATTATATACACCTTTAAATAATAACAAACATGACAATCCAATGTTACTCGCGCTTATTGAATCCAAGAACAGATACTACATCGATTAATGATTTTGAATGAGTTTTAAACATATTTTATACAGAATGTCCTATTTTATAATACATAATGGGAGGACCTAAATATCGCCTACTCCGGTTGATAATTCAGATCAAAATCTAAGCAAAAAGGTGGGTTGGAAGAAAACAACTGTCTTGACTGCGTAACATTAGACAATAGGGAACTTGCACATTTTTTTTATTACATGATATTGTTCAGATTTGTTTAAAAATGAGATTTCCAAAAATTTCACGCTTAAAAAACTCATAATAACTTAGAAGTGCAAGTTTAAGGTCTTCTGTATTTTAAAATAGTTCAAACGTCCCGTGACGTCACACAGTTTAATTTTACGGTTATATGTATTGATGTGATCTTGATTATTGATATGAGATAATATTCTTATATGTCATTTAATTTAATCAATGCATTTATAATAATCTAATTAATTTACCAGATCACATATCAATATGTTTTCAATCTCAGGGCGAATTATAAAATTAATTACTTACTCTCGTGGCTTCTAAGTATTTCTCAATGGTTCCTAATCGGGATAGGAAAGAAAAGAGTAAAATAATACACACATATGGGTTACAATTATAATAAAAATATTGTTTATTTTATTTAAATGGCAATCACTGCTTAATATTTGCTAGATCTTATTTTTCTTAAACATAACATTTACAAATGGGAATCTTATTTCCTTTTGGTTTCCAATTGAAAGTTTTTATTAACATTTAACTATTAGGATTTATTAGCAACAATTCTATTTAAGTTTGATGAAGCTTTTCTGATATTATTTATTATGTTCTTCAATTTATAATGTGGTATTTAATACGAAAAACCCATACATTCATGTCCAAACAAATGAGACTGACCTTTTTCTGGTGAACTGAGAATGTCTTCACACAAGACCCGTTTCCTGCTATCCTTGGCTGCGATCAAAACCTCGTCCTGGCTTCCAGTAATGTTCTCCTTTGAAAACTAGCTCGTATAGCTCCCGTTCCTGCTTCTGTCGTGATGCCGTGTTTCTACCTTTTTCGAAACTGCAATCAGCTACCGGGACACTCTTGGCTCAAGGAGGTTCTTTTACTCTCAACCTGGCCTACCTCTCGTTCCACGATAGATACTCCACACTCACGGAACTACACCGGCTTTCTCACTCTCCGTACACTACCGTCTACTACTGGACTTCACTTCTCGACAGCTCAAAACATTCTGATCTCTATTTGTCATTCATTCCCCTACTTTCTAAATATCCCTTTCAGATTCACAAATCAACCTTCCACCACCAACTCTCATTCGCAGTCTTCCTCAAAACCAATTTTTAATCTTTCTAAATATGCTTAATGGATTTCAAAGAAAATAGTTAATTCCCATTCTAAAATTACTTTCTACTATTTACAAAATTTAATGACCTATTCTCTATTTCCACTAAGTCTTATTTAGCATCGGCTAATGATCGAACCTTCCGCGAACAACGATAATGACCTATTATCGATTTCACTTGAGTTTTATTTAGCATAGGCTAATGATCGAACCTTCCGCGAACAACGATAATGGTACGCGCCATTCACTTTGTTTTTTCTAAGCGTATTGTCCCGAGTTCCGTAAGCTTTTTCTAATCACTTCTTAAAATTAAATATAACAATTTGTTGTATACAGGTTGTTCTAAATTTATATGCCCGTGGTTGAGAAAATTGAAAATATTTTATATTAAATTGAATTCTGTCTATAATTATCCAAATTTAATTTTCATATCAAATAGAAATATAACAAATCCCCGCCTTGTATTCGATAAAATTTATCTGCATTTTTAAATAAATTTTCTCGAGGCAAAACCAACTCCCTGTATATTTCCTTACTTTAATCTACGTCTTATACCCCTTCTTCTTGTATTACTCTAATTAGTCCCACCTGTAGAGTAATTGTTTCCTTATTTTCAGTGTCCTCATCCTGTGTTAGAGTGTCGGCTATTATGTTGTCTTTCCCTTTTTCCCACATCAATCTTTTGTCTTTCTTCTCAGATTCTTCACACATGTTTACCGTGCATTCTGCATCCTCGTTTGCATATACCTCCTCTTCAAATACCACTGTTTCAATCATATTCTTTTCACTTTCATTTTTTAGCTTTATTTCTTCTTCTCCTGAGCTCATCTCTTCTTTTGAGGAATCCCAGTTTTCTTTTGCTTTTGATACTCTCAATTTTTCTTCTTCAGGGCTCAACTCTTCTTTTGAAGAGCCACAGGTTTCATTTTCTTTTGTCTTTTTCTGACTTTTTCTCCCTTTTCTTCTTTGTCCTTGCTTCGTTGCCAAATTCATTTCCACTGTTTGTTCTTTACCTGATTCGTCTGTATTTTGTTTCTCCTGTTCCTTGTCCTGTTCTTCTTCTTTTTCTTCTGTTAGATTCATCGTATTATTTTTAAACTCTATCACTACATGTTTTTCTGCCAATTCGTCAACTCCTACTATCATGTCATGTGACATGTTTGGCATTATTACACATTGTAGTGCATACATCTTCTTACCCAGTCGTACCATTACTCGTATGCCTTCATTTATAGTTGCCAATGTCCGTTTGTTTGAGCCCACTAAATTTACCCTAGGTATTTTGTAAATTAAATTTGTTAAGTTAACTTCTTCTTTTAGGCTATTTATGAATGGCACTGGGTGTAATCTTTTTACATCCCCGCCAAACCTTATCTTCACGTCATCTGTGCTATGTAAAACCATTTCTCTTCTTTCTCCTACATTTTGTTGCGTCCGGTTTTCGGTGACTTGTTTTTCTATTTCTGTGATTCTTTTTTCCACTTCTTCTCTGTCTACTTGAATAGCATTTTTCAACTTATTTTCCAAATTTTCTATTTCCTTTTTCTGGCAATTCGTTATTTCCTTTATTTTGCTTTTGATTTCTTTTTGATTGTCATCCAGTTTTTGTTGTATTTCATCCATTTTCTGTTCCATTCTTTGTGAATGGATTTGCATCATTTGTAATAATTTATCTATTCCTGATAATTCTTGCTGTTCTGATGCCATGATTGTCGTGTCTAAAATATCTTCTTGGTCTGAATTATTCTCTTGATTTGAATGTTCTTTTTGTTTTTTGTTGTCTTTGCTTTGGCTTCTTGTCACAGACATTTGTTTTCAAGAAGTACTGTCCCCGCCAAATATGAAATTTTACTAGTATGTTACCAAGACGACTTTTTCTCACCCAAATATTATAAATTGTCAATAAATATATCAAATGTAAATATCGTAAAAATAAAATATTAAATCAGTTATGTAAAATTTGTACCTAAAGAGATCTAAAATTTTATGTTATCAAATGTAAGTATCTCACTTTTTACCACAGGCATATAAATTTTCAAATACCGGCTTTACTCTTTCTATCCTTCAAATTTGCCACTAGAAATACTTTACAATGCTTTCCACGTTGGACGACAGTTGATGTGATCTTGATTATTGATATGAGATAATATTCTTATATGTCATTTAATTTAATCAATGCATTTATAATAATCTAATTAATTTACCAGATCACATATCAATATGTTTTCAATCTCAGGGCGAATTATAAAATTAATTACTTACTCTCGTGGCTTCTAAGTATTTCTCAATGGTTCCTAATCGGGATAGGAAAGAAAAGAGTAAAATAATACACACATATGGGTTACAATTATAATAAAAATATTGTTTATTTTATTTAAATGGCAATCACTGCTTAATATTTGCTAGATCTTATTTTTCTTAAACATAACATTTACAAATGGGAATCTTATTTCCTTTTGGTTTCCAATTGAAAGTTTTTATTAACATTTAACTATTAGGATTTATTAGCAACAATTCTATTTAAGTTTGATGAAGCTTTTCTGATATTATTTATTATGTTCTTCAATTTATAATGTGGTATTTAATACGAAAAACCCATACATTCATGTCCAAACAAATGAGACTGACCTTTTTCTGGTGAACTGAGAATGTCTTCACACAAGACCCGTTTCCTGCTATCCTTGGCTGCGATCAAAACCTCGTCCTGGCTTCCAGTAATGTTCTCCTTTGAAAACTAGCTCGTATAGCTCCCGTTCCTGCTTCTGTCGTGATGCCGTGTTTCTACCTTTTTCGAAACTGCAATCAGCTACCGGGACACTCTTGGCTCAAGGAGGTTCTTTTACTCTCAACCTGGCCTACCTCTCGTTCCACGATAGATACTCCACACTCACGGAACTACACCGGCTTTCTCACTCTCCGTACACTACCGTCTACTACTGGACTTCACTTCTCGACAGCTCAAAACATTCTGATCTCTATTTGTCATTCATTCCCCTACTTTCTAAATATCCCTTCCAGATTCACAAATCAACCTTCCACCACCAACTCTCATTCGCAGTCTTCCTCAAAACCAATTTTTAATCTTTCTAAATATGCTTAATGGATTTCAAAGAAAATAGTTAATTCCCATTCTAAAATTACTTTCTACTATTTACAAAATTTAATGACCTATTCTCTATTTCCACTAAGTCTTATTTAGCATCGGCTAATGATCGAACCTTCCGCGAACAACGATAATGACCTATTATCGATTTCACTTGAGTTTTATTTAGCATAGGCTAATGATCGAACCTTCCGCGAACAACGATAATGGTACGCGCCATTCACTTTGTTTTTTCTAAGCGCATTGTCCCGAGTTCCGTAAGCTTTTTCTAATCACTTCTTAAAATTAAATATAACAATTTGTTGTATACAGGTTGTTCTAAATTTATATGCCCGTGGTTGAGAAAATTGAAAATATTTTATATTAAATTGAATTCTGTCTATAATTATCCAAATTTAATTTTCATATCAAATAGAAATATAACAGTATTTATATTTATGGTTATATTTTGGTGTATTCTTTTTTTCTTCTTTAGTTTATTGGCCTCCACCTACTTGGGTATTTGGACAGCTCATCGTCGCGGAATAAGGGAAAAATATTTATAATCTAATGACATTTATCGTATGTCATTGTAATAATATATACCAGTTTGTTGATGTTGGAGTTTGATACAGTTTTTGAAGGAAAGGAAAGAAAGAAGGTTTACTATGGAAAATAAAAGAACACACCATAAGTGTTGTTTAGTGCCATTTTCTGAAAGTACAAGTTTTCTATGGATTAAAAATAGTTCAAACGATCAAACGTATTTTCTATTGATGTTGATAATGTCTAATTTAAAAGTATATACAATTTTGTTTACTTTGTTGGTGCCGAATGTAAACATATAATTGTGAGATTTGTTAAAGACAATCGTAATAAAAGTCCGTTTGATGTTTAACAGTTTTAATTAATAAAATAGATAACTAAATTATAAATTATAGATACTATTAAATTGACGAAATGTACAAGTGTTTGTGTAATTGCAACTAAAATTTTACGTGTTCTTATTCTTAGAAATGTATTTATAGATAATAATTTGCGTCTAATCAATATTATAACCGTCTTGCCATAATACCCGTTTATATTCGTCTTTTTCTATTATCCCAAAGAACACGCCCGTCGCGTTTCTCATGTTAAAATCGACTGACCCTCGCATCCCTACGCTAAAACAAATTCTCTTAATACCTCTAATCTCCTTTTTCCGTTTTAACCTATTAAGATTGGATCAAAGTATGTACCGACTTTTTCCCAATAAACGAAAACTATTAAAATTAGTCAAGGCGGCTACTTGCCCATCTTGCGTCTTTGATAACTCCGATTTCAAATCCCCAAGCCAATCCGCACATGTGTTCGGATGCGTGAGACTCTTATTTCGTTTTCGTAATAATAATTAAGAGAAAAAATATATACAGGGGTCTTAAAAATTAAGGTAAAATATTTACAAAATTCTACATAATCATGTCACGACGCGTTTTGGGCTAGCTGCAATAATTTTAACGCTGTACTTAACTGCCGTTAAACGGTCGTGCACTATAATGCCGTTAACAGCTATGACGTCATTCTTATGATGCGTTTGACGGCATTTTCTTCGGCTGCCGTTCGCTTGGAGGCTGGCCATCTTAGTATCAATTTCTGATAAATAATTTATTAATATTAAAAGATTTTCGTATAAACGAAAAAGAAAACAAAGTGAAGTATTAATAGTTATTTATGATATAAGTGTTAAAAGTACACGTTTAAGGCACGCATGTGAAAGTTTGCAAAATGAGCGAAAGCGAGTTCTGCAATTCACATGAGTGCCTTAAAAATGTACTTTTTAACACGCATATCATACAATATTTTTTCTACAAACGTAATTACAGGAAAATATCTACAAAAACTTTTACTTGAACTTTACTGACATTCCAATTTTATATTTTTTTGACATTACATCAAAATTGCATATACGGTCAATACGAACTGCAGTGCCTTAAACATTTTTTTTGCACGATTGATCATTTTTGACTGTTTACCGTGACAGATTTTACGTCAGTAGGTGACATTTACTAGCAACTCGACGGTAAGTAATCCAACTCGACGGTAAGTACTCCAACTCGACGGTAAGTAATTCACTTACCGTCGAGTTAAAAAATCTCTTAATTTTAATTTATTTTTTGAAAGAATAAAGAAAACTAACGAATTATTTATTAATATTGAAACTTATGGTACAATTTGTTAAATTATTTAATTGCGGAACACCCTTCTTCCCAAGCCCGTTCAATTTCTTCAAATTCACTTTCGCTCATATTTTAATTTATAATAATCAAAATTGTAGGGGAAAGGAGGGTAAGATGGAAGGATAGGGCAAGATGGAAATTACCTATAAAACCCGAACTGCGCAATAAAGCGCCCGGATCCACACTCACACAGATGCAGGCGAACCTCTTCCATTTACAAACGACGGCTCAATCAGTTCAGGTCAGCTAATGAGTGTACACGCTTCCTTCTTATTTTTGCAGTTAAATATTACGCAATTATTGAATTTTTGTGATCCGATTATTTAAACAAGGTGTATAATATTATTATTATGCATTTATACAAAGTATCTACTAGGTACAGGTTATCTGAATTGATATTTAAATAAGAGAAATAATAAAGCATTTTTAAAATATTGATATTTTTATTGGAAAGGGGCATATGGGCAAGATGGAAAATTGCAACTTAGGGCAAGTTGGAAGATAATAGTTAGGCAAAAATATCAGCAAGGAAATAGGAACCTGCGAGAATAAAAGAAAAGGTAAAGGAAAAGGGACAAAAACAGAAAAAGTTAAAAATATTATACAACATTTAGAACAGTCTTCACAAAATGATGTGTTCTTTGTATGTGGTGAACGTTATGTTGAACCACCCACAGAGGACTGGGTACAATGTCCTGTATGTAATGGTTGGGCACATGAATTGTGTACCGACACAGAAGATGGCAGTTTTATGTGTGTAAACTGTAAAATGTAGTGCTTTCCTCTACATTCCATCTTGCCCGAACAAGCTTTCCATCCTGCCCTCAGGGTAAGGGCAAGATGGAATTTTTGACATTATTTTTTAATTACTCATAAAAAAAATTCTACTTATTATTAATAATATTTAATGGCTGACTTTTGTAACTGTATAAGGTCTCTTTAAAGAATGATTAAAATGAAAGTTTTGTATTACGTTGTTTTATTTTTTTACACATCATAAAGTTAAGCCTTCCATCTTGCCCTCCCTTCCCCTACTTAAAATTATTGACAACTAAATAAAAACTCACTTCTCCATTGTTGTTATGCACCCTAGTTACTACCTAACAACCAAAGTATCTATCTTGATAAAATGAATGAAACTGGTCAATATGACGAAAATGTTTAATTTTATAATTTATAATGGTATCAATCGTGCAAAAAACGTTATAAGCATGTCGAACGTTAAGGGTAACCGATCTCAGACAATAATTTGGAGTCGTCGCTCCGCTTCTCCTCCAAACAATTGTCTTCGATCGGTATAAAACCCTTACCGTTCTCCATACTTAATATACTATAAAGCACTAGTGCCTTA
Source organism: Diabrotica virgifera virgifera (assembly GCF_917563875.1). Taxonomy (NCBI): domain Eukaryota; kingdom Metazoa; phylum Arthropoda; class Insecta; order Coleoptera; family Chrysomelidae; genus Diabrotica; species Diabrotica virgifera. Next base: position 4,368,280 of record NC_065443.1, read on the forward strand.
AAGTAGCATTTTTAACGCTCGTATGGAGTGCTAAAAATTGCATTTTTAACACGGTTGTAGAAAAAACGTATTTTAATTATGGGTAATGATAAAAATACGTAATTAAATTAGTCTTTATTTATTGTAAAACCTGTTGTAAACTAAGGAAAAAAAATTATTACAGAAATTTAATCCTTTCTTTGGAATAGAACCCTGGATTTATTTGGAAATGTTTTGGGGTTCCTTTACTTTTGAGGTATCATGATTGTGCTGAGATTGAATTGACGTTATTTCTAACGCATTTCGATCTTACGATGCCTTGAATCGTACATGTACTGAACAATCTTCTTTTAATGTCCAAAACTGCCGAATTTTTTTTCCCACCGCTCTTGAACTTCCTTCCACCATGACTGCATGCATAAACAAGTTGATAATATATTAAAGAGCTTTCTATCGGCCTCTTAATTTTACGGCTTGCAATAGTACGTGCATCTCGTTTCCAAAACGTGGTAAATGTACTTTCTCCAAGTTCCGAGATGGCTTTTTTTGCATCGGCAAATGAGGAAAATGTATCGCCAACTTTTAACAGCATTGACATATGTACTAATACTTAACCTAACTAAAAGCACCATTATTTAGAAAACGAACGGACGCCCAATAATGACACTTACCTAAGTCATTCAAGTTTTCCAAATTCAAACTTATTATTCCCACAATAATTAACAATTAGGTATAAATATAAAGCTTATAACTATATACTGAGACGGGCAGTATAATAAAATAAGATAAGAGAATCGTCAACTCGTGCATTAACTAACCACGTGTATATATGCTGAACTGCAGTGAAAACAAACGGCAGCCGAAGAAAATGCCGTCAAACGAATGACGTCATAGCTGTTAACGGCATTATAGCGCAAGACCGTTTGACGGCAGTTTAAGTACAGCGTAATTTTAATTTAGAATCGTCTTTAGGGGCCAAACGGAACACAAAAACAACTTTTCTATCTTTGATACATGTTTTAAATTATGTTCCGTTGTGATTTATAACATTTTTTTCGAATTTAAAATTTTATGCAAGTTCCCTATGGACAGGTCGAACGGTCAAGGAATTGTTTCATACAGCTGCCAACCGAGAAACATTTCGTCAGCTTGTTGATACGACCATAGCCAACTCTTGAAAAAAAAAAGACGCCACAAAAAGAAGAAAAACTGGAAAAATAAAGCAGCAAACAGGAAAAAATGGAAGAGAGTACTAAACCAAGCCATACTACTTCTAGTCTAGGCCTATACTACTTTTTTATTTAATACTATAATTTTAGAAATTTCTCTACTTAACGGTGTAGCTATTTTAATTTCTTTAATTTATTTTATTTGGTATTTTGACCCACTTAATTTCACACCAAGTTGATAATTAGAGATTGACATTGAACATTATTCTCTCTTAACGCCAGGTTAATGACCCTTTGTTGGTCGTTTGTTAGATTAGCAGCTGCATGCGGCTTGATGTCAAATTAAAAGAGTGAAATTTACGTCTCATAAGAAGAAAATACAAATAATACAATTTATTTTATATATACAGGGTGTTCCAAAAGTAGCGGAACGGTCGAATATTTCGCGAAATGAGCATCGGATCGAAAAACTAAAAAACACGTGTTAAATAATCTGAGCCACATACTTCGAAACGATAAATACTCTGCTACACGTCATCATGCAAGGAAGAGTAGAGGGGAAAAAAGGCTCGGGAAGAATGAAGAAATCTTGGCTGAGGAATATCAGAGATTCGACTAACCTCAGTGTTGAAGAGATATTTCACGTTGCAAAAATAGAGAAGCGTTTAAAGAAGTGATCACCAACCTTCGTTAGAAGATGGCACAAGAAGAAGAATTTTCTCCTAATAACCCGGTCTATATAGACATTTCAAATAACAAAAATTGCCGGAGAGCCAAATTTTGGTGGAGAGCTAGGGTATACCATAACAAATAAAGTTTAAAAAGTCCCCATCGATCTCATGTGTGCGTCAAAAGTTATTCGGGGTCAAAGGTCAAAATTTGAGATTTTTTGGATTTTTTTCGAAAACGGTAAGATTTATCAAAAAAAAACTTTAAACCAAAGTTGTAGATCTTAAAATTCTCTACAAAAATAGTCCTTACTATTTTTTTCCTAAGAGTTGCCATTCCTGAGATATCGCGATTCAAAGAGTCACATTATACATGATATGCACACTAGGGTGGAGCGAAAAAATCGATTATCAAATAATAATTTGCCTATATGTGGAAAAGTGGTCTAGGATTGAATCTTAACTTGTGTTAAAATCTTTGCTCAATCGGATGTTATTTAGTGGTGCCCCAACCCACATTTTTGAATAGACGCTTTCTCTTGCTTAGGAAAAATTCTGCTGTAATTTATTTAATCTGACTCATTTATATCGGCAATTTAGACATATATTTTACATTTTAAAGTAGAAGACTTTAAAATGATATTGCCAATGTTTATGAGTTGCGTTCCTGGGACGGCTTTACTGAAAGATAGTTCATTCGATTACATGAAATCAACCCCAAATCAAGAATATATGTCGCAAAAAAGCATACGATGTGATCTGTCTTTAAAAAGACAACCAAATGTAACGATGACAGTAAAATTCTCATGAATTAAAATTAAAATCATTTTTTTAGTTAAATTGTGGCTTATTTCCCATTTAGAATAGTTGATTACCGAAAAACATATTCTGTTAGTTTCAGAAGCAAACTCTGAGTATTTTGGACATCTTACTTTACAATCTGGTTCAGCAAAAAATATTACAGACAATTTATTCAATTTCTTAAAATCGAAATGTGACTTTTCTACTTTGGTTGCAATTGGATGCGATGGAACAGCGGTAAATATTGGCGTTCAGAATAGTGCAATTCGCAAATTAGAACTTCAAATTAAGAAACTATTACAGTGGTTCTGTTTATCTTTTACATGGAAACGTGCTACCATTACGACATTAGATGAAGTATTTAGATGGAGAAACCGCAGGACCTACCGGATTTTCGGGTGAAATAAAAAAGCTTTTAGATGTAGAAACTTGGGAAACCCTACCTGTTTTTGAATTTTGAAAAATTCAAAGTGAACTTCCTGAAGTAGATATTAATATATTAAGTACAGACCAAAAATATTTGTACGAAATAAGCAAAGCTATAAGTAATGGTACCGTATTAGAGAGCTTAAAATATCGACAATCGGGAAATATGGCTCATTCGATATGGATTACAACAGCAAACAGACTTTATGTAGGAACTATAAATCCGACTACCGATTTAAATATTTTGGCAACTTATCTGCAAATCGTGTATGTTCCCACTTGGTTTTCAATCAAAGTAACGCCAGAAGTTAAATATGGACCAATTCATTTATTTAATATGATTCAATGCTCGCAATATTTATCACTAAATCTAAAGAAAATAGTAAACAAAGTCATTCAAGGTAATTGATATTTTACACATCCAGAGAATATTCTCGTAGCCATGTTGGGTGATAAACGACCCCACATCCGAGAGCTAGGTTTGAGGCGCATATTAAAGTATAAGAATGGGCAAGAAAAAAAGGAAATTCGCCAGTTTAAAATTCCAACGATAAATTTTGGAGCCAAAGAGTATTTTGACTTAATTAATTGGCAAACTAGTGTAATATCAGAATCACCAATAACAAAACAATTGTCAACAGATGAACTTAGAAAAATAAATGTTGACACGACTTCAAATAAATTTGAAATTCCTTAATTTCCTTGTCATTCGCAAGCAGTGGAAAGATGTGTCAAACTAGAGACACAAGCATCATTATTGGTTCGTGGAGCTGAAGTAAGAGATGAATTCATAAGAAATCGAGTTTCGTCAAGACAAGTATTACCTAAGTTTGAAACAAAATCCGATTTTTGACAAACTTTACAGTAAATAATTAAATAAACTATGTTGTAGTAAGTTCTGAGTTGTAAACAAGCAAAAAAAACATTAATATAAAATAAAAAAGATGTTTTTTTTTTTCAATATTTTTTTTTAATTTGTAAATTTTTAAAGTTCTGGGGGCACCGGAAGATATTGTTCTATAAATCTCAAATTTTGGATAACGTATTGCAATAATATCTAACCACTCTTCCGCATATAGGACATATCAATTTGTAAAAAAAAAATGTTTTCTTTGTTTTCGCCCCACCCTAATGCACACGTTTCCACACCACCTGTGAGGTAGTGTACTCGGCGCGTTTTTTTTACCGTGATTTCCCCTGTAGGCCTACTCCACTAACTGTTTTGACAATTTTAGGATAATTTAAGGAAACAATACCGGTCAAGTTCTAGATATTACCACTATTACCTTATTATTGATATTGATTATTGATATTGCTATTGATTATTAGGTTAACTATTGTTTTGATTTCTTTAGATGTTTTAATCAGATTCATATTCTTTAAAGTCTACTTCAACAGTCAAGTCTTCTTCGATTTCATCTTCTTCCTCTTCCTCTTGCTGGATGTTCAAAAATTGTTCAAATGTGACTGAGTCATTGGTCTCTTCATTAAAGTCACAGGAGTCTTCCTCTGTTGTACTAAACTGGACATTTGAGCAAGACTGACCTTGGCAGTTGGTACACACTAGAGAACACAGCAACCCGACTTTTTTACATCCACATTTGGCACTACAACCTTTTTTGAAATTGCAAAAAATAGTGTTAAGGAGTTTTTCTGGAGCAGGTGGGAGTAAGGTTTTAATCGGTTCCAGAGTATTATCTATTAATTTCCAACCCCAGTCTTCTGGATTCAGTTCATTGCCGAGCCATGTTTGAACTTGATAATATACTCGATACAAATGTTGAAAAGCAGATGCTGATGTTGGAGGAAGACATGATAGTTGTACTTGTTTCTTGTTTCGCGTATTTTTTACACAAGTTAAGTATCGGTATTTATCAAGACAAACAATTTTTTTTGAGCTCCATAAACCGCAAGAAGAAAGCTGAAAGAAAGCTGAAATGTTAACTGACAAATTAACAGCTGCGAATATTGAAGTGAAACAAGCTAAAAATGACGCAGATGTCCTTATAATTGAGACAGCAATTGAAAAATTTAAAGGATCGTTTAAACACAGCGATAAATCAAACAACTTATCAAGGTCAATCGAGTTGTTGCAACTTATCATTGTGTGTAAAGGGGCGTTTAAACACAGCGATAAGTCCAGCAACTAGTTGTGATGACAAGTTGCTGTGATTTGTTGAGGTTGAAACGCTGTTTAGACGCTGCGATAAGTTGACCACAACAAGTTGAAGAGGGGACCATTGTGTACATTAGACCCTTTTAGACCCTTCAATGAATTATAACTAGTTTTCATCGTAAACAAATAGATCCTGTTACTTTCAAAATATAAAGGTTGGGTATGTTATACAGGGTATTTACAAAGTTATAACCAATTTTATATGAAAATCGTAACAAGTTCAACTCACTGTATAAATAAAAATAAGCACAACGGCAATTGGTTTATTGATGCCATATTTTATTTATTGTCAAAATTTTTAAAAATGATTGATATTGCTAATTTACTTTATATCTAATAAAGGGTGAGTTAAAACTCAAGTAGGTAGGTACATTATTTTTTCAGTAAAATTTAAATGGGATACCCTGTATTTTATATCACTATTAAAAAGTACCATTACCGTACTTTAATTTGTATACAACATTCCCTATTCGTCTGTCTACGCAAAAGAAAAAGTAATTAAAAATGCGTGATCAAGGGATCAGGCACGTCAACTTCTGTCGGTTTTTCAACAAAAGCTTTGATGGTTCGCAATACGTATTTGGACGGGTTTGCGAGTGGTTTGTTGGTTTTGGAGCGCCTGAGTTGAAAATATCAACAAAAAACATTCATACATTAAAAATTTAACTTTGTTTCTGGTGAAGCAACACAGTTCAAAAAAGCAGCTGATATAATATTATAATTGTCACCGGAAAGCAAAAAAGGTAACGCACAACTTGGAAGAACCTATAGTTTTCTAACTTCGCTTCTGGTGAAGCAACAGGGTTGGAACAACCAGATATATTATAATTGTGTCACCGGAAAGTGAAAAAGGTAACTCACAACTTGGAAGAGCCTATAGTTTTCTAACTTCGCTTCTGGTGAAGCAACGGAGTTGGAACAAGCAGATATATTATAATTGTGTCACCGGGAAGCGAAAAAGGTAACGCACAACCTGGAAGAACCTATAGTTTTCTAACTTCACTTCTGGTGAAGCAACAGGGTTGGAACAACCAGATATATTATAATTGTGTCACCGGAAAGTGAAAAAGGTAACTCACAACTTGGAAGACCCTATAGTTTTCTAACTTCGCTTCTGGTGAAGCAACAGGGTTGGAACAACCAGATATATTATAATTGTGTCACCGGAAAGTGAAAAAGGTAACTCACAACTTGGAAGAGCCTATAGTTTTCTAACTTCGCTTCTGGTGAAGCAACGGAGTTGGAACAAGCAGATATATTATAATTGTGTCACCGGGAAGCGAAAAAGGTAACGCACAACCTGGAAGAACCTATAGTTTTCTAACTTCACTTCTGGTGAAGCAACAGGGTTGGAACAACCAGATATATTATAATTGTGTCACCGGAAAGTGAAAAAGGTAACTCACAACTTGGAAGAGCCTATACTTTTCTAACTTCGCTTCTGGTGAAGCAACGGAGTTGGAACAAGCAGATATATTATAATTGTGTCACCGGGAAGCAAAAAAGGTAACGCACAACTTGGAAGAACCTATACTTTTCTAACTTCGTTTCTGGTGAAGCAATGGAGTTGGAACAAGCAGATATATTATAATTGTGTCTCCAGAAAGCGAAAAAGGTAACGCACAACTTGGAAGAATCTATAGTTTTCTAACTTCGCTTCTGGTGAAGCAACAGGGTTGGAACAACCAGATATATTATAATTGTGTCACCGGAAAGTGAAAAAGGTAACTCACAACTTGGAAGACCCTATAGTTTTCTAACTTCGCTTCTGGTGAAGCAACGAGTTGGAACAAGCAGATATATTATAATTGTGTCACCGGTAAGCGAAAAAGGTAACGCACAACTTGGAAAAACCTATAGTTTTCAGGGACTACCTTTTTCGCTTTCCGGTGACACAATTATAATATATCTGATTGTTCCAACTGCGTTGCTTCACCAGAAACGAAGTTAGAAAACTATAGGCTCTTCCAAGTTATTCGTTACCTTTTTCGCTTTCCGGTGACACAATTATAATATATCTGCTTGTTCCAACTGCGTTCCTTCACCAGAAACCAAGTTGGAAATCTATAGGTTCTCCCAAGTTGTGCGTTACCTTTTTCGCTTTCCGGTGACACAACTATAATATATCTGCTTGTTCCAACTGCGTTGCTTCACCAGAAACGAAGTTAGAAATATATAAGTTCTTTCAAGTTGTGCGTTACCTTTTTCGCTTTCCGGTGACAATAATTATAATATTCTGCTTGTTCCAACTGCGCTGCTTCACCAGAAACAAAAGTTAAATTTTTAATTTATGAATGTTTTTTTATATACTGATAACGATTTCCGAAGTGAAACTCGTAACGTCAAGTAAACTTGATTTCAAACTCGAATTGTGACTTATGTCCAAATAAAATAGTAAATCTTATTTTGTATTTCTCACGCCGGTAAGAAGACAACAATGAAATGACCTTTTTTACATTGGTCCGCATGTATATTTTTTATTTCAGCTTCGAGATGGATGACGTCACTAGTATGTAAATGCCAAAAAATCATAATTTAAAAATATGTCCGGATTTTTTAGTCGTCGGTTTACGAAATAATGAATTTATTCCATTTGGTTTTGCCACACTGTAGAACGTAGAACTAATAATAATTATTAAGTTACATAATATTTATTTAATTATAAAATTGCATAAAGTTATAAATTTAAAAAGCCATCGTCGTCATCTGAATAGGGAATCTTACTGATTCAAAAACAGCTTTCTTTGAAACACTTCAGATATCAGGACATCGAGATTCATTTTTCGGAAAAATAACAAAGAGTGCGAGCGGAGAAATCAAACTTGTTTGGTTTCGCTGTTTTGCTCTATGATTTCTGCCACTATGTTATCGAACACCCTATGTAACATTCTAATTAATTTTATAAATGTGAATCTAAAAGTTGGCTACAATTTTTGTTATTAACTTTTATTGCTATCTATTACTATAACGGATCTACGTAGCTTTACCCCACTAATCAATCACCCTGTACATTATTTAATTATATATGTAAATAAATTCTAATACGGTAAGATTCTCCTAAATAGATACGACCCAAGTCCAATGATAAATCGCTGTACCGTTTAGACACGACGATAAATTAAAACAACTCGATCCTTGTGATAAGTTGATACCAACCTCAACCCAACTCCAACTTTGATAAGTCGTGCGATGCACCGTTTACACACAATGATAAGTTGCAACAACTCGATTGACCTTGATAAGTTGTTTGATTTATCGCTGTGTTTAAACGATCCTTAAACGGTGCATCGCACGACTTATCAAAGTTGGAGTTGGGTTGAGGTTGGTATCGGATTGCATCAACTTATCACAAGGATCGAGTTGTTTTAATTTATCGTCGTGTCTAAACGGTACAGCGATTTATCATTGGACTTGGGTTGCATCAATTTAGGAGAATCTTACCGAATTAGAATTTATTTACATATCCAATTAAATAATGTACAGGGTGATTGATTAGTGGGGTAAAGCTACGTAGATCCGTTATAGTAATAGATAGCAATAAAAGTTAATAACAAAAATTGTAGCCAACTTTGAGATTCACATTTATAAAATTAATTAGAATGTTACATAGGGTGTTCGATAACATAGTGGCAGACCAAACTTATTTTTTTTTATTGGAACACCCTGTACATATTTTATTTTATATTCAAAATCTTCTTAACTTCGCCATTACAAATGTATAAAGGATTGTTATGTTATACAGGGTATTTTACAAAGTTATAACCAATTTTATATGAAAATTGTAACAAGTTAACTCATTGTATAAATAAAAATAAGCACAAAAGCAATGGATTATTGATGCCATTTTTTTATTTATTATCAAAATTTTCATAAATTATTCTTCTTCTTCTTGCCTCTAGTAAGTTGTCGTTCCATCGTTTTCGTGGTCTTACCACTGATCGTCTGCCTATTGGGAAACCGTCTCTCGCTGTCCTGACTACCCTATTTGTTGTCATTCGGCTTATGTGGTCATTCCATTCTATTGTTCTGTTTCTTACCCTGTCTTCTGTCGTATATCTGCACTTTTAGCTATGTCCCATAGAGTCTCACCATCGATTTTTCGAAGGGTTTTCATCTCCGCTGTTTCGAGCAATCTTTTTGTCCTCTCTGTGTCGGGTCGTGTTTCTGCCGCGTATGTCATTATTGTTCTGATGACTGTTTTGTAAATTCTGCCTTTCATATCTTTTCCAATATTTTTATTTCTCCATATTGTGTCATCCAGGCAACCTGAATTCAGGCAAATCTTTCATTATGCGTTTAAATTTCTCAAAAATACTATTAGTTTTCTCAGTTTTGCAAAGTTCTACGTTCTACAGTGTGGCAAAACTAAATGGAATAGATTCATAATTTCGTAAACCGACGACTAAAAAATCCGGAAACAGGCCGATTTTTATATTTAAATTATGATTTTTTGGCATTTACATACTAGTGACGTCATCCATCTCGAAGCTGAAATAAAAACTATACATGCGGACCAATGTAAAAAAGGTCATTTATTCATTGTTGTCTTCTTACCGGCGTGAGAAATACAAAATAAGATTTACTATTTTATTTAGACATAAGCCACAATTCGAGTTTGAAATCAAGTTTACTTGACGTTTCAACTTTCACTTCGGAAATCGTTATCAATATAAAAAAAAACATTCATAAATTAAAAATTTAACTTTGTTTCTGGTGAAGCAACGAAGTTGGAACAAGCAGAATATTATAATTGTCACCGGAAAGCGAAAAAGGTAACGCACAACTTGAAAGAACTTATATATTTCTAACTTCGTTTCTGGTGAAGCAACGCAGTTGGAACAAGCAGATATATTATAATTGTGTCACCGGAAAGCGAATATGGTAACGTACAACTTGGAAGAACCTATAGTTTTCTAACTTCGTTTCTGGTGAAGCAACGCAGTTGGAACAAGCAGATAATATTATAACTGTGTCAGCGGAAAGCGAAAAAGGTAGTCCCTGAAAACTATAGGTTCTTCCAAGTTGTGAGTTACCTTTTTCGCTTACCGGTGACACAATTATAATATATCTGCTTGTTCCAACTGCGTTGCTTCACCAGAAGCGAAGTTAGAAAACTATAGGGTCTTCCAAGTTGTGAGTTACCTTTTTCACTTTCCGGTGACACAATTATAATATATCTGGTTGTTCCAACCCTGTTGCTTCACCAGAAGCGAAGTTAGTAAACTATAGGCTCTTCCAAGTTGTGAGTTACCTTTTTCACTTTCCGGTGACACAATTATAATATATCTGGTTGTTCCAACCCTGTTGCTTCACCAGAAGCGCAGTTAGAAAACTATAGGTTCTTCCAAGTTGTGCGTTACCTTTTTCGCTTTCTGGTGACACAATTATGATACATCTGCTTGTTCCAACTCCATTGCTTCACCAGAAACGAAGTTAAAAAACTATAGGTTCATCCAAGTTGTGCGTTAGGTTTTTTGCTTCCCGGTGACACAATTATAATATATCTGCTTGTTCCAACTCCGTTTCTTCACCAGAAGCGAAGTTAGAAAACTATAGGCTCTTCCAAGTTGTGAGGTACCTTTTTCGCTTTCCGGTGACACAATTATAATATATCTGTTTGTTCCAACTGCGTTGCTTCACCAGAAACGAAGCTAGAAATCTATAGGTTCTTTCAAGTTGTGCGTTACCTTTTTCGATTTCCGGTGACAATTATAATATTATATCTGCTTTTTCCAACTGTGTTGCTTCATCAGAAACAAAGTTTAATTTTTAATTTATGAATGTTTTTTTTTTGATATTTTCAACTCAGGCGCGCCAAAACCAACAAACCACTCGGAAACCCGTCCAAATACGTATTGCGAACCATCAAAGCTTTTGTTGAAAAACCGACAGAAGTTAGATTGTGGTGCGCCGTGTGCGTGCCATTTGTGCGCCACTTGAAAACACGTACTAATCTGACAAACATGCTGCGCGCGAGCGGCTCGCACACCGAGCAGAGCGCATATGTATACCTGCCTTTACGATGAATTCTCTAACATTTTCTGCGAGTTAGGAAGTACCACGTTTTCAATGAGGAGTTTCCTAAAAAAAAAGAAAATAACTATCTATGCCTGCCGAGTGGGAAAGAACTAAACTCTCGTCTCGCGTAACTACCAGCTTCCACTCTGGTTTAGCACTTCTTTGCTCGTACTCTTTCTTCGCTCCATTCTGTGCACTTCTTTGCTCTTTGCTCTTTGCTCGTGCTCTTTGCTCGCACTCTTTCTTCGCTCCACTCTGAACGTACGCATAGGGAATGTTGTATACAAATTAAAGTATGGTAATGGTACTTTTTAATAGTGATATAAAATACAGGGTATCCCATTTAAATTTTACTGAAAAAATAATGTACTTGAGTTTTAACTCACCCTTTATTAGATATAAAGTAAATTAGCATTTTTAAAAATTTTGACAATAAATAAAAAAATATGGCATCAATAAACCATTGCCGTTGTGCTTATTTTTATTTATACAGTGAGTTGAACTTACGATTTTCATATAAAATTGGTTATCACTTTGTAAATACCCTGTATAACATACCCAACCTTTATATTTTGAAAGTAACAGGATCTATTTGTTTAGGATGAAAACTAGTTATAATTCATTGAAGGGTCTAAAAGGGTCTAATGTACACAATGGTCGCCTCTTCAACTTGTTGTGGTCAACTTATCGCAGCGTCTAAACAGCGTTTCAATCTCAACAAATCACAGCAACTTGTCATCACAACTAGTTGCTGTGACTTATCGCTGTGTTTAAACGCCCCTTAAGGCAACAAACACAACAATTGTAGTTGGTGAAGGTGTTGATTTATTGTTACTGATTACTGCAAGGACTGCATAGATAAATTTATTTATTTTCTGAAACCTGGAAGGGCTTAACAGCGAACAGAGATATATTCTTCGAATAGTTTATCGGCTTATCCCAAATGCCAAAAGTACATTTTATTTTTACATGCGATAACCGGCTGCGACAATACGTCCGCAATGTACAGAAGGGGCAAACCGTCAGTACTTAAATTATTCGAAAAAAAGATTTGACTGACTGCTGTAAAGTTTTTACAGAACTTGCTTCTACACCGCAAACAATAATTACGGAAGGAATTCGCTTTCTTCTTGCGGTTTATGGAGCTCCAAAAAAAATATTTTTCTTGATAAATACCGATACTTAACTTTTGTAAAAAATACGCGAAACAAGAAACAAGTACAACTTTCATGTCTTCCTCCAACATCAGCATCTGCTTTTCAACATTTGTATCGAGTATATTATCAAGTTCAAACATGGCTAGGCAATGAACTGAATCCAGAAGACTGGGGTTGGAAATTAATAGATAATACTCTGGAACCGATTAAAACCTTACTCCCACCTGCTCCAGAAAAACTCCTTAACACTATTTTTTGCAATTGCAAAAAAGGTTGTATGTAGTGCCAAATGTGGATGTAAAAAGTCGGGTTGCTGTGTTCTCTAGTGTGTACCAACTGCCAAGGTCAATCTTGCTCAAATGTCCAGTTTAGTACAACAGAGGAAGACTCCTGTTATTTTAATGAAGAGACCAATGACTCAGTCACATTTGAACAATTTTTGAACATCCAGCAAGAGGAAGAGGAAGAAGATGAAATCGAAGAAGACTTGACTGTTGAAGTAGACTTTCAAGAATATGAATCTGATTAAAACATCTAAATAAATCAAAACAATAGTTAAGGTTGATCTGAACCCCCCCAAAAATAAACTACACATTCAAAAAATTTGAAAAAAATTGAGAAGGTATATGTGATCACTAGAAGTATTTTGACAAATTTTGAGCAAACTTCATGTTTTCGTTTTCGAAAAAACTCAAAAAAACTCATTTTTTTCAAGTATAAAGCGGGAAAACTAAACATACAATTTTGTTAATTTTCTTACAGCATAAAGATATAATCCTAGGAAATACTTATGAATTTTTTTAAAATTTTTGAATGTACAGTTTTGCCACAGTAGGAAAAAATAATATGTTTCGGCTTATAATAAAGCTACCGGTAAGAAATTGGATAAAATTTCAATAACAACATATATAAAACTGTAACAATGGAAAATATTTCCAATAAAATGTTGAATATTTTTTCCTAAACATATGAAAAATCTCGTTAAACAAGAATTATATCTTGAATTGCCGCTAAGAATTTGTGCCGCCATGACATTGCGCCATCTACACCATCGGTAATATTTATGTTCGATAGATAGCAGTGCCTTCTGCTTCAATCGCGTCACACAGAACTTTATCCTAACAGCGTTGCCATATCAATTACTTTGTACAACAAAATGTTTTAATGTTAGTAGGTAATATAAGCCTACTACTATAACGTCTATTTATAACGCATCAACGTGACCTTCTGAAATTAATTTAACTACTTTTGTTGAAATATTTTCAGTCCCCTTGGCCGTATTAGATTTTGATATATAAACCCTAGTTGGCAATTGGCATTTTAATGTTTTTAAGTACCATAAAGTTGTCTTTTTTTATTTGCATTTTTTCATGTATCTCTGAAGCTTTGTATTTGACTATATTTTGAATTGGAATTGGAGCATAGTCTTCATTTGTCACATAGTGTTTCTAATAATACCATCCATGGTATTTCTCTTTTGTCGCACTTTTATGTTTATTAAAGATTTTAATTGAAATTATTACTTTATCTTTAAAATTTTCATTGTCCATTACTTTTTGCATTTGTGGTGAGCTAAATTTAAGGGAAAACAATTGGACGATATGTAAATAGATATGGAGTAAGAGCAGTAAATAACCACTTCTAAAATTAATTGAGGAGAGGTTAAAAATATTTTCACCTTCATATTAAAAATAAAAAAGGATCAATATACAAGGAATAATAGGTAACAATCAATTTTAAAAATCTTACATCTATATTGATTTCTTCTCTGTACGAAAACAACAGAAATAAATAAGACAAAAGAAAAATGTGTTGTCACTAAATAATATGTATGTTAAATAAACGTATTGATTAGTCTGATGGAAGTAGAACTTAAAACTGTTATATGGAGCTAATCTGGATCGGTATAAATTAAATGAGAAAGAAAAAAATCTAATAAACAGTTTCTTTAAGAGCAGGAATAGAAAGATTATGGAATATTAGAAAATGAAAACGGCGCGGCAGAATAATCATCGATAAAGAAGTAAAAAGAGGAAACGCGATAACGATATCTGGAACAATTGTTTTATCTGATAAGAAACGAAGAACAGCCAGAAATTGCTATCAAAATAAAAAATATAGTAAAGCAGTGTGGATTGTTTCTGTGTTTGAAAAAGGTTATGGGTTTTTACGACCTTGTCCGGACGGGTCAGTAAGTGACAATAATATTGTGGAAGTTAAGTGACTGTATTCATCCCGAGAATATACATCTCTAGAGGCAGCCGAATCCATAAAAACATGTAGCTTGTTAAGTGAATGTCCCTAAAGAAAACAATAACTTCTTCTTTAGCCTGGTTGCATCCACTCCTATACAAAGGCCTCCCATGAGTTCTCCACTCTTCTCTGTTTTGTGCTATTTGGTACCAGTTTCTCCCCACTTTTGCTTTGAAGTCATCTAGCCATCGTCTTTGTGGTCTTCCTCTGCTACGACTATGCTCGCGTGGTCTCCAATGTAAAATGTTTCTCGTCCACCTTTCGTTGTTTTGCCGTGGCACGTGTACTGTCCTATCCAGCTCCATTTCATTTGCGCAATTCTTCCAATAACATATTCCACCTTCGTCCTGTTTCGTACGTCCCATTTCGAATATGTTCTCTCAGAGATACTCTTAAGATAGCTCGTTCGATGGCCCTCTGTGTTGTTCTTAATATATTGGCTGATAACCCTGTAAGTGTCACGGTCTCCACTCCATAAGTCTTATCTGGTAGAATACAACTGTTGAGTACCCTTTTTTCTAGATTTATTGGTATCTTTTTGTTTTTCAACACATCACTGAGTCTTTCAACTGCTGCCCAAGTAATTCAGATTCTTATAGCTATCTCGTCCCTTTGATTTTGATTGTCTAGTTTGATCATGTGACTCTTCGACACTTTCGATCTCACTTCCAACTAAGTCGATTCTGATATTTTGATTTGTCATCACTTTTGTTTTATTTAAATTCATTTTTAAACCGCCTTCCTCAGATTCATGTTTAAGCATCTTTAGTATGTAGATTGGTTCTTCTGTATTGTTGCTTATGAGCACTATGTCATCGGCAAATCTTAGATGACTTCCTTGCGTTATTCATTCCGTTTAATACGGTCCAGAGTTCTATGGAATCGAATGCCCCATTGTACAGCAAAAACAACAATACAAATGAAATATTAACGGTAGGCGGCCAGCAGTCTGAGAGAGTAAAAAATATATTTACTGGGAACGATAATCACAGAAAATAACGATTATACTCCAGAAATAAGAGAGAGAATTGAAAAAGCACGTGCCAACTTCGTGAAAATGAAAAAGATTTTATGCAGCAAAGATCTGATATTGGCCCTCAGAATAAGGCTAATTATAATATGTTATGTATATGGTATGTTAAACAGTAAATGGTTAAGTTTAATTAGTTACCACTATAAACAGACCGGATTAACCGATAATAGTATAAAAGGCCCGGTTTCAGGTAAAATTTATTTTAGGCTTTATTATGGGAGTACCGTCTAGTCAGTGTTAATTGCAAAAGACCAACTCTGTCTACCTCGGTGGCTTATCGCTCCGGGTGGGTCTTAACAATGGGCCAGGTCAGATAAATTTAATAATATTTACGACCGCACTAATTGAACTCAAACCATTTACTGTTGAACAAACCATACACAGTGTGCTTTAATACTAAGGAGCTGAATCATGGACATTAAATCGAAATGCAATAAATCGACGAGCAAGACAGAGAAGAACTAGTTTTGGTGTTAGTGAAATAGTTTTGAGTATTTTTTTCTGTTAACAATGATTTTTAATATCTTTATTATAACCTTTTTGGACCTTATTCTGCGGTATCTCATGAAACTGATTACGCAAAAAGATCTCATGGGAATATTTTTCTCAAGAAACACGATGTTTTCGCCTTGCTTAAACATATTTTGCCGAATTTAAAATCAAAATCCTATTCTTTTCTTCTATTCTTTTTCTATCATACATTGACTTTATTCTCTCAGATATTTTTAGTTCTTAACACGTTGATGAACAGAACGTCTATAGACGACATTTTTAAAATAACGAGTTATGACAAAAAATCGGTAGATTTTTGTAGATTTTTTGTCACATTACATCTACAGATGCATATGAAATATAATACGACATCCATGGTCGTCGTCCACATGTTTACAAAAACATATTGTTTCCATAAAACAAATTTAGCAATTTGGCTATTACACTGGCGGACAAAAAATTTAGGTCACTAGATGAATTATTTGATGCCTTGGATTTCCTAAACCTGTTGTCCGATTTGAATGATTTTTTTAGTATGTTATAGCTTTATTATTTAAGAATCTTAATGTGTTAATATTGTTGCTAGACAGGTAAATGTCATTTTATACCGGGTGTAACAATCATACTGTGTTTTTCTTTAAAGTTCGGAACACTCTGTGGAATATTATAGTATAGGTACCGGGTGGTGAATCGGAAAACGGGCCATAGAAAACTTAATGTAAAATTTTAAACTGTTGAATTCCTGCTTCCCTAATTATGTTACATCAAAAGTCATGAGAAGTTATTTGTAGAGGATTGAAATCTGTAATAAAAACAGAAGTTACAATTGTTCTACGATTTAAACACATTC
This sequence comes from Diabrotica virgifera virgifera, assembly GCF_917563875.1. NCBI lineage: Eukaryota > Metazoa > Arthropoda > Insecta > Coleoptera > Chrysomelidae > Diabrotica > Diabrotica virgifera. The sequence goes on from NC_065443.1 coordinate 4,385,302, forward strand.
CAAAATTTTGAAAAATATAATGTATTTACCGCAGTAGGTATGTGTGGGCATGTTAGGCCACACGTTACTATTTAACTGACAGTGAGCACACTATTGACTGAAGAAAATATCTTTATTATTAATACTTTCTCCTTAACTGAGGGTATCTGATCAACTTTATTGTGTTTTAAACAATAAATAATAAAATAAATAAAGAAATTGACAGTTCAAATTGTTAATATAATAAATTCATTGTCACCGAATGCAATCTTATACACATTATTGCACTGTGTGTGGCGTAGCTTTGGCGTATTTCTCTGAAAATTGTATTATATTTTTACAAAATTTTGAATACTTATTGTTCGTAGAACAATATTAACAGTTGTTTTCAATACATATTTCAATTCTCTACAAATAGTTTCTTATGACTTTTGATGTAAAATAATTAGGGAAGCAGGAATTCAACAGTTTAGAATTTTACATTGAGTTTCCTATGACCCGTGTTCCAATTCACCACCCGGTAGATAAAATATTGAGATTAGAACTCAATTGTAGCCTTAGGCTTTCTTAACATTTTCTTTTCTGATTCATTTGCTTATGTTGGATAATAAAAGAAGTTAGGTACTTTAATAACTAGCCATGTTCTTCATCAATACAGGGTGTTTCTAAATAAGGGCGACAAACTTTAAGGGGCAATTCTACATGAAAAATAATGACAATTTGCTTTATAAACATATGTCCACAAATGCTTAATTTCCGTGATACGGGATGTTGAATTTTTTCTTACCAACTGACGGTTTATTTCTTGCTCTAAAACCGATTGAGATATGCAACTGAAATTTGGTATGTTTTAAGAGGTAGTTATTGCGCATTGTTTGACATACCATTAAGAATTTTATATTCACCATTGGCGTGCATACGGGTATAAATATTTTAGATACATCCCGTATGCACGCCAATGGCGAATATAAAATTCTTAATTGTATGCCAAACAATGCGCAATAACTACCTCTTAAAACCTACCAAATTTCAGTTGCATATCTCAATCGGTTTTAGAGCAACAAATAAACCGTCAGTTGGTAAGAAAAAATTCAACATCCCGTATCACGGAAATTAAGCATTTGTGGACAATGTTTATAAAGCAAACGGTCATTATTTTTTCATGTAGAATTACCACTTAAAGTTTGTCGCCCTTATTTAGAAACACCCTGTATTGATGAAGAACATGGCTAGTTGTTAAAGTACCTAACTTTTTTATTATCCAACATAAGCAAATGAATAAAAAAAGAAAGTGTTAAGAAAGCCTAAGGCTACAATTGAGTTCTAATTTCAATATTTGAGGCGTCCAGAGCAACAGTGGCCTAACCCACATCCCACAATTTTACCAAAATGCTTTTATTACATTAAAGTTATGCATTACTTCAGTGTTTTCAGATGCAGGGTGGCTGAAGCAACCATTGCTTGAACTAGTCTGCATCTGAAAACACTTAAATAAAGAATAACTTTAATGTAATAATATCGTTTTGGTAAAATTGTGGGATGTTTGTTAGGCCACTGTTGCTCTGAGCGCCTCATTTTATCTATGCTATAATATTCCACAGCGTGTTCCGAACTTTAAGGAAAAACACAGTATGATTGTTACACCCGGTATGAAATGACATTTACCTGTCTAGCAAACAATATTAACACATTAAGATTCTTAAATAATAAAGCTATAACATACTAAAAAAATCATTCAAATCGGACAACAGGTTTAGGAAATCCGAGGCATCAAATAATTCATCTAGTGACCTAAATTTTTTGCGCGCCAGTGTATATTCTACTTTGCAAAATTCATATAGTGTCACAACACTTGCTTATACATTTGACGCACTGTCCGTCAACGTGTTAAAAAGTTTATGTATAAACAAAATTTGTGCTAATACATTTTTACAAGATTGCAAGCGGTCATAAAATTTTATTACCATTTTTCAGTGTGAGATAAGAGATGACTAACAACTGGAATATTTAGTTACCGAGAAACATAATATGCAATTAGTCTATGATGTGAGGCCGCTCTCGTCTGAAAAAAATTCTGATTTGGTTTCTTTGCGGATTCCTATTCAAAAATGTACCCTTTAAATAAATCAGAAGGGTGCCGGCGAAATTTTTGGGCAGAAATTGTCTAAACAATGTTTCTAAACAAATTCACAAGATTGGTAATTGGTATTTAGTGTAACTCAATCTGAGTATTTCTGAATCTATTTCGATTATGACTGGTCGATGTTGGCTGAGGGGGGGAAACTATGGAGTACGGTTCGGAAGCTTGGGAATAGTTGCAACTGTGAGTTACTCGAAACCCAGCATAGATCGAGGTTGCGCCTTTGCGCCATCTCCTATAAAAGAAAGTAGTTTTATCTTTTAGACTATGAATAAGGTGAATATTGATTTCTTCGGCCAACTCCAGGAGTTTCCCTCATTTACATATGGTGACTGCTTAAGTCCTGTAAACTGTAGGTTGGTTGTTGGTTTTCCACAGTTTTGTCGTGCGATATGATTGGCGTATGTAATTGGTACATTGTAAATAATTAAATAAATAAATAAATTGTTTAAAAAACTATGGTAATTATAATATACAAAATTTAAAGAGAAGTAGTCCCGGTTGTGTGGTAGCTCCCGCATGAAAAATGCTTCCCATTCAGTTTCTCTGGAATTCCTGCTCAAAAATGTCTCCTTTAAACTTTATGAGAAGGGTGCCGGACGGCATTTTTGGGCAGAAATTGTTTAAATAACTTTCTTCTACAACCGTGTTAAAAATGCAATTTTTAGCACTCCATACGAGCGTTAAGAATGCTATTTTAAGGCACTAGTGCTTTAAAATTTTTAAGGCACTGCAGTTAAAAGTGAATTGTCAAATTGTGAAACGTAAAAATATTTATATTTCATATTTCATTTATTAACATTAATATTAATAGTACAACTTGCTCAATTTGAAAAAGGTAGTTTAAAACGTTTTGTAAAATTTAAATTAAACTGTATTATTGCATTTTTAACACGTTTGTAGAAAAAACTATTAAAATTTGTTAGAATATACTTACAACAATAAAAGTAGATGTTATTCTATATTTTGTTATGTTATGATTTACGTATTGACAATATAGACGGTTTTGATGTAATGTCAAGAAAAATATAAAAATGGAATGTCAGTCAAGTTCAAGTAAAAGTTTTTGGAGGTATTGTCATTGTCCTGTAAATGAGAATGAATAAATTATAATTGTTGATATATAAGACGTTAGTAGAAAAAATATTGTATGATATACGTGTTAAAAAGTACATTTTTAAGGCACTTTAATGTGAATTGCAGAATTCGCTTCGCTGATTCTGCAAACTTTCACATGCCTGCCTTAAACGTGTACTTTTAAACTTTTAACACTTATATCATAAATAACTATTAAATTTTATTTTTAACGCGCATAATTAACAAGTAAAAAACGATTTATTTTTGAAATAAGCCCCGGTTACCCAGCAAAATCTTAAAATTAAATGTTTAAGCTTCGATTTTAGGCACTTGTCAACTACAAAAATAATAATAATTATCAGTTTTCAAGCCTCTAACTCGAATATGCGTATGTTCGCATTTTTCAGATTTTAAATCGCTTATAACTCAAAAACTGTGAACTTGTCAGAAAAATGAAAACAAACTTTTTTATTTAGTATTACCCTAAAAACCTGAAAAAATATTTTCCCGTGCAAAATAGAAGATTGTTGAAATAGAACCTGCCGCATCGGCATTAAAATTGGATGGACGCATAATAACATCAACGAATTGAACGAATATAATATAGCTCATAGAGAAAGCTTTTATATGAAACAGATGGTCACGTTTATAAGGAGGCTTGTTGACGAGGGATGTTACGGCCGCAGAGCGGGCGGTGGTGAGATGACGGTGACTACGGACGTTGTCAGATCTATGCACCTCCATAGCACCTACTCAGTTGGAACGCAAAATCCTATGCTAAAACGTTACAGGGCCGTAAACTTCTACTCACTATATATTCTTTGATACATTTTAAAAAGAACGGTCTAAATTTAAGACAGAACCGACTACTCTTCATAATTTTGAAAAAAAAATGTTTAAACTTTAATACAAGCACTTGGCTATTTCAGATATATTAATATACATAAATCTAAGTTTTTAAACTTCGAAAATGCGTATTATCGCATTTTTCAGATTTTAAATCGCCCTTAACTCGAAATCTATCAACTTTTGAGAAAAATGGCAACATACCTTTCTTGTTAGAATGGCCCAAAAACCCTAAAAAAATATGTTCCGGAGCAAAAAGGGTGATCTTTTGAATTTCTTAAAAAAACATTTTTAAACAATTTCTGGCCAAAAATTTCGCCCTGCGCACTTCATATTTCCTTAAAGAGAACATTTCTGAATAGGAATCCGCAGAGAAACCGAACAATAATTTTTTTTAGACGGGAGCGGCATCACGTCATGGACTAAATGTTTCTTGCCAACATTACATTTTGTTATTAGGCATTGATAAAATTACTGTCTTAAACAATTTGGCAACAGGGCCAATTGAGCCAATGGGTGTAAGGACAGAATAGTGTTCAGGTTTCTACATTATTACAGAGTCATCATGTAGAAATCTACAATTAAGTTGAAAATGTTACCACAGTAACATGCTACAGTACAGCCATCTCTAGGATCAGAAACAAATTAATTAAGGGTTCATATCAACCTTAACCTAATAATCAATAGCAATATCAATAATCAATATCAATAATAAGGTAATATCTAGAACTTGACCGATATTGTTTCCTAAAATTATCCTAAAATTGTCAAAACAGTTAGTGGAGAAGGCCTACAGAGGAAACCACGGTAAAAAAAACGCGCTGAGTACACTACCTCACAGGTGGTGTGGAAACGCGTGCATATCATGTATAATGTGACTCTTTGAATCGCGATATCTCAGGAATGGCAATTCTTAGGAAAAAATAGTAACAACTATTTTTGTAGAGAATTTTAAGATCTACAACTTTGGTTTAAGGTTTTTTTTGATAAAACTTACCGTTTTAGAAAAAAATTTAAAAAATCTCAAATTTTGACCTTTGACCCCGAATAACTTTTGACGCACACATGGGATCGATGGGGACTTTTTAAACTTTATTTGTTATGGTATACCCTAGCTCTCCACCAAAATTTGGCTCTCCGGCAATTTTTGTTATTTGCCAAGCATTTTGATGTCTAAGTTGACCGGATTAAGTTTAACCCTTAAGTACTAACACCAAAATTATTTGATCTGACTTAACAGGTGAACAAAATTAAAAAAATATATTAAAAAAAAATAGCGTTTGCAATAGAGTGGTTTGTTAAATTTACCCAGTTCCTTTATGTATAATATAAAAAAAATAAAAGAAAATAAATAAATACATGTAAGATAATAGAATGTTTGTAGCTAGGCACTATATTCAAAAACTAAACATTGTCACACACTATCCCCGTGTTCGACCAATAGGTTTTAACGGGTAGTGAGTAAATGTTTCTTTATTTTCCAGGATTAACATGTAAAATTAAAAAATAGAATGTAATAATGTAAAACGTAGAATATAAAATTAAAATGTATGTATGTAATTTCTTGTACTGTGGATTTAATAAACATTATTATTATTACTATTACCCCGTCGCTCAGACGGCATCGCTTGTCGAAAGTGGGATATTTCCCTTCCTAGAAAATTTTGAAGGTCACCCGTTTATGACTTTTCAAGTTGGGTTGTTATTTAGTAGTATTGAATTCGGCAATTTGCGGCAGGTTCTTATTCGAAAGATATTTAGGCTCAAAGTGTGATTTCCGTCTAATAGACGGGGTGTTAGTGTTTGTGCCCAGTTCGTCATTACACATAATGTGCCCCACTTCGACAAAAACATCAAATAATGGAGTAAAGAGCCTGAGGAAACTCTTTTGAAATGGTTTGATGATTTAGAAGACAACATAAGCGAAATGGAATCAATTTGTGATGAAAACGTTGCCAGTGACTACCATTACTACACTGTACTAACTATAGTACCTGTCAGTTTTTTTTTGTTTTAACATTTTTTAAAAACCTTTTTATTTTCATTTTTCTTACTCTTTGTTTAACTCGATTATAAATTTTTATTAAGATTCTTTAATTTGTTTAATTTTTATCACACTTTTTTTCAGGAGTAAAAAGGTACATAAACAATCCTTCCATCCTTGTTATAATGTTTTTTATTTTAATAAATACAGAAAAACTAGATTAATTACTGTGTTTTTGAAGATATTCTTCTTTAGCGGCGAATCGATTGAGGGTAAAATTGTACATGATCCGCGCGCCTGCGCACACTGACAGTATGTAGTTCTGACAGTATGTAGTTCATTGCTAATCTTTCAAGATAGGTATGTATGTATCTGTAACCGTGCAAATAAGTCATTAAAAGAATATATTAGTGGTTTTAGGAAATGTATTATTTATTATAATTCTTGTGTTTTTGGATTTGTGTTTCCCTGTAGTAAAATAATAAAATATAATGTAAGCATAACATTTTTACACTATATGTCGCCGTGTTGTGTAATTATATCCGAAACTTACATGTCTATTTCTAGGGCCTCGCTGGAGTAGTGGGAAATGCGTTAGCACTGAGATTGGAAGGTTGCGGGTTCAATTCCTGGGCGATTCATTTTTTTTTTATTTTTGGTTGCTTTAATAAAAAATTTTTGAAAGTGGTAGATAAGAAAGTTAGTTTGATTTTTAAATAAAATACAAATAACCTTTTAAGTATATTTACTTCGTTTAAATTACCTATTATATAATAGAAGAATATCTTCTTACGTGCGTACAAAGTACACACACATTCTTTTTTAGATAATCAATACTTTCAGTAAGTCATTGAGATATTTTTTTGCATTAAAATATTTAACAAAAACAAAAATTACCACTAAAATGTTAAACCCGTCTGTCAGGCGGTTAGTTAGTGTTTACGTCATTAATTTAAGATGTTAGTATTTAAGGGTTAAACAATTCTATGGAAAAAGTGAAAAGCTGATTTTGTTTCATAGTTCTTTCGTATTATCCCGAAGGCATCCCTAAGATTTTGTTTTTTTTTAATTATCCGAACATCTCTTTTCTTGGAAGAGCTGCACAATTTTTTATAAATAAAAACACTGACTCATAAACATTAATATCTTAAATAGAAGTTGGACTGATAAGATTGGAATGGTCCGAATGCAGCCCAGATCTCAATCCTATCGAGCATTTATGGGATGAATTGAAAATAGCTATTCGCCGTCATCCTAGGTCTCCAGAATATTTGATACAGTTCAAGGTTGGTGTTGGTAGAAAAATATCAGGCTATTTCCCAGGCAACGATAACACATCTTATTCATTCGATGCCAAACATATTGCAAGTAGTGATTGTTTCTAGAGCTGGACATACCAGCTATTGAATTATTGTTTAGTTGTTGTTAATTTTGTTTTGTGTTGTTAATTTTGTTTTGTTTTGTTCATTTTAGTGCGTTTGATATTTTTAACTAAATAAACCTTCAAAGCATTGTTTTTATTTACAGCTCTTACAATAAAAGAGATATTCTGATAATTCAAAAAACACAACCTTAGTGACACCTCCAGGATAGTATAAAAGGAATATGAAACAAAATGAGCCCTTCAATTTTTCCGCAGAATTTTTTAAAGAGAAAATACAACGCTCCCATTCACCCCTGTATAATGTCATCTAAGCAAAGATTTTTTTGTTACCGGAATAATAAACGATGTCAATACATGTGCCTTCAAACTGATCTTGAAAAATCTTGAAAATTGGAGGACAAATAAGAAAGTTATATTTGTAAAACTTACTCAACAATTTTTAGTGGCGGAATTTTGAGCCGGTTGTTTTATACATGATTGAATAAAAATATATCTCTCTGCCAGCACAGAGGTAGATTTCTTTTTATTTTAAGGTACTAGTACACTTTAGAAGACCAAAAATAATCATTTTTTGAAGTTATACTTCTTTAGGCGCGATTTCATTGAGGGTGAAATTTTATTGATCTGCGCGCATGCGCACACCGACAGTATGGTATTAGTCGTTATACGGGCTCTGATTGGGTGTTGAAATAATCTGTCAATAATTGTTCAATATAAAGGTTATCGGTAAACAAAAATATTGTATATATTAGTTTTTATTGTTGTGAGGACAGAAATAAAATCAAATTTATAATTATAGTAACTTTTTAAATAGTTTTGAAAAGCCGCAGGTACGTACCTAATTCTAAATGTTTCAGTTGTATTTCAATAAAAAATTATCTTCATACCTATTTGGAAAATGTAAAAAAATAATGTAGTTACCTATTAGTAGACAATGCTTTAATTTATATAATCTGATTACGAACAAACTTTCTACAAATCTTCATCTAATATAGCGTTTTCTTACTCTATATTTTGTTGTATTTTAATTCGACAAAAATCAAACTAATAATTTGATTCATATAAATAAACAAAATGTCAGAAAGTTTATGTGGTGTAAACGTTTAGGTTGTGTATATTCCCACATGACGTATACGCGAATGTGGTGTAGTAGGAAATCACTTCAACTCTCGTACGGCGCGGTAGACGTGAAGTGGGTTCAAGCCCCAAGCAAGTTGTTATTTTTTTTATAGATTTTATGATTGTAAGTATATTATTATATATATTTTTTCAGAAAATACGTATTTGATTAAAATTTTTGGCAACAATTATTGTTCAGAAATCATTTGTGGCATTTTTCAATGTGTTTGTGTGTGTTTTATTCTTTTAATTTTTGGTATTGTTTTAATAAAAATTTTTGGAAAGTAGTAGAGAAACTGTATATTGATTTCGTTGAAATCATATAATAGAAGTAGTATAACTTCTTACGTGCGTACAAAGTACACACACATTCTTTTTTCAATAATTTTTTTCTCAGAACCTTTATTAAAAATGAACATAAAACTTTTTGCATATTAATAATTAACTCTTAGATAGTACAAAAAATATATCTTTTTTCATTTATGCTCGTACACTAATATTGTAGAGGGCGCAAAAGTCGAGACCTATAAATATTTTTTCACCATGAAAAACTGAATGAAAACGAGCGATTTTTCCACAAAATTTTTTCAAATTTGTGTAAAATTTTTTTCTTGCGGAATTTTTCACTAACGGTGGTAAATTGTCACGTAAGAAACCTTCCTTTTTCAAATGCCGTACGATTTTTTTGTTTCAGAGATACCAGTCCTGAGATTAACTGTCCGCCATCGGAACTACTTTTTCTCGAGGCCTCGATTTTGGCGCCCTGTACAATATTAGCGTAAGTGCATAAATGATAAAAGATATATTTTTTGTATTCTCTAAGAGTTAGATATTAACATGTAAAAAGTTTTAAGTTCATTTTTAATAAAGGTTCTGAGGAAAAAAATCTTGAAAAAATGCTTATTTTTGGTCTTCTAAAGTGTACTATTAGAAACAAATGTACCTTATATTAAGGAAACAAATGTACCTTATTAATAATAAAGTGTACCTTAAGAAACAAATAAAGAGAAATCGGAACGTGCTTTTTCCCCCAGAAAGAAAATATTTCGAAATAACTACAAATATTTGTCGGTTTCACATAGATACTCTATCCAATTTCAGATTCATCCAATTGTCTTTCCAATAAACATTGTTAAAATAATACAAAAAATCGGCATTCAAGCAAAATCGAGACCATCGCGATGATGTTGTGATAGTTCTCGTTTAAAAACATATTTCCTTTCGCAACAAACACAATAACACACATGACGAGAGCAGATTTCCCGTGTTCTATTTCTGTTCTGGATTTGCCGCAGAAACCATAACAAAGAATTCGTATTTCGTATATTAGTCCAGTCGTCAGTGATTTGACCTCTAAAAAAGAACTTCCATGGAACGTTGTTGGAACGGCAGGCCGAGTGAAATAGATAAATGTAACAAAAAAAGATAAAAACTGAAGACGGGATTCAACGCACCCTGAAATATATTCAAAGCAACGTGAAATAGCGAAATTTCTCTCAAAATTGGTTATTTATGATCCTTAAGCTAATACCAAACCCTAATTTATTGCCTCTTTATTTTATTTTTATTGCCCCGAGGAGCGTGGACCATTTTTCGATGAATTGGCGGTAAAACGACACAGTTTAAAGAGATTTAACATGCAAGTGCTAAAACGTCCCCCTTTCAATTGAGCTAGGGAGCTGATACGATCAGTGCCGTGGTATTTTTATCATTTTATAAATTAACCAAATTAACAAAATATGGTCCTTACTTTGGGCCCGGCCGATTTTATCAAAAAATAAATATTTATATTAATATTATATAAATATTATTTATTTATTAAAGCCGAGAAATTTATCGATTTCGATCGAATTGTTACAATTTATCGTTGTGTGTAAACGGTACATCGCAGTGATTTATCGAAATTGGAGTTAGATTGGAGTTGGTATCGGATTGCATCAATTTATAGTAACAATCGAGTTGTTTCAGCTTATAACCTGAACAGCTTAAAAAAAAGAATGTGTGTGTACTTTGTACGCACGTAAGAAGTCATATTGTCCTTTTCATGATCATTTTTCAGTGCGTAAAAAATGATAGGAAAAAGGGTAAGTCCGTGATAATACACATTTATGACATTTATTCTAACATGACATTTTAGTTAAATCTGACAGTTGTCACATTTTATTTTCAGTTTGGAATAAAAACAAATCAAATGTGTTTCTTGCATTTATAAAATGGTATTTTCTTTGATTTGTATAGTCTTATAAATTATACAGATTATATTTGTGTAGGCTTTTATCTTCTGTTTGTCTAGGGTTGATTATTTGGCCACAGGTCGATTTTAGGATACAACAAACACTTTAATTGTAGAACTCGTAATTACAATTAATTATTTATATGGGAAATAAGCCACAATTAAAATGAAAAAAATAATTTTATTAACGTTTCGACGCCCAAATCGGGTGCCGTTGTCAAAATACAAAATATGTATTTTGTATTTTGACAACGGCACCCGATTTGGGCGTCGAAACGTTAATAAAATTATTTTTTTCATTTTAATTGTGGCTTATTTCCCATATAAATAATTAATCATAAAAATGCCACAAGAAAATAGCTTCAGAACAACATCGTAATTACAAGGATAATGTAACAACTAATGTAAACGGTAATTAACACTGAAGACGGTTTATAGCAAGAATATGCAATCTTACTTCGTCGTACGTCGTTATAAAGATGAAAAAGGCCGTCTGCCCCCTATCATCAGCGTCTTAATGTCAACTCGACTTTTCTCTGACTTACTGAATACTGTCACTTGGCCATGATATGCTGAACCTATAGATCTATCGCGTTTTTTTTATTATTAGGCAAATGCCACTTAACTGGCTTTCGGCTCGCGTTTATGATAAAATAAAATAACTTAAACGAATGTAATCCTACATTTGTAATATTATCTAATTAAAAAAAATATTTTTTTTATTATGGCGCCATCTATCGACAACTAGAATAACTAGAATAAATGTTATAAAAATGTCACCGACGAAATGTAATCACCGACGTGCCTTTTTTTCTGTCACATACAATTTAATGCGTTAGAAAGAAATCGAAAAACTGTGACGCACTGATGATCATGAGAAATACTGTACTTCTATTATATGATTTTTATAATAGAAGATAGATATAACGAAATTAATACTTTAAACAGTTTATTTATATTTTATTTAAATATTAAACTAATTTTAATACTTACTACTTTTCAAAAAATTTTATTAAAACAGTACCAAAAATTAAAAAATGCCACAAATTGAACAATTGTCGGAAAAAATTTTAACTAAATACATATTGTTAGTATTGGAATTCATTCATCTTACACTTCTACCCACGGAGCCACCTGCATCATGTGGGAATATCGACTAACTAAACGGTTTAAACTTTTGACAGTTCTGAATTTAACCTTCCGATGACCAACCTTTTTTTGTTACACGGATGACCAAGGGGGGGGGGGAATGACCCAGGTCAAAAATGACAATTAACAAAAAATGAAGTGTTTTTTTTTAATTGTTTTTTGGCATGGACTTTAGGTCATTCAGCCAGTCACAACATGAGTATTAGTGTCATGTGTAGTGTGTATGTTGAGTAAGTGTCTTGTTACTTTGCAAAGTCGACATCATTATCGTAAAACTACTTGTAATTACACATAATAGACGCTATTTTACTAAACATCAACTTCAGAATATATTTTTTATTCGTAAAATATAGGGAATTTTTTTATTTCAAAATATGAGGTTATCTAGAATGATATTAAAGTCAAATAAAAAAATAATGAGTTAAAAATTAAAAATATTTTTGAATTTATTAAAGAAAAACATACGCTGGGGTCACAATTTCCCCCGCTTGGTCATCCGAAGGTTAACCAAATTATTTTGATTTTTGTAGAATATTGAAATATTAAAATACAACAAAACATAGAGTAAAAAACAATATATTAGGTGGATATTGACAGCAATTTTGATGGTAATCAAATTATGTAAATCAAAGCATTACACGCTATTTTGATAGGTTCATTTTAAATTTTCCAAATAGGTAGGTACCTATGTAATTTTTATTAGGATACTGAAACATTTACAATTATTACATACCTGTCGCTTTTAAAAACTATTTAAAAAGTCACTACAATTATAAACTTTTAAATACTATGGTGTTATCTGCATACTTGATGTTATTTGGCCGGTACCCGTTTAGTAGAATACCTTTTTCAGTTTCGTGCAAGACGTGCAAAGCTTCGATAAATATTCTTTCAGGGTAAAGATTGGAAATTAGAGGTACAAAATGCAGCCTTGCCTCATTCCACTCATGATTTTCACATATTCGGTGTGTTTGCGTCAACTCTGAGGTTTGCAGTCTGATTCCAGTAAAGGTTTCTAATTATTTTCAGATCTTGGCTGTTAATTCCTGCTTCTTTTAGTATTTGCATCATCTTGGCGTGTTGTACTCTATCAAACGCTTTCTCGTAATCAAGCAGACATGCATATACGTCGTAATTGACGTCTCTGCATCTCTGGAATAAGACTTGTATTGAAACAAAGCCTCTCTCGTACCAACAGCATTTATGAACCCGAACTGGTTGCGCGAAATTTGACTTTCACATAGCTTGTAAATTCTCGTATGGATTACCTTTAGGAACAATTTTAGGAAATGACTCATCAGGCTTATCGTACGGTATTCTTCGCATTTTTTGGCTCCTGGTTTTTTTGGAAGTGCAATAAACTCAGACTTCAGCCATTCTGTTGGTATTTCTCCAGACTTGTATATGTTGCCATCCGGATTATTGAATATCTGTGTGACTATTGTTATTGATTCGTTGTCCATTAGTTTGAGTAGTTCTGCTTGTATATTATCGGAACCTGCTGCTTTGCCATCCTTTAGCTGTGTTATGACAGAATAAACTTCCTGCTGTAATATTATTGGTCCAGCATTTACCTCTTCTTCTAACTCAAAGGTGTTATCTCTGTGCTCTTCAAATAGTTTTTCTAGATATTCTCTCTACGTTCTAATTTTACTCTGTTTGTCTATAATGATGTTTCCGTCAGAATCAGTTAGATTTCCTTTCTGTCTCCACCTTAGTCCATCTGTGAGTTCTTTAACTTTCCTATATACATTATGATTATCGTACTTTGACTGTAGAGTCTCAATTTCTTGGCATCTCTTCATTGTTTCTTTTTCTTTCGCTTCTCTAATTTTCCTTCTTATTGATATATTGATTGTTTTATATGTGTCGGGGTCATTTTTGGCATTTCTTCTTTCGTCCATTAGTCTCAGGATCTCATCTGTCATCCATGGTTAATTTAGCTGCCTTTAAGTGTTTATCCTTTACATTTTGAAATATTTCGGTCATCTGTTTGATCATTTGTTCTTCGTTCGATTCGTCTCTAATTGCTGTCACTTGCTCGTTTAACGTGGCTTAAACCCTCATTTTCGTGTCAGGGTCTTTTAGCATACGTAGGTCGTATGATTGTGATTTCTTTTTCTGCACTATTTTGAGTTTGACGCGAAATACTCCCACCAGTGGAACGTGGTCCGTCTCTAAGTCTGCTCCAGGATAAGTCTTGATACTCTGGGCTAATTAGCAAAATACAAGGAAAAGTTATTTACCAGCAATTTTATTGCTGGAATCGAATCTTATTATTGTATGTATTAATAATATAGATATGCAAAGTCCGCAGATAGTGTGCTACTTTTTTTATAAACAAAATGGCGCCCGAAAATCGTGTTTTTTTCAATTTTTGCTCTTTAACTCCAAAGATTTTAACTTTAGACCAAAAACACAAATAAAAATTCACCGCAATTAAATTCTGCATTGAGACGTGTTTTTTCCGATTTACTTCGACGAAAACTTTTCCTGGAAAAAGCGGGTTTTTCCAACAAAATCTTTAATTTTCAACTAAACTTTTAGATAAGTAGTTGTTAATCAATAATTAAATACCTTGGTAATGTAAAAGCCCTTTCCCTATATATTATAATTCCAGAAGTCTATGGAAATTGAATGAACAGTTTAGCAACAATTAAAATGAGAATAAAAAATTTACGGCCGCTATAATAACGACAATAATTATGATGCATAAGAATATTAAGAATAACTATGATTTTTTCATAAAAAGACACTATACCTATCTAATGAACTTTACAGAATTGAAATTGGACTATTTAAGCGGCCTCAGGAATATTTTAAAATTATAAACAATTTTTTGGTTTATAAACAAATCGAATATCTCGGGAAATATTAAACTAAATTAAATTGTGAAAACGGTATTCGAAAGACAGTGGCAGGACGCTTCTTTTAAAAGAAAAAACGTTTAATTATGACGAGTGATTCCTGAGATACAACCGGTCAAAGTTGAACAGAATTTACGGCAAAGATATAAACAATAGGATCATAATTTTCAAACCATCACCTTTTTATTTTTGTCCTCTTTCTCCACACCAATTTTCATATCTTTAAAATCCTCATAACATATATTATTATAATAAAAACTATCGATAATACGTGTGAAAATTGCCAAAAATAGCAAAATTCCAATCAAAAATTCGGTTGGAGAAAATGTAACCCTCAAAGTTCAAAATCGGTATACGTTAACAAAATGCATTTTCTCGGCTTCACATGGAGCAATTTCCTTCATTCTTTTTTTGTTCCCTAATAACTCGAGTAGAGCCATCGAACTAACGCATTATTAAATGTCAAACTTGCTTTTGTTTTGTTATAATAGATTAATTTATTTATAAGAACAGAAAATTACATATTTTTTCCAGTTGTAGGCTTTTTTTAGATAAACTTACTACAAGTGTACCTTTTAAAGTTAAAAACAAATATTCTCATTTGAAAGCTGTATAATTATTTAAACAATTTTTATTTAAACAAATTAAAATATTGTGTTATAATAAATAAATTAATTTATTATAACAAAACAAAAGCAAGTTTGACATTTAATAATGCGTTAGTTCGATGGCTCTACTCGAGTTACTTGGGAACAAAAAAAGAATGAAGAAAATTGCTCCATGGGAAGCCGAGAAAATGCATTTTTTTTAACGTATACCGATTTTGAACTTTGAGGGTTACATTTTCTCCAACCTAATTTTTTATTGGAATTTTGCTATTTTTGGCCATTTTCACACGTATTATCGATAGTTTTTATTATAATAATACATGTTATCAGGATTTTAAAGATATGAAAATTGGTGTGGAGAAAGAGGACAAAAACAAAAAGGTGATGGTTTGAAAATTATGATCCTATTGTTTATATCTTTGCCGTAAATTTCGGTCAACTTTGACCGGTTGTATCTCAGGAACCACTCGTCATAATTAAACGTTTTTTCTTTTAAAAGAAGAGTCCTGCCGCTGTCTTTCGAGTACTGTTTTCACAATTTAATTTAGTTTAATATTTCCCGAGATATTCTATTTGTTTATAAGCCAAAAAATTGTTTATAATTTTAAAATATTGTTGAGGCCGCTTAAATAGTCCAATTTCAATTCTATAAAGTACGTTAGATAGGTATAGTGTCTTCTTATGAAAAAATCATAGTTATTCTTATGCACCATAATTATTGTCGTTATTATAGCGACCGTAAATTTTTGATTAACATTTCAATTGTTGCTAAACTATTCATTTAATTTCCATCGGCTTCTGGAATTATAATATATACGGAAAGGGCTTTTACATTACCAAGTTATTTAAGTATTGATTAACAACTACTTATCTAAAAGTTTAGTTGAAAATTAAAGATTTTGTTGGAAAAACCCGCTTTTTCCGGGGAAAGTTTTCGTCGAATTAAATCAGAAAAACACGTGTCTATTCAGAATTTAATTGCGGTGAATTTTTATTTGGGTGTTTTTGGTCTAAAGTTAAAATCTTTGGAGTTATAGAGCAAAAATTGAAAAAAACACGATTTTCGGGCGCCATTTTGTTTATAAAAAAAGTAGCACACTATCTGCGGACTTTGCATATCTATATTATTAATATATACAATCATTATATTCGATTCCAGCAATAAAATTGCTGGTAAATAACTTTTCCCAAAAATGGCCTATTCTCCGATAATCAGCCCAGACTATGACAGATGTAAAGCTGTTTCTGAATCTTTTGTTTACTAATTATTTATGCACATACTATAATATTATACACATAAGTCTTTATTATTATGATTAGTCTATTTTAGTTTTATAGTAAAAACAGTTCCAGAAAAATATTGTATAGGTTAAATATCATTCAATCTGTAAGTACATCTATAAAAAATATACCAAAAGTTATATTTTCTTTTTGTTTAAAATAGACTTGATTTATTAAAAAACTATTAGGCAGACAACAGACATTAAATACTTACATTAAAATTATTTTCGCATCAATGAAGACCTTGAGAATGAACTAAAATGTCTCTAATGTTCTTTCAACATGTATATAACCATTTTATTCATCGCCGTTTCTTATCGACTGGTAATCTAATACATATTTTATTGAAGGTTTTACTGGTTGTACTTTAACACAATGGTACTAAACAACACTTATAGTATTTACTTTTATTGCCATAGTAAACAAACACACACAATTCAATACTATGTTAGCAGCTATGTTACTATGTAAACCAGGGCGCTAGGATATATATCCACTGATATATATCACGATATATATCGTGATATATATCATGGTATTTATATTATATATATCGTGATATATATCAGTATTTTATTTCGCATTAATTTTTACATAATAAGGTTAAAAAGCGGCAACGTCGCAACTGCGTTGACTTGCCTTCTAACAGGAATTCAAATCAATCAAGATCAACCAATTCAAATTAAGAACTTTTATTACAAAAGGAGGAATATGGCTCTAGGTTCGCCTCATTTTTTGGCAAACTTACTTGACCATCGCTTTTTGGGAGAAAGTCTTACTGCCGAACAAAAAGAACAGGCTTATGAATATTTTAATTCAATCAACACAGATTTTTTTCCGTTTGTGATGGCCCTAATGGCCATAACTTCGAAGTCTAAACCTTTTCCGTCTTTCATGTATCGTCCAAATTTCAAAAAAACATCTCCATTATTATGGTGGAAGTCTCTTCCAATCACTGAATCTGCTTGGCCTGAAAAAACATATTTCTCGAACGAATTAACCAATTACTTACAGCAGTAGCCTCAACGGCAAGCATTGAAAGGTGCTTTTCAAGCTTTGGACTTGTGCATTACAAATTACGAAATAATTTAGGAACCGAAAAGGCTGCTAAACTTGTATTCATGTTTAAATATTTAAACAGTTCTTCATACCAGAAACATGACAATTTGGAATGGATTTGGCCTGAACAAGAAACTGAAAGAAGCGAAAATGAAGAGGCAGAATTAAGTCTTGGGTGCTTTACTGGTATTGATTTAGACACTTCCGATGTTGAACCATCATCTTAATTGATTTTCTAAATTTTGATTTTGTTTTTTAAATGTTCAGAATTTTAAGTTAATTTGGAAAAATAGAAATACCTATATGTTTAAGTTAATGTTTTCAATATTTTTAGTTAATTTAGTTGTTACTTGGATACTCGTAGCATTTTGTTTTCTGTTTTGTAACATACGTACCATACGTACGTTTATATTTTTGTATTTTTTATTTAAAGTAAAAATATATCTTTTATATTGTTGCATTCTACCTTTAAAGTCTTATTTTGGTCAATTTAGTTTCTCTATTGAAATGTTTTCCAAAATATCAAAAATATCATATAAATATCACATTTTGGATATATTATATCGGATATATATCATGATATTTTGATATTTATATAAATATCATGGATATTTTGTGCCCTGATGTAAACAGCTTGTTTCATTTGGTTCAGAGATGATCCACCATCCCCATACGTCCATTTTTGGTCTTTCCAGACCTCTTCAGTGGGGCAACATGGAACACTTCTGAATCGAAACGTAACCAAGCTGCCTATTTAAGCAGAATTATGAAAATAGTTCTGCGTATCGGACGCTGTAGCGGTAGCGACATCTATTAGAGAGAAATGAGAAGCATCTAAACAATAGATCTTAAAATTCTCTTGGAACCACTTTCAGGTAACATCGTTAATCTCTGCCTTTTACAAATTATAAGGCAAGGAGACGACGAATAAAGGAGGCGAAAGTGACTCTACAATATGCAGTCACATTCCGTCTATTCGTCTAGCACCTAGGAAAAATTCCAGCGAAAGTTGATTCTGTGGCATATTTTCTTGAATGTTTTTGCGGTTACAAAATTTACATTCTTCACAAAGTTCAGCTTGGTTGTATGATTTTTAGAGATTCATTCGCATTTTAGTCTCCGTTGACCGGACGAGAATATACGCGGCTATAACGGCAAATATAATGTCTCGTCATTGGCTTTGTTTATGACCTTTGTTATAATTGTATTTAATTGATGTAATGTAGATATAAACGAACAGCTGCAATAAATTTATGAGAAATTATATCAACAAGTGTATCCGTGACTACTGGGCGAGCGATTTACCCCCATCGAAATAAGCAGAGCATGAACCGACTAATTTTTTGCATTTTTGCCGCACCAAACATTTTTTATTCGATTCTATACCACTACTACTATCGGTTAACATCGTTCTCCGATGCCTTCCGACTCCTAACCGACGCCATTCTTCTCTGTTTAACCATAAACCTGGAGGGATTTCTCTTTCCTCTAGTTCTTTTTCAATTCTCTCCATCCAGCTTCTTCCTTGCCTTCTTTTTTTCCTTCTCCCTTGTGACGTCCACGCCAAAATCTGTTTAGGGATCCTGTCATCTGGCATTCTCTGTACATGGCCGTACCATATGAGTTGTTTTGTTTTGATGTGATCAGTTATTGTATGGGTGACTCCCATCATTTCTCGTATTCTCTCATTTGATTTGATGTGCCTGCTGCTCTTCTTCAGAAGTCCATTTTTGTTACTAGTAACATTTTTTCTGTTCTTTGTTTCAGTTACCAAACTTCCTGCAATATAATATGAAATTATACTTTTAAGTATGGTATATTTTATATAAGCTGTTTGTTCGTTTTATATATTGTTTGGTCCCACCAAATGCCGTTCATCATGGATATGGCTTTTCTACCCTGTATTTTTCTGTCTTTTATAGCAGCATCGAGTGTTCCATCTTGATTTATCTTCAAGCCCAGGTACTTGTATTCATCACAGTGTTTAATTTCTACCCCATCGTCTAATGTAATGGACTGCTTTGTTCCTCCAATACACATGGCTTCAGTTTTCTTAAGAAATCTTCGATTCTATTAATTTTTCAAATTTCAAGTTCAAGAAAAAGACGTAGAAGGATTTCCTGGTTGCGAAATTTAAGGGAGTGGTACGGGTGCAGTTCAGTACAATTATTCAGAGCTGCAGCCAACAAAGTTAAAATTGCTGTGATGGTAGCCAATTTCCAACAGGAGACGGTACTGCAAGAAGAAGTTAAAAAAAAACAATTTCATCAAAAGGTGCAGTACCGAAAGGTCATCATGTTTACAATAATCTGAAACCTATCTCTATCGGCTGCTGCGCGAAATAATTCTTTGACTGTGGGGTCACACCATTGTCTAATATTGCGCAGCCATGAAAGTTTCCTTCGACCAATCATCTCTTTTCCTCCATTTTTCTTTGTATTATAAGTAGATGATGTTTACGTCCTCTAATTGTATGGCCGAAATATTTCGTTTTTCTTCTCTTAGAAGTATTCTATATCTAGAATCAATTCTTGCGTTATTCATTCCTTCTAATACGGCCCAGAGTTCTATGGAGTCTAATGCCTCATTGTAATCCACAAATGCCAAATTAAAAGGTTCATTATGTTCGATGCACTTTTCGAAAAGTGTCGTTATTGTCTGTAGGTGTTCTATGGTACTATGTCAACAGGCTGGTAACTATCGAATTGATTTGATAGTATGTTAGTAATTAATTTGGTAAGCAGTTTGTACGGATGTGGCAACAGGCTTATTGGTTTGAAATTTTCGCGTTTGTGATATATATTATGTGTATGTATTATTATGTATCACTTTATCAATCAAAGATAGAGTAAAAATTTAAATTTTTAATTATAACGCGGGCACATAAATTTGATATTGATTTGTAACTATTTAGTAGAAGGTAGCTTCTACGCAGTGGGTTTCTCCTTAATGAGTTTTTCCCTGAAGACTTGAAAGACATTTGTAAATACAGTGAAGTGAAATGACAATTTATTTCGGATTGTAATTTAAAAAAATTGTTTGTTACGGGAAGGTAAAATCCACAGGTAGCTGTAATTATTAGTTTTTAGAAAAATAAAGGTAGAGAGATTTGGAATTTTAAGGCTGTTTGTTTTAAGCACAAGAATATTTGTATAATTTCCGGAAAGTGATTAGGATGAGTAGAAGTATTGTTTGAAAGAATGCCTGGGTTTTTCGAATGAAAAAGAGGAAGTGGAAAGAGAAATGTTTCTGATTGGCTTGGCAATTTGGAATGGGGAAAGGGAAGTTTGAATGTTGAGACAGTTTGGAAAAGAAAGATTTGTGTGGCCGGCATCCGGGAAGGGCAGTCGAAAGTTTTCGCGGATAGTTCAGAAGCAAATACTAGTGGTTGTTTAATAGTGGAGAGTAGCTGAAAAGTGGAACGAGAGACAAATCAAATTGAGAAGAAATACTTCTTTGATTCTGTAAAGTCCAAGACAGTAAGTTACAAGAATTATAGTATTAAAATTATTTGTGACACCTAGTAAAAAAGATACTTGGGTCTCAGGAGATTATTATTGAGAGAAAGAGAGGAGAGAGTTTTGGAGTTTATTGAACGAGTACTGGTCAAAAGCGGCCTGGCTTGTGTTTTGTATGCTGCTGGATTGATGCTGAGAACGGAGAGGGCTTTGACTGGTAGCCTAAGCCTAACATAATCAACAAGGAAGAGCTGTTTGGGTCAAGAGGAGACATCATTGTGTGTGAATCAAAAATGTCAGTCAATAACTTATGTGATAGATTGTCTTTATAATCGGAAGTTAAAAATTTTGCGTAAAAGCATATGAATTAAGATTCCAACATTTCAAAAATTTAATAGGAAGTATAAGTAGTTTTGTAAATACCTAAATTTGTTTGTTTAGCTTATTTTATTAATGGTGTCAGGAACAAAGCGATAAATATTTGTTTGAATTAGATTAATTATATGGTAAAAGTTTCATTTGGACAATTATGCCCACAGGATTTAATTGATAGATTTTCAGAGCATTGCTTTTGATAATAAAGGTATTTGTATGTGCTTATTTATGATTTTTCTATTTATTTCCTTTTCCTATTTTATCCCGATAAGGATCAACTAAGAGATGCTGAAGCCACGAGAAAGGATAAGTATAACCTAAGATAATTTAGTTATTTTTTATGACAAAAAAGCACCCTGAGATTTTTTCTTAATTTTTTTTATGATTTGCGTCAATTCAATAATTAATTAAATAAATACTAAGCAAAATAAAAGTAATAGAAAGCAGATCCTAACAGTATATATAAATAGTATAGGACGCACGCAACATGTGTATAATATAGCTCGTTTTTTGGATTGAAAAAAGCATTGAATTCGCGACCGTCATCGCTACGGCGTAATTTATATACTATAGATTGAATTACGTATAAGTTCGAACAGAGTTATAATGGTTGGAGGATGGATAGAGTGTGTACCCGAAGCAGCTTGCGAAGCAAGCGCATGAGCGGCCACACTATCCCTACTCTAATCATTATAATTGATTAGCGTTTAAAGTATTTTTGAAGTAAAAACTTCTGTAGCGATGTTGTGCACTTTCTGGATGGGGAAAAAACATTGAATTCGCGACCGTCATCGCTACGGCGAGATATGAGTAATTTATATACTATAGGTTGAATTGCGTATGTATAAGTTCGAACGAAGTTATAATGATTGGAGGAGGAGTAGAGTGTGTACCCAAACGAGCTTGCGAAGCAAGCGCATGAGGTGCCACACTGTCCCTACTCCAATCATTATGTGATATTGTGATTAGTGTTTAAAGTATTTTTGAAGTGAAAACTTCTGTAGCGATGTTGATCACTTTCTGGATGGGAAAAAAGCATTAAATTCGCGACAGTCATAGATTCGCCGAAATAAATTCTGTACGTTTATGTAGTATGTGTATGTACATATAAATAGTATAGGACGTACCCAATGCGTATAAAATGTAGGTATAGCACTTCTCTTTGGATGGGGAAGAAGCATTGAGCTCGCGATTGTTATCGGCACGGCGAGATATTAGTAATTTATATACTGTAGGTTGAATGGAATGACCACATAACCGAATGACAATAAATAGAGTATATAGTAAGGACGGTAAGAGAAGGTTCCCAAATAGGAAGACGATCAGTGGGAAGACCACGAAAAAGGTGGAATGACAACCTACTGGAGGCACATTGAAAAACAGACAGTCATATCTACACAAAAAGAAGAAGATGTTGAGTTGCGTATAAGTTCGACCGAAGTTATAATGGTTGGAGGAGGGATACAGTGTGTACCCAAAGGGCCTGCTTCGTAAGAGGTTTTCACTTCTGTCGGCACTCCCACGAGAGCTCTAAATTTTTTTAAAAGCAAATTTTGCTTTCTTTATCCTTCTTTTGATTTCTAGGGAATGGTGCAAATTTTCACAGATAGACTTGGGTACCTAATTATAAAACGAAAAAAAAAGCCGTGTAAGAAATCGCCACAAGGAAAATAAAGGACTAAAGCAGTGCTGTTATATTCATTTATTTTTGCTATTAATTTAAAAATCGAATGCTCAAACATGATTTTATTTGATGGAATGTTGTAGTGAACATAAAATCGATATAAAATCTAAATTTTTTGTAACAAAGAACATAAAATGGGGTCGTTCAACTGTTGATCGTTAAGTGGGATAAAGCGTGTTGTGTGTGTGTGCCATATTTTTAGATCTTTTAGATAGGCCACATTTTAATGCGATCAACCACCACCGCGCCAGTTCCAGTTTCTTTTGAAATAATTTTCAGCCGAGCGAGTTTATAAATAATAAATCCCGAAAGAGAGACTTTCACAATTTTCTGGAGCTGTTTGTTTTCGAGATGTGTTGAAATAGCTATTTGTATAACAAGGGAGGAAAGTGCTACTTTTCCTCCCGAGAATGAAGTTTACTGCCCGACGCGTAGCGGAGGGCAGTAATCATTCAAGGGAGGAAAAGGCACTTTACTCCCATGTTATACATATGGTTTTTCTACCTTCCTCAAATAACAAGTCATTTTTTCATTTTTACTTAATTTATTTATGTAACTAACCAACAAAATTTATTAGAACTAAACCTAACGAGTAGGTACAATATAACTGTCAACTGTCAAGTATAGGTCAAATTATTAATGTAAACATTGTTAAAGCAGAATAACAATTTACTGTTTTTACCATTCTGCAAAATACAGAGTGTTTTTAAATAAACGTTAAAATGTATAGATATTTACGTAATAGAAAATAGATATTGTACAGGGCGTCAATAAGTTATATTTCATGAATGAAATACCATGACGTCACTTTTACTTTTCCTCCCTAGGGAGGAAAAATATTTTCCTCCCTAGGGAGGAAAAGTACAACTTTGCTCCCTACAATCAGGTCCGGAAAAGTATACTTTCGGTAGAGGTAGGTGGAAAACAATCAAACGAACGGTTTTGATGACACCAAAAGGTGATTATGAAGAAGGGACTCTAAACTTAGCTGTGTTGTAGAAATAATGTCTGTGAGGTGTATAAATATAGGTGTGTATTAACAGATATATCGGTGTTGATTAAAAAAATATAAAATAATAGGTCTGAATCCCGCGTACCAAAAAAAAGTTGGTTAATAGTAAGCTATACATTTTTAATAGCTTAACGCTATCTAGTCGGACATACTATGTATGGGAACACTAGGGGAGTGCAATTAGAACGAGAAGATACAATGTTTCGGAAAAAATCAAACAAGGTTATATTTTTCTAAAACTTTTTTTGTTAGTTTATAAATATGTTAAAGTAAAAAGTTCTACTCACAAATTTCGCCGCTAATTGTTTATTAATTGTTTAAACAATAACAATTGTTTTGTATAAATAATGTTAAGAATATGGGTGAATTCAACATTTTATTTTAATAAAAAATGTTTTTATTTTAGTTTTAATTATGCTGAACCCGAATCTGACATTACAATTTGCAAATTCAAAATGGCGGATTCAAAATGGCGGATTTTTTCCTAAAATTCCTTAAAAAGCAGTTGTAAAATCCGAATTTTTTTTTAAAACGTGTTTGTTTACATATATGTGGATATTTTTGAGAAGAACCTGAATCTAAACCTGAACCTGAATCAAATTTTGATAATTTAAATGATAAAATGGCAGATCCAAAATGGCGGATAACTTAAAAAATAGTTGTAAAATCATAATTTCTTTACAAAATGTATTTATTTCTACATTATTTCTACTTATTTTTGAGAGCTTTGATAAACCTAACTTAAATGTTAACATTATAAACTATAAAATGGCGGATCCAAAATGCGGATTTTCTAAAAAGAACATTTTTCAATTTAAATTTCAAAATGGCGGATCCAAAATGGCGGATATTTAAATGAAAAACAAGTAGAATCCAATCAAACAAATATGGAATTTCATTCTTAAAAAAAAGATAAACAAATAATTTTCACAAAAATATTAAAAATTAAAATGTATTAGAAAGAAAGAACCAATTATTCAAAATCTATCTCTTCAATATTCAAAAAATTGTTGCAATGGAATCATAAATAAAAAGTTATTCTTAGTAAAAAGCTCTGCATATTCTAAAACTTTAAATGCAATCATAAAATATCAATTTTTATCAATTTTGTACAAGATATGTCAATAAATAAAAATTTCAGTTAGGAGTAAAATACCTATATTTTTCATAATACTGAAAATTGTTATTATGGAAAGTTGTTCAGAATTAAAAACGATGTGTCAATATGCAATTACACTTTTATGCAATTGTTTTACATAATACCTCGTATAATATTGATAAAATATAATATTTTATATTTGCATATTAAGTGTTAGACCATGCACAGCTATTTATGACGAATAACTTTCTTCATAAAATTAATAATGAATCAGTTATCATAAATAAATAAAGTGAAAATTTAATGATGTTTGGTATAATTAATTTGAAACAATATAAAAAAAAAACAAATTTTCGATTAGAAGGATATAATTACATATAGGAACATAGTTTTTAATTCCAAACAACTTTTCTTTATAAAAATTTTCGATATTGTGAAATAAAAAGGTACTTTACTCTTGAGTGAAATTCATATTTTTTGACATACCTCGTACAAAATTAACAAAATTTGATATTTGATGGTTGCATCTTATGTTATATGCGATGCAGAGTATTTTATAAAGAATAACTTTTTTTCGTAAAACTGATATTAAAAAAGTTATCAATAGGTTCCAAGTTACGCAGACATACTGTATAAGAGCTAAAAAAATTTTTTTTGTTGAACATTTATTATTTTTGAAGCTTATTATTAAACTAATTTTAGGTAAGTTTTACAGACAAAAGTTTTGATCACTCTGTATATACATTTTTTCAGCTGGTAATTTTCGGTTTTTGTATTACATTTTTGTTATCTTTCTTAGTTTTCTCAAAAAGAAATTGTTTATTTCATTTTTAATCTAAAATAATTCAGTGTTTTTTAAAGATTACATCCTAGGCTTTAAAAAAATATTAAAAAAATTGTATTAGATTTATTCAAACTTAAGTAATACCGTCTTAAAGTGGTGGGAATTCTGTAGAACTACGAAGTTTTCAAAAATTACATTTTTTGAGACAGCGTATTATTTGAATTAAATTTTTGAGATTTTTTTTGAATGAAACATCGTTTAGTAAGATGATTGAGAGGTAAGCTGTGCAAATTTGAGAGCTTTGTAAGTAAAATTGTATTTGTTACACATTTTTAAATCATTTTTAAACAAAATTCATGTAAGTCTCACTTTCCGCCCACACCGTACTTATGTCCATACATTTTATTTCTTTTTATTATAACCATAAGATAGCTTATTTTATCTTCTTTCATGTCCAATTTGTAAAATTTCTTTTGATCCATTAGTTAAAGAATTACATTAAAAAAACTCAACCGTGCACTTCTTCCAACGCTAGTTTACATTGCGCCAATGTGTGTGAGAAGGGTGACTTTAGCGTTATAAATAAAAAATTACAGAAGCTAGAGACTTAATTTTAGAAAAATCTTTATATAAGGTTTTTTTTGTAAAATTTTCTGAATTTTTCAATGGTCAAGTCAGTTTTTTTCTAAAAATTATATTTTCGGAGTTATTTAAAAAAACATCTAACTTCGCAGTTCATTTGTTTAATTAAAAATGAAGCACCCACTTCTCGAGTAGAACTTTTTGATATGTTGTTTATTAAACATTTCTTAATGAAATTACAAAAAGTTTTATCTTGTTTGATTTTTTCCGAAGTGAAAATCTAAATGCACTCCCCTACACTGGAACAGGGGAACTTTTAATTGTAGAACGTGTCATCCTGATAGGTTTATGATTGTGAAAACTAGCAGGTTGTTTTTAAGTTTATTCAATAGCAAACTTTTTATAGTATATAAAAAAATGTTTGTTTGTCCGATAGATAGGTAGAACATGTCAAATGACATGTTCTATGATATGACAGGAATTGTGTTGGTGGTAAATAGCAGTCTGATTTTTGGATGAGAGTTTAATGAAAGGGTAACAATAACAAATCAATTAGAAGTTCTGTCAGACAAAATAAATAGGACGTTTTCGTAGTCTGACGTTCGAAACCTGTAACCTGTTCCCCAATTAAAACTTCCCCTGTTCCAGTGTTCCCGTACATCAAAGTTTGTCCGACTAGACACCGTTAAGGTATTAACAAATTTTCAGCTTGCTATTAATAAACTTTTTTTGGTACGCGGGATCCAGGTCTAAGAGACTTTCACAATTTTCTGGAGTTGTTTGTTTTCAAGATGTGTTGAAAACAATCAAACGAACGGTTTTGATGACACCAAAAGGTTATTATGAAGAAGGGATTCTAAAATTATCCGTGTTGTCTAAAAATATCGTCCGTGAGGTGTATATTAATTGACAACAGATATATCGGCGTTGATTAAAAAAATATAAAATTAGTATAGTTATTAATAGATGATGTCCTTGAGTAAACTCTCCAGTTCAGAGGAGTTTTTGGGGGTCGCTTTTCCTTAGTCTTCTTCGCCACTCATTCTTCTGTCTACCGTGTCTTCTTTACTCAAACTTTCTCTCTCAAGTCCTCCGTCACACAGTCCTTCCATCTGCTCATCGATTTTCCTTTACCTCTCTTTCCACGAACTTCTAACAGCTCTATCCTTCTCCCCACTTAGTTGTCATTTCTACTTCTGACGCACAGTGGTTCCAAATGCTGAAAACGTAGTCATGAGGCAAACAAAAAGTCCCTATCTAGGGAATTTTATGTTTACAGTTGTTTTCTCATACTATCGTAGAGTAATAATACGCAGGTATAAGGATCAGACTGGATGTATTCTGGTTCATAGCTCAGGAACAAGTGAGCCATGTCCGAGGTTATTTTGGCCGGCAGACAAAGTGAAAAAGAACGCGTAGGTATGTATATTGAAAACGCTGTAAAACTTTTTGTAGTTTATCAATTTTATCGCTGTAAAGCAGAGTCTTCTTTTTTAAGTATGTAGTGATGTAAGATATAAGTTAACTTAAGATTTAGTAACGATGAATGCCTTAAATTTGTTAATGCATAAATAGTGAAAATATTCTTCAAATAATCGAAATTTTGTAAATATACATTCAAAAAGTACAAAATTCTGCACAATTCTGCGACTAATGTTTATTATGTAATCTTAAAATATACAGTAAGAAGATACATAATCACTTCGGTTTAGCTGCCTATAACTGCCTAAGCATTGCTGGAAGTTTGTCTGAATACAAAAGTGGGGAATGACGCATATTACATGATTCTGGCGATTGTTGAGAATGTATGGGCGGTTGTACATAAGTAATAGGTTCTGAATATTGTACTTCATAAAGACAATGTATTGGTTATCAGCAATTTCAAAAGCCACTTATAATATAAAATTTTAAACAAATATTCGTTTAAAATAAAATTTTCGAATTTCTTTCGGCCATATTGGATCCGCCATTTTGTTTAAAAAAAAAGTAATGTTAGATTTGTAATCAGCGACCTTAAAATACCAAATTTGACAAAAAAAATGCGTTTCGATTGATATTTTCAATTTATCTCCGCCATGTTGGTTCCGCCATTTTGTTTTTCAGAAAAAATAATGTCAGATTCGTAATTAGCGATGCCAAAAACCCTTGAGATCGAAAGTAATTCCGAAGTGTATAGTATAAACAATATACGCTTTTAAAGGTTCATCTAAACCTAAACGGTTCCAACCTAAACGTCCTCACTGTACAAATAATCCAATCTATATTAATTAATTGGCTAATAATGTTCTGAGAATGTTGTTTTCTGTTTGTTATTTTCCTGGAATACAATTTACTGATTACAATGGCGCGTTGCAATATACCTAATCAATTTAAATGCCACGGCGTAGTTCAGGGTGCGGCAACTATTTTTATCTTGATTTTTCTGGTTTTACACGTGTGGATAGATACTTGGAAAGATAATGGAAACAAGTGTTGCTGATATAGTTCTTCCACGCTATCTTTTCCATACATGAAATTATTACGAATTACTTTTTACACTAGGTCTCTTTTTAACTCACAGAAACTAGTATCGCAGAATTAAGCCTTTTTTCCATAGAACTCACAATAAGTTAAACAAGAATAAACAATACGGAACGTCTTTGACAACTTATGAATTTTGACATTTATAATTTTCAATGACAGTGACAGTTTACGGTTTATTTGCATTTATTGTTTATTTGGTTTTATAAATCAATAAAGTTTTTATTTATCAATAAACTTTATTTGCTTTTTTATTTACAGTGAGGACGTTTGAGTTGGAATAAATTCATTATCTTGAGAAGAGGCGAATTTGGAGAGAAATCGTGAGACAGGTCAATTTTTGTTTTTAAATTATGACTTTTTGGCGTATATATCATATTGGTGACGTCATCCATCTGGGCGTGATGACTTAATTGATAATTTTTTTATTAATTCTCTATTCAGTAATATAAACGTTAACATAATTGTTTATACAGGGTCTCCAAAATTTTTTTTAAATTAAATTAATTGAGAAAATAGAAGAATGTATGTAATCCATTTATTCCAAAATACATTTAAGTGCTGTCAGAAAACAGAAAGAAATGTTTATTTAACAAATAAACATTGTTTTTCGCTTAAATTCAATGTTAAAACTGCCACCCACCTGTCTCTTAGCAGTTTGAACATTGAATTTAAGTGAAAAGCAATGTTTATTTGTGAAATAAACATTACCTGTTTTCCTGACAGAAGTAAAACGTATTTTGAATTAAATAAATTACTTACATTCTTCTTTTTGTGTAAATTAATTTAATTCAAAAAATGTGTTTTGTACACCTTGTATAAATAATTGTGTTAATGTTTATATTACTGGATAGAGAATTTAATAACCTTTCAAACGAGCTATCACACAACCCCTACTCTCATTTAGAAAAATAATCGATTACGTCATCACGCCCAGATGGATGACGTCACTCGTATGATATATATGCCAAAAAGTCATAATCTAAAAACAAAAATCGATCTGCTTCAGAATTTTTCTACAAATTCGTTCATTCTCGAGATAATGAATTTATTCCAACTCAAACGTCCTCACTGTATAATATTTCAGTTAAATAAAGGAAGAGCTGCAATTCTGACTTTTGGGTCCCCAGACAAAGACGAGTAAGACGCCCTACCGAAGGGCGTTGACGCCTAATAACGGTGTATACAGAGTGAGTCTGTAATTTGGAATAAATTCAAGAATTCAAATACTAATTGTTTTTTTGAAAAATGCTCAGACCCGTCGATTAGTATTTCAAATTGTCATTTTTGACATACAATAGTAATGTATACAGGGTGTCCAATTTAGAGATATGACGTCATCATTGATTTTCTTAAATGGCAACACTGTCATTTTGATAGGGTGTGTAAAGTTATATATAACTGCAAAATTTCAAATTTTTATTCCCTACCATTTACAAGATAATAGAAAATAACAAAGTTATGAATAACAAATAATCAAATAAAACTGAATTTATATATCTTTATATCTCTAAATTGGGACACCCTGTAAACATTATTATTGTATGTCAAAAAGGACAATTTGAAATACTAATTGACGGGCATTTTTCAAAAAAACGATTAATATTTGAGATATTGAATTTATTCCAAATTACAGACTCACTCTGTATATATCACAAGAGCCTTACACACCAAAATCTATAAAAATCGTGTAAGCCGTTTCCGATATGATTAAGGCGTTCAATCCGTTCAATATTAGAAACACCCTGTAGATTGAGAATTAACGTCATTTTTAGACTTCAATTGTCATATGTCAGTGTCATGATTTGCATTTTAATCTTCATTCTCTATCTACATTCTTAGCCTGATGTTACTGATATATTTTGTTTTGTTACAGGTGCTTCCAACTGCTCCAACCCATCGACTGATCAACCACTCCAAAACAAAATGACCCACTTGTGAACCAGATACCTTTCAATTTCCAAAAATCAAAAATGGTTCGTTCCAAAATGAAACCTCTAGCACCGAACACAAGCAGATTGTCCACCAACATCGTCAGTTTTTCTCTGACGATCCTGGTGCTCTGTTTGGCCATCGGTTTGTCCAGCGGCGGAGGGGGATTCTCCAATAGCTTGGATACGATCAAAAGCAACATGAAGGTTGTTCTGGATGACCTTAAGAGCGTTCTGCCGAACTATACAGATTTTATAGATACTCATAAGTATCTATCAGGAGGTACCAAGTTCAACCCCAAAGGCATGAGTGGTTTGTATAATTTAACCACGCAGTTCATGAACTGGATTTTGCCGCAGGATGTGCTGATGAAAGGTAAGTTTCTTTAATAAATTTTTTGATTGTCTTTCTATTGGGGAACCGTTTTTCGCCGTCCTTACTACTATATTTGTTGTCCCCATAAAAAGTAAGAGAAAGCCATAATAACAGCATTACCTCCAATACGTAAAAATTCAACAGCACCAGGACCATGGGCAAAAAGTGATAAAGAAAAGGCTGACCTTTTTGCGCCGAGTATTTAGCAGAAGTTTTTACTCCACTAAATGACGACCAAGTACCAGAAGCGAACCAAATATTAGAAAAACCACTACAGATACAGGACCGAATAAAACCATTTACTCCAAAAGAAATTAGAGACGTAATTGCCACCCTAAACTCAAAGAAGGCACCGGGTGAAGATCTGATAACCCCAAAAATGTTAAAAGAAATACCCAAAAAGGGCATAGTTAAACTACTGCACATATTCAATACTCAAATGTGACTACTGGCCCAAAGCACTCAAAATTGGACAAATAATTATGATACCAAAGCCTGGCAAAACCCTCTTGATGTCTCATCATATAGGCCTATCAGCTTATTACCAACAATCCCCAAATTGCTTGAAAGAATTATCCTAAACAGAATAAATGCAGAAATAAATCCACAAAATTGGATCCCAGATCATCAGTTCGGATTTCGACAAAGTCATTCAACAATACAACAATTTTTTTTTTTTTTTTTTTTTCCATAATCATCACTACGATGATGATTATTACAATTACAATCTGGTCATACTTGACCAATGAGCAATTTTAATCTAACCTAAATTATTACTGTTCCTTAAAATTAAGAGCTTGCCCTATAGCGTCTCTTATCTAACCTAACAAGATAGTGCACTATTCTAGCATACACACTAACGCGCACAAGCACTATGCTCTGCTTTTCACTATCACCTATCACTTACACTAGTTCATAAGGTTTTGTCCTCTTCAGTCTTCTAACTTGCCCAGTAGTATCGAGGAGCTGGATTGCCTCAATATTCTCGTGCATGTGAAGTCGTTGCTCGTGACTTCCTGCCATCTTCTTGATGATTATTTCCACAGTTTCCATTCCTAGGTCCTTATGGAGATCACTGTTTGTAACATACCAAGGAGCATCTACAATATTTCTTAGTATTTTGTTCTGGAATCTTTGTATTACTGTTATATTACTTGGTCTAGTACACCCCCATAGTGGGCATCCATAAGTCCATACAGGTCTCAATATTTGTTTGTAAATTAGTAACTTATTATGCATCGACAGTGTGGAGTTTCTTCCAATTAGCCAATACATTTTTTTATATCTTATATTTAGTTCTTCCCTTTTTTTCTTAACGTGCACCTTCCAGCGTAGTTTTGCATCTAATGTTATACCCAAATACTTAGCAGTATCTGCATATGGTACTTGGATATTGCTGATTATAATTGGTATATATTGTATTTTTTTGTTGGTGAAATTAACATGGACAGATTTAGCTTCATTTAGCCTGATTCTCCATTTTTGTGTCCACTTATATATTTGGTTAACTGCTATTTGGACCTTGTTGGTCGCCTCTTCACTTGTCGTCCCTACTGCTTGAATAGCTGTATCATCAGCAAAGGTGGCAACTGTGTTGTTTTCCAGTACAGGTATATCACACGTGTATAGTAGGTATAGGACCGGACCCAAACAATACAACAATGCCATCGAATAGTCAACGCCATCAACCAGTCACTTCAAAACTTGCAAATAAAACCAGCAATAATGCACAGCAGCTTTTATAGACATCAATCAGGCTTTTGACAAAGTCTGGCATCCAGGCTTGTTATGCAAAATAAAAAGAATTCTCCCAGCAAGTTACTACAACCTACTGAAAGCCTACCTACACGAACGGCAGTTTAAAGTAAAATTTAATGAAGAAGTCTCAGAATACAACCTATTCACTCTGGCGTACCACAAGGGAGCATACTAGGGCCATTATTGTACATACTGTATACATATGACTTGCCTACAAATGATAAAACAACCATCGGGACATTTGCAGATGACACTGCTATTTTTGCCAAGCATGACGATCCTGTTACAGCAACACAAAATCTCCAAGAGCATCTAAACTCACTTGAAATATGGTTGAAGAAGTGGAAGTAAACGAAACAAAATCATCCCATATAACATTTACTCTCCGAACTGGAACCTGCCCACCGATAACCATCAATCAAATAAAAATACCACAAAGTAATCAAGTCAAATATCTAAGGCTACACTTTGACAATAAACTCAACTGGAAACACCATATAACAAAGAAAAGAATGCAACTTGACCTAAAAACCAAAGAACTTTACTGGCTCATGGGAAGAAAATCCCAGCTTTCAATAGAAAACAAATTGCTAATATAAAAAAGCAGTGATAAAGCCAATCTGGACTTACGGCATTGAACTGTGGGGCTGTGCTAGCAAATCCAATACCGTGATTATTCAGAGAGCGCAACCCAAGATACTTCGAGCAATAGTTAATGCACCATGGTATGTATCAAACCAAACTCTACACACTAATCTAAAAATTCCATATGTAACCGAAGTCATCCGAGAAAACAACAGAAAACACCACAACAAACTAGAAGACCATCCTAATCCATTACTTTATCCACTACTGCAACCTGTCCACAATAGAAGAAGCTGGCCATGCGACCTAAGAGGTAACTGAGGAAACATCGCTGGATGTTTACCTCTCCACTTCACCACATTTACAATAATTAATTTAATGTAAGACAAACAAATTGACTTATAGATGTTTGTTTTATATCTGATTGTCAATAAAGGGAGATAATAAAAAAAAAATTGTCTTCTCTGTGTCAGGTCGTGTTTCTGTCGCGTATGTCATTTATCTAATGACTGTTTTGTAAGTTCTGCTTTTCATTTATTTCCTGATATTTTTATTTCTCCATATTGTTTCATTCAGACAAACTGCATATATGTTTGTTTTAGTCACTTGGTCTTCTCCTTCTGTTTAGTGCTTTCTTGCAAGGGATATTGTATCGTCTGCAAATCTGAGATTATTCACTAGTGTTGATGGATACGCCTTCATTTGTGTCTTATAGTGCCTTTAGACATCTCTTCTAAGCACATATTAAAAAGCAGAGGGGATAGTACAAGTTCTTGTCGTACTCCTCTTCATATTATACGTATTAGATTTTTGTTGATCTACTCGTATTATGGCTTTCTGATTTCGGTATTTTATAATGATTCTCACATCCTGATCATCTCTTTCTTTGTTCCGTGATATGTTTGCAAGCCTGTGATATGTTTGCAAGCCTGTGTTGTATTTTGTCGAAAGCTTTCTCAAACTTAATTAGAGATATAAATACGTCACAGTTGACATATCGACACCATTCTATGAGTTTTTGTTTAGTAAATAATTCCTCTATAGTGTAGAGTCAAATCCTTTTCTAAATCCGAGTTGGTCTTCTGTTATTCTATCGTCTAGTTTTTTTATAGACACGTCCATGTATCACTCGAAAGAAGACTTTTAAAACATGGTTCATCAAGCTGATCGTTCTATATTCTTCACATAGCACCCAGAAGGGTGCGTCCCGCTTACCATATGCAGTGCCAGCAGTAAGAAGGGCAGTATCGTCGGCATATCAGCAGTCCTAGTGCCAGACCTGATCGAAAGCCTTTTTGACATCAAGGAATGTGCCTACTGCATATCTGTGTTGCTCATTGATAGCTTGGGAGATGAAAGTGGCTGCTTTAATCAATGCGTTGTTTGTGGAATTTTCAGCTCTAAATCCATATTGAAATCTGTAGTCTAAGGCGCTAAATAGAGGTCACGGGTCCTTTTCAATTCTGATGGACAAACTTAACGGTTTCTTGTGGATTTTTGGCTGTTGATTACTAATTTCGAGGGTGGATATCGATCCGAGTGGTCAAAAAATTGTTATAAATAATTTAATTGTTGATAAGGCTCTGGCTTCTAAACTAAAGGAGATAAAAAAATGTTTCAAATAAAATTTGTTCCCTAATGAAAAACGAAGAAAAAAAATTTATTAAACTTAAATCTAACAATTAGAACTCAAGATATTGTAAAATTAATGCACATTACAAATTACAAAGTGCAAAATAAGTATTTTTCGAAGCTTTATCGATCGTAACTCGTCTTCTACGAATGCAAATGAGCCTTAAAAGATATCATTTTAAAGCTTAATTAATAGGCTTTCAAACAAAGGACATCGCACACATCTTATGGAAAATATAATGTCACTCAAATTCAATAAAATTTATACGAATAGATTCGTTTTAAATTAACGGTCAAATCTTATCATTGCGCCAACTCTTAATTATGATTCATTACGGCGCAAATTGAAATTAAAGTTTATCAAAATCATATTTTGGGAGTTCATAAAAATGTCAGTTACAATTACTATTACTCAGGGTGCTATTCAAAGCAGCTTAAACCCAGCGGGTCCTAAAAGCGGATTAGTGAAACTATTTATACTTTCCTACTTCTCACCAAATATTTAATTATTACATAGGCGTTCGTTAAAAATTATCAATGGTGAGTGGTTCGCCTGTTTAAATGTTGTGGAATACTAATCAATTTTTTATTATTTATGTATGGTAAGTATACATAAAATCTGTAACTAATTTCGATTAAATAATGCATTCATTAGTGAGTGGTTCGTCTTTGTAAATGTTGTGCAATACTAATCATTTTTTAATATTTATGTATGGTAAGTATACATAAAATCTGTAACTAATTTCGATTAAATAATGCATTCATTTCCCCACCACCATTGAGGTAAAATGCAAGGCGCGTTTTTTTTGCATGGTTTCCCCATTAGGCCTAATCCATGTTGTCATTAATTATTAAAAATATATATAAAAAAATTAAAAACCAAGTTGTGGTATTCAAAAGTCAATAATTACTGATTCAAATGCACGTCTCTATTAGGAGCGTCTAAGACAGAATGTAATAACTGTGTTGATGGATACCTTACATTTGCGTCATGCCTTGCATACCCTAGATACCATAATACACTTGCAACATGAGCACAGCATCCAACAGTTCGTGCACCAGTTTTGCAAGTGCAGTAGTAGCCGTCGATTGGTATATTGTCACCGTCATTTTCTAGATGGAGTGGTTGAAAAGCTATCCATAATTGATGTTTAGTCGCCTGACGAAATCTAGAGTAAATACGAGCTCTAAGAAGACCCTGTTCTTCTAAAAGTGCTTGAAATGTAAAATGTTCAATGTTTTCTCTCTGTAATTTATCTTGAATGTAACTGGGTGCAAGTTTTACTTGGTAGATTCCAATAGTCAAATCTCTAATCTGTTGTAACGACAAAATGGGAAATTCTGGTAAAATAAGTTCATCTAAATTCACCCATGCATCGTCTTGAATACGTTGTAAGTCCAAACGGTCAACTTCAACACGAGCTTTTACGACATTTTCATATGCAGCCAATTCCTGCATTGTTTCTGCCAATTCTGCAGTTGCACCTTGCATTTGAATAGGTGGAAAATATTTATTAATTAAACTGCACCCAATTTTTAAAAACATTCTAATATTAGGCACATGATGGACCGGTATTAATCCACAAAACAATTTAAAAATACTTTTTAAATGTCCATTCCGAGCTTCAACTATCCATCTTGTTTTAGTAATTAATCACGCTTTATTAGCATCTTCAGTAGACAACTGTCTTTGTCCTCTTGGTAGAAGTGGTGGCATATGACATTCTAGGCCTAAATAATTTAATAAATGAATAGAATCACGATAGCCTCTATCTACAATTACAATATCATTTGGTTGCAGCCAGTTACGCAAGTTATTTACTTCGTCTTGTTCCTCATCTTCAAGGTGATGTTGTAAAACTGCAGCATCGTTATTTCTTGAATCAGAAAAATAGGGGCCTTGTACGTCCAAAATATATCCGTCAGGTCCGACTATTAAAACAGGTTTGATTAAATGATAACCCTTATGTAGACAGTAAGTTTGGCGAAGACTTCGAAAATTAGACGATTTGGGAATTTTGATATAGGTTCCATCTATGTAAATAATGGCTTGAGGATTGTCAGGATTCGGATTGTACAAAGAGTTAGCAAAATCTGTAACATGGGTTCTAATAAATTCTTGGCGACCAATTGCTTCTAAACCCAGATTTTCTCTAACAAATCGTTGACACAGACTTGTACGTACTGCAGTTATTGTCAGACTAACGTTGGATCTGCTAGAATATGAGCACAAAATTTTTAATAAATCGTCACTTAAATTGTATTTTAATTTCATAAGAAATGTAATTAAATCCATTTTAGCAATAACTCTAGTTCTATCATAAACTACGACCTCATCGCAATAAGTATAAAGATCTTGAAAATTATTTTTGCTTAAGTTTGTCAATGCTTTGAAGTCGTCCTCTTGAATACCCGTGTCTGTCTCGAAACGATTAGTAGTATTTTCAATTGCTGTCAGACGTAACGCTTGAAACCGCTCTGAAACTTCTTTCGGACTTAAGTTAACATTACGCATATTACCACGCAAATTCTCTATTTTATTATGATCTAACATACTGTCATCATTTATGTGATCACTGCAACATAAAGCACCCTTTCCTACAAAAATCTCTCGTTTCATGTAGATATCTACTCTAGCTTCTAATGACAAACGTTCAAGATTTCTAGCTCTATCACATACAAAACATAAATTATTTCTTTGTAATACACACGTGAATCTACAAGCATTCACATTATCATCATTACCTTGTTCAATTTCTTCAATGATGTATCTGTAGCAGTTTATGTGAATCACAATCCCAATATCAAAATTGGCTTCCGGTAGATTGTTGTTCATGCGGCGACCCAATGCAATCTCCTGAAATCTTGGTGGAAGATTATCTAAGTTCTCAACTCGACGAAAACCTCTAGCACGAACTCGAACATCACAAATATAACACTGCATTTTCACTAATTAAAATAGTTAATAGTAGAACAACAGTTCGACAAAAACTAACCAATTGGCGGAACGTAACGACCCTTTATAATAATTACTAGTTTACAATAATTACCAGATAAAGTTGACTAGTGACAAAAACTTTTGATTCTTTCTAAAGCAAACGATTTGCCTAATTTTCTTTTAATTGATCGATAATGTTAAAACACAGTAGAATGCAATTTAAGTCGTAATTCAATAGTGTTAATTAAATAAAATTCTGTTAAATTCTCATTAGTGCGTTAAATACCCTTGTTTTACGGTGCGTCACTGGAAGTGCGCTCAGTGGCGTAACTAGTCTGACCTGCGCCCCAATGCAAGTATTCCTCGTGCGCCCCTATTCCAAGACTTATTCTCCACCCTCCCCCCCCCCCCGTCTTTTATTTCCGTTCATTTTGTTCACACTAAAACGCACAAATAAACGGTCCACTTATTTCAATTGTATAACAAATACACCGACAAAATTTGTTTTGTATTTTTATGTAATAAATAAAGCTACTGAACATTACGATCTTACAACAAGGACTGACACATGACAGGGGCACGTTGTCCTAGTTACTAAAATAATACTAAAATAATTTACCTGAATATCTTTGTAGCTAACAACGATAAATAAACAAAAGCAGTTGTGATGAGAAAGCCATAAACACAGATGTGCATCGTCGCGCCGAGGAGAAAAGATAACGATAATAGTAAACAAAAGAGTCACCAACATTCTGTTGTGACTGAACGGAAGTGAGTGCACGGAATAAAATACCACGAATATTTTTTTTACATTTTTTATTTTCGGGAAGCTACA
This sequence comes from Diabrotica virgifera virgifera, assembly GCF_917563875.1. NCBI lineage: Eukaryota > Metazoa > Arthropoda > Insecta > Coleoptera > Chrysomelidae > Diabrotica > Diabrotica virgifera. Next base: position 4,424,597 of record NC_065443.1, read on the forward strand.
GGGACTTTTTCTTCAACATATTTTTTTGCTAAAATTTTTCCAGAATATCAGTTTTTTGCGCCCCCCTAAGGCCTGCGCCCCAATGCACCGCATTGGTTGCATTGGCCTTAGTTACGCCACTGAGTGCGCTGTCATTTATGATTTACAAGGTAAGAGGCTTAATAATCTTAAAAGATTTATGAAGTCCCGATAATTTGGATATCTTAAAATATTTTTTCTCTCTCTAACTTATGTACCTACCCATTTGATTTCAGATTAATTTATATCAATTCCTGCTCTTATTACTGAAAATTCAGAGTTGGCGCAATGATAATAAGTGACCGTTACATTGAAACGAATCTATTCATGTAAGTTTTATTGAATTTTAGTGACATTATATTTTCCATAAGATGTGTGCGATGTCCTTTTGTTAAATTACTTTATCTTCATTTGTTTATAAGGGTTTCAAGCAAATTTGAGCTATAAACATTTATACTTTAATTAACAATAATGATAGAAGAACTCAAAAGGAACAATTTGAGCTTATGAAAATGTTCGTAAGTTTATTTTTGGCCAAGATATCGATATTTTAACTACGAATTTCGTCACTTACTTGACTGTGAGCCGATCTTGCGTCTCATAGCCATTAAAATATCGATATCTTTGCCAAAAATAAACTTACGAACATTTTCATAAGCTCAAATTGTTCCTTTTGAGTTCTTCTATCATTATTGTTAATTAAAGTATAAATGTTTATAGCTCAAATTTGCTTGAAACCCTTATAAACAAATTAATGTACATTTTTTTAAGAAAATTATAACTTCGAACAAACTTTTCTTGGAAGCCTCTTAATTAAGCTTTAAAATGAGATCTTCTAAGGCTCATTTGAGTTCGTAGAAGCCGAGTTACGATCGATAAAGCTTCAAAAAAGACTTATTTTGCATTGTGCACTAATTTTACAGCATCTTGAGTTCTAATTGTTGGATTTAAGTTTAGTAAACGTTTTTTTCTTCGTTTTTTATTAAGGAACAAATTTTATTTGAAATGTTTTTTTATCTCTTTTAGTTTATGAGTCAGAGGATTATAAACAATGAAATATGTTTATATCAATTTTTTGACCACTCGGATCGAAATTCACCCTCGAAATTCGTAATCAGCAGCCAAAAAGCCATAAGAAACCGTTGAGTTTGTTCATCAGAATCATTGATTATAGACACGGACATTGATTATAGACACATTATCCGTGTCTATAATCAATGTCAGAATTGAGGAAGGACAGGATGATCCCTCTGCCCCTCTGGTGCCTAGACTACTGGCAAGAATGTGGTTTGTATCTAGGAATGCTAAGAATCTCTCCTTAAATGGATACTCTCGTAGACTTTACTACGAGTAATCTCTCCTTAAGGATCCTTAAGGAGAGACTCGTAAAATTCCTAGATATAAACTAATTGATAATAAGATATTCAATGAGTCGAAAACATTGTATAATTTGGTTACATAAATCTGTGTCGTTATTTAAAACGTGTTGTACTTTCTCTCACGAGCGATTCATCAATTAATTCGATCGATGTGGGTTAGTGTACAAAGCGGCTGCAATTTGTCCGAGTGTTTTTATTGGCACAATGATCATTACTTTTATTCTAATCGGGATATTTTCATCGCAGCAATTGCACCAGATGAGACAGGAACGTATCGGGAGGTTGGAGATGTAAAAAATGTTGTTGGTTCGGCGATTTTTCCACGAGATATTTTTTAATATTGAAAATTCTATTTAGTTTAGACATTATTTTATTCTACGTAGTGTTACGTAGTGTTTAAGCAAAACATGTGAGAATAACATTGGAGATTTGCAGTTTAGGTTTCGTAATGCTGTTGGCACAAGAGAAGCACATTGTAGTCGACAGGTATTCATTCATACGCAGAGATATGAAGAAAGATGTGCATATATGCTGTATAGACTACGCAAAAGCATTCGATAATGTAAAGCACGAACAGATAATTGAAGTAATCCATAAGATTGGAATCGACTACAGAGACATTCGAACAATAGTGAGTCTCTATTGGGGTGAAACAGCCAAAGTGAAAGTAGGATTTACATTGACCAATAAAATTGAGATCAGAAGAGGTGTACGGCAGGGTTATATCTTGTCTCCTATTCTTGTTAACATATACTCTTAAAACGTAATTAAGGCTGCGCTAGAGGAAAGAACAGAGGTCATAAAAATAAATGGAGAAATAATTAATAACATAAAGTATGCTGACGACACTGTGGTTCTCGCGAGTAGAATGGAGGAGCTGAGTTTGCCTGATGGGTAAGATACTTCATAGAACAAATGCACGGTACGGACTCAAACTGAACATTACAAAAACCAAATGTATGTTAGTAAGTAAAACCCAACAGCGAGTAATAGGGCTTTTTATTCACAGTCATTTGTTTCGAGCTTCTGTCATATGTCGTATAATCCGTGTATGCTAATGGTATACACAGATTATACAACATATGACAGAAGCATGAGAGAAATGACAATTGATGAAAAATCCTATACCTACTTAGAACAAGATATTAAGCAATCAAAGAATTGAACATGTAGATTCGTACATCTACTTAAGAACAGCAGTTAATTCAAGTTGGGATCAAGCAAAGGAGATACGTATAAGAATAGAAAAAGCAAGAGCGTCGTTCACTAGCATGAAGTAAATTTTCAGCTCGTAACAGCCTCACCCTACCTCACAAAAGCAGACTTCTCAAATTTTATGCATTTTCGGCTTTGTTATATGGAATGAAGGTGTGGACAATGACCGCAACATTAATGAAAAAAGTAGAGGCCTAGTGGCTCCAAAACTTGCTGCATAGTTCGGATTATCATCTTATTCAGATCTGATGTGAAGAAAAAGAAGCAGGTATTACTAAGTTCGTATACAGATGATAAAATTATTAATTTTCAGATGTTGACCAAATCTGATAAGTTTAATTTTATGTCGTGTAACTACTATTTATTTCCGTTGTTTTAAGAAACATCCCCTATAGCTTATCAAATCGCACGCTTACGATAAATTAAATATCCATATCCTGCAAAAACAATTGAAACATATCGCGTTTGGAGCACACGTCGAAGCGAAGGTCAAGATTAATCAAACTCTTGCAAGGTTTATTTGTAATCTTACTGATTTGCAAAGGGCTCGGTTATACTGATCGAACAGATTAACAAACTATTTGGATGTAAACAAAATGTACGGAGTTGTAGATTATAGCCTCAAAATATGATGTTTTTTGTCCACATGCTTTATACAAATATTGTTTTTTTTTTCGAGATACCCGTTGTTTAAGAGGAAACAGTAGCGATCAACAGGTAGCGAAAACGCGTTCCAAGATTGCGGCTGTAATTTTGAATATTTTTTCGAGATATTTGGCACACGTATTCGTAATATAATAAAGAATGGCGGTACAGAGCCCAATTTGAAAAATATAGTAATATGTGGAGATTACTCTGTAATTAAATACAATATTAAAAAAACGAGCCTGTACCGCCATTAAGAAGAACAAGAAAATACACTTTCTTCAAATAAACTTTTTTATCCGATGCCTAGATTTTGTGTCATTTTGGAACTACTAAAATTTTTTATTTCATTAGTAGTTCCAAAATGACACAATATGTAGGCATCGGATAAAGAAGTTTATTTGAAGAAATTGTATTTTTTTGTTCTTTTTAATGGCGGTACAGGCTCGTTTTTTTAATATTGTATTTAATTACAGAGTAATTTCCACATGTTAATATATTTTTCAAATTGGGCTCTGTACCGCTATTCTTTATTATATTACGAATACGTGTGCCAAATATCTCGAAAGAATATTCAAAATTACAGCCGCAATCTTGGAACGCGTTTTTGCTACCTGTTGATCGCTACTGTATCACCTTAAGGCTATGGGTACATAATTCGCAAATATTTTACGTGTATCCCTACTTTATCAGTCTTTACACGGCAAATTACGTGTAGTAAAATTCACACTGGTATGGATATGTAAACATTACTAGAATCTCATTCTACTTGAATATGTCATCATTAATTTAATGAGATGGCTTTTGAATGTTCTTGGATAACTGTTATTTTTATAAGTGCAAATTATTAATTCAGTTAATAAATGTGATAATTTTTTCACTAACTATGTATTCCGTGATTGTAATAATTTACTTGTACAACAAAGACTAATACTCAATCGAGAAAAGAGGAAAAGTGTTAAAGTGATTTTTTAATAATATATTGTTATGGAACGCTTACAATTTTGAACATCTTTAATAACAAAATACTTGGATCACAGAATATATTATCTTGATGTATTCTCTGCTTGGATCTTCCACAAATAATACACAATAAATAACTTTTTATTAAGTTCATGTCTTAAATCAATTATTTATCAAATACACTATATATCAATAATATTTAATCAATATTTCAAAATATTCTCGATGCAATGTCAAATATTTAAAATGGCCACTGATTGTCAGTGTCTGACTGACAATATTATATTCGGCTGAGTGCGTTGTAAGACAAAGATAGATTTGGAAAATATTACCACGGCATTGTGTTCATTTTTTTCGAATCATGAAAACACCAATAAATATTTTTGAAAAATTTAAACGCAGAATGAAAGACTAAATTATTACCGAGGACCGAAAGTCCCTTAGAATAAATAAAAAGTTTATTTTGAATGAGATATTTGAAATTAAAAATGACACTAAATTTTCTCTTAGTTTTTCACCCCTGTAACTTATTAAAATAAACATTATAGAAGTTCTCAGGGACTTTCGGCCCTCGCTAATAACGTAATCTTTCATTCTGCGTTTAAATTTTTCAAAAATACTTATTAGTTTTCTCAGGATTCGAAGAAAATGAATCCCCATTTAAATAGCATTGCAGCCGAAAATACGTACCGATCCTCTTAAAGTTTAAATAAATATGGATTTTAATTTTCGCAATAATTTTACGTTTTCACAATTTCGATTTAAAAATTGACAATTTTACGTTTTTTTTTGGCAAGAGGAGTGCTAAGTTAGACTCTAATTTTTAGAATTTCTAAAAGAGGGCACTTGTTACACTTGGTTGTGTTTAGTAAATCAAAGCATTTGGACCTCTGTATTTATATTAATTTACTTCAAGAATATTCACACGATTAACTAGATAATCTACTTCTCGCCTTAAGACAAAACATATGTGGTTTTTGCAAGACGGGGCACCACATTATTCTTTAGATGTTTAGATGTTTATCAATACTTAAATCAACATTTTTCACATCGATGGATTGGTCGTGGAAGTGAATTTACTTGGCCACCAAGAAGTTCTGATTTCAATCCTTGGGATTTTTCAATTTGGCAGAAGATGATGGCATTAGTTTACAAAAAATAATTAAATTACGACAGAAAATGTGATAAAAATAATAGATAAGGGTTATTTGGTACGATACAATAGGTACTCCTGCGGACAGCAGAGAAGAGCTGCATATTTTGGTTGATCGCACTACGCTGTATTGCGAGAGGTATGAAATTGCTCTGAACACAAAAAAAAACAAAAATCATGATTGTCAGTAAGAACAAGATTGAAGACGAAACACTTTACGTTAAAGGACAAGCTTTATAGAAAGTATTTATTTATTTATTTATTTATTTATACGGGCAAGCCCAATTCGGTAATACATTAATAAGATATTGATAATTACAGTGTTGAATATATAAGAATAAAATGAGAGAGTACAAAACATTTAAAAAGACATGACAAAGTAAAATAATTACAAAACATTAATTACTAACAAATAACAAGGTTATGACATTGCTAAATATTTAATTTGGTTAAATGGTTCTTAAAAACATCAACAGAGTTACCAAAAAGTAAAAGGTCACCTAGGGAGTTAGCAAGTCTCAGTGTTCTAGGAACAAAAGTAAAATATGAGTAATTATATCTATGAAAAGAAATATGAAAGGTTTGAATTTGTCTTGTTGATCGTGGTGGAACAAACAACAATATTTTAGCAAGGAGTTCAGGGCAGTAATATATGCCATTGATAATATTAAACAATACTGTAAGATCTTTACGCTTCCTACGGACATCCAGAGAAGAGATATTCAAAAATCGTTCCATATCTGTATAATTATAATTGATGTGTTTTTTGAACCCAATATATCTAAGAAAATTATGTTGAACACTATCAAGTTTGTTCTTGAGGTGTAAATAATGTGGAGACCAAACTGGAGAACAGTAGTCAAGGTGCGTCCTGACTAAAGAACAATAGAGCATTTTAATAGCGAACACGTTCGTGAAATCACGAGTTGTCCTTTTAACAAAGCCAAGCATTTTCATGGATCTTTGAGTAATATTGTTGATGTGATGGCTAAAGCTCAGAGAGGAATCAAGAATAACACCTAAATCTTTAATTGAGTCTACTGTATCCAATAATTGATCATTTAAGGTATAATTAAATACTGATAAATGATGATTCCGACAAAACCGGATAATGTGACACTTGTTGACATTCAAATCCATCCCATTATCAAGACACCAGTTGGCTAAATTATCTAAATTTGATTGCAATGATATTGCATCATCTTGATTATTAATGATTTGATAACATTTAAGATCATCAGCGAATAAGAGAGCAGAAGTGTTAGAGAAGCAGGTGACGATGTCGTTAATATACAGGTTAAACAAAAGTGGAATATGAATGGAAAGTATGGAATATGAATGGAATTTATGGAATTGAAGTTTGGACAATTACGGACGCAACTGTAAAAATACTTGCCAGCTTTGAGATATGGTGTTATCGAAGAATGTGGAAAAAATGGACACAACACGTAAAGAACACGGAAACATTGAGAAAGTTGAAAAATGAAAAAGAAATACTCAACACTATGAAGGAAATAAAAATGAGCAATGAGCAATGAAAAATATGAGTTGAGGTCATTGGTTATACAAGGGAAAGTCTAAGGAAAAGAGGACCAGGTTGACGATACACGTCCTGGTTGAAAAATAAATAGTCCATTCTTTCACGGTTTTTGCTCTAAATTTTAAAGAACTGCTTGGATTGACATGAAATTTGGCATACGCATAGCTTACATGTCAAACAAAAAAAAGTGATACTGTGCCGATGTGTGCTTTTACCCTGGGGGTGACTCTCACCCCCTCTTGGGGGTGAAAAAATATAAGTCTAAAATAAGTCCGGAAATGGATAAACTGACTAATTTTAAGTAACTTTTGTTCTATAGAGCTTTTTCGCCAAGTCAACACTTTTCGAGTTATTTGCGAGTGAATATGTTCATTTTACAAACAAAATAACTACATTTTTAGACGGTTTTTCGCAAATAACTCAAAAAGTAAGTATTTTATCGAAAAAACGTTCTTAGCAAAAATATAGCCTGTGAAAAAGTAAAAAAAATGGTGTACGCGTTAGGTCTGTGGACCTCGTAAAACCAGAGTTATAGCGAATGAAAAATAGATTCATATTCAAAAAATTTCAAATAGAATACTTCGAAGTGAAATATCCAAAAAATTCAAAACTTTTTGGGGAAAACCCATTAGAACTTTTTTAAAGTGTTTAAAAAAAGATTTATTTCTGTTTTTATAAAAAGTTTCTAGCATTCAATTTAAGCAAGTTACGTTCAAAATAAAGTTGGTCGCTTTTGTTTTGGCAAAAAAAATCGGGAAGACCACCCCCTAATTAACAACTTAAATGAAATTAATTGTTACCGCTCCACAAATTATTTTGCTTATGTTGTGTTTATATGATCTGTAAGTTTCATCGATTCAAAGTGCTTATTTTAAAAAAAAAATTGGTTTTAAAGTAAAATTTTTAAAAATTTTAATTTTGAAAAATATGCTTTTTTTTCAAAATAACTTAAAACTTGTTAGAGATACCAAAAATCTCGAAAAACAAAAAAAGTCAGCATTACTTTTCTGAATATCATGTATTTTTTTGTTTTTCTGTTAGACAAAATTTGATTGAGATTTGGTGTTTCTAAATTTGCATACATTCGTGATGAGTAACTCGTTCAACCCCTTTTAACTACAGCCCTTTCAAAAATAAGGACTTTGAACCGATGAAACTTACAGATCATATAAACAATACATACACGGGTCAAGAAACTTGTGAAGTCGTAACGATTAAGTTCATTTGAGATACTAATTAGGGGGTGATTTTACCGATATTTTTACCAAAAAAAAGAGACTAACTTTATTTTGAGTGTAACTTGTTTATGTACTTCTGATGCTAGAATTTTTTTTTATAAAACAAAAATGAAGCTTTTTTTAAACACTTTAAATAAGTTGTAATGAGTTTTCCCCGAAATGTGCTACAGTTTTGGTTATTTCACGTTAAAGTATTCCATTTGGAATTTGACGAATATGATCCTATTTTTCATTAGCTATAACTCTGCTTCTACTAGGTATAGAAACGTGATATATACACCATTTTTTTTTTAATTTTTATAGGATATATTTTTGCTACAAATGTTTTTTCGACAAAATACGTACTATTTGAGTTATTCGCAAAAACCCGTCTAAAAGTGTGTTTTTTTTTTTTGAAAAAAATGAACATATTCACTGGCAAATAACTCGAAAAGTATTGACTTAGTGAAAAAACTCTAAAGAACAAAAGTTACTTAAAATTAGTCAGTTTATCAATTTCCGGACTTTGAACGAATATATTTTCACCCCCAAGAGGGGGTGAAAAGCACCCCCAGGGCAAAAGCACATATCGGCACAATATCACTTTTTTTCTTTGACTTGTTAGTTATGTGTATGCCAATTTTCATGTCAATCCAAGCGGTTCTTTAAAATTTAGAGGTTTTGCAATATTTTACCGTTAAAGAACGGACGTTATTACGGACGATTTTACCGTTAAAATGCCATATTTTATAAAAGCATATGTTGGGCAAAATCATCATATTTTGTTGTCTTGAATCTACAACTCAGAGATTGGACATTTTTAATGAATCACCCTGTATATATCATGGTTTTTAGGTGGTTTTCTATTAATGTAATAAAGAATACCTAATACCCGTTTGTAGTAATGTTTGCATCGGTAATTGGCAAATATCTTTAAAGAAATTGGACAAAATGTTTAATCATTGTGAATCCAGTCCTGTTGGGTCGAATATATCAATTACTCAATCATCCATTGTCCTCATCTCCCTCAGTCAAAAACTTAAGATGACGATCGTTTATGCTATACGAATATTCGTAGGCAGACACGATGGCAAGTAAAATTACTTCTATACCATTAATTTATCCGGTGATAACTGCGCTTTTACAGTTGAATGGAACAGCAGAAAGCCAAAGCGGTCCTACTAACCTACAATAATATTTAAAAAGTCACAGTGTGTCTAATCATGGCGATCGACTGTAGCGAATTTGAAAATACTGCAGGGCATACTTGTACTAACTGCTTCACTGAACTGGAAATAAATATACGAGTATACGAAGGCGATTTTATGTGAGATAGTATAAAGTTTTTTGAAGAAAGAAAAATGAGGAAATGGTTGCAATAGATAATCTCTTTTTGTAGATTAGGTCGGTCGATTTATAGGATACTTTAATTATGTATTGAGAAAATACCAATGCAGTTTATGAAAATGATTCTTCTTCTTCTTCTTTAGGCGGCGTGTCCATATTAACCCTTAACTACAGACATCCCATTATTACCACGTAACAACAGATCCCCGATATTTTTTACCGGTCATTCTAAAATAGAGTCAAAATATAAAGTTAATAATAAAAAACAAAAAAATATGCATTGTGTGTTTTTCTGGAGTCTCTAGATATGAGAAAAATGGTAAAATGAGTGATTTTAATAATATCTGTAATACAAGATTTTTAAAGAATAATCTATTAGACCAGAAATTTAGACTTTTTTTAACACATAAACGTAACATATATGTATCTAATCACAAAGGAAACATAAAATAGCATTTACGAAAATTTTTAGATCCATGAGAAAAAATCTGCAAGGCGTAAAATTGTCACAGGCTTAAATGGCAATTCCATTTTTGCAAAGTTGCATCAAAATTTTTATCTTCAAATTTAACCTTCATTGAAGGTCCAGGATGACTACCACAGTCCATTTCTTTACTTTTTCCCTAAAAACACAAAAAAATAATATAAACATTTCACATTTACAAATATAGTACCCGCATAAAAATACTTACTTGAAACAGACATCCGGTAATTTTTACCGGTTAAGATTTTTGATGTGTGCTACAAAAGAAAATATTGATAATACACGCTACACGCTTTGACTAGCACTATTATACAAACTGCCCGAGAGGTACAGAGACTCATGAACTTGTACGTGGTGAGGTTAGCAAGAAATCCGCATTTTGGGAATGCCCACCGGTAAAAAATACCGGATATCTGTAGTTAAGGGTTAAGCCGTTGACCCTTATCATGTTTACAAGTGCCTGGAACCTTTTTCTATTGGCTGCTACGCGAAATAATTCTTCTACTGTGGAACCACACCATTGTCACAGTATAAAGAGGGACTGTAGAACCACTCTCCGAAAAATTGGAAGTAGAATCTGTAGTCGCGCATGGCGGCCGCGCAATGTTCCCAGTCGCTTTTGCCCCACTCTCGCATTGCTAGTCGCATAGAAACGTACGGGTTTTCACACGGAAAACCCGTATCCACCACTGGTGAATTATCAATTGCGTACTGCCGGTATTACTTCTTGAGTTCAAAGTGCCGACAGAGAAGTGGTTTTACTGTCCATCTTTATACTGTGCCATTGTCTAATATTACGCAACCATGAAAGTTTCTTTCGACCAATCTATCTCTTTCCCTCCACTTTTCCTTGTATTATAAGGCGAAGTAGATGGTATTTATGTCCTCTAATTATATGGCCGAAGTATGCTGTTTTGTTGTATCATATTTGTTGACCTTCGTAAAGCATACGACAGCGTTCCTTTGACCAAATTGTGGAAATCACTACAAGAAACTAACATTAGCTACACTCTGATCAAAGCCTTAAAAAGTCTATATGAAAATTCTACATGACAAGTAAAAATTGGCAACACACTATCTAAAAAGTTAATCGTTAACAAGGGTCTGCGCCAGGGCTGCTTTATTTCACCAACTTTGTTCAAGGTATATGTTGCAAACGCACTAAACCAGTAGAGACGTAAATGTCGCGGTATGGGTATAGACCTCGGAGAGGTTTGTTTATATACCTCACAATTTGCTGATGACCAAGTCATCATAGCTAAAGATAAAGACGATCTAAAGTCTAGTAGGCTATTGATTATATTCAAAATAAGATAGCTAAAAGGAACTACAACGTTAACGGGGTTTTATTATTTTATATGTTCAATGGACATCTATGTATAAAAAAACCGCGGAGTGCTACCATTTAAAGGGGTGCGTTTTTGAGAAATGGGTGAATTAGTCCCTGGGCACAGGTTAGATTAGGGTGAGTTCTATGCACTTTTGGTACAAACATACCTACATAAAAATTGTTCCTGGTTAAATTTCCTTTCTAAATATCACTTTTCAAAGTCAGTAATACTTTTTTTTACAAAAATATATTCAAAAGAAAAAGCACAAAGAAACCCAAAAGAAAGAAATTTTGTTTTATGTCCCATAACTTTTGTCCACGAGGATATAGTTATAGATATTGTTTTACAGAAAAAAAACTACATATTTCTTCTTTAAAATGTTGTTTAGTAGAGGTAATTAGGATTTATAGTTTTCGAAATACGATTTTTCAAAGTTCGCCACTCACAGCAATTTTGGGCATTTTTCCTTGTTATTTCGCAAATATTGTTCTGTAACTTTTTTCTACGTAACTTTAGGTATATGCAATGTTACACGTAATAGAAATAGCAATCAATTACCTTTAAAATGGTCTACTGTATAACGTTGTACGACTTTTTTAAAAGAGATTATGGTTTTTCAAAGTTCTATACTTTTAACGATTTTTTATAATATAATATAAAAATAAAATAATATTATTTTATAATATATTATATATTATATAATATTATATTATATATTATATAATACCTAATATAAAAAAAATATTATTTTTTACATTTTTTACGATTATTTTTGAAATTTCTCACAACTTTTTTTCTTCTACATTTAGGATTATTTTTGAATAAGATATTATTTTTCAAAATGTAATAAGTACTTGCAACGATTTTTGATTTTAGGATTACTTTTTAAATTTCTCATTATACCTTTTTTTCTTGTACATGAATATACTTAATATTGCTCAATAAAGAGGGCTTTCTGTTCTTTAAAATGGTGTATCATCTATATTTAAATAATGGAAACCGAGTGATTCTTTGATATTTTTTACCTGTATTATTTAAAATTATTTCTTTTACAAAAATTACATAAACATTAGTCTTACAAAACATCACTTTAATTAAAATTATTTAAACGTTGACATTTAAAAAAAATTCAAAATCAAAGTTCATCTCTTCGTTAGCATTAGCTTCAATATCTTCCTCTGACACCTCAGTTATCTTAGAGTTCCCACAATTAGTACCCATGCACATGCACCCTTTGCAGATCAACTAATTCCTACCTTCCTACAACCGCAGTTTTTTGTACATCCTTTGGTACATTTACATGCTATTTTTTTCAAGCAAAGCTTGTGGTGCAGGAGCTTTGACAGTAAATATTGGAATTAATCCATATTTTGAAGTTTGCCCGGCCGAGTCAAGTGGATCGAAAGTATTACTTATAAAAAATAAGATTCAATCATAACACACAATCACATAAAAAAGTTATAATGAGAAATTTAAAAAATAATCCTAAAATCAAAAATCATTGCAAGTACTTATTACATTTTGACAAAGCATATCTTACTCAAAAATAATCCTAGAATTTTTTATAATACACCATTTTAAAGTAAACAGAATAAGCTTTTTTTATTATTATATAAGATATACCTAAATATAGAAAAAAAAAGTTATAATGGGAAATTTAAAAAATAATCGTAAAAAATATAAAAACTCGTTAAAAGTGTAAAATCTTGAAAAAGATAACCTCTTTAAAAGAAATCGTACAACATTATACAGTAGAACATTTTAAAGGTAATTGATTTCTATTCCTCTTACATGTACCATTGCATATGCCTAAAGTTGCGTAGAAAAAAGTTACAGAACAATATTTGCGAAATAACAAGGAAAATTGCCCAAAATTGCTGTGAGTGGCGAACTTTGAAAAATCATATTTCCAAAACTGTAAATCTTAATGATCTCTACTAAACATCGTATTAAAGAGAAAATATGTAAAAAATTTTTCTGTGAAGCAATGTCTATACCTATATCCCCGTGGACAAAAGTTATGGGACAAAAAACAAAATTTCTTTCTTTTGGGTTTCTTTGTGCTTTTTCTTTTGAATATACTTTTGTAAAAAAAGGTATCTTTGACTTTAAAAAGTTATATTTAGATTGGAAATTTAACCAGGAACAATTTTTATGTAGACGTGTTTCTACCAAAAGTGCATAGAACTCACCCTAATGTAACCTGTGCCCAGGGACTAATTCACCCATTTCTCAAAAACGCACCCATTTAAATGGTAGCACTCCGCGGTTTTTTCATATATAGAGATTCATTGACCATATGAAATAATAAAACCCCGTTAACGTTGTAGTTCCTTTCTATAGTATATAATCAATAGCCTATAGAGTATATGGCGAAAACTAAAGGATGTATATGAACAGTGGGGCTTGGAAATCAATGTGGAGAAAACTAAATACCTACCCATAGAAGCTGAGTTATCCAATATCGAACTAGAGAATAATGAAGAAATCACATTCTGTAGTGAATACACGTACCTGGGAGTAATCTTCGATATAACGGGAAACGATAATGAGGAAATAAAGAAAAGAGTAACATAAGCTAGAAGAACAATTGGCTGCCTAAATGGGATACTCCTAATTGGAGCTCTGAAAAAGGAATACATATAGCGAAAATACAATATCTATGAAACACTAATTAAAAGCAGCCTAGTTTAAGCACAAACTTGGAGAATAACCGAGAACAACAGAAAAAATTAGAAGCTGTAGAAATGGATGTATTTAGAAGGTCATTAGGTATATCCCGCAGGGAAAGAGTTCGAAATGAGGAAGTAAGACGACGAATTGGAATAGTTGGTTACTTAACAACAGACATTGAGAGGAAACATTTGATTTGGTATGAACATGTACAAAGAATGGAAGACACAAGATTGCCCAAAAAGATTATGTAGTGGGTACCACCAAACCGCAAAAAACGAGGAAGACCCAAAAAGACATGGAAAGAAGGGGTAACCAAAGCAATGAATACAAGGGATCTTAGAGATGGCCAATGGGATGATAGAATTACATGAAAGTTAGGCATCGGACAACGTCGAAAGATGTTCTAAAACCGGTAATATATAGGTAGTATTCTGTTTTTCTCCTCTTTATGATGTTTATGAGAAGACGTTCTGAATTCATCATTTGGAGAACATCTTCATTGGAAGTGTGCGAAATCCACGATGTCTTTAGGATGTCTTCTATATCTGGCTTTTTGCACCTCGTGAGAGAAGTTTTGACTTCATTAGATGTTGCATTGCAAAGAACGATCTGTTTAAATAACTTTTGTATATATTTTTTAGAACTGATCGTATGGAAACAAGTCGGCGTGTACTACTACCCACGACTGAACGATGGAGTCACCATAGGCGAGATGCTCAAATACTACTGGCCTCTACTGCTGGTTCTACTCATCCTGGTACTGATCACCGTGCTCGTTCCGCTGGTGGGTCTATTCTTCTGTTGCTGTAGATGCTGTGGTCATTGCGGTGCTAGGACTCAGCCGTGTGATAAAAGGAGAGATCTGTGCAAGAAAGTTTGTCAGGGGACTATGCTAATTGTGCTGGGAACAGGACTTTTGTAAGTATTTGTATATCAGTGCAGTATATCATTTTTCTGCAACTCTTTTCACGAACATCTTACATTCATTTCAAATTTTTATCTCATTTCAAACATTTATTGACTTACACCGATTAGCTTCTGAGGCATCCAATATAATAAATAGGAAAATACAATAATCTGTATCTTTTTAGGTTCTGTGTTGTATGTGCCTTCGCAAGCAATCAACAGATCCAGGAAGGGGTTGACGAGCTTCCAGGTAGCCTAAAGAATGCATACAAAGATTCTTATTCTTATCTCGAAGGTACCAAGGATCATGCAACAAATCTGCTCAATAATAACTACAAGGAGTTTGCGAACGTGTTCAAAGAAACTGTGGAAAGTAAGTACATACTGCTATCTTCCTAATTTTTATTATTAACAAGTTTTATCACAACAGAATCATTAAGAAAATATATTGACGTTTTGATATTCTGAAGTTTGATAAAATTTCTGTTATACTTTGACATAGTATTTGTTCAGATTATAGGAGACAAGAAGGGATGTTTGACAGGGATGTGTGCTTTCTCCTCTTTTATTTAACATTTATTCGGAAGCCATATTTCAAGTCTTTGGAAGATGCAGAGATGAGAATCAAAGTGAATGGAGTATTGATCAACAACATACGATATGCTGATGATGGTGTCTTAATTTGTGACAACATAGTCGATCTTCAATAACTTTTCACTATAAAAATTGAAGAATGCAGTAAGCGAATGGGATTAGAGATTAATACCAAAAACTTACTAATGAAGTAAAAACCTCTCATGTAGGTAGGTGGTATATAATTTATTAAAATTTTTTTCTAAAAATGATCCAAGATGGATAAAATCACAAACGTTTTCGGACCAATCAGTCCATCATCAGGTGGTAGAAACTTCAGATCCAAAGTAGTTGGAACTAGCTACATATTTAGGTCAAAAGACCTTAATGTAATAATAATTATGCCATTTAGGCTACAAAAATGTCGACAATAAGTCGATGTCACAAGAAATTAAATTGCAACGGTATTACAAAGTGGTCTTCATCTTGGCCTCAAACTGACAGACTGAAGAGTCTGAAGAGACAGAGTCTGTCAGTTTGAGGCCAAGATGAAGACCACTTTGTAATACCGTTGCAATTTAATTTCTTGTGACATCGACTTATTGTCGACATTTTTGTAGTCTAAATGGCATAATTATTATTACATTAAGGTCTTTTGACCTAAATATGTAGCTAGTTCCAACTACTTTGGATCTGAAGTTTCTACCACCTGATGATGGACTGATTGGTCCGAAAACGTTTGTGATTTTATCCATCTTGGATCATTTTTAGAAAAAAATTTTTAATAAATTATATACCACCTACCTACATGTGAGGTTTTTACTTCATTAGTAAGTTTTTATTATGGTATACAGCCAATGAGAGGAATCTTTTCCTTTATATTTTAATACCAAAAAGACCAAATTCATGATTATCTCCAGAATCTTGGATGCACTGAAAACTCCACCATAACACTGAATACCAAGTCCATTGAAAGAGTGAGCAAATTTAAATACCTGGGAACGTGGCTTTTTGAAGACTGGTCATCGGACAGGGAAGTAAAATGTCGCTTGAGCAAGCTCGACAAGCTTTCGTAAAATTCAGGAAGGTATTGACATGTTCAGAGTTCGATCTTCAACTGAGACTAAGGTTTACTAAATGCTACGTGCGGTCGGTGCTGCTATATGGCGTAGAGGGCTGGACACTCAAATCGAGGGATACAAACAGATTAGAAGCCTTCGATATGTGGCTTTGTCGCCGTATCCTAAAGGTACCATGGACGGCGCGCGGCGAAATTCGCAAATGTAGATGTCCTTAAGAGGAAACAGTAGCGATCAACAGGTAGCGAAAACGCGTTCCAAGATTGCGGCTGTAATTTTGAATATTTTTTCAAGATATTTGGTACACGTATTCGTAATATAATAAAGAATGGCGATACAGAGCCCAATTTGAAAAATATATTAATATGTGGAAATTACTCTGTAATTAAATATATAATATTAAAAAAACTAGCCTGTAAGAAAAACAAAAAAATACACTTTCTTCAAATAAATTTTTGAAGTTATACTTCTTTACCGGCGATAGAGGGTGATTTTTTTATATGTTAAAACCTATCAGCCCGGCGCATGCGCATTATAACTTTGTTCTGATTGGATGTTCAAATGACATGTCAAAAATTATCCGATATGGCAGCTGTGGTTTGGAGGTAAAGGTAAAGGTAAACAAATGTATAATATATTAGTTTTATTGTTGTGAGGACAGAAACAAAAAGTTTATAATATTGTAGTGACTTTTAAATAGTTTTTAAAAGCAACAGGTACGTAATAATTGTTAATGTATCATGCGTATAAACCTACCTATTTGATCTGCCAAATAGTATGTAATACTTTTATTTATATAATTTGATTACCATCAAAATTTCTATCAATATTCACCTAATATATTGTTTTTTTACTCTATGTTTTGTTGTATTTTTTCAATTCTAAATCATTTCAATTCAAAATTAAAATAATTTGATCAATTTTCAAAATATCAAAATATCACAAGTTTAATCCGTTTAGTTAGTCGATCTTCGTAAATAATGACACATAGTGTCCGTGGCTAAGCGGAGAAGGCGAATGAATTCCAATACCAACCGCTATTATCAGCGCTGGTTCGAGTCCCAATAGAAACTTTCTTTTTTGTTTTTTTTTAATACATTTTATGATTGTAAGTATATTTATTATATAATTGTATTTTCAGAAAATACGTATTTAGTTAAAAAATTTTTCGACAATTAATGTTCATACATCATTTGTGGCTTGTTTAATGTGTTTGTGTGTGTTTTATTCTTTTATTATTTTAATTTTTGGCACTGTTCTAATAAAAATGTTTGAGAAGTAGTAAGTATAAATTAGTTTAATATTTAAACAAAATATAAATAAAAAGTATATTAATTTCGTTTAAATTATATAATAGAAGTATAACTTCTTACGTGCGTACAAAGTACACACACATTCTTTTTTTTTATCCGATGCCTAAATTTTGTATCATTTTGGAACTACTAAAATTTTTTATTCCATTAGTAGTTCCAGTGTGACACAAAATCTAGGCATCGGATAAAAAAGTTTATTTGAAGAAAGTGTATTTTTTTGTTCTTCTTAATGGCGGTACAGACTCGTTTTTTACTTTATCGTACTACATACGTAGTATGAGTATAATAGATAAAGTTATAGGATCGTGCAAAAAAAAAATTTTCAGATTTCACTTTTTTTCGACGTTTTCAGTCCCCCTGAGTCTAAAAAGCAAATAAAAAAAACATGTCGGAAGTATGTACGTACGTACGTACGTATGTCGCCACCGCCCAGCAAAAACTACTGGACTTATTTCGATGAAATTCGGTACGAGTAAGTTTAAGAGAATTTTGTCATGAAACTAAGCTTTTGAAAAAAACCTCTCAAAGGGGGGCCGAAATAGGGGGGTTATTTGGGGCCCATTTTTGCAAATTTTGACCGAAATGAATTAAATTTAACTTAAAGTTAGCTTATCGATAGGTGAATAGAAATACGGAATTTGACATTTCCAAATCCAAAATGGCGGCCAGCATGGCCGATCGCCCACCCGATACATTTCCCTACCAATCTAAAAACTTGTTTAAGATATATTTAATTTGAAAAAACATTTATATAGCCTAAAGATGGGGCTATAACAAGAATATTATCGTTTTTCAGAAAAAGTTATGGGTTGTCTATATTTAAGGGGTCAAAATTTGACATAACTTTGAACTAGATTTTCTCAAAAATGGCTAAAAGGAATTTGTTTATTTTTTGACATATTATTGATATCCTAATGGTAAATTGAATAACATCAGTCAGATTTCTTAACTCCTCATAGGAGGGGAGTTACGAATTTTTTATAAAAAAATATGCGAGTGCTCGTAACTTCCTCTGTAATAGAAACTAAAATTTGAAATTTGGCAGACATATAGAGTACTTTATTATCTATTAGCACAATAAATTTTACCCACAATAAGGCTTCCGGTTGATCCGGAAATGAAAAAAAAAATCTTAATTTTTTAGATACTCCCTGTATATTTTTACATATTTTGAAAGAATGTAAAATTATCTTTCCAATGACATAAAACTCGTTGCTATAACTCAAAAACTCGAAAAGTTACAGAAAATAGAAATTTTGCTAGAATCTTGTGTGTGTCCCCTCTCACGCGATCATAGCAGAGCATTATTATAGGGCAGTCAATGAGGGTATTTGGCTCCGAATTCCATCCTACTACATCGATGTACTTGATATTTTCACAGTAAGTAGGGAATAGCTCAAGAAACAAAATCTACCCTATATAATATGGCGCTTTTATCTTGGCAATTCCCACCCCCTTCAAGAGGGTGGAAAATTTGTTGGTCAAAATAAGCATGGAAGTGGCTAGAGAACCTATTTTTAAGCAAAAACTGATCTATACTTTTTTTTGAGGACTCAATACATTTTGAGTTATGCGTAGTTGAAAATTGGCCATTTTCATTTAAAAATGACACGTTTTCGGACGGTTTTTTGTGAATACCTTAAAAACTATGCATCAAACTAAAAACACTATATAAAATTGTTTTAGATTATAAATAACAAAGAGATTCGTTCCTTCGTAAATTTTCTATTTATGATACAAAAAGAGATATGGTAGGTAAAAGAGTTTGTTTTTTGGTGCATGCTCAAAGTACTCATGCTTTTGTAGTGTTTGAAAAGGCATTTAAAACGAGCACCGTTAAAATGTCGGTTACATTCAAACTGAGCGAGATATGGTTCAAAAGAATATATGACTATTGTACTTTAAGGAAAAATGAGAAGTACATACATTTTACCCATCATCCACCAGAATTTAAATGCATTGTTTTTCTTTTGCAATACCTCTTAATATAGTGTTATTTCTACTTTCAAAAAGTTGGACGGGTGAAAAAATAAGATCAAATTATAGAAGCGCATTTTTAAATTTTCTTAAAATTCTTCCTTTTGCTCCATGCAGTTCGAAAATAAAAATGTTCTATCCCCGAGAAGTGGTGGGAACCGCCCCCATAATAAAAGCGCCATAGTATATAGTATATAAGATAGACTTTGAATTAGGAGATTGGGCTTTGGGCTACTCCCAAAATTTCATTAAAATCCATGCAGTAAAATGCAAATATTGTAAACTATTAATTTCTCAGAAAAATGAACTAATTTGAAATGAAAGTATGACTAATATTCTATTGATTTATGCAATAATCTATAGGGTGTCCCCGAACATTTTCAATAAATTTTTCATAAAATATTTTCAAGTATACAAGGTGTTTCTAAAATATCAAAATAACGAGTAACTTTGTTATTTTTATAGAATGAAAGTATCTAGTACGATAACGATAATAGATCGGTACGATAAAGTTCTCGGGCGGCCCTTCCGTCCAACGTTTTTAATATTGTATTTAATTACAGAGTAATTTTCACATATTAATATATTTTTCAAATTGGGCTCCGTACCGCCATTCTTTATTATATTACGAATACGTGTGCCAAATATCTCGAAAAAATATTCAAAATTACAGCCGCAATCTTGGAACGCGTTTTGGCTACCTGTTGATCGCTACTGTATCACCTTAAGAGAATCAACCAAGAGCGCCAACTTTTCGAAACCATCAAGAAAAGGAAAACGGCGTATCTGGGTCACATCATGCGAAACGAAAAATACCAGTTCCTTCAACTTATTATCGAGAGTAAAATTGAAGGCAAGAGGGCATAAGAAAATGTCCTGGCAATGGACAGGGATTAAGGATATGCAATTACTGATATACATTGCAAGAAACAGAGAGTTAATGGAAAATGTGATCGCTAACATCCATTAGTGGATTTGCATCTGAGGAAGAAGACGATAGGGGCATATGTTAACGATATCAACATGTGTTTTTTTATGGTGTTTTTTATGTTTTAAACATCCATGCTTAAGTTAGCATTTTCAACCGATGTTTCCTTGACGGATTACTTGTACAGGGCTTTTACCCACATATTTTTGTAAAATTATATCTTGGTGGTTAGCATGTAAATTTCACGTAAGCACTGATGATGATTGATAATCCAATCGAAAACTAGTTATGTGATTGTGATGTAGCCCTTTTAGGGATTTTAAATATATACCTTTTATAAAAGATTTTACTGTTTTTGAAGTTATACTTCTTTACCGGCGATAGAGGGTGAATTTTTATATGGCAAAACCTAGCGACCGGGCGCATGCGCATTATAACTTTGTTCTGATTGGATGTTCAAATGACATGTCAAAAATTATTCAATATGGCGGCTGTATCACAGCTGTGGGACTGTGGTTTGGTTATGTATGGTGTATGGTTGTTGCGTTTTAAAATTTGTAGGAAGAGAAACAACAAACAAAAAGTTAGTTAATGGTTATACTGCCTTTTTAAATAGTTTTCATATTATATTTTTGGACTTATTAACATAGAAGAGATGATTGTTGCTTGCTTGTTGAGATAACAACGGGACGATCTACGCTACGATCTCGCTTATTCAAAGCTAAAGAATCTTACACTGGTAAGTGTTTTAAAAATAGTGGATCAAATTTTGTTATGATATTGGCAAATTGTGAAACGTCAAAATATTTTATATTTCATTTATTAACATTACTATTAATAATACAACTTGCGCAATTTGAAAAAGGTGGTTTAAAAGGTTTTTTATTATAATTTTGTGTCTTTGGATTTGTCTTCCTTGGGCGTAAAATAATAAAACATCTATTTTTATATTTCACTTGTCACCGTGCGCGTGATGTGTAAATATGTATATCTGACACGTTAATAGCATGTGCCTTGATGGTCTTGTTGGTAGAGCATTGGACCAGAGATTGAGAATTCGCAAGGTTGTGGGTTCAATTCCCGGACGATTCATACTTTTTTCGTTTTTTTTT
Source organism: Diabrotica virgifera virgifera (assembly GCF_917563875.1). Taxonomy (NCBI): domain Eukaryota; kingdom Metazoa; phylum Arthropoda; class Insecta; order Coleoptera; family Chrysomelidae; genus Diabrotica; species Diabrotica virgifera. The sequence continues at coordinate 4,446,453 of NC_065443.1, forward strand.
AATATTTGGCATTGTTAAGTTTTGGTTAAATTTTGGTAATTATTGTTAATTTTTTGTATTGTAACTGTTAAGTAGGTATATTTATTTCGTTGAAATTATATTATAATAGAAGTATAACTTCTTACGTGCGTACAAAAGTACGGACACATTCTTTTTTTTTGTATTACATGGTATACAGCCAACTACAGGAAAACTTTTTCCTTGTGGATGTTTTTTTATGTTAATTTGACCCAACCCTTCATTTATTTTAGAATCTGGAGTCCACGTGATGCAGCAACTGAACATATGGAGTAATGCAACCGCCATGATGGACTTATATAATTTTGTGGAAGCCATACCAAACATTACAGTACAATTGGGGCAGTTGAAAGGTTATACAAATAACCTTAGAGCTATGGCGTCACAGCTAAACGATGGTAAGTGCAGCAGTTTTTTTTTATTTATTCTTCTTCTTAGTCTTCTATCATCCAATTTTTGACATAATGAGCAGCATATTTCCAATTTGTTTCTCGGCTATTTTCTTGATGTCATCTACCCATCCCATCTGTGGTCTTCCTCTTGGCAGTCTTTGTAAGGTCTCCAATGTTGTATTGGGTTGTTTCTTACATCTTTCTGCATCTGCATAACACACCGTAATTATGGCTGAACAACTCCAACTACTACTAAACAAGACAAGCAGTTTCTGTGCAAAATGTGGACTAAAAATGAATATAAAAAAGACTGAATATGATATGATATTAACAAAGAAAACAAATATACAAACAAACATACATTTGGCAGATGTACTGATGGAAAGGGATGGATGAACCGATAGAAAGGGCAGGGGAGGATCCAGAGGGGTGGGAGTGACTAGGTCATGACCTCTCCCCCCAAACGAAAATAAATATCAATTCAATAATCCTAAGAAAAACCCGAGAGCTACCAAACAATAATTGAAAACCCATTTTTCCTAGGGGTGGTAAAACTAAGTGACCTGGCATTAGAGAAAAGTAATTAAATCTCCCTTAAGATCCATGACCCCCCCCCCAATACTTCTAGATCCGCCAGTGGGAAAGGGATGATAAATACAAATAACTGCCATTATAATAGAGCCAAACAACAGAAATAAGGGCCAGGAAAGAAATAGCAAGAAATGAGTTTGTAAAAATTAAAAAATTATCTGCAATAAGGACCTTAAATTAGAACTGAAAGTAAGAGCTTATGACATGATACCTGTTTTCGATACTACAATATGGTGTTTAAAGCTGCACACTGCAACAAGAACACATACATAAGCTAGACTAGAATCATTTGAAATGTGATGTTACAGAAGGATGCTAAGAATAGCATGAGCGCAGAAAAAAGCGAACACGAAAGTATTGCGAGAAATGCACAAAGAATACGAAATATTAAACACAACAAAAATAAGAAAGTTACAATATCTGGGACACGTAACGAGTTGACAGGTTAAAATAAAATAAATGTATTGAGCCATAGTGTATATATACACTAGCGATCACGATACATGAAATCAATCTATTTACATAATTACACACGGACTCATAGCCCATCACACTTCAATACAGCTACCCATCCACCAGCTCCTGTCACAGTCACAGTTCCGCAAAACATATTTTCAATTAAATGTCCCTTTGCCACGGCAGAGTTCCAACTCACTCCATTGCATAACTGCCGTTTGAGTTCCTTCCTAGTTCAGTACACCGAATGGAACTGATTTCATGATCCTTAAGTACACTCTCGGTAACCATCGCTCCTTGGTTTCATTGAAGAGGGGGCACGTAGTGGGGCTGCGCTGGTATGGAAACGCGTTCGGTTCTCTATTGACGAGCTGTAGAACGCCGGGTGGACAGCACATCGTTACTACGCCATATTCAATTGATCTTTGGAACAATGTAACAATCCCATAGCGAGATCTGGAGTACATAAAAAAACGTTAGGGCAGGGCAATGGTAGCTGCATCATCTTTGGGTAAAAGTTCAATCATTTTTTCAGTGTAAATTTTCTTTATTGATAGATGCTAACAAAGCACATAATGTTTTATCTTTGTTTGTTTTTAGCTATGAGAAAAGTGAAACGAGACTTGCTCACGTTGCTGAATAACTGTAGTTTGGAAGCTTGTGTGCAGATCCAAAAGCAGATTTCGAATTTGCAAACCAATATAGATTTCAATAGGGTAAGTTTGCATTAGTGTTTTAACAGTCCGGAAAAACCCTTTTTTTAACCATCGCGCATCGGTTTTTTTTAAAACATGGAAAAATTCAGTAATAAATTTATATCGGATTTCCAATGATATAAGGTTGTTTTTGAAAGAGCGATGTATAAAATAAAAATTAAACAATAATAAAATATATATTTTCTCAAATAATACAAAATAAAATTATCAATATTCGTATAAACAAAACAAATATAACGAAATATATATTATTTTCATTAAAACAAAATAAAACCAATAATTGCATTAACTAAAAAACAAAATAAAATACTGTTTCTAAATCAATACTTTAAACTTTCGTTTACCTGTCCGAGTCAGTTTCACAAACAGGGTATTTTTTGCTTATTTCCCTGTACTAAAACATCTTTTTCTCATTTTGATTACTTCTTTCAAAAAATAATAAACAACTTCTCTTCATACTTTCGTAACATATCTATTATTAAGACCATTGTTTACGATCCCGAACATTAACATTTGCATCTGGAACAGGTGATTGAAGTCCAAATATTTCAAAAGCTCAAGGAAAAAGTTCCGTCTCGTTGAAATATCGCATCCAGTTAACTAAAACTCCCTTTGGATTTTTGCCAATAAAAGCGCTTACATTGTTTGTTCGTTAGCCAAGTTTGTAGGACGTTTTAGAAATATTTTTGTCGTCCGCGACTAAGTTTTTGGCTATAAATTATTGTGTGAATGTGGGAAAGGACGGGAATTTATTAATGGGGAATAGAAATTTTGAAAAGAGTTAGGTGTTTTTTTATTTGTGGTTGTTATATACAGAAAAATGTACTTTCTTTACTTATTTCCTAAATACATTATCAGGATTTATGCTTTGTATGTCAATGCTATTTTAATAAATTGGTTAAAATTTAAAAGATCAGAGAAAAAAGCAAGGATTCAGAAAAGACAGGTCGACGACGGACGCCATATTTGTCATGAAACAAGTGAAAGAGAAGTCGATAGAATATAACAAATCCGCATACATTTGCTTCATAGACCTCACAAAAGCATTTGACAGGGTCAGACTTAGCCACATATTATAGAAAATTAAGCAAAAAATGATGCCGGCAACTATTGTGGCAGTCATAAAACAAACGATACCACTACGGCCATAATACCAACACCAAGGGGAATCAGTCAGGGAGACAGCATCAGCCCATTTCTATTCAATGTGCTAATGGATGAAATAATAGAAGACGTGGAATCGCTTCAACTAAGATACAGACTCGGGTACAGTAGAATCAGTATAGTGTGCTATGCGGATGATGCAGCCCTGATTGCAGAAGATGAGGATGGCCCATAAAGACAACTTTATCGATTCTACCAAGTATATTGTTTCGAACAAGATAACTTTCACTTTAGATTGACTTCAGGAAGTAAAAATCAATCAAATTAGGTTAGCTGCAACTAATTAATGGAAGGAAACTCGGTCAAATTTCGTTCTTTTTACAAATTTTACAGCTTATTACTTTTCTACTGACACTGACAATTATCAATTTTTTTATATAAACTTCTTCTCGTTGTCCTTATGCCCTATAAGAGCGTCGGACTTTGGTATCACCTATCCATCTTTTACCCATTTCTTCCACGCCTTCCGGTCTCCTGCCATTTCCTTCATCTGTTGCACTGTTTTCCCTCTATTTGTCCCGATTTCCTCGATTTGTTCCATCCACCCCTTTCTAGGTCTGCCCCTTCTTCTTTTCCCCTGTCTTTTGGCATCTGTCACCAATTTTTTTATATAAATAGCTTAATAGGAGAGACGTAAAATACTAACTTTGTTTACAAATTTGATAGCGACTGAAAAACTATCTAACTTGACATCTGCACTAACTAATTTTCTAATTGGTATTAGTCCAATGAAATGGTTTAAACATACTGAAACACATGTCGACGACTCAACATGAACATATCCACGCAGAAATCAAAATGCATTACCATTGCGAAATATTCAATTAGATGCAAGCTAGTGGTAGAGGGGAAACCCATAGAACAGCTAAACCAGTTCAAATATCTAGGTGTAAATTTATCAAGTTATCATGACCCAGCCAGAGACATAAGAGGACAAATTAACAAGGCCGCAGTTATGGATGTTTGAGAGATGTGGTCTGGAATAACCCATAATATTAGAATGGACAGCAAAGTAGAATGTATAAAACTTTATATGGTATTAACCCTTAAGATCCTGAATTAATAAATTTAGAAAATTTTATTTTTTTTTGATTTTTGTGTATTTGGGAGAAGGTTTAAAACAAAATACATATATTTTTTTTCTTTTATTTTTGATATTTTAGAAAATTGCCGTTACATATATGTAACGCTAGGACGATATAGGACCAAATATATTTAAAATATTTCCGATTATAAATTTCAAAATAACAAACAAATACACAACTAGATAAATTATAAATCATAATTAAGTTATTGTAGATTAAAATCTATGTTGCACTGGATGCACACTCTTTCTGGAACAAACAATACGTTACAATTCCAAAAGTAAGGGAACACCAAAAATTAAAGGAATTTTTTACAAAACCAGGATAAAATTTCTAAAAATTTATATTATCAATAAGAAAGGACATTAATTTAATCTCAATTGAAAATACTTTAAACAAAATATAATAACAAAAGAATAGTAAAAATAAACCTACTCAAATTTGAGATCCATTTTTACCATAAATAATAAACACCTTCACATAAAACACTCAACTAAATAAACAGGTTAGATCAAATCCTCGAACCAACTGCTGAAAACTAGTAAATAAGTGTCTCTGAAAGTCTTGCATCTTCATCTAGTTAAAATTAGGATCACTTCCCGAATTTAAGGCTTAAGATTTTAGCGGTTTCTGCGTTACATATATGTAACGCTAGGAGCTTAAGGGTTAATAAATCAAGAGAAGACACTAATAAAACCAAAAGCATGCTACGAACATCCGAAATGAAAACACTAAGAGCAATAGGAGGGAAGACAAGAAGGGATAGAATACGAAACCACATCATCAGGGAGCAATGTGGCGAGCAAGATGTAAGTAAGATGGGGTAGGCAAAGACGAAGAGAATGGTTCAGTCATGTAAAAAGAATGGAGGAGCATAGACTTGTAACGGGTAGCTCTTTCAGGACGACAGAGTCAGTATAACACAGGTTAAAAATAAAGTAAATATATTTAAGATAATTATATACAGTTTAAAACAAATAAAATATAATTCCATCGTCTGCAAAGGAAAAACAATATTAAACTTTATTACAGTCATCCGATCATAATAGCAACACTCAAATTATACGATAAACAGCACAATATATACAATAACAATCTCACTACGTTAAATCAACATAGCCACATACGGAGACACCGCACTTCACTTCAATGCGGCACGGCTGAACAGCGACACGTAGAACTGATCGACAGATCTACAAGTGATACGAGAAGAAGATGAAGCCGTAGAAAGAGGCAAAAAGAGCAGAGACAAACAGGAAAAAAATTAACAGAAGAGGCAAACTATATAATAAGGCTATTCTTTTTATCTATATTTTCTTCTCAATATCTTTAATAACCTGTCATATGTTTTTGTAAATGTTTGCATGTTGTAACTCATGTTCCTGTTACATGCAGCATTTGGACAGATATTTTCCAAGAGTAAGTATGCATGTATACAAATCAAGATATACAGGGGTCATTCCATATCAACTCAACACACCTAATTTCCACCCCTCTTCACATTTGGTTATAATTTGGAATGCTCATAGTGGCTAATAAGGTAATCAAAAATACAAAATTTTAAATTTTTATCTCAAACCGTTTCCGAAATACGGTTTTTTAACGTTTTCCAAAAAATTAAAAAACACCACGACCATACTTTTTTAGAATTGTTGTCGAAGCTGTCCTAATTGAGCTAGAATGCTGGGAGAGGTGTCATTTTGCAGTATTTTTAAAACTCTTTACAGTGATGTGTCATTTTACTGTATTTTTAAAGCTCTTTACAGTGATATATACAACATAATGTTATCAAGTATATTCAAATGGGAAATAAGCCACAATTTTACCTAAAAATGATTTTATTAACGTTTCGACGCCCAAGTCGCGTGTCGTTGTCAAAATACAAAATAATACTAAATAAATAAAATGTTGTTGCTTAGTAAAAAATTCTTCTAATAATTTATTTAATCTGACTCATTTATATCGGCAATTCAGACACGTATTATACATTTTAAAGTAGACGACTTTAAAATGATATTGCCAATATTGATGAGTTGCGTTCCTGGGACGACTTTACTAAAAGATAGTTCATTCGATTACATGAAATCAATTCCAACTCAAGAATATCCGCCACAAAAAATCATAGCCTATCATTCACCTATATAAAACTGTTCGCATTCACAAGGTATTTTATAAATACAATTCTTTGTCCTTTCTTGTTCATTGTTAGGTTTAGTTTTAGATAGAATAGATCTCAATGTGTTTGTTGTTTTGAATGTTGTTGATATGTTGAATTTATTTCCTATTGTTTTAAGTTTCTCGGATAGTCCTTTTACATATGGTATTGATATTTTCCTCGTATTATTTCTTGTGAATGTTGTAGGATCCCGTTCTAAGTTGTTCTGTTCCATTCGATCCAATCTTGACAATTCCTTATTTATAAACGATATGGGATAATCATTTTTTAATAAAACAGATGTTAACAATTGTTTTTCTTCTAAAAATGAATTTTCGTTAGAACAAGTAATTTTGGCTCTATCATATAAGGATTTAATGATTCCCTTTTTAACGTTGATGTTATGATTTGATTTGTAATTGAGATATCTGTTGGTGTGTGTTGGTTTTCTATACACTTGAGTCTCATATCCAGTATCCTTCTTTGAGACCAAAACATCTAGGAAAGGTAGGGTGTTATTGTATTCCTTTTCCATTGTAAACTTTATTGTCTCTTCTTGATCGTTTATAATATTCAGGAACGTATCCAACAATTCCGATCTATGAGGCCATATGGAAAACACATCATCTACATATCTCCACCATACTGTGGGTTTTAAATTTTGTTTAGAAATGATATTAGTTTCGAAATCCTCCATAAATATATTAGCCAATAATGTTTTATTAAAAAATGATTATCCCATATCGTTTATAAATAAGGAATTGTCAAGATTGGATCGAATGGAACAGAACAACTTAGAACGGGATCCTACAACATTCACAAGAAATAATACGAGGAAAATATCAATACCATATGTAAAAGGACTATCCGAGAAACTTAAAACAATAGGAAATAAATTCAACATATCAACAACATTCAAAACAACAAACACATTGAGATCTATTCTATCTAAAACTAAACCTAACAGTGAACAAGAAAGAACAAAGAATTGTATTTATAAAATACCTTGTGAATGCGAACAATTTTATATAGGTGAAACATCAAGACCATTAGACGTTAGAGTAAATGAACATCAGTCTTATATAAAAAATAGAGAATTTGATAGATCTCAAATATGTCAACACGCATGGGATAATGAACATAGAGTTCAGTGGAGAGATTCAAGTATAGTCCTAAAAGAAGCAGATAGTAAAAAGAGAAAATCAAAGAAGCGGCTCTAATTATGCTAAATGAAACCAATTGTGTCGCAAATTCCTCGGTAGAATGCAGTAGGATGTGGTTACCCATATTAAAGGAGGAAGTCAATAGAAAGAAAATACCACAATTAGTAAATCAGTAACATATCGAGTTAGTACATATTTAGTATTTTAGTATTATTTAAAATTTAAAATATCAAGTCAGAATTTGGTATTAGTTTTGAGAGTAAACTAAATGTAAACCCAAATACTTACGATGTCGGGATAGTATCACGAGGTTTTTCCTGGTTTTCCCTCGTGATTTACTATGGAATCTCTAACGCGAGAATTTCAGTGCCACCGATACATTTAGTTGTCTTTTTAAAGACAGGTCACATGCTATGATTTTTTGTGGCGGATATTCTTGAGTTGGAATTGATTTCATGTAATCAAATGAACTATCTTTTAGTAAAGTCGTCCCAGGAACGCAACTCATCAATATTGGCAATATCATTTTAAAGTCGTCTACTTTAAAATGTATAATACGTGTCTGAATTGCCGATATAAATGAGTCAGATTAAATAAATTATTAGAAGAATTTTTTACTAAGCAACAACATTTTATTTATTTAGTATTATTTTGTATTTTGACAACGACACCCGACTTGGGCGTCGAAACGTTAATAAAATCATTTTTAGGTAAAATTGTGGCTTATTTCCCATTTGAATATACTTGATTATAAAAATGCCACAAGAAAATAGCTTCAGAACAACATTAACATAATGTTAAGGTGAACAAAGTTGTTTCAAACGAGAAAAATATATTTTGATTTAGTTTTTTCGAAAAAGTACATAATTTAAAATTTTCATAATATTCCTACAAATACATAGTACTGTTGTTAATAACATATAAAAATTTTATCATGGGATGGTGATGAGTTCAACATAAGAAAAATTAATTTCACACATACAGTATGGTGCAAATGAAAGGAATAAATTCGTAATTTCATAAGCTGCTGAGGAAAATACCGAAACAGGTCAATTTTTATTTTTAAATTGTAATTTTTTGGCATATATATCGTACTAGTGAAAATCGATGATTTTAGGTTATTATATAATTGTTTATACAGGGTGGCAAAAAAAGTTTTCAATTAAATTAATTGACAAAAAAAAGGGAATTTACCTGTGTAATTTATTTAGATTAAAATATATTTATATATTTATAAATCTATTTTAAATTAAATAAATTACATTCTTCTTTTTTTGTCAAACAATTTAATTAAAATAACCTTTTTTTGAAACCCTGTATAAACAATTATATTAATGTTTATATTACTAAATAGAGAATTAAATAACCTTTCAAATAAGGCACACGACCTCTAGTCTCGTTAAAAAAAATCATCGATTACGTCATAACGCCCAGATGGATGACGTCACTAGTATGATATATATGCCAAAAAATTACAATTTAAAAATAAAAATTGACCTCTTTCGGAATTTTTCCTTAAAGTCGGCACCTTGTGAAATTACGAATTTATTCCTTTCATTTGCACCATACTGTATGTGTGAAATTATTTTTTTATGTTGAACCCATCACCATCCCATGATAAAATTTTTATATGTTATTAACAACAGTACATACTATCTATTTGTAGGAATATTATGAAAATTTTAAATTATGTACTTTTTGGAAAAAAACTTAATCAAAATACATTTTTTTGTTTGAAAAAAAACTTGTTTACCATAACATCATGTTGTATATTATCACTGTAAAGAGTAAAGAGTTTTAAAAATGCTGCAACATGACACCTCTCACAGCATTCTAGCTCAATTAGGACAGCTTCTACAACCATTCTAAAAGAGTATAGTCGCGGCGTTTTGGTTTTTTTTTTGGAAAGCTTTACATAACCATAATATTTCGGAAACTGCTTGAGATAAAAATTTAAAATTTTGTATTTTTCTTCACCTAATCATCCACTATGAGTTCTCTAAATTTTAAGAAAATCTAAATAGGCCAGGAAAAAAATTTTTCCACCTACCTCTGCCGAAAGTATACTTTTCCGGACCTGATTGTAGGGAGCAAAGTTGTACTTTTCCTCCCTAGGGAGAAAAAGTAAAAGTGACGTAATGGTATTTCATTCATGAAATATAACTTATTGACGCCCTGTACAATATCTATTTTCTATTACGTAAGTTTCTATACATTTTAACGTTTATTTAAAAACACTCTGTATTTTGCAGAATGGTAAAAAACAGTAAATTGTTATTCTAATTTAACAATGTTTACATTAATAATTTGACTTATATTTGACAGTTGACAGTTATATTGTACCTACTTGTTAGTTTTAGTTCTAATACATTTTGTTGGTTAGTTACATAAATAAATTAAGTAAAAATGAAAAAATTACTTGTTATTTGAGGAAGGTGAAAAAACCATATGTATAATATGGGAGTAAAGTGCCTTTTCCTCCGCTACGCGTCGGGCAGTAAACTTCATTCTCGGGAGGAAAAGTAGCACTTTCCTCCCTTGTTATACAAATAGCTATATTCAAAGTGTGTTGATTTGATCTGGAATAGCTCACAGATCTTAATTAAAATCTTATCTTAATGTACTTTTAGAAAAAACTAACAGTTCTGAAAACTGAAAAGTTATATTTATGTGAGATTACGTCCACAATTATTGATTGTAATTGTGTTTAATTTACTTCATTTATTAATTTTAGCTTCCCGATGTGGCACCGGCTATTGATATTCTCGGAAAACTAAATTTAAACTTGTTGAAAACTGCTGCAGAAGAGGGAAAAAGTAAACTGGACAATATAGAACGGCACATCACTAGCAGTTTGAACCAAACGCTTAAACAGGCGCTCAAAAAGGTCGAAGAAGCAGGTAAGTTATATTTTTTTAAAGCGATTGGTATGAAATTTGTATTGGGTATGTGAAAGTGAAGAGAACACTTAAGTGTTATGCGTGGTCTCTATTACTATATAACTGTCAGACCTGGACATTAAATCAGGATGACGTCAACAAACTGAATTCATTCGAAATGTTGGTGTACCGCCGAATGCTAAGAATAAGCTGGACCAGCAGAACTACGAATGAAGAAGTACTGGAAATATTGAGCACACGTCCTCATCTGGTCAATACAATCAAAATTAGAAAGATGTCACATCTAGGACACATATACTCTGGGCTAATTAGCAAGATACAAGGAAAAGTTATTTACCAGCAATTTTACTGCTGAAATCGAATCTTATGATTGTATATATTAATAATATAGGTATGCAAAGTCCGCAGCTAGTGTGCTACTTTTTTATAAACAAAATGGCGCCCGAAAATAGTTTTTTTTTAATTTTTGCTCTATAACTTCAAAGATTTTAACTTTACACCAAAAACGCCCAAATAAAAATTCACCGTAATTAAATTCTGCATAGAGACGTGTTTCTCCCGATTTACTTTACAAGTTGTAGACTTTTTTAGATAAACTTACTACAAGTGTACCTTTTACCGTTAAAAACACAAATATTCTCATTTGAAAGCTGTATAATTATTTAAACAATTATATTCAAACAAAATAAAAATTTTTGTTATAATAAATAAATAAATTTATTATAACAAAACAAAAGCAACTTTGACATTTAATAATGCGTGAGTTAGATGGCTCTACTCGAGTTACTTGGGAACAAAAAAGAATGAAGAAAATTGCTCCATGGGAAGCCGAGAAAATGCATTTTTTTAACGTATACCGATTTTGAACTTTAAGATTACATTTTCTCCAACTTAATTTTTGATTGGAATTTTGCTATTTTTGGTAATTTTCACTCGTAATATCGATAGTTTTTATTATAATAATATATGTTACGAGTATTTTAAAGATATGAAAATTGGTGTGGAGAGAAAGAGGACCGAAATAAAAAGGTGAAGGTTCGAAAATTATGATCCTATTGTTTATATCTTTGCCGTAAATGCCGGTCAATTTTGACCGGTTGTATCTCAGGAACCACTCATCACAATTAAACGTTTTTTCTTTAAAAATAAGCGTCTTACCGCTTTTTTTTCAATAAAGTTTTCATGATTTAATTTGATTTAATATTTCCCGAGATATTCTATTTGTTTATAAGCCAAAAAATTGTTTATAATTTTAAAATATTCCTGAGGCCGCTTAAATAGTCCAATTTCAATTCCGTAAAGTACATTAGATAGGTAGAGTGTCTTTTTATACAAAAATCATAGTTATTCTTATCTATCATAATTATTGTGGTTATTAGAGCGATACGCCGTAAATTTTTAACGAACAATTCAATTTTTGCTAAACTGTTCATTTAATTTCCATCGGCTTCTGGAATTGTAATCTATACGAACGGAGCTTTTATATTACCAAGTTATTTAATTATTGATAAACAATTACTTATCTAAAATTTTAGTTGAAAATTAAAGATTTTGTTGGAAAAACCCGCACTTTCCGGAAAAAATTTTTGTCGAAGTAAATCGGGAAAAACACGTCTCTATGCAGAATTTAATTAAGGTGAATTTTTATTTGGGTATTTTTGGTGTAAAGTCAAAATATTTGGAGTTATAGAGCAAAAATTGAACAAAAACACGATTTTTGGACGCCATTTTGTTTATAAAAAAAGTAGCACAGAATATACACAATCATAAGATTCGGTTCCAGCAATAAAATTGTTGGTAAATAACTTTTCCTAAAAATGGCGTATTCTCCGATAATCTGCCCAGACTAATAATGCACCATAGGGAATTTCAGCAGCTCCAGGTAATATTATAAAGCAAAATCGAAGGTAAAAGGGGTATAGGAAGAAAGCCAAAATTTTGGCTCCGAAACATCAGAGATTGGACTCACACAACAGGGAATGGCTTAATTCATCAAGCCCAGAACAGAGAGAAAGGGCCTAGCCGGGTAAGATGGTGAAAAGTGCCCCCAACTCGATTTAAATTCCATATAGGCCACTTTTTAGCACATATAGAGGAACTCGCTTTCTGAAATTTTTAGCCCCCTAGGTGGTCACGTGACCCCCCTAGAGCCTAATTAGGCTTTTTATGTTTTTATTTTTTATCTCAGCCGCATCAAGAGAATTAGCCGCTAAAAACTTTATTTAAAAAAGTTGTAAGTTTCAAAAAGATTTATATAAAAAATTTTTTTTTAAATTTTTTGGCGGGAAATTCGAATTTTTAGAACAATTTTAAACTTTTAAATAACTCTTGAAAAAAAAAACTAAGACACTCGTTTTTACGAAAATCAATTATAATGTGTATTTTTGCACAACCTTTCACCCTGAATTTTTTCAGATTTTTAAAATTGGTGAAACGTACCTTTAAAAATAAAAAATCTTAACCCTTACAAAGTATTCGAACTTCTAGTAGTTTCTACCTCTGCATAAACTCGTACATCCATTATAAAAATGAATTCGAATACTTTGGAAGCGTTAAGATATTTTATTTTTTGCAACAAAACGGCGCGTCGTATGAAAAAATGAGAAGATAGATTTTTTTATTGCAAATTGAACGAGGAATTCAAAAATGATCGTTAATTTGAAATATGTCAGTGGTGTACTATCTTTTTTTCTTTGAAAAGTTCAGACCATTACCCCTATGCGCGCAAATGATGAATATCAAATCCTTAATTGTATGTGAAAACATGCACAATAGCTACCTCTAAAAACCCGCAAGTTTTATTACAATGTTGCCAGTAGTTTCGGCAAAATCGTAAAAAATGTGTAAAATTGTTCCTTTATAAAAGGTATATTTGTTAAAATCCCTATACAGGGCTACATCAAAGACAGAACTAGTTTTCGATCGGTTGACCGATCATCATCAGTGCAATCTTAGAATCTACATGCAAGCCACCAAAGTAAAAATAACAGGGTAAAAACCCTTTACAATTGATCCGTCATCGGAACATATGACAAAGATGTGAATTATAACATGGATGATTAAGATATCCAATGTTTTTCGCCCGAGGTACCAATGAGCTCTATCTGACAAGTTCACATCATGACTGTACGGAAGTAAGTTATTTTTACTTTGGTGGCTTGCATGTAGATTCTAAGATTGCACTGATGATGATCGGTCAACCGATCGAAAACTAGTTCTGTCTTTGATGTAGCCCTGTATAGGGATTTTAACAAATATACCTTTTATAAAGGATTTTATGTTTTTGTAATGGTATACAGCCAACTACAGGAAATTTTTCCTCGTGGATGTGTAAAATTTTGTTTTCTTCAACGCCCTGTATCTTGAAAATGGATGGCGTTACAAAAAATTTTTATTAAGCAAACCCCAATTATTTTTCAGTTTTTTACCTATTCTAGTGACGGTGTTACCTTTTTTAAAAAATATGTATAAAATTGTATCAAAAAACGAAAAAAAAAAAACGAAAAAATGCGGTTTTTTATTTTTAAAGGTACGTTTCACCAATTTTAAAATCTGAAAAAATTCAGGGTGAAAGATTGTGCAAAAATACACATTATAATTGATTTTCGTAAAAACGAGTGTCTTAATTTTTTTTCAGAGTTATTTAAAAGTTTAAAATTGTTCTAAAAATTCCAACTTCCCGCCAAAAAATAAAAAAATAAATTATATAGGTCTTTTTGAAACTTACAATTTTTTTAAATAAAGTTTTTGGCTAGCTCTTGATGCGGCTTAGATAAAAAATAAAAACATAAAAAGCCTAATTAGGCTCTAGGGGGGTTACGTGACCACCTAGGGGGCTAAAAATTTTAGAAAGTGAGTTCCTCTATATGTGCTAAAAAGTGGCCTATATGGAATTTAAATTGAGTTAGGGGCACTTTTCACCATCTTACCCGGCTAGGCCCTTTGCCATTTTGATTGCCAACCTCAATAGAGAAGTCACTTAGGAGGAGGATGTGAAAAGTCAAAGACTCTCATAGCTGGGACGTGTCCATGGACAAGAAGATGCAAACACAGCAAAGAAAATATTACAATGGCAGCCATTGGATAGTGTGACGATAATATAATTTTATCGTCTAGAGTACGCCAATTAATTAAGTAAAACGTGTTTCTATACCGTCTCAGACGATATAAAAGACGGAACAAAAAGCCTAGTTGATTATTATTCTTGGAGCGTTCATCGAAGAATAATAAACAACAACGAGGTATAAGACGTGAGTTTATGTAGGTAGTAGTTCCCGACCATTTTCCGCTGTCGTTTTGGCGAGCTGAGCGAATCCGACAGTTTTCTTCTTACCTATCCTTTTACCTATCCTTATACGAGCGGTGATCGTATATCCCGAATATGTCTTTTCATCTGGCGCGCTGCGCGAGATTCCCTTTTCTTCCCTTTCCTTGTACATTCATGTCGTATTAATAAAAGCAATTCCTATTTCACGCGATCGTCAAAATCATTCATTCATGTACAAAATATCGTCACATCGGCCCGAACAGAAAGCTCGATGCGTAGATTATAAATATATTTTATTAACGAAATTAACGAGTAATTAAGGCTAATTATCTTATCTTTTGTATATTTTGATTCCAAATAAAAATGTCTTAAAAAGCGAACTCTTTTCTTCGACTGATTTAGTCACCTGGAGCAACGCAACGACCTCGTTACAATAGGAAGATAGGAAGAAAAAAAAAGGAAAGCTTAGAACGAGATGGTTGAATGAAGAGGACGGCCTGAACACTATGAATATAAGATAATGGAAGAGAAGAACATCAGAGAGGTGTGAATGGAAGTATATAGCCAGACAGGCAAAGATCCTTCCAGGGTAATGATGCCAAAAGAAGACGAAGAAGAATTGGGATGAAAAACGAATTCTGAGATCGATTTCTCTTTGAACAGTTTGTAGAGTTCGTGGTTGTACCTGGACCTTCATACTCCTTTTCGTTATATTATCCGTAGGTTCTCCAATATAACTATTTTATTATTAAAAAACATGAGAAGTAATTTGATTTATTTTTTTAGGTAGAACTGTCCAAGCCAATCTAAATAAAGTCCTCAACACTATATCGGACCTACAGAACCAGATAAACAGTGTGAATGGTACCTTGGAAGATGGATACACGTACCTAGCGTACTATTCACCGTATCGGTACTACGCTGGTCTAGGCATCAGTTGCGGTCTGCTTTTGATAGCCATTTGTATAGTATTGGGTTTGATATGCGGTATATGCGGTAAACGACCAGATGGGTACAGTGATAATTGCTGTAACAAAGGTGCTGGAGGACAGTTTTTGATATGGTAAGTACAGTTCTTCAAAACCAGCACGAAAATATCAATAAAATATTGATATCAAAAACAAATTTCTTGAAACCTTCGTTGTTTACTTGGAGTCCGATTAATAGAATTCTCTAGTGGGTCATTTTAAGTTTTCTTATAAGAAGAAGGAAAAAAATGTACAGAAAAAATATTAATGCATTAGCTTCTAAAATCGACAATCAACTGTATTAGATTTATTTTTACTTTATCGTACTACATACGTAGTATACGCTGTGAGCTCGTACGTAGAGGGGATATTTAAAATTCGCGAGCGCCAGTAGTAACGAGTCTGTAAACGTTTACTGACAAATATTTATTTCGTCGAAGCGATGATAGTCGCTAATTTAATACTTTTTTACATCGAAAAAGAGCACAACGTCCCTAAATAAGTTTCACTTCAAATATTTATTTCGTCGAAGCGATTACGGCCCTAATTCAATACTTTTCCTCCATACAAAAAGTGCACAACGTCCCTAACAAAGTTTTCACTTAAAAAATTTATTCGTCGAAGCGATAACGGTCGCTAATTTAATAATTTTCCCTTATCCAAAAAGTGCACAACGTCCCTCAAGAAGTTTTCACTTCAAAAATTTATTTCGTCGAAGCGATGAAGGTTCGCTAATATAATATTTTCCCCATCCAAAAAGTGCACAACGTCCCTCAAGAACTTTCCACTTCAAAAATTAATTTCATCGAAGCGATGACGGTCGCTAATTTAATACTTTTTTCCATCGAAAAAGTGCACAACGTCCCCAAAGAAGTTTCACTTCAAATATTTATTTCGTCGAAGCGATGGATGACAGTCCCTAATTCAATACTTTTCCCCCATCCAAAATGTGCAAAAGGTCCCTAAAGAAGTTTCGCTTCAAATGTTTATTTCGTCGAAGCAATGACGGTCCCTAATTTAGTAATTTATCCCCATCCAAAAAGTGCACAACGCCCCTAAAGAAGTTTCCACTTTAAAAATTGATTTCATTGAAACGATGACGATCGCTAATTTAATACTTTTTTCCAGCGAAAAAGTGCACAACGTCCCTAAAGAAGTTTCACTTCAAATATTTATTTCGTCGAAGCGATGACGGTCCCTAATTCAATACTTTTCCCCATCCAAAAAGTGCACAACGTCCCTCAAGAAGTTTTCACTTTACAAATTTATTTCATCGAAGCGATGACGGTAGATAATTTAATACTTTTTTCCATCCAAAAAAAGCACAACGTCCCTAAAGAAGTTTTCACTTCAAATGTTTATTTCGTCGAAGCGATGACGGTCGCTTATTTATTACTTTCTCCCCATCCAAATTTAATATTTTTTCCCCATCCAAAAATTAGTTCGTCGAAGCAATGACGGTCGCGATGACGTTCGCTAATTCAATACTTTTTCCCTCTCCAAAAAGTACACAACGACCCTCAAGAAGTTTTCACTTTACAAATTTATTTCATCGAAGCGATGACGGTAGATAATTTAATACTTTTTTCCATCCAAAAAAAGCACAACGTCCCTAAAGAAGTTTTCACTTCAAATGTTTATTTCGTCGAAGCGATGACGGTCGCTTATTTATTACTTTCTCCCCATCCAAATTTAATATTTTTTCCCCATCCAAAAATTAGTTCGTCGAAGCAATGACGGTCGCGATGACGTTCGCTAATTCAATACTTTTTCCCTATCCAAAAAGTACACAACGACCCTCAAGAAGTTTTCACTTTACAAATTTATTTCATCGAAGCGATGACGGTCGATAATTTAATACTTTTTCCCATCCAAAAAGTGCACAACGTGCCTAAAGGAGTTTTCACTTCAATACATATATGTACGTACAAAATTTATTTCGCCGAAGAGATGACGATCGCGATGACGGTCGCGAAATAAATCGTTTTTCCCTATCGAAAAATAGATTTTACATTTATTTTAAATTTAAATACTTCTATACAATTTATATATACATACAAATAATATACAGGGTGTCCAGAAACTTTACCGACAAACGAAGACAGGAGATTCCTCAGATAATTTTAAGACAATTTAACCCAATTCACCTAGTCCGAAAATGCTTCTTAAGGGAGCTAGAGCTCTCTGAAGATGGCGTCATGAAATTAGTTTTTCTTAAATACCTCCAGAACGCTTAGATTAAGAAAAACGAAAATTGGTATGCATATTTAGGTTTCAGAGACGAATCGATTCCATCTATCGCAAAATTCTAGTACCGGTCATGGGCGTCCGTTTTGGGTAGAGCAACGGGTATTTTAACGCATAACTTTTTTGTTCTTAACTTTTATGCATTTTTGACACCGTATTATTAAATTGTGAGGTATTCTAGTACTAAAAGGTACTCTTGCTTTAAGTCGGTAGGACACACCGTTTTCTAGAAAAATCGATTTGAAATTTTTCATTTTTGGAATTTGAAAAAAAAAATGAAAAGAACTTTTCAACAAAGAACGAAGTATTTTACCAACATAAAGTAAGAGTAACTTTTAGTACTCGAATACCTCATAATTTAATAATCTAGTGTCAAAAATGCTCAAAAATTCAAGATAAAAAAGTTATGCTATAAAATAACTGTTGACCTACCCAAAACGGACGCCTATGACCAGTACTAGAAATTCGCAATTAATGAAATCGATTTATCTCTGGAATATAAATAAATGTACCAGTTTTGGTCTTTCTAAACAGTTTTTTTTTTTAATTTTTTAATTCAAAGAGCGAAAAATTTTCAAATCGATTTTTCTAGAAAACGGTGTGTCCTACAGATTTAAAACAAGAGTACCTTTTAGTACTAGAATACTCCATAATTTAATAATCCAGTGTCAGAAATGCATAAAAGTTAAAGATAAAAAAAGTTATGTGATAAAATAACCGTTGCCCTACCCAAAACGGACGCCTATGATCGGTACTAGAAATTTGTAATGGATGGATTAGATTTATATCTTGAAGATAAATACGCGTACCAACTTTTGTTTTTCTAAATGGAAGCGTTCTGGAGGTATTTAAGAAAAACTAATTACAAGACGCCATCTTCAAAGAGCTCTAGCTCCCTTAGGAAGCATTTTCGGACTAAGTGAATTGGGTTAAATTATCTTAAAATTATCTGAAGAATCTCCTGTCTTCGTTTGTCGGTAGAGTTTCTGGCCACCCTGTATATAGCATAAGTGATGACGGTCGCGAATTCAATGCTTTTTCCCCTATCCAAAAATCGCACAACGTCCCTAAAGAAGTTTTCACTTCAAAAACACTAATTTATTTTCTGTTATAGCGGAGTTATGTTGATGTTTTTATTCTCCCTCGTCATCGGCGTGGTCACCTTAGCAACTTTGGCTCTGGGAATGGCAAGTGACAGAGGCATCTGCTACCCGCTACGCCACCCTGAAAGATCTACCGTCTTAAACGTAGTCGACGATTACATAGTAAAAAGCATAAAACTAAACAAAGTGGACATTGATGTTAAACTCAGCACTGTCCTCAATCTCTGCTATAGGAACGACAGCATCTACAAAGTGTTCAATCTGGCGAAAAAGTTCAACGTGGATGACATCAGAAAACAGTTCGACGTCGAGTCAGTGTTGGACGGTATCAAGCATCAATTGGATAGAATCGTGGATCCTCATTTTACAATTTTGAACAACACCAACTTAAATATATTGAGGAACTTGTCCAGTTTTGATCCGGGGATTAATTTTGACCATTTTCAAGATGAGGTAATTGTTTATTGTAAATTAACTAATTATTTTCTTAATACTAAGGATTTCCACAGTTTTAATCGTATTCCATCACTCAACAAATCTCTCTCGTTCTTCCTATTTGCCAGTCACCTTTCTGTAGATTTCTTCTTTCCATTGCTTCGTCCACTTCGTCTATGTAAGATCTTCGAGGTCTGCCTCTCTTCCCTTCTTCTCTGCCCTTCTGACATACCCGCACCAAGTTAATCTCTTCTGCTCTATGTAGTATATTATATCTGAGTTCATTGTCATTATTTTCTTAATCTCTAGGTTATTAAATTTATTCTCTTTTTACTCTCTTATTTATCTCTTGTTACTCCTCAGCTTCTCCTTAGGAATTCCATCTCTATTGCTCTTATTTTTTTTTTGATTTCCTATTTATTATCAAATTTTCATACTCATCTTGACATTACTTTTTTTATATCTTTTTCAGTTGTTCCTTTATTTGATATTATGAAACCTAAATACTTGTCACGGTGAGCTTGAAACACGTTATTATCTAATGTAATATAGCTTCAACTTTTTTTGTTGGAATATCTTCTACAACTCAAAAGTAGACAATACAAGACAAAATTTAAATCCGCTAAACGCCTCTTTTTGCAAAAAACGATTTTTTCTAAAAAATATATAAATTTCTGAAATGTTTGAAGAATTTCTTGAACCCTCCCGCATATCCTCCACCCGTTGCATTTTTTTTAAATTTGCAAACTAGTGGATCAAAGAAAAAAAAATTGATATGTATTTATTTATACAGGGTGGGCCAAATAATCTACCTCGATATTTGGCAGTAGTTATTAGATTTTAAGGAAATGCCAAAACAGGTCGATTTTTATTTTTAAATTACAATTTTTTGATATATTTCATACTCGTGACGTCATCGATCTGAGCGTGATGACGTAATCGATGATTTTTTAAATGCAAATAGGGGCCGTGTGGTAGCTCATTTGAAAGGGTGTTCTATTCAGTAATATAAACAATATCAGTATTTATACAGGGTGGCCAAAAATATATTTTTTGAATTAATTAATTGACGCAAAAAGAAGAATGTACGTAATTTATTTAACTCAAAATACATTTTATTGCTGTCAGAAAATAGAAAAAATGTTTATTGGGAAAATAAACATTGCTTTTCGCTTAAATTAAATGTTAAAAATGTCAAAAGGGGTAGGTTGGAGGCTGTCTGTGATGTAATTTAAGCGAAAAAAATGTTTATTTGTGAAATCAACATTTTTTTCTATTTTCTGACAGCAATACAATGTATTTTGAGTTAAATAAATTAAAAGTACATTCTTTTTTTTGTGTCAATTAATTCAAAAAATAATTTTTGGTCGCCCTGTATAAATAATGATATTAATGTTTATATTACTGAATAGAGAATTGAACACCCTTTTAAATGAGCTACCACACGACCCCTATTGCCAGTTAAAAAAATCATCGATTGCTTCATCACGCTCTGATAAATGAAGTCACTAGTATGAAAAATATGCGAAAAAATTACAATATAAAAATAAAAATCGACCTGTTTCGGCATTTTCTTACTATCGAATAACTACTGCCAAATATCGAGGTGGACTCTTTTCTTTGGCCCATCCTGTATTTATACAATAATATTGCTGCGTTAATTTACTAATAATATAGAAGTTTAAATAAACGTTTCTTTCATTTTGCAAACGATTACAACGATAGTAATTGCAAAATATTTATGTAAAATGATACTTTTCAGAAATTTATATTTTTTTGGAAAAAATCGCTTTTTTCAAAAAGGGACGCTTAGCGGATTTAAATTTTGTCTTGTATTGTCTACTATTGTCTACTCTTGAGTTGTAGAAGATATTCCAACAAAAAAAAGTTGAAGATATAGTAAATTAGATAATAACGTGTTTCAAGCTCACCGTGAACTGACTGTGTTATTCTTGTAGAGTGCTTCTATTGCATTTATTAATATTCGTTGAAATTCGATGTCTTACATTGCTTCCCATAGCTTGGTTCTAGGTATCGAGTCATAGGCCTTCTTAAGAGCAGCCAAATTCCGAAAATTGAATTTTTTAAGTTTTTTGGGTTATGATTGAAAATTATTCTCTGAAATCTTCTCTTTCCAACGATATATAACACATTATAGTATAAAATATCCATGGTTAAAAAACTATTTATTT
The DNA here is from genome assembly GCF_917563875.1 of Diabrotica virgifera virgifera. Classification (NCBI taxonomy): domain Eukaryota; kingdom Metazoa; phylum Arthropoda; class Insecta; order Coleoptera; family Chrysomelidae; genus Diabrotica; species Diabrotica virgifera. The sequence goes on from NC_065443.1 coordinate 4,468,305, forward strand.
TCTGAACGTCTGCACTCAACTTACCGTGTACCGTTAGCTTTATAGCCTATTAATAGAGTGTTTTATGTTTTTGCTATTTCCCGAATACTACGTTTTAGCTTTTGATGTCAGATATCTCTGGTTCCTTAGATGATAGAAGGTCCAAATTTTTACAGTAATAATTGTAGATAGATAATATCTAGTCCCGCGTAAATTTTTATTGAAAAATGTACAAAAACAAGTAAAATAAAAAATAAAATCCAAACTTTTTTGGTTTCTTTTTGTAAGAGTATTTTAAAATTTTTTAAAATAAATGTTTCTTTCGCTCTAACTTTACAAAAATACGCGGGACTAAACAATACATGTAGTTTCAAAATAAAACAAAAATTATGTCTCTAAGTGCTTTGGTTGCAGAGCTATATGACATAATATTAACATTGTCGTTAAATGGGACTTTGGGTGCCCTTAAGAGCTACAAAAGCCAGATGAAGGGATCTATTTTTAGCCATTCTTTTTTCTATTAGTTCTTCTACTGTATAAATGCAATCTAAATAAGCTTTTCCCGCTGTGAACCCTGCCTGATTTTCTTAAAATGCTGAAATAATGTTGTTGCATATTTTAGCTGAAAGAGAATTTCACCAATATGAGTCTGAAAAAATTATCTGAAGTTCTCCAAAAGTTAGTAGACCAGATGGAAGGTAATATTCCATTGGCGAGCATACAGAGTGGTTTGAAACTTAGTATTCTTCACGTCACAACATACGACGAGAAAATTCTTGGACCGATGAGGACTAAGGCTAAGGAAGTCATGGTAAGTTGCAAATATATAAAGTTATATATGCATAATGTTAATTATATTTTAATAATATCCATGTAGGTATATGTTAATAGGGCTCTTAATCGATTGTCATTTGTTTCGAGCATCTGTCATATGTTGTATAATCTGTGTATAATATAATGTACACGGATTATACGACATATGACAGAAGCTCGAAACAAATAACTGTGAATGAAAAGCCCTATTATAAAAAAGATCCAGAGGAATATCTCCAGTACAGTGGTCGGACCAAATAAAGGATATGCCTGGTTACTCATTCTCCAAAGCAAAACAACACGCACAGGGGAGACATAATAGGACATAAATAGTCAAACAAATTACATGACGCCACTACATCCTTAACCTTCGGATGGCCAAGCGGGGGAAATTGTGACCCCAGCGTATGTTTTTCTTTAATACATTCAAAAGTATTTTCAGTTTTTAACTCATAATTTTTTTATTTGACTTTAATATCATTCTATGATATCCTCATATTGTGAAATAAAAAAAAATCCCTATATTTTACGAATAAAAAATATATTCTGAAGTTGATGTTTAGTAAAATACCATCTATTATGTGTAATTCCAAGTAGTTTTACGCTAATGACGTCGACTTTGTAAATTAACAAGACACTTACTCAACATACACACTACACATGACACTAATACTCATGTTGTGACTGGCTGAATGACATAAAGCCCATGCCAAAAAAATAAATAAAAAAAAAATTTTTTGTTAATTGTCATTTTTGACCTGGGGTTATTCCCCCCCCCCCCCTTGGTCATCCGTGTAACAAAAAAAGGTTGGTCATCGGAAGGTTAAGAAGGAGAAAAGATAGAGGAGGTCATCCACTCATCTATATAAAGCTTATAAAAACAGTTCATACACATCGTCACAACAAAATAGTTTTGAAAGATGGGAATCTACCCATAATTTATGAAAACTGGGAATTTTTTTGTATTCGGAGAAAAGACTTTAATGAGATATCTTTGTAGTTGGAGAAGAAACTTTAATGAGAAACTGCTTTTCATATCACATCTTTTAGATGTAAAATTGACTATGTCAACATGAAGTTTCGTTAGATAGACAGTTCTTCTTTAAGAGAATTCGTGATGTCATCTTTTTGTAAGGTGTTGGTATAATATATGTAGGATTTGTTAAAGACAATCGTAATAAAAGTCCGTGTGATGTTTAACAGTTTTAATTAATAAAATAGACAACTAAATTATAGATACTATTAAGTTGACGAAATGTAAAAGTTTTTGTGTAATTGCGACCAAAATTTACGTGTTCTTACAAAAAGAAATGTATTTGGAAATAATTGCGTTAATCAATATTATAACCGGTTTGTCATAATATCCGTCTTAAAGCGTCTCTTTAAGTTGCGTCTTTTTCGATTATCCCAAATAACACGTCCGTAGAGGTTCTGATGTTAAAATCGACTAACTATCGAACCTCCACGCTAAATAAAAATTTCTTACAGCTAATCTCCCTCTTCTCATGGTTTACTTCGCTTTCCCCTGAGAACAAACCTATTCAAATTGGTTCAAAAGGCTCTAATAATATGTTTATGTTTTAAGGGCGATCGAAAACAAACATAATCTTCTCACAAGTCGATTGGATACACCCATCTGCCCACACATACTGCTTGATAATTTTTGTTTTGTGTTTTTGTAGGATATAGCTTTGCACCTCGATTCAAGTTTGAAGATGAATTCAACCAGTTTTAAAGAAGCCATAGATAAACTGATAAATGAAATAGAAGATGCTCAGAGGAAGCTGCGAGAGGATGGATCAAAGATGTTGATTGATGTAAGTAAGATATATTTTTCAAAACTTTCTATTTTGTCTACTTTAAATTTTTTTAAATCTACGTACATAATATGTACACATAATTTGTACACAGTGTACATAGTATTTATACATAATGTACATATAATATGTAAGTACATAAAAAATTCAAATTATGCTTCTTTTCATGAGCATTTTTCAGTGCGTCACAAATGATAGAAAAAAAGGTAAGTCCGTGATAATATACATTTTAGTGACATGACATTTTAGTTAAATCTGGCAGTTGTCACATTTTATTTGCAATTTGGCATAAAAACAAATCAATATTGTTTATTGCATTTATAAAATGGTATTTTCTTTGATTTGTATAGTCTTATAAATTGTACAGATTATATTCGTAGATATATTATATAATTCCCAAATATTTTTTTTCGATATAGCGCCATCTATTGACAACTAGAATAAATGTTATAAATGTCACCGACGAAATGTAATCACCGACGTGCGTTTTTTCTGTCACATGCAATTTAATGCGTTAGAAAGAAATCGAAAAACTGTGACGCACTGAAAGATCCTCATAAGAAAAAGCATAATATCTTATATTTCTATTATGGTAATAATAATATGAAAGGTTATGTTTTTGAATGATGATTAATTTTGAAATTTCAAATTATGTTTTTAGGCTGCGATGTCTTTCGGAAATATAGTTAAGGATCAAGTACATAGTTTCATCGAGAGAGTAGTTGATGTGACGAAGAATAAGATTGGACAATGTGGGCCTTTGAACGTGGCTATAAATTCCACTTTGGTGTCAACTTGTGATAAAATTTTGCAACCATGGGTAAGTTTCTGATAGAATATTTTTTCATTTTTATTGGGAATAAGCCACCATTTTTCTTTTAACATATTGCGTGCCACTTCGCTGATAATATATGAGAGACACAGATATTTTGCCAGGGGCCACGTCGCTCATTTTTGATATACACGTATAAGTAACTTTCATGGCAGTGGACATCAATGGCCCTGAGAGTAGTATCCCGATTAAAGCGTGGCACGCAATGTGTTAAATAAGTTTTTTCTGGCGTTTCGATTTTCACTTCGGAATGCTTTCTCAAAATACGCTACGATCCACTGTTGATATCTGCGAAAAATAAATACGATTAATATTACAAAAGTGCAACGTATTAGTTAATACCCAAACACCAAGGAGAAAGAATAATCAGTACTTACTCTAGGTTAAGGATAAGGAACGGGAAGGTGACCAATCAATACTTTGTCGCCGGCTGGACGGTTTTGCCTTCGGAAGCCTTGGGGAGCTCTTACTGGATTAATACTCTAGCTGGAGTGTTGAGTTCAGGAGCTGATCAATTTCCAAAGGGTCCAGTTCAGTTCCTACCAAATCAGTACTCTGGCAGAACTCCACCTTAATTGTGGCGAACGTCGTTTTGGATGGAAATGATGGACACTTTATTAACACCTAGATTATTTTATTGTACATTCTTGCCTTTCTAATTTGTTTTCATATTTCAGAACGGTTTTTGGGTATCATTGTTCGCAAGTTTGTTGCTCTTCATACCGACTATCATCGTCTCAGTGAAGCTGTCGTCACTATATCAGAAGTATAAGCAGTATGGGCAATATGTTGAAACGTAAGTAATTTTTGAGATTTTTTGCTTGGCTTTATAGTGTTTAAAGATTAATCTGGGAAATTTTTTATATGGCAGATTTTATTTAAAATAATTTAAAATGTACAGAATTGATTAGACTTTAATGAAGATTAGAGTGTAGTAAAACTCTGGTATTTTTCTTAAAGATCAAAATCCAACTCATTGACTAACCTTGTGGTCTCTCATACGCTGCCATCTCTCATATTTTCACGACTATTTATTTCTCCGGTTTATAATACATAAATTGTTTATCTATTCGACATTTGCTTATTCTTTGTACATTATCCTACCATTGCAACTCTGTGTGATTCTACAATATCTACATTAGAATGTTTAATATCTACCATTTCTTGTGTTTTAACTTTTAAGGCTATTACTTCAGTCTATCTGTGAAAAATCGATTTTACATAGTAATCTGGGCACATTTGAGTTCACTCCCGTCTTGAGCAGGTAGTTATTTTATTAGTCGAGTTCACTCCCGATTTTACAATAAAGTATTATTAACGGATCTTATTTTTCTGAAATTTAAACATTGTTGCCAAATAGTGTATGGTTTGTTCAACAGTAAATGGTTGAGTTCAATTAGTGCGGTCGTAAATATTATTAAAGTTATCTGACCTGGCCCATTGTTAAGACCCACCCGGAGCGATAAGCCACCGAGGTAGACAGAGTTGGTCTTTTGCAATTAACACTAATTAGATGGTACTCCCATAATAAAGCCTGAAATAAATTTTACCTGAAACCGGGCCTTTTATACTATTATCGGTTAATCCAGGATGTATATAGTGGTAACTAATTGAACTCAACCATTTACTGTTAAACATACCATACTTTTATCTACCCCGTAAGATATTTAGTTATACAGTGCGTCCATAAAGTAACGCAAACATTCATTATTTCATAAACCGGCGACTTTTATTTTTAATTTCCGATTTTTTGGCGTATATTTCATACTAGTGATGTCATCCATCTGGGCGTGATGACGTAATCGATAATTTTTTTTATGAGAATAGGGGTCATATGATAGCTCATTTGAAAGGGTATTCAATTCTCTATTCCATGATATAAATATTAACATAATTATTTATACAAGGTGTTCAAAAAAACATTTTTTAATTGAAATAATTGAGACAAAAAGAAGAATGTATGTATTTTATCTAATTTATACTACAGTTTAATATTGTCAGAAAACAGGAAAAAAAGTGTTTATTTGACAAATAATTATTGTTTTTCGCTTAAATTCAATGTTAAAGCTGTCCCGCACTTGCCTTTTGCCAGTTTGAACATTGAATTTAAGCGAAAATCAATGTGTATTTGTCAAATAAATTTTTTTTCTGTTTTCTGACAGTAGTAAAATGCATTTTGAATTAAATAAATTACATACATTCTTCTTTGTCTGAATTATTTTAATTAAAAAAATGTTTTTTGAACACCCTGTATAAATAATTATGTTAATGTTTACAGTAGTGAATTGAGAATTGAATACCCTTTCAAATGAGCTATCACATGACCCCTATTCTCATTTAAAAAATCATCGATTACGTCATCACGCCCAGACGGATGACGTCACTAGTATGATATATATTCCAAAAAAACGTAATTTAAAAATTAAAATCAATCTGTTTCGGGATTTTTCTTTAAAGTTGCCGGTTTACGAAATAACGAATTTATGCGTTACTTTATGGACGCACTGTATGTGTTTCTGTCCCGTTTTTAACTAATATTTGTGGGACAGTCCCGACTATTGAATTTTTATATACCAACTTTGAACCAGGTGAAACATGCATCCCTTAAGTTCAGTGTCTGCAAAAATTCAAAATTTTAACCAGTTTATTAATGTTCTTCGAGATTTTCAATCAGATACTTATATTAAACTTCAAAATATAGATACCATTTTGAAAGTGTACGATAGAAAAGTGATATTGGAAAAAATCTTTATAGATAATTATGTAATTCGAAAGATCTCCAAATGACCGCCTTACCAATTTTAAATTAATAAAAAAAATTTGTGTTAGATGTATAATTTAAATTGTTAAATAGCAACTGTAGGTATACCTACATGTAATTTTCATAAATCTATTTTATTTTAAATTAAATTTTTTTAATTTTGAAATCATTTATTTAAATTTTTATAAATTTTTTTTTCAGAATTTCTTAAAATAAAAATATTAACGAGTAAACGAGTTTATTTTAGAAAGTAAAACAAAGCTATTTGATGAAAAAATGATATGAAATAGGTTGTAAAAAAATAAAAAAATAAAAAAAAAATAAGAAACGCTTTTCTTTAGTTACGAGTGACTAAAATTAAAAATATAAAAAAATCAACTAAAAAGCAAAAAATAAAAAAAAATTGAAAAAATCTAACACATCCGTCAAAGAAAAGCGTGGCGCGTGTTCATCGAATAAACGGTTTTCCCCCACGCTTTTCTTTAACGAATGTGTTAGATTTTTCAATTTTTTTTTATTTTTGGCTTTTTGGTTGATTTTTTATAATATTTTTAATTTTAGTCACTCGTAACTAAAGAAAAGCGTTCCTTAAAAATTTTTTTTTCGTATTTTTTTATTTTTTACATTTTAGTCTTACACTTTTCAAACATTAAAATATATCGTCATGTTTATTAAAATATGTATATAAAACATATGATGTACAAACATAAAAAGTAGTCGGAATCGGCAAAAAATTTGAAACTTTTTTGTTTATTTATGAAGCATAACGTAAACAATTAACGTAAAAAGTGAAATTATGTATTGTTCATATCATTAGCTACAATCCGTAAAAGTTTTAAGTTTCTACATTGTAAAAAACAAGAGAATTTAAGCGTTTTCCATTAAAATCGTTCTTTTTATTTAAACAATTAATCAACATGAAAAATTTTTTTATTGATTATTCGTGTATTGTTCCCGCGAATGTACCGGGTGTCCCAATAAGAATGGCTCTCGGCCATATCTCAGGAACCGTTTATAGTAGAGCTTTGAAATAAAAAATTTTATAACAAAAGTTGCCTCAGGAAAAGCCTGGAAATTATTTTAATAATTGTGGGACCACCGCTAGAGGGCGTAATTGAATATCAAAAATTAAAAAATCTAAATTTTACAAAATTTTCCTAATGAAGAGGCACTGAAATCCGATCATCGTATTCTTCATAAAATTCTAGGCATATTTGATTTGACAAGTTTAGGTCTACCTTTGCAAATAAGAGGTGGGGGTGAGTGGGACCCTTGTTATGAGAAACTGGCTGTGAGTCCGGTTCTGCTTAATCAAATTTTGCAAACTTGGTCTTGTTGAAGACAGATCTTTTTCGTTAATGTAAAAGTTATGATTTCGAACCAACTTACTGAGTAATATGCCAGCTAGAAGGCGTTATTTAATTTTTTTCAGAAATCTTGTGTTCCTTGGAAAATATTAAATACAACCATGCATTTTTAATACCATATTACAAAATTAGACAAAATTAGCAACAGAATAGCGAAAACCGCATGTTAATACCTTTTTTCTATCTCGAGATATCTTACAAAACGTGTAAATTTAAATACATAACTGTTACTGTCACCGGTAAACGAAATTCAATAAAAGTAGTGTGGTATGGAAACAACAAAGAAACATTTTCCAGCTGTCAACGTATATTAGGTCTTTTCAACGCTTCTCATTTGTTTCGAGCCTCGTTCATATCTCGTATATTAATATTATACACGGATTATATGGCATATGACAGAGGTTCGAAACAAATGAGAAGCGTTGAAAAGCCCTATTACAAAGAAATAAAAACAACTATTTAGTGATGACATAAACGTTCAAATTTTTGCCCATCATTTTCGTTGCAAACATTTACTCTTTCAGGAGTAGATTGAACAGCAGTCTCAATTTCTGCTCTCGATGTGCTTTGAATGGCGTTTAGTATTCTCTGGATAATGTATTCTAGAGTATTGTATGATGGGCAACAATTTGAATATTTAGGTCGTCACTAAGTAGTTCTTTGTGTTCTGTGTTATATTTAATTTTAATAGTATTGTTTCTCTTTATATTGTTGTTTTAATTAATTATATTTTTATACGTTGACATCTGGAAAATGTTATTTTATTTTTTTCCACAGCACACTACTTTTCATTAACTTAGTTTACCGGTGGTAGTAACAGTTATGTATAAAATTTACACGTTTCTCGAGATATCTTGAGATAGAAAAAAGGTATCGACATGCGGTTTTCGCTATTCTATTGCTAATTTAATCTAATTTTATAAAGTATGATTAAAAATGCATCCTTGTATTTAATATTTTCCAAAGAAAACTAGATTTCCGAAAAAAATTAAATAACGCCTCCCAGCTGGCTTATTACTTATTAGGATGGTTCAAAATTATCACACTTACATTGAAGAAAAAGATCTGTCTTCAACAAGACCCAGTTTTCAAAATTTGATTTAGCAGAACCGGACTTACAGCCATTTTTTCATAACAAGGTTCCCACTCACCCCCACCTCTTATTTGCAAAGGTAGAGTTAAACTTGTTCAATCAAATATGCGCAGAATTTGATGAAGAATACAATAATCGGATTTCCAGTGCCCCTTCATTAGGAAAATTTTGTAAAATTTAGATTTTTTTATTTTTGATATTCAATTACGCCCTCTAGAGGTGGACCCACAATTATGAAAATAATTTCCAGGCTTTCCTGAGGCAACTTTTGTTATAAATTTTTTTATTTCAAAGCTCTACTATAAACGGTTCCTGAGATATGGCCGAGAGCCATTCTTATTGGGACACCCGGTATATGTCTGCAAATTTTCATTCATTTGCATTGAAGAAAAGGCAGTCAAAATAACGTCTAAAGATTTGACGCAAACTATTGAAGTAAATAAAAGCGTTTAAAAAAGTAAGCGGGGCAGTTATAGCAATTTCATCTTTACGAGTACCTACTCTAATGTATGTATTCAATGACACTTACTGACCAAATATTAACAAAAACATAACAATGAAACTTTGTTTTCTTGAATTATCACAAAGTTGCATTTTTAAAAATCATCCCAATTAGATGTGTTGATGATTTGTCAACAATGTCCAAATTTTAAGGTCTATAGTACTTACTTATATTAATGACGGCTTAAAATCGTCTGGGAGTGAACTCAACTCGTCCCGTAATCTTATACAGGTTTTAGAAAGTTTTAGAAAGTATGTGTGGCAGTTAATGAAAAATCCTTGAAAATGTACAATTGAGTTTGCTTTGTTTTTTTAAACAATCATAAAAGTTAAAAAAGCATTTTTTTTGTCTCTAAAACGTTTCGTATACATTTTAGAGAAAAATATCCTTTTATTTCAACCTTCAAGGATTTATCATCAACTGTCCCTCATATACCTTCTAGAACCTCCAAAAAGCTGTAAAAGATTTTTCCACCTACCTCTTCCGAAAGTATACTTTTCCGGACCTGATTGTAGGGAGCAAAGTTGTACTTTTCCTCCCTAGGGAGGAAAATATTTTTCCTCCCTAGGGAGGAAAAGTAAAAGTGACGTCATGGTATTTCATTCATGGAATATAACTTATTGACGCCCTGTACAATATCTATTTGCTATTACGTAAGTATCTATACATTTTAACGTTTATTTAAAACAGTCGGTATTTTGCAGAATGGTAAAAACAGTAAATTGATATTCTGATTTAACAATGTTTACATTAATAATTTGACTTATATTTTGACAGTTGACAGTTATATTGTACCTACTTATTAGTTTGAGTTCTAATAAATTTTGTTGGTTAGTTACATAAATAAATTAAGTAAAAATGAAAAAATTACTTGTTATTTGAGGAAGGTGGAAAAACCATATGTATAACATGGGAGTAAAGTGCCTTTTCCTCCCTAGAATGAAGTAGCACTTTCCTCCCTTGTTATACAAATAGCTATTACATGAAATCGATAATTTTTTCACAGATAGACATGTGATAGGTGTACTACTTTGGTATACTCTTAGTGTCATATATCTTCCTGCAATTATTTATAATATTTACTAATATTACTAATATTTTAAACTGAAAAGGACGTCAGATTTTTTTTTGCTGAGTCTAAGGGATAATAAAAAAAATTAAAAGTGTTCGATTATGTATGGACTAAGGCTTATTAGGTTTTTTTTACCTGAGATGGCGATCTGTAAGTCGTCTAATCTACAAACTAGTCTACAGTGGAGGAGAAAAAAAAACAGGACCAAAGATGGTAAAGCCCTACTAATACATCAAATATACCAAAATCATATCAAAAAGTGTCATACGCAACAGCAAAGAGTGGAGAAGTACTCTGGGCTGATTATCCGAGAATAGGCCATTTTTGGGAAAAGTTATTTACCAGCAATTTTATTGCTCGGATCGAATTATAAGATCCTATATATTAATAATATAGATATGCAAAGTCCGCAGATAGTGTGCTACTTTTTTTATAAACAAAATGGCGCCCGAAAATCGTGTTTTTTTCAATTTTTGCTCTATAACTCCAAAGATTTTAACTTTAGACCAAAAACACTCAAATAAAAATTCACCGCAATTAAATTCTGCATAGAGACGTGTTTTTTCCGATTTACTTCGACGAAAACTTTCCCCGGAAAATGCGGGTTTTTCCAACAAAATCTTTAATTTTCAACTAAACTTTTAGATAAATAGTTGTTAATCAATAATTAAATAACTTGGTAACGTAAAACCCCTTTTCCGTGTATATTATAATTCCAGAAAACGATGGAAATTGAATGAACAGTTTAGCAACAATTGAAATGTTAATTAAAAATTTACGGTCGCTATAATAACGACAATAATTATGATGCATAAGAATAACTACGATTTTTTTTATAAAAAGACACTATACCTATCTAATGCACTTTACAGAATTGAAATTGGACTATTTAAGCGGCCTCAGGAATATTTTAAAATTATAAACAATTTTTTGGCTTATAAACAAATAGAATATCTCGGGAAATATTAAACTAAATTAAATTGTGAAAATGGTATTCGAAAGACAGCGGCAGGACGCTTCTTTTAAAAGAAAAAAAGTTTAATTATGACGAGTGGTTCCTGAGATACAACCGGTCAAAGTTGACCGAAATTTACGGCAAAGATATAAACAATAAAATCATAAAAATAAAAATAAAAATGTATACCATTTTTATTCATTCAGTTGCGGTGCGAAACCAAAACTGGCTTAATTTCTACTCGGATCAGAGAGTGCAGCCAGCACTCTTATCGACGATTTCACCTCTTGTTAGAGGTTCATCAGAGACTGCATAGGCTGCTTTTCTCTGGCCCAGGTAAAAAGCTTCGACATATCCATCTCCCACCGCAACTGACGAGATGGTAGTAGGTGCCTAGCGGCATCTGCTAAATAAAAGACTAAGTTTTTCAACCTAATAAAAATATTTGTAAATTAAATATTTTTAAAAGATTTTTAATTGAAAAACTTTATTGGCCCATTTCCTGGTGACAACCTCCAAGGCTTCTACAATATGCAAGCCAAATGGATGCTGCAGTGAAGACTAAAGGGAAGGAATTCTACACTATGCAATTCACAACCCCCGTCTGCAGCGTGGTAAAGTTCCAACGGAAAATGGACCTAGTTACTCTATAGGAGTAATACTAATTTTTTTTTTCTAATAAAATCATAATTTTCAAACCATCACCTTTTTATTTTGGTCCTCTTTCTCCAAACCAATTTTCATATCTTTAAAATCCTCATAACATATATTATTATAATAAAAACTATCGATAATACGTGTGAAAATTGCCAAAAATAGCAAAACTCCAATCAAAAATTAGGTTGTAGAAAATGTAACCCTCAAAGTTCAAAATCGGTATACGTTAAAAAAATGCATATTCTCGGCTTCTCATGGAGCAATTTGCTTCATTCTTTTTTTGTTCCCAAGTAATTCGAGTAGAGCCATCGAACTAACGCATTATTAAATGTTTACTGCAAATTTCCTTTTGTTTTGTTATAATAAATTAATTTATTTATTATAACACAATATTTTAATTTGTTTAAATAAAAATTGTTTAAATAATTATACAGCTTTCAAATGAGAATATTTATGTTTTTAACTTTAAAAGGTACACTTGTAGTAAGTTTATCTAAAAAAAGCCTACAACTGAAAAAATATGTAATTTTATGTTCTTATAAATAAATTAATCTATTATAACAAAACAAAAGCAAGTTTGACATTTAATAATGCGTTAGTTCGATGGTTCTACTCGAGTTATTAGGGAACAAAAAAAAGAATGAAGGAAATTGCTCCATGGGAAGCTGAGAAAATGCATTTTGTTAACGTATACCGATTTTTAACTTTGAGGGTTACATTTTCTCCAACCTAATTTTTGATTGGAATTTTGCTATTTTTGGCGATTTTCACACGTATTATCGATAGTTTTTATTATAATAATATATGTTATGAGGATTTTAAAGATATGAAAATTGGTGTGGAGAAATAGGACAAAAATAAAAAGGTGATTTTTTGAAAATTATGATCCTATTGTTTATATCTTTGCCGTAAATTCCGGTCAACTTTGACCGGTTGTATCTCAGGAACCACTCGTCATAATTAAACTTTTTTTTTTTTAAAGAAGCGTCCTGCCGCTGTCTTTCGAATACCGATTTCACAATTTAATTTAGTTTAATATTTCCCGAGACATTCTATTTGTTTATAAACCAAAAAATTGTTTATAATTTTAAAATATTCCTGAGGCCGCTTAAATAGTCCAATTTCAATTCTGTAAAGTACATTAGATAGGTATAGTGTCTTTTTATGAAAAAATCATAGTTATTCTTATGCATCATAATTATTGTCGTTATTATAGCGACCGTAAATTTTTAATTAACATTTTAATTGTTGCTAAACTTTTCATTCAATTTCCATAGACTTCTGGAATTAACGAGCGATCCAAAATTATTGGGATCAAAGTCCCAAAAAATTACGTATGTCCTCTTTGAATCTGAATTTATATCATGGGTTTATCAATTAATTTGGATTAACGTTATAAAACATAAAAAATCAGTCAAAACCTTTAACACAGAACTTTAATCAAAAATAAAAAGAATTAACAAAATTATAAATAACAATAATAAATAAAATCAAACAACCAACATCTCTACATAACCTAACTTTTCTTGAAGTTGACGTATACTGCAAAATTGACGTAAACTGTCTCTGTCGTTCAGAGCCACCTATGGTGACAATAATTTTGGATCACACGTTATAATATATGCAGAAAGGGCTTTTACGTTACCAAGTTATTTAATTATTGATTAACAACTACTTATCTAAAAGTTTAGTTGAAAATTAAAGATTTTGTTGGAAAAACCCGCTTTTTCCGGGGAAAGTTTTCGTCGAAGTAAATCGGAAAAAACACGTCTCTATGCAGAATTTAATTGCGGTGAATTTTTATTTGTGTGTTTTTGGTCTAAAGTTAAAATCTTTGGAGTTATAGAGCAAAAATTGAAAAAAACACGATTTTCGGGCGCCATTTTGTTAATAAAAAAAGTAGCACACTATCTGCGGACTTTGCATATCTATATTATTAATACATACAATAATAAGATTCGATTCCAGCAATAAAATTGCTGGTAAATAACTTTTCCTTGTATTTTGCTAATTAGCCCAGAGTAAAGGAAGACTTGAATATCATTGGAGTATACGATTCTGAAAATAACAAGTCACAAGGAATAAGAGCAAGTTAGAGGGAAGATGATAATACTGGGAGATTTTAAAGCTCGAACAGACAACCAAGTAGTATCTGGAATTAAGCAAAAAAATAGCAGGCAAAAGATAAGGTAATTACCGTTAATTACTTTTAATTTCGTTATCAAAATGTATTTATAATCTACATATCGGACTTTTATAAATCTCGGGTCGATGTGACAAAATTTGATATAATGATACATGATACATGAATTAATGATCGAGTGGATTAGGAATTATTATTTATTAACACGAAATGGATAAATAAGGAGAGGAAATCTCGCTCAATTCGCGAGAGGGTAAGACTTGTAAGGCTCTACGCTCAGCTCGCGTAGTCTAGGACGGGGTTGTGACTCGTCGCATTCGCTCAACTCACCAAGATGACGGGGTTCGAAAGGTTTCGGAATATGGTTGGGATACGCTTAACTCACCTATTATACCTGCTTGTTTATTCGCCGTTCAGCACACAGAGAATAAACCAATGGATTTCCATTCCGTCTTTTATACTGTCAGAGATGGTATAAGAACACGTTTTGCTTAATACATAGGCGTACTCTAGATGATAAAATTATATTATCGTCACACATTGAGTGGTGAGACCTTACTCTTAACCATCATCGGGTTTTATAACGTTTTTTTTTATTTTAAATTTTGATGATTTTCTTTTTCGCTTCTACAATGTGAGTTTTGGCCGCGTTTACTATTTTCCTCCACACATACTGGTCTTGGGCAATAATCTCCCATTTTTATACCTCCATCTTACTCGTTACTGCATTCTTCCATCTTTTTCTTGGGCAACCAACTGACCTGCCATCGAGCCTTTCCTGTAAGTTTTAGTAGTCTTTCGTCATTCGCTCTCACATGTCCTGCCCATATGGTGTGCCTACGATGTATGGTAGTATGTTTTGGTCTGCATAGAGTATTTGGAGTTCCAGATTGTGCCTTCGTCTCCTCTCTCCTATTAGTATGATAAGATTGATCCAATAGATGGCATAACCCAGACATCCAAAGTGAATGTTCCCCTCCAACACCAAATTGTTCTATATGGTCCACATAATATTCAGAAAAAAGTCACACCATTTTGAGCGTCGGGTTTGGGGGGGGAGGAGGGAGGAGAAATCGGTAAATTCGTAGTTTTTTGGGTTTTTCGTCAATATTTCTTAAACTATGCGGTTTAGCATGAACAACCTTCTATATAAAAATATTCTACATTAAATTTGAAATAAAAAAGTTCCAATGCATAATCCTTCTAAAATGAACGGTTCCAAAGTTACAGAGGTAGTATAATATAATTGGTCCAAAAAAGTCCTAACCCAGGCATCAAAAATAAAAGTTTTCCTCAAACACCAAATTGTTCTATATGGTCACATATTGTTCAGTAAAATTTGAGCGTCCGGTTTGGGGGGGAGATGGGGGAGAAGTTACCGACTTTTAGTAGTTGTTTTACGTTTTTCAATATTTCTAAAACTATGCTTTAGCGTAAACAATATTCTATACAAAAATGTTCTACATAAAATTTAAAACAAAAAAGGTTCTATACATAATTGTTATAAAATCAACGGTTTCAGAGTTACGGAGGGTAAAATGTGGAGGTTTTCGATACTTTTTATATCTTTTGGGCAATTGATGATGATTTTGGGTGGTGAGGTTGACGTTTCTTCAAGGTCTTATCACTAACATACCATCGGCCACTGAAATCGCAAATTTGATTTATAAAACCCAATCCTGTTAAAGAAAATCAGTAGAAAATTGCCCCAAAAAATATAAAAATTATCGAAAATCTCCACATTTCACCCTCCGTAACTCTGGAACAGTTGATTTTGTAACAATTATGTATAGGACTTTTTTTGTTTTAAATTTTATGTAGAACATTTTTGTATAGAAAATTGTTTACGCTAAAGCATAGTTTTAGAAATATTGACGAAAACTTAAAAAAAAACTAATAATTTACCGACTTCTCCCCCATCTCCCCCCCAAACCGGACGCCCAAAATGGTGTAACTTTTACTGAACAATATGTGGACCATATAGAACAATTTGGTGTTGGAGGAAAACTTTTACTTTGGATGTTTAGGTTAGGCCTTTTTTTGGACCAATTATACTATACTACCTCCGTAACTTTGAAACCGTTCATTTTAGAAGGATTATGCATAGGGCCTTTTTTTATTTCAAATTTAATGTAGAACATTTTGGTATAGAAGGTTGTTTATGCTAAATCGTATAGTTTTAGAAATATTTGCGAAAAACTTAAAAAACTACGAATTTACCAATTTCTCCCCCCTCTCCCCCCCAAACCCGACGCTCAAAATGGTGTGACTTTTTTCTGAACATTATGTGGACCATATAGAACAATTTGGTGTTGGAGGATAACTTTCACTTTGGATGTCTGGGTTTGGGTCTAGTTATACCATACTATATTACCTCGTCTCTACAAGACCCAAAGATCGTCCGAAGAATGTTTGTTGTTTCTCGCTGGTTCAGTGTCTCAAAAGTCTCACTTCGATTATTTTGGGGTGAGTAAAGTTTTATGTTTCTTTGCTTTAGATATTATCTTTGAGAGCAATTTTGATTTAAGCAGAGTAATTACTAGAGAGTAATTCGCTCTATTTTCTAGCATGATTCTAGCTGCTACATCTTTTTCATATCTGTTTTCCACTTAGATCATTGCTTCCAAGTATTTGAATTCTTTGTCTTGAATTTTTGGTAACTACCATGTACTTATCGCCCTAACAGAGGGCAATCGAACGAGCTATGTTAGGAGGGACCATATACGAAATGAGGACGTGCTTCAGAGCTCAAGAAGAAGAAGAAGACCATGTACTTGGTCTTATCTTCATTGAACAATGGTATGGCCAATTTCCCTAGTTCCGCTTTCAAAAAGGGTAAAAACTTCTGTTTTGTCGACCAGCAATCCAGCAAAAGCTAACAGTACCTTCGCTCCTTGGGCAGCTAAGCCCTTTGTTAATTCTGGTTGTGCTTTCCTAACAGCGTACTCTAAAGCGGAGTTGAATAACCAGTGGCGGCTGGTCAGGGTCGGCAGTGCCGACCCACACATTTATGGACACATTATAGATTTTTTTAAATATATAAGTTAATCAGAGTTGATGATATTCGTTTCTGTGAAATAAAAAAATATCTGAGATAATACAGACTAAATTTTATTCATTGTTTTTAAAAGAATTCGATCGATCCGATACGTTAAGTGATCCCTGTGCGCTGTGCGTAAGAGACTTTTCAAATTAATGATCCTAGCCAGCCATACACCCGACTGCGATTGTGTGAATTCAAGGCCCGCTTCGGCAAGCCGTACGCAGATTGACCATTTGCTTGTAATAAGACGCTATGGAATATTAGCCGATAGGCAACCAATTATACATTCCCCGTATTTATTTGAATGACAAGTACGGCAGAAAAACAATCTGCCGAGCGCAGCGGTGATCTGCAAACGGCAACAAGACACGTACTTCTAGACCAGGGCGCATCTGTAAAAATATTAGTAACATTAATTTGTGGACGTTGCGTTGAGAGGTGACTCATATTTGTTTGCAGAAATTGTTTGAAAATAACTCATATAATAATAATTGAGTTATCCTCCCACTCAAAAAGGTCCAGGACATTGTTTAAATAATCAAAATGTCAAAAAATTAAGGAGAAATTCGATTTTTTTCTTCGTTTTTTGATTATAACTAAAAGTATTCATTTTCGAGAAAAGTTGCACTGACATGAAAGTTGCGTAATTAAATTTCCTACAATATAGGATTAGCTAAAAATTTGTCACCCTTGTTGCAAAATAGCAATAACTGCGGAAAAATCATAAAAAACAAGTATTCACATTTTACGTTTTTCAACCGTTTATGCCTCACTTAGGACTTCATAATTTTACCCAGAAAAACTATATCATATAATAAAACAATACTGTGAATTTCATTAAGATCGGTTCAATAGATTTTGCAAGATAAATTTTGCAATCCAGCTTTCGCAAAAAATTCATTTTTTCAAAATGTTGCAGAACTGAAAATAAAGCAGACAGCAAGTTGAATTTATTTTTACTTTGGTTTACTGTACCTTTCTTCTATGTGTAAAAAAATTCAACTTGCTATCTGCTTTATTGTCAGCACTCCAACATTTTGAAAAAATTAATTTTTTTTGCAAAAGCTGGATTGCAAAATTTATTTTGCAAAATGTATTGAATCGATCTTAATGAAATTTACAGTATTGTTTTATTATATCATAAAGGTTTTCTGGTTAAAATATGAAGGTCGTACGTATACCATAAATGGTTGAAAAACGTAAAATGCAAATACTTATTTTTTATGTTTTTTTCGCAATAATTGCTGTTTTGCAACAAGGATGACACGTTTTAAAAATTTTAAACAATCCTATATTGTAGGAAATTTAATTACCCAACTTTTTGGGTAGAAGTAAAAAAATCGAAGTGTTTCTTCATTTTTTGACATTTTGATTATTTAAACAATGTTACGGACCTTTTTGAGTGGAAGGATAACTCGATTATTATTTCCAAAGAATTTTCAAAATATCTATTAGACAAGTTTATTAAAAATTATCCATCATGCTTTAATCAAATAAAATAAGAAAATCGGTTTTATATGCTGATCTAAATATTTTCAGAAGGTGGGATAAGTTACAAAATATGTTTAATTTTATATACTGCAATTGATTAGGTATAACAAACTGTTCCAGAATTTAATAAATTATTGTGCTCAAATGTGGACAAATTCTGCCTCAAATGAACAGGATTTCTCTTGTCTCAAAAGAGTCAAAACGTATTGTCAAAACACCATGAAACAAGAGAGAATGTCAAACTTGTCTCAAATGTCAATAGAAAAAAACTTTTAAAACCTCTCCAAAACAATAATAAATTTTACAATGACGTTATAACCCATTTTGCTACTTCGAAACAACATAGACTAGAGTTAATTTATAAACAGGTTTACAAAAAAAAACAGAAACC
Source organism: Diabrotica virgifera virgifera (assembly GCF_917563875.1). Classification (NCBI taxonomy): domain Eukaryota; kingdom Metazoa; phylum Arthropoda; class Insecta; order Coleoptera; family Chrysomelidae; genus Diabrotica; species Diabrotica virgifera. Next base: position 4,487,221 of record NC_065443.1, read on the forward strand.
AAAAATCTTCTATGAAATTGAAGCCTTTTAATTAGATGGCATACCTATCTGAGGAGACAACACCTTGCCGATCCTGTCCCTAAAGCCACGAGCCGCCACTGTGAATAACAAAGGGGAAAATGGATCACCTTGTGTTAGACCCGATAGTTGAAACTCATCTGATGTAGTGCTGCCAACTCTGATAAGTGCACATGAATTCTTCACACACACCTGGGCTAATCCTAGCAGCTTTCTGGGCACCCCCGTTTTCACCATTATCTTGCACTGTGTAAGGTACTCGTTTACTCTGTGTAAGGTAATGGTGGAAATGGGAGTGGGCAAATTTTGGTGATGGCTTTATGGAAATAAGAACATACTTACTCTTGTGCATGCATTTGGTACTATTGGGAGTTCTTCTAATTGTATACTGATATTTTTTCATCCTAATTCCAGGCTTCGGTAATGTGACGGGGCTATTGTTTGCTTTGTGTCAATAAGTCCATGACCTTTTCGAATCTCCGGTACTAGAGGGAATAAAAATCATCGATATTGATTAGACAATGCTCAAAAATTCATGGGATCGTGACATTTTATAACAAATACATTTGTTAATAGTAAACTCTTGTGCCAGTTGATGCTGTGATATGAAAAATAAACTTTGTATATTTAAAATAAATGTATATTAATAGTTCTAGAGTTTAATTATACCTATTTCCAATCAATAATTAACAGCAAAAATATATTCCTCTCTTCTGATAATCGAAGAAACTATTTCTTCTCTTCGGATAATCAACAATTTGATTACCTTTAAGCATTTTCCAAGTTCCAAATTTTTCGACCAATAGATCCCTTCATTTTCTGCTACCTGATACTAAATTCGAAATATTGGTTACAAGATCTAAATTTTTTACTGCTACATGTGCTAATTGTTCTGCAATCACACATAACCCAGCTAACATCTTTAAATTAACGCACTGTTTATGTTTAGTCCTACTAGAAGGCAAAACAAACAAGAACCAAACGATTTGTCTTATTTTTTCGTTTCACACTAGTACGCTATGTTCCTCACATATTAATGGAAGTGCTAACAACTTTTTGCTATAAAGTGATAGAGATAAATATTTCAAGTCAGCAGTAAAATAAATTTTGAACTTTTGCTATGAATGAAGTAAAAGACAGACGTACTCTCAATGATTTATTGTAACTTCCGACGACCGGTTTCGCTCTCTAAAGTGTCCTAGTTATCTATAAAGTTGACCTGAAGATGCTCTGCTTACTTTAGAGAGCGAAACCGGTCGTCGGAAGTGACAATAAATCATTGAGAGTACGTCTGTCTTTTACTTCATTTAAAATGAACTCTCGCATGCAACCCATTCAACATTGTTGCTATGGAATTTTTAAATCATAAGGAAAAAATAAACAATAAAAGAAATACAATTGAAAAGATTCTTGATTATCTCTAATACACTTCACCGATTTTTCTACTTGACCATACTTTTATTGTATTCCATATAAAGGGTTAGTAGCATTTTTGTTTTTTTCTCTAGTTGCGACCAAACCACCAAGTTGTTGAAGAATTATTATAAGGAATGATCTGATTGGCGATGTGGAAACCTGTTTCTATTTGAAGGCACGCTTAAATATGTTTTCTAAAAAAAAAACAAACAATGTGATACAATTTTTGTTTTTTGGGGTAGCAAAATCATTAAGTGCTAATTTTGTAACTTCACGATCTTTAAATCTTTATATACTAAGATAAAAACAGTAAGAAAGTCTTTACTCAAAATCTGTTCAATGTGAATGTGTGAAATTCAAGAAACAATTTTCGAATGTGACGTAAATGTTAGTTGGCTCGCCCAGTACGGTTTTAGTACATAACTAATAATCTTAAAAGATATTTAAGTTTTGCCAACTTAAGCTCAATGCTATGACCTGTATTGCGATGTATTTCTCCACAGTCACAGTGTACATCACCTTACTCTATTTTCCCTAATTTTGGCATGTTTGATTTTACTGGAACGACCACCAACGACCAACGTTCTTATCCGATTCTTAGTTTTCCACGTTTTAAAGTCTAGAGATGGGTCGGTCCATTAAAACTGGGAAAGAGAAAAGTATTAGGTTGGTTCATCCTGCACTGTTCCAAGGAAGCTAGCTATTCCAGGATTTTAGTTGCTTTCGTGATATTCGAACTCTGTATAAGGCATGCCGCTCGTCAGCGATTTGTTTAATTCTCTCTATGTGCTCTACTACATTACTGTGTGTTGCGGGATCTGCAAAGCCTGCTGCTTGATATACATTTCAGAGTGGCGTCGGTTTCACTCACCCCGTTACTATCCTGCGTATCTCATTTAGCGCAGTATCAACTTGTTTGGTGTGGCTAGATCTCTTTCAGAGGGGACATGCATATTTACCAATAGGGAACTTACATAAAATTTTAAATTCGAAAAAAATATTATAAATCACAACAGAACATAATTTAAAACATGTATCAAGTATTAAAAAGTTTTGTTTGGCTTTCGTTTGGCCCCTAAAGATGATTAAAAATTCAAATTAAAACAGGTGGCTCAAAACGCGTCGTGACGTCATTCGTTTAAATTATGTTTACATTCTTCCAAAAAAGTAAACAAAATTTAAAATTAGACATTATAAACGTCAGTAGAAAATACAGTTATGTAACCTCACAAGTGTTTTTGATCGTTTGAACAATTTTAAATGTCATTTAATAGTGTCAGTGTCAAAACGAATGCCAAACCTAATAGGGAACTTGCACATTTTTTTATTGCATAATAATATTCAGTTTCCTTTAAAAATAAGATTTCCAAAATTTCACGCCTTAAAACCTCATAATAACAAGTACAAATTTAAAATCTATATATTTTTTTTTGTTTTCTGGCCTTGGTTTAGAGAACCTTTAGTCAATTTAAAATAGTTCAAACGATCAAAAACACTTGTGAGGTTACATAACTGTATTTTCTACTGACGTTTATGTCTAATTTTAAATTTTGTTTACTTTTTTGGAAGAATGTAAACATAATTTAAACGAATGACGTCACGACGCGTTTTGAGCCACCTGTTTTAATTTGAATTTTTAATCATCTTTAGGGGCCAAACGAAAGCCAAACAAAACTTTTTAATCTTTGATACATGTTTTAAATTATGTTCTGTTGTGATTTATAACATTTTTTTCGAATTTAAAATTTTATGCAAGTTCCCTATTGAAAAACACATTGCCTGTGCCGTTGTTAAGACGCCAGGACATCCCATTTGCTTCCTGTTAGTTGTTACTTTCCCTCTCGTTTTTATGCAGTGTTGTCTGTAGACGAGGGACCGATGCAGGGTTGCTTTAAGAAATTTAGGTTGGTCTGTGTGTTCTAATCTATTGCCATTCTTTCATAAAATTTGCAGTTTTTATTATGCTACTTTTGCGTGAAAGTGGAAGGCGCAGATTTGGGTTTTAGAAGGATTGGGCCTCACGAATTCTGCAGGTAGTGCGCAGTCGCTGTGTTAATACAGTTTCTCTTTTAGTTCTTGGAAACTTTTTCCTTGAGCAGATATTTCGAGATCGTCAGCATAGAGGAAATGCTTGATTTCAGGACAGCTCTTGCCCAATGAAATGTCAGTTTATAATATTTATTAAGAGAGTTTATAATATTCTGTTGTGGCTAGTTACATATTAAACTTTTTAGATTTTGCTACTTCAACAGATAATAAATATTTTTTAAATAAATAATTCGATCAGTTAATAAACATGTTTTATTGCCGTTTTGCCAATCCTTGCCCTTTGCCCTTTAGCCCTTAAGAATGAATCTATCATAAAAATTACATCTAACGTATAGTCCAGGAACCGAAGCTTTTCACCTCGCAATTTTTACAGAATGGATCGATTTGCTTGAAAATTTGAGAATAAGTAGTGGATAGTCCAAGGATCAAAATCTATATCATGCCGAAAGGCGCTTTTATCATGGGGGTGGTTGAAACCCCATCTTAAGGGTGGAAATTTTTTATTATATTTTGATCACAAAAGTTGATAAAAACATTCATTCTAAGCAAAAAATGTTCTATTTTTTTGATAAAATTAATAGTTTTCGACTTATTCGCTATCGAAAGTATTAGTTTTATATCGAAAAAATCAATGTTTTTCGATAATATACTCATTTAATTCAATCAATTTTTGCTGTAGAAAAAATTTTTTAAACCAAGTTCTTGGGAATTAAATAACCTACAATATCATATTTAAACATTTTTTCGTATCTCTGATGCTAATCTTTCTATTCTGAAGAAAATGGCATTTTTTTACAAAACTACAAAAATTCGTTATTCGCTTTTAACTCCTGTTTTTTAAAAACTAATCATTCTGCCAGTCAAACTTCTAGAATCTATTAATAATACATAAATAAAGAAGAGTGCGTAAGGCCAATGACTAAAAATACCGATAACTTACATTGTTATGCTTCCAATTGGATTTCTCCTTTTTTTTTTCAAAAAAATATATTGATCTTGTAACCGTAACTTTTCTATTTTTTATCTTAGAAAATTTGGTAAAAACAATTTTGTAGATTTTTAGAAGATCTATAATCCTATTAATATTAAATCTTTTTAAAATCCTCAGTCGCAAAAAGAGATGACTTTGAAAGGGTTGGTTGAGGTGGTTTTTGCATGCTATTACAAGTTTTAATTGTCAATAGCTCACTCAATGTTTGCCGTAGAAAATATTTTTGCAAACCAGGTTCTTGGGAATTAAATAAGCTACAATTTTATATTGAAACATTTTTTCGTATCTCTGATGCTAATCTTTCTATTCTGAAGGTAAAGCCATTTTTTCCAAACTACAAAAATTCGTTATTCGCTTTTAACTCCATTTTTTTTAAAACTAATCATTCTAAGTATGTCAAACTTCTCGAACCTATTAATAACACATAAATAAAGAAGACCAAATAAGGTCAATGACTAATTTTAATTAGGGTGGTGATTAGGAGGTTGCTTCCGATCACTTTTTTGCTGAAAAAATAGGGACTGACATTGGGTGCGTTCGGACGACCATAGCGGCTGACTGTCAGCAGAAGTCGGCTGAGTGGTTGTATCCAGCCGTGATAGGGAAAGCTTAGTAAATCTCTCAGCGGCTGACTTCCAGCGGTGACGTCTGACAGCTACTGCTGGCTCAGCTGTCCAGCCGCTGTGGTCGTCCGAACGCACCCAATATTTTTATTATGTCACTTAATTTTTAAGCTAGAGGCTTTTTTTATTTCTGAACATAGATATTTTTAAATACTTTAAATTAGTTTCAACAAGTTATCCTCGAAAAATGCATAGTTTTCCCGTTTTTTGACTTTGAAACTACAATATTTAGCATTTGACGAAGAAGAGCTAACATATAATAAAGTATAGCTCGATTACTATTGGTCTTAAAGAAAATTAAAAAACACGGTTTTGTTTATTTTTTCAAAAGGTACATTTTTGTTAAGTAAAGCTGTTTTGGTAAAACGAAAAGTTTTGGAGTTAGTAGCATAAAACTGATTAAAAACATGATTTTTTTGATATAAAAAAATGTTTTTTTTATATCGAATATATCGAATAGAATGTTTTTTTGCTTAGAATGGATGTTTTTACCAACTTTGGCGGTCAAAATATAACAAAAAATTTCCACCCCCCGAGATGGGGTGGCAACCACCCCCATGGTAAAAGCGCCTTTCGGCATCATATATATTTTAATCCTTGGACTATCTACTACTCTCAAATTTTCAAGCAATTCGATCCATTCTGTAAAAATTAAGAGGTTTTATCCTATTTTAACCTTCATTACTTGGACTAGTAACCCAACTTAAAATTACAATCTTATCTCTTATGATTTTATGATTTTAACTTTTTAAATATGTATTTGTATGTCGTGTTGCAGCGAATACTTATACGACGCCTATGCTGACCGTGGGGACAGCGTTCCCTTGAACAGGTAAGTCTGGGTGTGTCTTGCACGGTAGCTATGGTGTCTCTGTCTTAACACGTAGTATAATATTAATTAATGTCTGGCTCTTGTGTAAGGTAAACCGTTGGTGGCGTTGAAGCACTAATTTGGTTTTTCCAAAATCTTCCACATCCTCTTTCAACCTATCCTCTATTGTATTGTCTACCAAACTTGAAGAACACCAAAAAAATATCTAATATGGGTTGATGGAACTAAAGATTATTCGATAATTAAAAGTTATGAAATGTGTGACAGAAATATGAACGATAGGCTGATTTTGCCTTTAAAAAATATTGAAAGATAATATCTTACAAACCAAGCTATATTTTTAATTTCGTCAGAAATACAGTAATATCTGAATAATTTCAATCCACAGAAAATGTTAAGGATGTTGTTCTGAAGCTATTTCCTTGTAGCATTTTTATAATTACCTATTTTCAATGGAAAATAAGCCACAATTTTACAAAAAAAAAAAAATGATTTTATTAACGTTTCGAAACCCAAATCGGGTTTCGTTGTCAAAATACAAAATAATACTAAATTAAACAAAAATGTTGTTGCTTAGTAAAAAATTCTTCTAATAATTTGTTTAATCAGACTCATTTATATCGGCAATTCAGACATGTATTATACATTTTAAAGTAGAAGACTTTAAAATGACCTTGCCAATATTGGTGAGTTGCTTTCCTGGTATGATGAAATATACTGATGCTATGATTTTTTGTGGCGGATATTCTTGAGTTGAGTTGATTTCATGTAATCAAATGAACTGTCTTTTAGTAAAGTCGTCCCAGGAAGGCAACTCATCAATATTGGCAATATCATTTTAAAGTCTTCTACTTTAAAATGTATAATACATGTCTGAATTGCCGATATAAATGAGTCAGATTAAATAAATTATTAGAAGAATTTTTTACTAAGCAACAACATTTTTGTTTAATTTAGTATTATTTTGTATTTTGACAACGACACCCGACTTGGGCGTCGAAACGTTAATAAAATCATTTTTTTGGTAAACTTGTGGCTTATTTCCCATTGAAAATAGTTGATTATGTTAAGGAGATTTACGCACTATTGTGAAGATACATTTGGTCAATGAAAAAGTCCAGAAAGGAAGCAAGTCTACTGAACACTATATTATTACAATATTCGAACAGACTTAGATTTGGTAGTGTTTATTCGGACTAGGCCCATTAAGGACTTTGCAATCCCCCTACTGATCAATTATCAACAAGTTAAAAATATCAACTTAAAAAAGAGTGATATCTAAAAATATTATCAAATAAATTAAGGCATGACACTTAACTAAAAACTGCCAATTTTCTAGTGTACTGTGCTTTTGTATATGTCTTAAAAATTGTGTTTGCCTATTTTTTGATTATATCTCAGTGTTTTTAGTATGCCTATTTTTTGATTATATCTCAGTGTTTTTAGAATGTTTCTAAAATTATTCCTCTGATGGTGAATTTGTTAAGCCAATTTTAAATCAATTGAGGATACACCAAGAAGTCGAACAGTGTAATTTTTAGTAGAATGCAGAATCAAGTAGAACAGTATACAAAAACGTCCTTATTAAATAAGTAAGACGATAAAGAGATAAGTACACAGGTTGAAAAACTTTTTAAAGAGAGTTGAATAAAAGTACACAATGGAAACGTCAGCAAAAAAGAGGGAGTAAAGACACTAACATGGTCGATCTGAAGTACAATTGTAATAAACATTGATAAAATCAGTAGAAAATAATATGATCCTGCAGTTTTCCAATGCATTCTAAGTTCAAAATGTCTGTGAATGTATTATGATCAATATTTTGGTTACTTTTTAGTCGGGGAAGTAAGCGTGGAAAGAAGAAGAAGAAGAAAGGAAAGAGGCCCGAGGATCGCCATCAGATGGGAGAAGTGGTTACTAGGGAATATGCAGCCGGATCTCAACCCCCTGATAACAGATACGCTGATATGGCCCCCAAGTAAGTACATTATTTAAAAAAAAATAAAAAAAAAATACCAAGTTTTTTGTAAAAGGTATATATTAAAATACCCTAAATAAGGGTCACAATACAAAACGTTTTCGGATTAAGGAATCCATCATCAGTGTTTAAAAGCCCTAAAATTAAGTATAACCTAATTAAATGAGATAAAAGTTAAAATTGACAGAGGTTTTCAAGAACAAGAGGCCATACTTACAAAATTTGCATGCCTGAGCCACCAAAATTTATAGGGTAAAAACCCTTTAAATGTAAATCGTAAAGTTATTTTACATATTTATATAAAATTCATTGGATGTTATAGATAAACCTGGATGTTACCCAGGGCAACACAGGACTCTCCTCACGTGGTTGGAACTTTTTTTGGAGAAAACCTCACATATTGGATTTCAATGGCCAACTGACAACTGAATTCAAGAGCAACCCAAAATGACATTAAGAACTGTCAATGTAACTTAGTTGTAGTATTACTTCAGCCACAACGTTAAAGATTAATTTGAATGTTTTAAGATAAAAAACAGTATCAAATTTACAAATATTAAAAATAAAAGATGTTCGCAAAATATGAAAAATTTTTTCCCTTAAAATAATGCATTAATTAAGTATTCAAATAGGGAAATAAAATGTTTACGTTACAGGAAGTTATGCAGTCAACAATACCAATAGGTTTTGTATTAGTGGTATGAAATTATCAATACGATTAGACAAATAATGGTAAAGGCCTTATACTAGGAATACAAAATAGTATGTAATGTGTACATATGTATTGATTACATGATAATTGTTTAATGACTGATAACTTTCTTGGTAGTCGACCCAACATAAATTGGATAATGATAGAAAAAGTGATATGATAATTATAGAAATACTGTTTTGTTTTTATCTGATTGAAAATGAGACTAGAGTAGCTTGATGAAACTGAGTCCTCCAGAGACTAATAGAGATTATTTTACTTAATTTCAAAAATACTCTGATGTTTCAATAGGGATTTCTGAACTTTGACCATAGACATAATAAGAATCGACAAGACATACTTAGCAAAATAGCGTAATGCGCAGGCAGTCGATCGGTGGTCTATCTTTCTCTTTTAAGGCTATAGGTACATAATTCGCAAATATTTTACGAGTATCCCTACTTTTTCTGTCTTTACACGGCAAATTACGTGTATAAAAAACTGAATTCGCTCTATCGTGATTCACTTTGACACTGACGCATAGTGTTCAAAATTGGTCAAAAAATAGAAATAAACTCCACAAAATTTTATGAGATTAGTAGACACTCCCACTATTTCTAATAATTCTTCTTTTTGAAGATATTCTTCTTTAGGCGCGATTCGATTGAGGGTAAAATTGTACATAAATCTGCGCGCCTGCGCACACAGACAGTATGTAGTTCCTTGTTAATCTTTCAAGATAGGTATTTATGTATCTGTATCCGTGCAAATAAGTCATTAAAAGAATATATTAGTGTTTTTAGTAAATGTATTATTTATTATAATTCTTGTGTTTTTGGATTTGTGTTTCTCTGTAGTAATATAATAACATATTATGTAGGCATAACATTTTATGTGTTGTGTAATTATATCCGAAACTTACATGTCAATTATAAGGACCTCGCTGGTGTAGTTGGAAGGGCGTTAGCTCCGTGATTGGAATGACGCGGGTTCGAATCCTGGGCGATTCATACTTTTTTTTATTTTTGGTTGTTTTAATAAAAATTTTTTGAAAGTGGTAGATAAGAAAGTTAGTTCAATTTTTAAATAAAATACAAATAACCTGTTAAGTATATTTACTTCGTTGAAATTACCTATTGGGACCGTGCAAGTTCGGAGAAGCGACACCTATTTCTACGCTCTGAACTTTTATTCGCACTTTTAATTATATTGGCCAATCATATGGTCCTGGTTACTGGATAATTGTCAAGGCCATAGTCCAAAAAAAATAATAAGAAGAAAAAATAAGATTTAGGTTGTGTTATTCAAACGTAAACAATTGTATGTAGTAAATAAAATTAGTTATTAAAATGCAGTATTGCAAGCAAAATACAATTAATTAAATTTACCTTTATATAATAATTGCATATCAAATCAATATTGTGAAACAATATATAATTTTTCTTCTTAAATGACAATGGGTATGAAACGTACGTCAATTTGACAATTTCAGTTGACAATATGAATTATTTAAGAAAGTTGCAATATTTCTCCGCTATTCGCGGACGATCGTTTCGCGTATCCCTTCCAAGTACTTGCACACCGCGAATATAATAGAAGAATATCTTCTTACGTGCGTACAAAGTACACACACACATTCTTTTTTTAATGAAAGATTAAGTTGATTTTAGCAGTTAATAGTGTGAGGCAGGAATTTTTGTGTTGTATGTTTCCTATTCCGAATGTGTCAAAGTGAATCTCGGCAGAGCGAATTCAGTATAGTAAAATCCACACTGGTATGGATATGTAAACATTACTAGAATGTCATTCTACTTGACAATGTCATGATTAACTTTAAAGAGATGGCTTTTGAATGTTCTTGGATAACTGTTATTTGTATAATTGCAAATTATTAATTCAGTTAATAAATGTGATAATTTTTTCACTAACTGTATTCAGTGATTGTAATAATTTATATGTACAACAAAAACTAATACTCAATCGAGAAAAAAGGAAAAGTGTTAAAGTGATTTTTTAATAATATATTGTTACTATGGAACGCTTACAATTTTGAACATCTTTAACGACAAAATACTTGGATCACAGAATATATTATCCTGATGTATTCTCTGCTTGGATCTTCCAGAAATAATACACAATAAATAACTTTTTATTAAGTTCACGTCTTAAATCAATTATTTATCAAATACACTATATTTTTATCAATATTATTGGATCAACCACTCAAAATATTCCCGATGCCATGGCAAGTATTTAAAATTGTCACTGATTGTCACTGTCTGACTGACAATATGCTGACAATATTCTATTCGACTGAGTGCGTTGTAAGACAAAGATAGATTTGGAAAATATTACCACGGACATGGTGTACATTTTTTTCGAATCCTGAAAAAACTAATAAATACTTTTAAAAAGTTTAAACGCAGAATGAAAGAATAAATTATTACCGAGGGCCGAAAGTCCCTTAGAATAAATAAAAAAGAATGTGTGTGTACTTTGTACGCACGTAAGAAGTTATACTCCTATTATATGATTTAAACGAAATGAATATACTTTTTATTTATATTTTGTTTAAATATTAAACTAATTTATACTTACTACTTCTCAAACATTTTTATTAGAACAGTGCCAAAAATTAAAATAAAAGAATAAAACACACACAAACACATTATAAACACATTATTAAACAAGCCACAAATGATGTCTGAACATTAATTGTCGAAAATTTTTTTAACTAAATACGTATTTTCTGAAAATACAATTATATAATAAATATACTTACAATCATAAAATGTATTAAAAAAAAACAAAAAAGAAAGTTTCTATTGGGACTCGAACCAGCGCTGATAAGAGCGGTTGGTATTGGAATTCATTCGCCTTCTCCGCTTAGCCACGGACACTATGTGTCATTATTTACGAAGATCGACTAACTAAACGGATTAAACTTGTGATATTTTGATATTTTGAAAATTTATCAAATTATTTTAATTTTGAATTGAAATGATTTAGAATTGAAAAAATACAACAAAACATAGAGTAAGAAAACAATATATTAGGTGAATATTGATAGAAATTTTGATGGTAATCAAATTATATAAATAAGAGTATTACATACTATGTATTTTGGCAGATCAAATAGGTAGGTTTATACCCATGATACATTAACAATTATTACGTACCTGTTGCTTTTAAAAACTATTTAAAAGTCACTACAATATTATAAACTTTTTTGTTTCTGTCCTCACAACAATAAAACTAATATATTATACATTTGTTTACCTTTACCTTTACCTCCAAACCACAGCTGTCCTACAGCTGCCATATCATTTTTTTAATACAGTTTTCAATACCATAATTTTTGACATGTCATTTGAACATCCAATCAGAACAAAGTTATAATGCGCATGCGCCGAGCTGATAGCTTTTAACATATAAAAATTCACCCTCTATCGCCGGTAAAGAAATATAACTTCAAAAAGTTTATTTTAAATGAGATATTTGAAATTAAAAATCACACTAAATTTTCTCTTAGTTTTTCACTTCTGTAACTTATTAAAATAAACATTATAGAAGTTCTCAGGGACTTTCGACCCTCACTAATAACGTAATCTTTCATTCTGCTTTTAAATTTTTCAAAAATACTTATTAGTTTTCTCAGGATTCGAAAAAAATGAATCCCCATTTAAATAGCATTGCAGCCGAAAATACGTTTCCACCCTCTTAAGGGATACTAGTGAGAGTTTATCCTTAATCTTAAGTTTTTAGTAGTAATTTAGGCTAAAAAAATTGCTCATTAATCATTTGTTTGATTAGATTCTAATGATTTTACTACAAAGCTTTTATTTCTACAGGCACTGGGAAGAATTTCCAAATGGAGGACCGCCTCAGTACCAAAGAGCTCCAACTGAATATGAGAGACCCCCTCCATACTACTATCCCGGTTCTGGGTAAGTATCTGATCATCATCATCATCAATCAACCAATCGCGTCCACTGCTAGACATATGCCTCCCTCAGTTCTTTCCAGTGTTCTCTACACTGGGCCGCTTGTAGCCAGTTTCCGGCTACTCTTTTTATTTCGTCGGTCCATCTAATAGTCGGTGGTCGTCCTCGGCTTCTTTTATAGTTTCTGGGCCTCCATTCCATGATTCGTCTTTCCCATCTTGTGTTTTAGATAAGTGCCCTGCCCAGTTCCACTTAAGCGTCGTAACTCTTTCGATGACGTTTTGAACACTTTGTTATGTGGTTTCAAAGGCTCACGTTCAGAATTGCACGTTCCATGGCTCGTTGTGTAACTCTGAGTTTATTCGCGGATTTTTGAGTTAATGTTAAAGTTTCTGCTCCATAAGTTTGTACGGGGAAAATACATTGGTTATAAACCTTTCGCTTGTGGCACATGGGAATTGAAATTTTTAGTATAGTATCTAATACTTAGTAAAATTACTCAATAATGTAGGTATACAATTTATATCAGAAACAATTAATTGCAATTGTTTTTATATAGTTTTTGTCGTAGTAAAAAGTGGTATTTTATAGTATATAGGACCTTATCTGATAGGAGACCTACCCTCAGAAAGTGGTCGAATTAGAAATCTGAAAATTTGCGATTCAGCACAACTGTAGCTGATCTCTCTCTCTTTCTCTTTATTTCCATCCCCTCTTGTATAGTATTGAGCGCTTCTTGACCAAAACTATAAGATTGCTGACTGGCTGGGCCAGCGTATCTTCTTTCTTGTTTGTTTTCTGAAAAAAAATTTGAACTGGTTCCTTCCATTCTCTTCTATTTCTTGCTCTGTTTTTAAACGCACCCCATCTTAGTCCAACTTGCTCCAATTGATTATGCAGGGCAAGATTCAAGGAAAGCGAAGCATATGGAGACGCAGAATATCGTGGCTGCGCAACCTGAGAGAATGCTACGGATGTACATCAAATGAACTATTCAGAGCAGCCGTATCTAAAATCCGAATAGCTATGATGATTGACGACCTCCGTCGCGGAGATGGCACTTAGAAGATCTTAGTCCAATTTCGTGTTCTCTCGTTATATGCCTGGATCCCGCGTACCAAAAAAAAGTTGATTAATAGCAAGCTGAAAATTTGTTAATAGCAACGGTGTCTAATCGGACAAACTTTGTTTTACGGGAACACTGGAACAGGAGAAGTTTTAATTGTGGAACAGTTTAAAAATTTGGAACGTCAGATTAGGAAAACGCTCCATGTATTTTGTTGGACAGAACTTCCAATTGATTTGTTAACGTTTCATTAAACTCTCATGCAAAAATCAGACTGCTATTTATCGCCAATATAATTCCAGTCATTTCACATGCCCTTCGTGTTCCACTTATTAAAATGCCCAGTTGGTGGTAAACACCAGTCTGATTTTTGCATGAGATTTTGCATGAAATGGTAACCAACCAATTGAAAGTTCTGTCCGACAAAATACATGGAACGTTTTCGTAGTCTGACGTTTCAAATTTTTAACCTGTTCCACAATTAAAACTTCCCCTGTTACAGTGTTCCCATACATCAAAGTTTGTCCGACTAGATACCGTTAATACTCCGGTCAACTTACGCATCCGAGGCTACAAAAATTACCATCAAGCTGAAAATTGGCAGGATTGTTAAAAATACCATCCTAAATGAAATCTAAAAAGTCCTCATAAATCCGACCCCTGCTAAAAATTTTACGCGAGGTCAAAGGTCACCAAATATGGTTTTTAGCGATTTTCAGCGAAACGGTAAGTTTTATGGTAAAATTAGTGCTAACAAAAAATGTAGATTATATAATTATCTATAAAAAATGTCTTATTACTTTTTTTCCTGGGAGCCACTGTTTTGAGATATAACGATTCAAAAAGTGGTAATCGTCATAATATGCGCACACGTTTACACACCACCTTTGAGGTAGTGTACTTAGCGCGTTTTTTTAACGTGGTTTCCCCAGTAGGCCTATTCCACGGGTCTGTTATGATTCTGTTTAATTTAAAGCTATTTAATAATTGATATTGGCAAGGGTTAAAAGTGATTAAACTTTATATAAAGCGGTATAAATTAAAAAAAGGGAAATTTATCAAACTGGTTCATAATTTTCTAATACTTCTGCTTCCCTTGTTCTTCTTCTCATTGTTCTTCTTCCTGTTCCTCATCTTCTAGTTCTTCTTCTTCTTCTTTTTCTTCTTGTTATTCTTCTTCTTCTTCTTGTTCATCCTGGGTGCAAGTAAATTGTCCCAATAATGACACATCGCATGGCTCCTCGATAGAATCAAATGAATCCTCAATTGTTGGTGATTCAACATTGGAGCACGACCGGTTTTGACAATTAGTGCATGCTACCGAACAAAACAGTCCAACTTTTTTGCAACCACATTTAGCGCTACATCCCTTTTTACAGTTGCAAAAAATTGTGTTCAGGAGTTTTTCCGGCGCAGGGGGGAGTAAAGTTTGAATTGGTTCTAATGAACTGTCGACTAATTTCCATCCCCAGTCTTTTGGATTTAGCTGATACCCAAAGCCACACTTGAACTTGGTAATATACCCGAAAAAGATGTTGATGAGAAGCCGCTGAGGTTGGAGGAAGACAAGATAACTGCACTTGTTTTTTGTTTCGAGTACTTTTAAAACAACATGCATATCGAAACTTATCTAAGCACGTAGTTTTCTTAGGCGCTCCATACATAGAGAGAAGAAAGCTAATTCCGTTGGAAATAACTTCTTGTGGAGTTGAATTAGTTTTTTTAAAAACTTCAGCACATTCAAGTAAATCTTGTTTTTCAAACATTTTAAAAAAAGTCGTTTTACCCCTCCTGAAAAATGCAGATGTCGTATCACAGCCAGTTATTGTGTGTAAAAATAGTATATGATTTTGACATTTTGCAAAAGTAGATAAACTTTTCGATGAATATATTTCCGATTGGTGTTGAGCTTTTCCAGGTTTTTAAGAGAAGATAGTTTCTACCAGAAAGATAGTTTTCTAGTTAGAGTTCTACCAGTGAGTAATACGAGCAAGTCTACATCTTCACCTACAACAATAGTAGTTGTATTTGTTAAATTGAATTGCTCTATGGCTGTTTCAATTATCATTACGTCAAATAATATGCGCAAATACGCGCAAATAAAACAATATTCTGACATTTTTGTTATAACAATGAAAATAACACGAAATACACGATAAAAAAAAATATAGGTTTAACACGTATTTTCACTCCGGAGTAGTACTCAAAACTAATTAATACCTCAAAGGTTTCATCTACTTGAAGAATTTCGCCACCCAGGAAAATTACGGTGTAATTTGCATAAGTATTTATTAGTACTTAGCAATAAACATTTTGCCTAGAAAGTTATCTTTCATTATTATGTTCAAACCTTTCGGAGAAGAGAATAGGTAGGGGGATTAGATTAGCTGACGAACTTGTTGAAGAATTATTATTTATAAGTCAATACTTTGTCATTTGTTGTATTTTGTTGTGTATTTTTGTTGGGATTAAGCCGTAAAATTGAAATAATTCTTATTATTTTCGCGTTACATTCGCTTTGTAAAGATTTTTTTGTTGGCACTGTAATATAATACAGCTTACGGATTGCATCCCTCGGTAGACCGCAAGCTGTATAGTAGAAACATTATCATATTTGTAATCTTATATTATTATTTGTAATATAAGTTAGTTGAGCGTAAAATATTATGTTTACTTGTATTACAGCTTCAGTGATGTATATACCTGGTGTACTAATACATAATATATTATGACGATTAGAAGTCTTTCAACTTTTTGAATCGTTGTATCTCAAAAACAGTGCCTCTTAGGAAAAAAACTATTAAGATATTTTTTATAGATAATTATCTAATCTACATTTTTTGTTAGAAATAATTTTACGATAAAACTTACCGTTTTGCTGAAAATCGCTAAAAACCATATTTGGTGACATTTGACCACGCGTAAATTTTTTAGCAGGGGCCGGATTTATGAGGACTTTTTAGATTGCATTTATGATGGTATTTTGAACAATCCTGTCAATTTTCAGCTTGATGGTAATTATTGTAGCCTCACTCCTATTTTTGAGTCTAACTAGACCGGTCTATAAGCTATTAACAAATTTTTAGCTTGCTATTAATCAACTTTTTTTGGTACAAGGGATCCAGGTCTATTATAATTCTTTTCCAGCTGTTGTCTGGTTCTCCTTCTCTTTCTTTTCCCCTATGGTTCTATGGCTTGTGTCATTTCATGTGTAGCATAATATATTCCTTCGAAGTATTCTTCCATGTTTGTAATATTTGTATTTCACCTATTCCCCGTTAGAGGGCGTTCTAACCATACTGCGGTGTAAATAGTTGTTTTTATACCGAGAAACTACGGACGTGTTGGTGTAAATTTGTCTTCTACAGAGCATCCTTGAAAAGAGGTAGACCTAGAAATAGTACTATCGGGGGATGGCAGGAGACAGATTTAAATCAAAATGAAACCGTAGATTTTCTATTTTGTAATATTTCTATTTTATTTTGTTTTGTTCTGTATAAGATGAAATCGATCATTTTTTCACAGGTAGACTGGAATACATGTATTTATATTAAAACTACTTCATGATTATATGAGGCGTATAACCTCAAATAAATCAAATAATAAATCAAAACCTGCTAGATCCATTTTTTGAAAATTTTCAGGAGACTAAAAAAACATTAAAAATGTAAATTTCCCAAAAAGTGTTCGAAATTTGACAGATTTGAGCCGAAAACTTATGACTGTAGATTAATAGATATATACTTGAACTTTGAAACTGTGTAAAAAAGGAAAAACGAAAAATTTAGGATTTAGCATAGCAGGTTTTGATTCTGATGGGCTCATATCTAGTAGATGGTTTCTTCATGAGCTTGTATCGAATTATTGTTTTTCTGTTACAGTGAGCATTAAACAATGTAAGAAGCGAGGCAATTTAACAGACTGATTTGAACTGAACCTATTGCATCACATTTTCAAGAAAAAACGACAGATTCTCCTTATTAGTTTTAGTTTTTTTTTTAATTTGTCAGTGTTTTTAATATGTAAAGTAATAGCGTTGTTGTGTAAAAAATTGATACAAGATTGAATATTACTTAGATGTTCCAGTTGGTTCTTTTTAACTTTTTTTCTCGAATGTTTTATAAATAATGATTAATTTTCTCAGTGAATAGTGAAATAACATTTTTTTTATGACAGTGATCATATTAAAGTTTTTATCTAAAAAATATGCGAACGTATCTAGTATGTAGTATGTAGTAGTAATTTTAAAGTACCTAATTGAAATACAATTAAATTTTAATA
The DNA here is from genome assembly GCF_917563875.1 of Diabrotica virgifera virgifera. Taxonomy (NCBI): domain Eukaryota; kingdom Metazoa; phylum Arthropoda; class Insecta; order Coleoptera; family Chrysomelidae; genus Diabrotica; species Diabrotica virgifera. The sequence goes on from NC_065443.1 coordinate 4,505,110, forward strand.
AAAATTGTTTGTCTTGGTAAAAGGTATATTAGTTTAAAAAGCCACTATAGGGCTACAAACATAGAAACAAAACGTTTTCGCTCTGTAACAAGGGCATCATCAGTGTTACAAGCACATGGTGAGCCACCCAAAAATACAAAGGTTGAAACCTTTTACAAATAGACTAAAAGTCTTATATAAATATAAACATCCTAAAATCCAAAAGTTGTTTATATTTATATAAGACTTTTAGTCTATTTGTAAAAGGTTTCAACCTTTGTATTTTTGGGTGGCTCACTGTGCGTGTAACACTGATGATGCTCTTGTTACAGAGCGAAAACGTTTTGTTTCTATGTTTGTAGCCCTATAAGGGCTTTTTAAACTAATATACCTTTTACCAGGACAATTTTTTTTTTATTAAATTTTACTTGTAATTAATGGTATACAGCCACCTACAGGAATTTCTTCCTTGTGGATTTTTAATCGAATTACATATTTTGAGGTTATGTTCATACGCTTTGAAGCATAGATATATAATACTCTAGATTGCGCCCTGGGATCTTAAAATGGGTGACGGTTGCGACAGAGATAAATGAGCCTATTTGGTCGGTAGTCTCTTTTTAATTTAAGGGGAATATCGACGACGTGAATATCCCACTTTATCGAGTAATATGTGTTGACAGTTGGAGCGGGTGGTGACGGGAAATGGTCTTTGGTCTTCGGACGTGGATAATCGTGGTTCGAATCCCATAACAACTTTACTTTTTTTATTTTTATTTAATCAATATTGCGTTTATTAGATATTTTTACATCTGAAAAATGGACCTAAGTAAATCTAGCAGATAATAAATGTATGTATAGTAAGTTAATATTGGAATATATAATTTGTGAACTGCATAGTAAAATAAAAGTCATTCGTTATTAATATAAATTCGTCCTTATTCGAATGATGTGAGTGTTTGTTCTGCTTCTACTTTTTTAAAAAATTGTAACAATAGTTTCATAAATAAAAATAATGTCTAATTACTTATAATTGAATCGGTCATTTCAAAAACAGCAAAGTCCACAATTTTCAGAAACTAACTTTTTGAGAGGAATAGACTCCTTTAAGATAAACGTTGTGTGCAAAAACAACACCAGTCCAGTAAAAACATTATGAACAAAACTACAATATAACTCTGAATTTTGATGTCATCCATTTCATCCATCTTTCGACTAATATAGTTAGTTTTCTTTGCTCTTCTGTAAAATTAGGAATATGTGACTCATGTTGTTTTTGAAATGACCGATTCAATTAATAAATCGATGGTACATTATGTTGATATTAATTATTGGTAATTTTTTACGAATATTTTTAACAATTACTTTACACTATTCTACAATTAACTTATTAAAAAAATAACATTGGCTTTTATATTTTTAAAAATATATAGGTACCTACACAGTTTTTCTTATTTGTTATATATTTCTTTGCATATATTTACTTTAGAGATGTAATAATATCTAATAAACGCAATATTGATTAAATAAAAAATAAAAAAGTAAAGATTGGTATGGGATTCGAACCAGGATTATCCACGTCCGAAGACAAACGACCAGTTCTCGTCGCCATCCGCTCGAACTGTCAAACCATCTAAAATACTCGACGACAGAGTAGGATAGTGACGTCGTCGATACTCCCCTTCAATTAGAAAGAGACTACCGACCAAATAGGCTCATTTATCTCTGTCGCAACCGTCACCCATTTTAAGATCGCAGGGCGCAATCTAGAGTATTATATATCTATGCTTTGAAGAAATTATTTCTACAAAAACTAAATAAAACTATTAAAAGTCTAACAAAAACAAAAACTCCATTTAAAACATTTCAGGTCAATTGAAAAAATTTAGACACAGAAAATATTTTTGGGTAAATGTTTTTATATGATCACTTTCATGTATAAGTTGAAGCTTCGTCAACAAAAGGAAGATAAACCATAAAATAAACCACCTTTGGGCTTTTATGTGTTTTAGTGGTTTGAAAGAAAATATTTGAACATTCATAGCGCTATTGAAAGGCTCAAAACTTTGAAAATTCTCGTGATGTAAAGAAACTTGAATAGCATTCTCATTTTTGCCAAAAAGGGGTAAAAATCGAAAAATGCTAGAAGAATAATCAAATTAGGTTATTATGAATATGGTTATTGTGATATTTTTAGAATTATAGTATGTTTAATGTTTGTCACATCCCACGAAACAGACACAGAATGACAGATGGCACTAAAATTGTTCGATAGTCACATGGCGTCAAATCAGGAACGTTTAATGGCGTTTACTGACTGGCCCAAAACTGATTTGTCTGCTTCAGTGTCTGTTTTTTTTGTGTGGTGTGTTGTTTTTAATAAATATCTATTCTATTTCGAAGTTCACGAGGGAACTCTGCCTGAATAGCCCAACGATTGGAGCTCCAGTTCTGACACGAGTTTTCTTCAGACGATGTCCGTTTGAATATATCGACATCTAGTCAATGAACAAATAATGTTTTCTGTGCAATGAACGTTTCATAAATGTTATATGCACTACTAGAGAGTTTTTTTTTGTTTGAAGGAAGGTGTTGTGGTGCTGAGGTAAAGAATGTTTTTAATTTGGTGCAAAAAATGTTTAAATGATAAAATACATACCTACGTTCTACGTTAAAAGGATGTAAGGTACACCGGGGTAAGTGATGGTATTGAAAAATGAAGTTATAGCCTCTAAAACATTGCTATCATTAAGAAGCTTGTATATTTCACTTAGAATTTCATCAGGACATTTCGGTTTGTTATTTTTTGATATAGTCCAGGGCGCATCTGTTTTGAGATGGACGTTGAGGGGTGACTCATATTTTTTGCAGAAATTGCTTGGAATTAACTCATATAATAATAATTGAGTTATCCTCCCACTCAAAAAGGTCCATTGGTCCATCCAAAGGACCATTGTTTAAATAATCAAAATTTAAAAAAATTAAGGAAAAATTCGATTTTTTTCTTGGTTTTTTGATTATAACTTTAAAAGTATTTACTTCCTAGAAAAGTTGCACTAACATAAAAGTTGCATAATTAAATTTCCTACAATATAGGATTGGTTAAAAATTTTAAAAATTGTCACCCTTGTTGCAAAATAGTAATAATTGCCGAAAGAAAACCATAAAAAAACAAGTATTCGCATTTTACGGTTTTCAACCATTTATTCTTTCGGTTTCTTACGGTTTTCAACCATTCTTAGAACCTTGATATTTTACACAGAAAAACTTTATGATATAATAAAACAATACTGTAAATTTAATTAATATCGTTTCGATAGATTTTGCAAAATAAATTTTGCAAATCCAGCTTTCGCAAAAAAAATTCATTTTTTCAAAATGTTGCAGGACTGGAAATAAAACAGATAGCAAGTTGAATTTTTTTACATATAGAAGAATACTGTACCTTTCATTTGCAATTTGCAAAATTAAAATCGGTTAATGGACAACCTAAGTCTGACGTCACAAATGTCACAAAATTGGGAGGAGCTTATATTGGCTCCCAAACAATTTTGTTTGTAACCTTAAATGTTCATAAGGATTTTTTCATTTATGTGCTTTGTGTGGCAAAATAAGACTTCATTTAGGTATTTCGTTAAAGAAACGTGTTAATTAAGAGATTTTTATTCGTTTTTGCTCAGGTGGTTTTTATTCCTTAGTGATTGAAAATAAATATAACCTCAAAACTGTTTACATTCTAATCATTGCATTAAATTAACTCACCTGGGCAAAAACGAATAAAAATCTCTTAATTGGCACGTTTCTTTAACTAAATACCTAAATGAAAAGTCTTATTTTGTCACACAAACCACGTAAACAATAAATTAAAAATTCCTTATGAGTGTTTAACATTATAAACAGAATTGTTTGGAGCCAAATATAAGCTCCTCCCAATTTTGTGACGTCAAGACTTAGGCTGTCCATTACCACAGCGTCAGGAATTTTTTTCAAATAAACATTAATTTTTGGTGCTACGCGAAGGACAGCGGTGTTCGATTCACACAAGTTGATTTCCACCAAAATTTCTTCCAATCCCCATCTAATATATTATTTTTTTACTCTATATTTTGTTGTATTTTAATATTTTAATTCCACAAAAATCTAATTAATTTGATTATTGCTTGTGAAATATTGTTTAAACAATTGCATATGTTTAAAAATAATAAACTTTTATTTTCTAAATTATATGATTTGAACAAAGAAAGTTTTGCTAAAAAAAGTATTATTTCAAAGGATAGAGTATGTGTTTTTATTTTGCAATAAACAAATTTATTTATTTATATCGAAATGTAGTAAAAATTAAAATTTATCAATCATTATCAAAGGTCATTGGAATCCCAATCCGAGCAATCGTATCCGCTGTCCTGCGCGTAGCACCAAAAATTAATGTTTATTTAAAGAAATTCCTGACGTCGTGGTAGTTAACCGATTTTAATTTTGCCAATTCCAAATGGAAGGTACAGTACTCTTCTATATGTCAAAAAAATTTCAACGCGCTATCTGCTTCATTTTCAGTCCTGCAACATTTGAAAAAAATGAATTTTTTTTGCGAAAGATGGATTGCAAAATTTATTTTGCAAAATCTATTGAACCGATCTTAATGAAATTTAGAGTATTGTTTTATTGTATCATAAAGTTTTTCTGGTTAAAATATGAAGATCCTAAAGTTGGATTTATAGTTTGACGTAGCGTAGACGTAGACGCAACGGAGACGTAAGAAACGGACTGGAAACGTAAGAAAATATTATGTCAATTTATAGTTCGACGTAGCGGAATTTTTGCGCATGAGTAGAAAGAGTAAACAATGACTTAATTCTAATTCAACAACATAGCCTATAAATTATGCGAACAGTAATAAACAAACTTTGTGTTTATTTATTTATACTTATACTACTATTTATTATAATATTTATCTGTTTTGTGTGTTACATGGATTAGGAAATAAACGAAGATATGCTCCTTGGTGCCGCATGCCGTGGGATTTCCAAATATTTTGTTTCATTTCTGGTCTTTAAAATGTTTATTGGATTTACCTATCGTATAATATGTGTATATAACCCCGAATTAGGCTAATAAACAACTCATATTTATCTGAAATATTGAAATGACTCTATGATATATTTTTATTAAATTAATAACTTAACATCCATTGTATTCAAATAATTAACAAAATTTGAATATGTTGATAAACAACTTTATCTTTACAAAATTGATGAGGGAGTGTCCACTTTGGGTGACAGAACAAAATTCTTAATTTTGATTGGCCAGACGTAAGAAACGCACTGTAAAAGATGAAAGTTGGTCATCTCTTCCGTTACGTTACGTTTCTCTTATGTTCCGTCAGACGCTTGCGTTCATTTATAAACACGAGTACACAAAATTCAGTGTTGATCTTTTCCACTGCGTCTCCGTTACGTCTACGTCTACGCTACGTCAAACTATAAATCCGACTTAAGTGTAGCATAAATGGATGAAAAACGTAAAATGCAAATACTTGTTTTTTATGTTTTTTTCGCAATTATCGCCATTTTGCAACAAGGGTGACAATTTTTAAAAAATTTAACCAATCCTATATTGTAGGAAATTTAGTTTCGCAACTTTTATGTCGATGCAACTTTTCTCGGAAGTGAATACTTTTAAAGTTATAATCAAAAAACGAAGAAAAAAATCGAATTTCTCCTTAATTTTTTGACATTTTGATTATTTAAACAATGTTCCGGACCATTTTGAGTGAAATGATAACTCAAATATTATTATATGAGTTATTTTCATGCAATTTCTGCAAAAAATATGAGTCACCTCTCAACGTCCAAATGTGCCTACTAATATTTTTACAGATGCACCCTGTAAATCCCCTAAATCTATTGACCTGAGCTTAAATATATGTCCCGTTTATTGTGAAAGGTAGAGTAACATTCTGGTTTTTCAGATTGACATCAATTTAGTTTTCTTAATGTTTATTTTCATATCGAATTTCTCACAGACCGAGTTGGCCCTGTCTATGAGTCGTCGTAGACTCGAGTCGGAATCTACAATCAACACCTTACCATCGACCAATCCGATGCTGCTGATATTTACGCCATTCCCCTTGACTGCATCATTGGAATCCTCCAGGGTCTCTTTAAACAGAAACTCGGAATAAAGATTAAATAGCAAGGGGGACAAAACACATCCTTGTCTAACTCCCCTCCTAAGTTCTACTCCTGCGGACGTGGAATCGTCAATCCTAAATCTGGCGTTTTGGTTCAAGTACAAGTTTTTGGCAATTTGATGTCTTTCCCATTTAAACCGACTTCTTGCAACCCCGGTATACCTTAATTCAAATGGAAACACAAGTTTTTTAGTAGATTTTATGTAATATATTTTTTTACTTTAATGTTGCCAATAGTAAACATTAGTGGCAGGTCCACGTTTGTCTTGCTTTTTATAAAGAACATTCTTTGCCATAGACCACCTGGTAGTTGTAAATACAGCATTTTTTAAGAATTTGTGTTTTTTCGTAAACAATGATATAGTAAATATAGTTTATAGGACTTCAGAATGCTCATTTGTTTAGTCATTGGATATTTGATGTTTTCCAAAAATTGTTTTTTAGTAAAGAGAAAGTTAGTCGAAATATTTTCGTATGAACTGAACTATTAAAAAAATTTCCCGTTATTAGGTTTTGAATTAACAAAATTGTTTTTTAAAAATTGCGTATTTAAGAGAAATTTACACTTTTAGTGATTTTGTAATATAGTTTTAGAGAGATCGAGTCGATTACTCGGCTTTACCAGATGTTTTTGTCTTCAAACACTATAAATTGTTCTTTTTTGAGCGAAGTACACTACAATATCTTAACATGTATTCTATTGACTGCACTATAATGAACCATTTAATAGTCCAATCAATAGTAGACCAGGAGGGATCTGTTTTTAGGTGGATGTGAGAGGTGGCATTCGGATTTTTGCAAATAAAGTTAGGTGATAACTTCGTTAATAATAATTGACTTATGCTCCTTCTCAAATATGTCTGGAACATTAATAAAAAAAATAAAATATTTAAAAATTTCAAAAAATTTCCTTTTTTTTTCTACTTTATTTGCTTATAACTTTAAAACGATTCATTTTGGAACAAAGTCGTATAGGAATAAAACAAGGATAATTAAATTTTCTATCAGATACGATTGGTTAAAAATGTCTTAATTTAACACCCTTGCTGAAAAATAGCAATAAATATAAAATAAGGGGGCAAAGCAAGCCTGTCCTTATTCAATGTTTTTCATCACTTAGGTTACAATTGGAACCTTCCTAATTCGCTTAGAAAATTTTTGTAATGTGCTAAAACCGGCCACCAAATTTCATTAAAATTGACTTACTAGATTTTGCATAATAATTTTGCAATCTAAACTTTTTTTTTAAATTAAAATTTTTTAAAATCTTGCACAACAAAAACTAGAACATACAAAGATTTGTCAATTTTTTTACATATAAAGAAGCACTCCATCTATCTAATGCACTTTACAGAATTGAAATCGGATTATTTAAGCAGCCTCAGCAATGTTTTAAAGTTATAAACAATTTTTTGGCTTATAAACAAATTAGTGCTGTGTCCAGGAGGGGGTGCTACGGGCTCCTTTATTTAGATTGGAACAGTTGATCCGGATGACGATAAGATTGTTATAAACAAAGAGCTTGAGGAATTACATAACATCGATTTTTCGCAAAATAAAACATTTTTTTGTATTTCTTGGGTAATTCTAAGCAAAAAATGTTCTTACAAGTTTTTTCCTAGAATGCATAGTTATCGAGATAAACGCGGTGAAACATTCAATAAATCGAAAAATTGCAATTTTTGAACGAGAATAACTTTTGATTAAAAAATGAAATAGCAATTCTGCTAACAGCATTTGTAAGTTAAAGTCAAATTATACCGGTTTTAATTATTTGCATTGCTAAAAATAATTTTTTTTATTATTAAACAAAGCTATTTGTTTATAAACCAAAAAATTTGATTTTAATTATGTAAAGTGTATTAGATAGGTAGAGCACCTCTTTATATGTAAAAAAATTAGCCAACTTCTAAATGGTCTACTTTTTGTTCAGAAAGATTTTAAAAGATTTGAACTTTTTTAATAACATTTACATTGCAAATTTAGTATGCAAAATCTATTAGGTCGATTTTAATGAAATTTGGTAGACCATTTAAGTAAGTTATAAGAATTTTCTAAGCGAATTACTAAGGTTCTAAGTGCCACCAAAGTGGTTAAGAAACATTGAATAACAACAGGCGTATTTTGCCCCCTTATTTTGTATTTATTGCTATATTGCAGAAAAGGTAATACCTTAAGACATTTTTGACCAGTCGTATATCATACAAAATTCAATTATCTTTATTTTATTTCTCTACGACTTTGTTCCAAAACGAACCGTTTTAAAGTTATAAGCAAAGAAAGCAGAAACAAATCGATGTTTTTCGAAATTTTTAAATATTTTAATTTTTTTATTAATGTTCCGGGCATATTTGAGAAGGAGCATAAGTCAATTATTATTACTGAAGGTTTCACCTAACTTTATCTATAAAAATCCGAATGCCACCTCTCACATCCAAAAATACACGTTTTTTACAGATTAGTCCTGGTCTATAGATATTTATTTAACCCTTAACTACTGACGTGGATGTTTCAGGACGTAGACACTGACATGCGGTATGTCATACCGTTGACTATTCTCTTTTGTTTTCAATATGAATTTATCTTATATCAGTGTATTTTTTTAATTAATTACGGAATGATTCTTCACACTGATCTAGAATAATATGCTGCTCCAAATAAAAAAAAAATAATAAAAATAAAAAAAAATAATAAATAGGCAGGGTTGTTAATATTCGCTTCAGAGTTGTGACTGCATAGCTTCACTGAAGATGCATGGATGCTGAAATAGCTATATGGAGATGGTGGTTCAACTCTGAATCGAATAAGAACAAAAACTGCCTTTATTATTTTTCATCTTTACTCAGAATTGAGTATTTAGAAACTGTCTTTCGGTTCTTTTCCTTGACGGAGAGAAGGTAAATGGGTGGCCAAAGTGTTCTATTTGCTTTGTCCTATTTTCGTCGTCTCTTGTGTTTATATATTGTAAAAACCAGAGATACAGGACGCAGCCAGAAAGCAGTTTATTAACGAAAAGTCTTAGATTTAAAATATTGTTTATTATATTTTTATTTCAATTATTCTAATTGTTTAAAAAGTAGTATACTTTGTATCTAGGGCTTTTCGTTGTTTTCCTCGTTTTGCGAGAGATGTCGCTAGATTGCGTCTCAAAAGGTGGAATCATTGTATCGCGATGGTTTCGCTTAAATAGGCAGGATTGTTAATATTCGCTTCAGAGTTAGCTGCATAACTTCACTGAAGATGCATGGGATGCTGAAATAGCTATATGGAGATGGTGGTCCAACTCTGAATCGAATAAAAACAAAAACTGCCTTTAGAGCAGGTACAAGTACACACCACTTGAATGTACACAGATGGTGTTCTAGGAATCTTTTATAAAACACGTTTTACAACAAAATCTATTTTCGGTGCGGTATAGTATACCGCCCTTCAGTGATTAAGGGTTAAGATCGTGGTGGTAATTCTGATGATTGATCTCCATAATTGTTTGAGGAGGAAAGTATCGAATGGGCACAAACAAAAGTAAGGTATCCATTGATGTATTCCAATTCCAAATATCTTATTCCGATTATAGATGTATAAAAATTTATGTGTTCATTTATATTTGTGCTCAATTTTTATATTATATAAATTGAAGCCAAATTTTGCCATATATTCTACTCTATTTAAAGGTATTTATGACTCATAGGGTTAAATAATTATAAATTCCAATGTTTCTAATAAAATTTTAAACAATTGTTTTATTACTTTTTTTTCTCATCTGTTATAATTCTTCGAAGATGTACTACACCAGGGCGGATCTGTTTTGAGGAGGATGTGAGACGTGGCATTCTGATTTTTGCAGAAAAACTTGTGTGATAACTTCAGCAAAATAATAATTGACTTATCTCCCTCCCAAATAGGTTAGTAATATCGATGGGTTTTTGACAAAACATCGTAACTGACAAAACGCACATTTCACAGGAGACGACTTTTTCTTCTACCGACTTTTTGGTTAATATAATTAAAATTTTCAAACTATGATAAATTTGTACATAAAAAAAAATATTAATTTAAGAAAAAAACTGTAAAATAACATTCTTTTATTAAATTATGTAACATACGATACTTCGTTAGACCTTGTCTGTGTAAATTTTAGTTGAAGCTTGTCGCTTAAGATAAACATACGATAGTTTCAAGGTATCAATCTATAAATGAATATTCATAAATAACGTAAGTATCTTAACAAAAAAAATATTATTAATAATAAAAATCGACAAAGAAAAATAAAATTTGATACGTACCTATATTAATCTGTGACACTGTACTAAATGATGTTCTATTCAAAAAAATCTCAAAAAATTAATTCAAATGATACGACATCCCAAAAAATGTAATTTTTGAAAACTTCGTAGTTTTACAGAATTACTATCACTTTAAGAGGGTATTAGTCAAGTTTGAACAGATATTACAATTATTTTATAGGTGTTTTTTTAAAGCTTAAGATGTAATCTTTAAAATGCACTAAACTATTTTGCTTTAGACATGAAATAAACAACTTCTTTTTGAGAAAATTAAGAAAGATAAAAAAAAATGTAATACAATAACCCAAAAATATCGGTTAAAAAAATGTTTGTACAAAGTCATCAAAACCTTTTTCTGTACAAGTAGAACTTACCTAAAATACATTTTTTAATAACAAGCTTAAAAATTTATAAATGTAATTTTTTGAGCTCTTATACAGTATGACTGCGTAATTTTGAACCTATTGATACCTTTTTATTATGAGTTTAAAAAAATTATCAGATATTAAATTTTATTAAGTTCATACGAGGTATGTTAAAAAATAGAAATCTTGTTCAAGAGTAAAGTAGCTTTATATGTCACAATATCGATAATTATTAATACAAAAAGTTGTTTGGAATTAAAAACTATGTTTCAATATTCGTTCTATATTGACTCACCTACATTTGTTTCAGGTTTCAGTGAACTTACCATGTATAAGTTGATATATTTTTGTTGCAAATATAGTATTTATGATATTTGCACAAGAACAACTAAAAAACATAGGTAACATTACCAAATTAGTATATTAGACTTCAAATTGTATTAAAAAGACAATAGACCATAAAAAAATATTTTCGTTTTAAATTGTTCTAGCTAAATAAAATTTGCACTGAGTTCTAACACATTTAAGATAACACTGAGTAATCCTAAAGGTCATTTTTTATCGTAAGCGGCAAAATATGCAAACCTAACCGACAAGATTTATGCCGTTTACTATCATCTGTCGGTACTACCTTGCCGTTTACGATACCAAAGGCACAAAATGAGGTTGAAATGCTGTGATTACGATAAAAATTAAATCCAATTTTAGACAATTAGGATGTTGTTATGGGAAAAATAATTTTGAATCGGCTGTAATCTATCGTAAGGAACTATTTAAGATAAAAATCCCATTTTCGGAAAATTGATGCTTACGATGTTTTGTCAAAAACCCGTCGATATGTTTTAATGAAAACTTAAATATTTAAAAACAAATAAAACATTTTTTTACTTTTCTTGTTTATATCTTTAAAACGATTCATTTGGAGCAAAGTCGTAATGAAATAATATGTAATACAACGTTGATAAAATTTTATACGATAATATACTGGTTAAAATGCTTTATTTTAATTTTTCATTTTACTCATATTTTGAGTAGACGGAATCAACTTTCGTTGGAATTTTTTCTTAGACGAATAGACGGAATGTGACTGCATATTGTAGAGTCCCATTCATCTTCTTTATTTGTCGTCTCCTTGCCTTACAAATTGTAAGGCAGAGATTAAGGATGTTACCAGAAAGAGGTTCCAAGAGAAATTTCAGATTTATTCTTTAGATCTGGAACTTTTCTCTAAAATGCTTTAATTTATTACCCTTGCTGTAAAATAGCAATACAATAGAGCGTCGATTATCCGAACTAATTGGGGGACATGGGTGTTCGGAAAACCGATTTGTTCGGATAATCGAACTATATTGAGATTGTCATACATATTTATCCACAAGTGAATAAAAACCATATTTATATAACTGTATATTTGTTTATACCATGATAATGACAAATAGTAATTAAACAAAAAAGTGCAGTCTTTGCAACAACATATTTTTGGATACACAATTGAAGAAAATTGAAGATATTTTAAGCGTTAATTACTAACGCTTGCTGAGTACTCGAGTGCGGGGCGCGGGAGTCGGGAGTTCGGATAACCGGTCGTTCGGTTGATCGACGTTCGGATAATCGACGCTCTACTGTACATCCAAAAAAGAGGGAAGCAAGTCTTTCCTTATTTAATATTTTTCATCCACTTTGGATGAGAAACAGGCCTTTCTAGGCCAATAAACCAACGACGCGGTTCAACCCGGCTGCCTGGTGAGTTTAATTTTAATATTAATTCTTTTATTTATTTATTTATTTATTTATTGTCAGTCAGATGGCTCAGTGGGCTGAGGCGCTCTATCGGCGAATCTAGCGGATTTACGATCGAGGTTCGAACTCCGGCCCTTCTTATTCTTCTTGATGTGCCTATCCGTGACGAATGTTGGCGATCACCATGGCAATCTTCACTTTATCTGCAGCAACGCGGAAAAGCTGCACAGATGTTGTGTTGAACCTGAGGTTCTGAGGTTCTTTAACCAGGATGTTCTTCATCTTCCTGTAATTCGCTTTCCAAATATTTTTCCTTGTAGGAGGGCATATCTGGATTCATTTCGCATAATGTGTCCAAAGTATTCCAACTTTCGAGATTTTATGGTGGTTAGTACTTCTCGGTTCTTCCCCATTCTTCTAAGAACCTCCTCATTTGTGACCCGATCAGTCCATGGGATTTTAAGAATTCTCCTATATAGCCACATCTCAAATGCTTCCAATTTTCGGCACATATCCTCGTTCAAGGTCCATGACTCAACACCATAAAAAAGAACAGAGAAGACGTAACATCTCAGCACTCTTACTTTTATACCAAGAAAAAGGTTGTGGCTCTTGAAAAACGCACCCATACGGTTGGAGATTGATCTAGCTTTTCCGATGCGCGCTCTTATTTCTTGGTTGTTGGTCCATTCTTCATTTATTATGGTGGCGAGGTAGTTGTAGTGCCTCACTCTTTCTACATGGGTTTGGTTGATATAGAGTTGACCTTCCGTTTTCTTTTTCTTGCTGACGATCATAAGCTTTGTTTTCTTTACGTTTATATTGAGTCCATATTGTTGACTGTAATACGTGATTTTGCCCATGAGGACTTTTAGGTCTTCTAGGTTGTCCGCAAATACTATGGTGTCATCTGCATACCTGATATTATTTAGCCGGTACCCGTTTAGTAGAATACCTTTTTCAGTTTCGTGCAAAGCTTCGATAAATATTCTTTCAGAGTAAAGATTGAAAATTAGGGGGGACAAAATGCAGCCTTGCCTCGCTCCACGCATGATTTTGACATATTCGGTGAGTTCACCGTCAACTCGTGAGGTTTGCAGTCTCTTGGTTGTTAATTCCTACTTCTTTTAGTATTTGCATCATCTTGGCGTGTTGTACTCGATCAAACGCCTTCTCGTAATCAACCAGACATGCGTATACGTCGCAATTTATGTCTCTGCATCTCTGGAATAAGACTTATATTGAAAACAAAGCCACTCTTGTACCAACAGCGTTTATGAACCCGAACTGGTTGGGCGAAATTTGACTTTCACATTGCTTGTAAATTCTCGTATGGATTACCTTTAGGAACAATTTTAGGAGATGACTCATCACGCTTATCGTACGGTATTCTTCGCACTTTTTGGCTCCTGGTTTTTTTGGAAGTGCAATAAACTCAGACTTCAGCCATTATGTTGGTATTTGTCCAGAGTTGTATATGCTGTTGAATATCTTTGTGATTATTGCTATTGATTCGTTGTCCATCAGTTTGAGTAGTTCTGCTTGTATATTATCGGGACCTGCTGCTTTGCCATCCTTTAGCTGTGTTATGGCAGAATAAACTTCCTGCTGTAATATTCTTGGTCCATCATTTACCTCTTCTTCTAGCTCAAAGGTGTTATCTCTTTGGTCTTCAAATAGTTTTTCTAGATATTCTTTCCACGTTCTAATTTAACTCTGTTTATCTAAGATGATATTTCCGTCAGAATCATTTAGATTTCCTCTCTGTCTTCGTCTTAGTCCACCTGTGAGTTCTTTAACTTTCCTATGTACATTGTGACTATTGTACTTTGATTGTAGAATCTCAATTTCTTGACAAATCTCCATTGCTTCTTTTTCTTTCGCTTCTCTAATTATAGCTCCGGCCCGGTCATTGAAAAATAAAAAGGCCAACGTCGTAATATAAAATTCTATAGAATCTACGACTTGGTCTGGAATAAACTGGCGTCTGATCGGCCTATGGAGGAGCGGTACGGTAAAGGATAACGGCTTGCGCCTTGGTGATACTCCTCTATAGATCCCTACCGAAGGGCGTTGACGCCTAATAACGGTGTATATTATATGATTCTTTTATTGATATTGATTTTAGCTAAGTAGGTATATATCTAATCTTCCTTTGATGTAAAACCATTGTCATATATACTAATTGTTATGTTAGATTAGTAACCTATTAATCATGACATGTTTATGATAAAACATCTTAGTCTTAGAAGATTAGAAATTTAGATAAAATATAACAACATTAATTCCGTGAACTACGTAAATCATTCGATTCAATATTATCAGTTCTAAAAATATATATGAACAAATGCCAAATCACAGTAAAATGTTACAATTTTTCTTATGTATTTCAAGTCTTCTATTTCAATTTTCAAATGTTTTCAATTGTCCAAGAAGAAAAACAGCTTGTAAAGAGGACATACTTGACTAAATTTCGTTATTTCTACGTTTCCGGTATTTATCCGGTTTTATCTATTATTTATATGTCATTTATCTTTAAAAAATGTATCTATTATAGAAATATCTCCTGAAGATTATTAATTACGACAATGGGGAGAAATGAGTCACGAGATAATCTTAGATAAACATATTTAGCAACTTTCATATGAATTGAACAATAATAATTTTTGATACAGGATGAGACATTTACATTTTCTGCAAATAAATAATTTCTGATTGCTTTGTGTTTTTGATTCATCTTCCTTATTTCTTGTTTACTTTTGTTTATATTTTCTTTTATACACTGGGCGTCAGAGAAAACGGGCCACCCACAAAATGGGTAATTTTTGATGTCTCGAATATCGCTGTAGTAATATTGCTGCTAGACAGGTAAATTGTCATTGTATACCAGGTGTACCAATCAAACTGTGATTTTTTTTCTCAAAGTTTGCGCAACCCTGTGAAATATTCTAGCTTTAATAAAATACTGATATTAAAACCCAACTATAGCCTCATATGTTTTCTTACAATTCTGTTATTTGATTTATTCGCTTATGTTGGATACTAAAAAAGTTAGGTACGTGAACAACTAGCCATGTTCTTCATCAATACACGGTGTTTCTAAATAAGTGCGACAAACGTTTAAAGAGTAATTCTGCATGTCCGCAAATGCTTTTCGAGATACGGAATGTTGAATTTATTCTTACAAACTGACGATTAATTTATTGCTCTGAAACCGGTTGAGATATGCAAATGAAATTGTAGGTTTTAAGATGTTGTTATTGCAGATTTTTTGACATACAATTAAGAATTTTATGTAGTCACCATTGGCGTGCATACAGGTCATAATATTATCTATTGCTGAGTTGTTCTGAAATAGAGCCAAAATTATTTGTTCTAACGAAAATTCTTAACAAAGTTAAAAAAGAACAATTGTTAACATCTGTTTTATTTAAAAAATCTCTTGTCGTTTATAGATAAGGAATTTTCAAGAATAGACTGAATGGAATTGAATAACTTAGAACGGGATCCTCTAACATTCACTTGAAATAGTTTTTATTTAGGGCAAACATCAAGACTATTAAATGTACGAATAACTGAACATCAATCCCATATTAAAAATAGAGATTTTGATAGATGATATCCAGATGATGATATTTGGGTTATCCATGATATCCCAAAAGACATTCGTTGCATAGAAGCTCTTTACGGGAATCAAATAACTGTCGTCAAGGAGGATAACGAAACAATGCAAGCTCAAAAAATTCTGAGAGGTGTAAGACAGGGATGCATTCTCTCCCCACTACTGTTAGATTTATATTCAGAAAGTATCTTCCAGGAAGCTCTTGAGGAATGCGAAAGCGGCATCAAAGTAAATGGTACATGGATCAATAATATACGATATGCGGATGACTCGGTCTTAATGGCGGACAATATAGATGACCTCC
Source organism: Diabrotica virgifera virgifera (assembly GCF_917563875.1). Classification (NCBI taxonomy): domain Eukaryota; kingdom Metazoa; phylum Arthropoda; class Insecta; order Coleoptera; family Chrysomelidae; genus Diabrotica; species Diabrotica virgifera. Next base: position 4,521,593 of record NC_065443.1, read on the forward strand.
AAAATCTTCTTAATAAAATTGGAGAAAATAGCTACATCATGGGACTTACTTACCATTAACATTAAAAAGACGAAGTTTCTTACAATCAGCCGTCAATTATGTCAACATCAAAATGCAAGACTAGCATATATTATAACAATCAAGATGTAGATCGCATGCGAAAATTTCAGTACCTGGGAACTTGGCGATGTGAAGACTGGATGTCGGATATATAGTCCAGAGAAATAAGATTTTTCTCGTGACACATCCCCTCCAGGCCCGAAACTAAATTTTTTGAGTAGTATGGACATCTATATTAATAACCTATATGTTTCCTGCAGCCGATTTTGATGATATACATAGTTATAAACAAATGAAGATCAAAAAACGGTAAATTTTCGCTTTTTTCGTCTATAACCAAAAAGTTAAGCATTTTAAACAAATTTGAGAGCAAGAAACTCATAAATCGTCTAAAAAATTTCAATATGGCGTTCGCTGAATATGTCTATCCTTATTGGTTGTTTAGAAAATTGCAAAATAAATCATAAATTTTGAGTTTTTATAAAAATTCATAACTTATGTAAAAACTAAGTTAGAACCTTCTTATTACACGAATTGCTGAGACTTCTGGTGCTTAAATTACATTTTAAATTTCAAAGCAATTGGCCAAATAGTTTAAAAGTTATTTAATTTGTTTATCCCAAATTAATTTTTTTGCAACATTATAAATCAGAAAATTATGAGGTTACTAAGACTTCTGACAGTTTATGGAAGACGAACATTTATACTATTGACTTAATTTAAAAAAATGACAAAAATCATTTTAAACAGTGTAAAATTATTTTGCAAAAACACGTCGATTTTTTGCTTACTTATAAACAATTAGAATAACTTTTTAACCGTTACCCGTAGAAAAATTATTTTTTCATATTTAGAAAGACTGAATTTTTATACACATTTAGAAAGAAAAACAATTGTCCTAGAACAATTAGGGACAAAGTTAGACACCCCTTTTTTATTTCACATGTTTTTGCAAAATAATTTTGCAGTATTTAGAATTATTTTTTGTCATTTTTTTTTAATTAAATTTATAGTATAAATCTTCTTCTTTCATAAACTATCCAAAGTATTAGTGTAACTTCATCATTTTCTGACTGACAGCGTTGCAAATAAAATTAATTTGGGATAAACAAATTAAATACCTTTTACACTATTTGACCAATTGCTTTGAAATTTAGGGTATGATTTAAGCACCAGAAGTCTCAGCATTCCGTGTAATAAGAACGTTCTAAGTTAATTTTTACATCTTCTTCTTGTAGTGCCTATCCGTTTCGGATGTTGGCGATCATCATGGCAATCTGTACTTTGCACACTGCTGCTCTGAAAAGATTTGTAGTGGTTGTGTTGAACCACGTACGTAGATTTTTCAGCTACGAAATCCTCAGCCTTCCTGGTCCTTAATTTTTACATAAGTTATGATTATTTATAAAAATTCAAAATTTATGATTTATTTTGCAATTTTCTAAGCAACCAAAAAAGATAAACGTATTCAGCGAACCCCATATTGAAGTTTTATATACGATTTATGAGTTTCTCACTCTAAAATTTGTTTAAAATACTTAACTTTTTGGTTATAGACGAAAAAAGCAAAAATTTACCGTTTTTTGATCTTCATTTGTTTATAACTATGTATATCATCCAAATCGGCTGCAGGAAACATATAGGTTATTAATATAGATGTCCATACTACTCAAAAAATTTGGTTTCGGCCTGGAGGGGGATGTGTCACCAACAGGATATTTTTTCCCTTATTTTCTCTGAACTAATATGGCCAGAAGCGAATTCATAAAATTTAGAAACGTCCTTACGAGCTTTGACTTTGATTTGAACCCAAGAATAAGATCCACGAAATGGTTTGTGCTCCTATATGGCATGGAAGGAGGAACTTTAAAAATAAACACAATGAATAAGCTAGAGACATTTGAGATTTGGATTTATCGACGAATCCTTAAAGTTCCCTAGACCGCACGAAAAACAAATGAAAAAATCCTCAGATGAATTGGTACAGAACGACAACTACTACGCACAATTAAATATATAAAAACGACATACCTGGGGCACGTAATTAGAAACGAAAGATACCAATTTTTGCAAACATTAATCGAAGGAAGAAGAGAAGTGGGCAGGAAGAAAATGTCATGACTCCTTAATGTTAAACAATGGACAGGGCTAAGAAACATAGGAGACCTAATACATACTGCAAGGAATGGACAAAAATGGTCAAACGTGATCGCGAACATCCATTAGTGGATTGCTTAAGAAGAATAAGTATGATATCCACGCAAAATGTATAATATATACATTGACGTTGACTATAAACGCATTATCTACCACTTACCACAGGTTTGTTGGTTTAGATAGGGATACCCTGTATTTCTAGATAAGATATCTTGCGTGTAATAAAATGATTTTATCATCAAACAATTTCAACGTTATCTGCTACTTTTATTAACCAAAATAAAAATAGTTTATCAACGACTCTTTTGTAGTAATATTGCAACTTGCGTATGGCGGATCAAATTACTATTATAAATATATAAATTAGTATACTTTTCATTAAGTTCATAGTGTGCCTAAATGGCAGCCGATATGAGTGTCTTCGATAATCTTAAGGCACAACTGCCTGATTATGATAACTACACTCACACCAATCAGTATACTGCTGCCAGTATTACGTTCAGTCCTGGAGGAATGAAAGGGCTGTATGATATGACCAGGAGTTTTGTAGACAGCTTGCTACCGGCCAATTTTTTAAGTGAAGGTAAGTTTCTAGACATAATTCATTATGATAACAAAACAGTGTCAAATACCAGGATTGTTTGTTAACTATGTGGACCAGCAAAGAAAACGCAAGCTTTTTTCGACAGAATATGTAGTCTCCTTCTTGTTTAATAAAGTTACTACTACAATCTTTATATCTTCTTCTTAAAGTCCCCTTTCCTTAATGGAGGTTGGCTACTATTTACAATTGCAAACTCTTCTCTGTCTTCAGCTGTTCTTATTAAATGTTCAAAATTTAGCCCTATCCATTATCAGATGTTTCTGAGCCATGATAGTATTTTCCTTTCACTATAAGTTGATCATATTGGTAGGTCTGGCCTATGTAGCCTAGGTACGATGTTTTTTTACTTTCACTGGGTTGAAAAGTTATCTTTCCTTACCTATTCCATGCAGCACTTCTTCGTTTTCCGGTAGATTCACATTTCAAAGGCCTTCAATTTATTTACGGTTGATTAGTCCAAGTAATGAAGCTTAAAATAGGACAAAGCCTAGCAATTTTTACAGAATAAAGGATTTTTACCAAGGATCAAAATCTATATCATGCCAAAAGGAGCTTTTATCATGGGGGTGGTTGCCACCCCATGTCGGGGGTGGAAATTTTTTTAATATATTTTGACCGCAAAAGTTGGTAAAAACATTCATTCTAAGCAAAAAACGTTTTTTTTTGATAAAATTAATAGTTTTCGATTTATTCGCTATCGAAAGTGTTAGTTTTATATCGAAAAAATCAATGTTTTTAATCAGTTTTCTGCAAATAACTCAAAAAGTTTTCGTTTTATCAAAACAACTTTGCATAACGAAAATGTACCTTGTGAAAAAATCAACAACACCTTTTTTTAAATTTTCTTTAAGACCAATAATAATCGAGCTATACTTTATTATATAATTGATGGATTCGACCGTTACTTGATGGAAGTTCATTTTATCTAACAATAAAAAACTGAAAACGTTTGTTTTCTATACTTCCACAAAATTTATTATATCTAAGTGACTACAGCTGTTTCGGCGGAGTGCCTTTCTCAAGTAATATAGTTTACAATGTGTTTGCCTTTTTAATCTTCAACTGAAGAGGTTGAGGAGTGGGGAGCTGTTTGTCTCGAGTTGGTCATTCAGAATTATATCTGTATTTTTCAGATAATACAGATAATAATGTAAAAATACAGATATAATTCTGAATGACCAACTCGAGACAAACAGCTCCCCACTCCTCAACCTCTTCAGTTGAAGATTAAAAAGGCAAACACATTGTAAACTATATTACTTGAGAAAGGCACTCCGCCGAAACAGCTGTAGTCACTTAGATATAATAAATTTTGTGGAAGTATAGAAAACAAACGTTTTCAGTTTTTTATTGTTAGACTTTATTATATGTTAGCTCTTCTTCGTCAAATGCTAAATATTGTAGTGTCAAAGTCAAAAGACGGTAAAACTATGCATTTTTCAAGGATAAAATGTTTACTAATTTGAAGTATTTAAAAATATCTATCTCCAGAAATAAAAAACAAGTCTTTAGCTCAAAAATTAAGTGGCTTATAATGAAAAGAATGTCAGTCCCCTATTTTTTTCAGCGAAAAAATGATCGGAAGCAAACCCCTAATCGCCACCCTAATTAAAATCAGTCATTGACCTTATTTGGTCTTCTTTATTTATGTATTATTAATAGATTCTAGAACTTTAACCGGCTTAGAATAATTAGTTTTTAAAAAAATTAAGTCAAAAGCGAATAACGAATTTTTGGAGTTTGGTAAAAAATTCGTTTTTTTTTTGGGAAATTCCCAAAAAAATTGGGTTGGGGTTCACAAAATTTCCTGAAACTCACCGAATCGCATGCAAAAAGTTGCATGATGATTCATCTTACTGTACAAAATTCCCAGGTTTAATGCTTCGTTGCTTCAGCTATATGCACTTATTGTTTCTTTCAGATTTGTTTAGCTGGGACGACGATAACAATCCATCTCTAAATACTAGCTACGCAGATTTGGCAATGCAATATGCAGGTTTGATAGCATTCTTCGGTTTTATTCTTTTACTACTTGTATTAATACCGGTATGTGGTTTAATTTTTGCCTGTTGTCGATGCTGTGGATTGTGTGGAGCCAAAGCTAGAGTCAGCGAGAAGAAACAGGATCTTTGCTTGAAGATTATTTTGGGTATTTTGCTAGTAATTTGCTGTGCAGTGCTGTTGTAAGTATTTATACAAATTATGACTTATAAATAAATAATCATTTCGTTGTAAAACGAAACAAGAGTCGTCTTATATTTTAGTTTGGTCAGAGAGCACCAAAACACCCTAACCGGTTTAAGACCTTATTAGGTTCTCATCAGAGAGTGCATATTTGATTATCTCTGAACGCACTAAAATTCGTGCTGTCAGTATCGATTTACAACTATACCGAACCGACTAGAGTGTTCTAATGTCCTACTCAGTAATAGTTCAGAGAAATAAGGAAAAAAATATCATGTTGGTGACACAACCCCCTCCAGGCCGAAACCAAATTTTTTGAGTAGTATGGACATCTATATTAATAATCTATATGTTTCCTGCAGCCGATTTTGATGATATACATAGTTATAAACAAATGAAGATCAAAAAACGGTAAATTTTCGGCCTAAGCGTCCTCTATTTGCTTTCTCCTACTTACGTCGTCTCTTGTGATTATATATTGTAAAATCCGGAGATACGGGATGCAGCCAGAAAGCAGTTTATTAACGAAAAGTCTTAGATTTAAAATGTTGTTTATTATATTTTTATTTCAATTATTCTAATTGTTTAAAAGGTAGTAAACTTTGTATCTGGGGCTTTTCGTTGTTTTCCTCGTAATACGAGAGATGTCGCTAAATTGCGTCTCAGAGGTGGGTTCATTGCATTGCGATGGTTTGCCTTAAATTGGCAGAATTGTTTGTATTTCCTTCAGAGTTGAGACTTCTGAGCTTCACTGATGAGGCATAAGGATGCTGAAATAGCTATATGGAGATGGTGGTCCAACTCTGAATCAAATATAAACAAAACCTGCCTTGATCTTTTTTATCTTTTTCATTTTTACTCAGTTTGAGTATTTAGAAACTGTCTTTCGGTCCTTTCCTTGACGAAGGGAAGGTAAATGCGTGGCCTAAGCGTCCTCTATTTGCTTTCTCCTACTTTCGTCGTCTCTTGTGATTATATATTGTAAAATCCGGAGATACGGGATGCAGCCAGAAAGCAGTTTATTAACGAAAAGTCTTAGATTTAAAATATTGTTTATTATATTTTTATTTCAATTATTCTAATTGTTTAAAAGGTAGTAAACTTTGTATCTGGGGCTTTTCGTTGTTTTCCTCGTAATACGAGAGATGTCTCTAAATTCCGTCTCAGAGGTGGGTTCATTGCATTGCGATGGTTTGCCTTAAATTGGCAGAATTGTTTGTATTTCCTTCAGAGTTGAGACTTCTGAGCTTCACTGATGAGGCATAAGGATGCTGAAATAGCTATATGGAGATGGTGGTCCAACTCTGAATCAAATATAAACAAAACGTGCCTTGATCTTTTTTATCTTGGTAAATTTTTGTTTTTTTCGTCTATAACCAAAAAGTTAAGTATTTTAAACAAATTTTAGAGTGAGAAACTCATAAATCGTATATAAAACTTCAATATGGCGTTCGCTGAATATGTCAATCCTTATTGGTTGCTTAGAAAATTGCAAAATAAATCATAAATTTTGAGTTTTTATAAATATTCATAACTTATGTAAAAATTAAGGACCAGGAAGGCAAAGGATTTCGTGGCTGAAAAATCTACGTACGTGGTTCAACACAACCACTACAAATATTTTCAGAGCAGCAGTGTGCAAAGTACAGATTGCCATGATGGTCGCCAACATCCGAAGCGGATAGGCACTACAAGAAGAAGATGTAAAAATTAACTTAGAACGTTCTTATTACACGGAATGCTGAGACTTCTGGTGCTTAAATCCTACCCTAAATTTCAAAGCAATTGGTCAAATAGTGTAAAAGGTATTTAATTTGTTTATCCCAAAATAGGGATTCCAATGAACTGTCAGTGGTGGCCGGTGGATGGCTAAACTGACATGGCCATAGACATAGTTAAGGGGGGTGGTCATGGCGTATCTAATGTTTACCTTGAATATTGACAAATTTGTAAAGAATATCCTGTTTGGTTTTGTTTTTTTGTTAATTGTGTAGCGAAATATGTGAAATTGTGATAGCAAATTAAATATGAATTGGTTTAAACATTGGATACGCCTATGGATGACAGTTTCGCCATCCAGCAGCCATATTATATCACGTGATTTGGAATGCCTAATTAATTTTTTTTTGCAACGCTGTCAGTCAGAAAATGATGAAGTTACACTAATACTTTGGATAGTTTATGAAAGAAGAAGATTTACAGTATTAATTTAATTTAAAAAAATGACAAAAAATAATTATAAATATTGCAAAATTATTTTCCAAGAACATGTGAATTAAAAAAAAGGGTGGGCTAACTTCGTCCATAATTGTCCTAGGACAGTTGTTTTTGTTTCTAAATGTGTATCAAAAATCAGTCTTTCTAAATATGAAAAAATAATTTTTCTACAGGTAACGGTTAAAAAGTTATTCTAATTGTTTATACGTAAGCAAAAACTTGACGTGATTTTTAATTAAGTTAGTAGTATAAATGTTCTTCTTTCATAAACTGTCCGAAGTATTACTGTAACCTCATCATTTTCTGACTTATAGTGTTGCAAAAAAAATTAATTTGGGATAAACAAATTAAATAACTTTTAAACTGTTTGACCACTTGCTTTGAAATTTAAAATATAATTTAAGCACAAGAAGTCTTAGCATTCCGTGTAATAAGAAGGTTCTAAGTTAATTTTTACATAAGTTATGAATATTTATAAAATCTCAAAATTTATTATTTATTTAGCAATTTTCTAAGCAACCAATAAGGATAGACATATTCAGCGAACGCCATATTGAAATTTTTTTTTACGATTTATGAGTTTCTTACTCTCAAATTTGTTTAAAATGTTTAACTTTTTGGCAATCGACGAAAAAAGCGAAAATTTACAGTTTTTTGATCTTCATTTGTTTATAACTATGTATATCATCAAAATCGGCTGCAGGAAACATATAGGTTATTAATATAGATGTCCATACTACTCAAAAAATTTAGTTTCGGGCCTGGAGGGGATGTGTCACGAGAAAAATCTTATTTCTCTGGACTATAACTGTAACGAACCGGCTATCGTTCTAGGTATTACGAACATTAAAGTTTCTAATGTCTTACATAATAAAATAAGAAAAGTCATTTACCTTACGGCTACGGCTTCCGAAGTCTCAGCAAGTACACGAACCGGTTGAAGGCCCCTGCGATGAGGGCACCACCTGCAGCATCCGACACTATGTCACTGCCCGTCACTTATTGTTTCAATTCTACACTCTAGACTCTAAATTATTAATTTTAAGTTTTACGCGCGACCGACAACTTCGGATGTTGTTAGTACGGTATAGGGCTTTTCATTCACAGTCATTTGTTTCGAGCTTCTGTCATGTGTCACATAATATTAATATATCTACGTCGTACCTTATTGCTATATACCAATGATACAAACCAAAGACGTATGACGTAGATATATTAATATTATGTGACACATGACAGAAGCTCGAAACAAATGACAATCGATGAAAAGCCCTATTACGCGAACCCGTATTTCTCTCCTCGGATCACTATTGGAAAGTTCGCACTAAAAGTTCGCACCCTTTCCGCAAAGAATTAACCCGTAACTTAAAAATGATCCTCGTTCGCTCGTCGCTCACACACACACACACGCCAAGAATCAAAATTTCAAATCGTCCTTCCCCGACGGTTGTCACAGCACACTTAGTCCATTCTTTCACGGTTTTTGCTCTAAATTTTAAAGAACCGCTTGGATTAATATGAAATTTGGTATGCGTATAGTTTACATGTCAAAGAAAAAAAGTGATGTTGTGCCGATGTGTGCTTTTGCCCTGGGGGTGACTTTTACCCCCTCTTGGGAGTGAAAAAATATATGTCCAAAATAAGTCCGGAAATGGGTAAACTAACTAATTTTAAGTAACTTTTGTTCTATAGAGCTTTTTCGCCAAGTCAACACTTTTCGAGTTATTGTTTTCACCCATTTTGAAAAAATGTGAAATCTTTGTATTATCCACGTCCGTCTGTCCGTCTGTCCGTAACCACAACTCCTCCGGCAATATAGCAGCTAGAATGACAAATGAGGTGTCAAATGAAAGCTGATAATCCTAGGATTGTACTAAAGGTGAGATATTTGACCTAGGCGGTCTGTGCGTCGGTCCCTCCGACCGCGAATATAACTCCTCCGTCATTATACCAGGTAGAATGACAAATGAGGTGTCAAATGAAAGCTGATAATCCAAGGATGGTACTAAAGGTGAGATATTTAACTTAGGCGGTCTGTACGTCGGTCCCTCCGACCGCGAATATAACTCCTCCATCGTTATACCAGCTTGAATGATAAATGAGGTGTCAAATGAAAGCTTATAATCCAAGGATGGTACTAAGGGTGAGATATTTGACCTAGGCTGTCTTTCCGTCGGTCCGTACGACCACGAATATAACTTCTCCGTCATTATACCAGGTAGAATGACAAATGAGGTGTCAAATAAAAGCTGATAATCCAAGGATGGTACTAAGGTGAGATATTTGACCTGGGCAATCTTTCCGTCGGTCCGTAGGACCGCCAATGTAACTCCTCTGCCATTATACCGGGTAGAATCACAAATGAGGTGACAAATGTCAAAGTTTAGTAAGAATGACTCAACATTAGTAAATTCGTATATCAATCCACGCAAAGTTACACGTAAAATTCAAATATCGTCTTCCAGTTCTACTTTCGATTACTTTGGGTGAAAACCTAGGACTTACGAAGTCCAATGACTTGTTTGCGAGTGAATATGTTCATTTTTCAACAAAATAACCACATTTTTAGACGGTTTTTCGCAAATAACTCAAAAAGTAAGTATTTTGTCGAAAAAAAAACGTTCTTAGCAAAAATCTAGCCTATAAAAAAGTAAAAAAAAATGGCGTACGCGCTAGTGTCTCTGGATCTCGTGGAACTAGAGTTATAGCCAATGAAAAATAGATTCATATTCACCAAATTTCAAATAGAATATTTTGACGTGAAATATCGAAAAAATTAAGCACTTTTTGGGGAAAACCAATTATAACTTTTTTAAAGTGTTTAAAAAAAGCTTTATTTTTGTTTTTGCAAAAAGTTTCTAGCATTAAATTTAAGCAAGTTACGCTCAAAATAAAGTTGGTCCCTTTTGTTTTTGCAAAAAAAATCGGGAAGGCCAACCCCTAATTAGCAATTTACAGAAAATTAATCGTTACCGCTCCACAAATTATTTTACTTATGTTGTGTTTATATGAGCTGTAAGTTTCATAGATTCAAAGTCCTTATTTTTGAAAAAAATTTGGTTTCAAAAAAAATTTTTAAAAATTTAAATTTTGAAAAATATGCTTTTTTTCAAAATAACTTAAAAATTGTTAGAGATACCAAAAATCTCGAAAAACAAAAAAAGTCAGATTTGCTTTTCTGAATATCATGTATTTTTTTGTTCTTCTGTTAGACAAAAATTGATTAAGATTTGGTGTTTCTAAATTTGCATACATTCGTGATCAGTGACTCGTTCAACCCCTTTTATCTACAGCCCTTTCAATAGTAAGGACTTTGAACCGATGAAACTTACAGATCATATAAACAATATATACACGAGTCAAGAAACTTGTGAAGTCGTAACGATTAAGTTCATTTAAGATACTAATTAGGGGGTGATTTTCTCGATTTTTTTACCAAAACCAAAAGGGACTAACTTTATTTTGAGAGTAACTTGTTTAATTTTGATGCTAGAATTTTTTTTTATAAAACAAAAATTAAGCTTTTTTAAACACTTTAAATAAGTTTAAATGAGTTTTCCCCGAAATGTGCTTCATTTTTGGTTATTTCACGTTAAAGTATTCCATTTGGGATTTGACGAATATGAACCTATTTTTCATTAGCTATAACTCTGCTTCTACTAGGTGTAGAGACGTGATGTATACACCATTTTTTTTATTTTTTACAGGCTATATTTTTGTTTAGAATGTTTTTTCGACAAAATACTTACTATTTGAGTTATTTGCGAAAAACCGTCTAAAAGCGTGGTTATTTTGTTGAAAAAATGAACATATTCACTGCCGAATAACTCGAAAAGTATTGACTTAGTGAAAAAAACTCTATAGAACAAAAGTTACCTAAAATTAGCCAGTTTATCCATTTCCTGACTTTATTTGGACGAATATTTTTTTACCCCCAAGAGGGGGTGAAAACCACCCCCAGGGCAAAAGCACATATCGGCACAATATCACTTTTTTTCTTTGACTTGTTAGCTATGTGTATGCCAAATATCATGTCAATCCAAGCGGTTCTTTAAAATTTAGAGGTTTTGCAATATTTTACCGTTAAAGAACGGACTAACTGCCCCGAAAACCAAAAACGTTAAAAATAATTCTTCGAATCTGTTCCTATCGTCTAATAAAAGTTTTAACATCTTCTTCTTCTTCTTCTTCTTCTTATAATAGGCCTCTTGGCCTGTTCCTTGCTGATTTTGAGCTTGTATTCGTAGCTGTGATGTTGACTGCCAGCTATCTCGCCACCTTTTAAAGGGCTCTATTGGTCTCTTGCCTGTTGGCTTCGAATCCCTGGCTAAAGGCTTTGAAATCTCATCTGCTATTAGTTGCCTGTCACCTCTTATAACACAATGATCTAATTAATTGACCCACTTACCACCTGTGGGAGTCATATGTTGCCCTAAAGCCGCATCCATAGGAATTTTATCCATCCTTTGGATTTTAGGATGTTTATATTTATATAAGACTTTCAGTCTATTTGTAAAAGGTTTCAACCTTTGTATTTTTGGGTGGCTCACCATGTGCTTGTAACACTGATGATGCTCTTGTTACAGAGCAAAAACGTTTTGTTTATATGTTTGTAGCCATATAGGGGCCTTTCAAACTAATATACCTTTTACCAGGACAAAATTTTTTATTAAAAATTAAATAATATTAAAAACAAAACTTTATTGGGACTAATTTTCTAAAATGGGCCCCAGGTCGAACCAGTTGAGTTTTTTAGATCAGTACTCTTTAAGACTCCGGTTTGGCATCAACCAACTCAATATGGTTGGCCACCAGGGCCAGTTGAGTTCTTACCTGATCAGTTCTCTAGCTTGAACCATTCTTGAACTAACTTGACTGTTGCCTCGATCCCTATTTTATACCATCACGGTAACCCCATCTTCTAACACTCCGATGGTCGTACTGGTAAATAGTTGCAGCGAGTATAGCTGTCGCATTGGTGACTCGAACTGGATGCGCCATCGTTACAAAGTGTTTCTATTATAAAAAATGTATAAACATTTTCAATTTCGTTGCAAGCCGAAAATGCAGCAGCACTATATTCTAGTTCAATCGAAGAGTGCAGGAAGAGTCTATACCGGTTTCGGCGCTTTTGCCCCATCATCAGTAGTCCCATATCCTCTTCTCTCCGATCGAACCAGACAACTCGACGCGTGCCGTCTCGGATTGCAACGAACGAAACGTCACCGATATCGTAGCGACATCTGCTAAGAAACAAACTAAGTTCTTAATCTAGTAGTACAGAAACCGACAATAAATATCGTTCTCCATACCACCAGATTGACAACAGATGGAAATCTCTCTGGTTACTACCTCCGAGACTTTCAAAAATTATAAGCCATACACGGACATTAAGATGAGGGAATTTTAAATAATTCACGTCCCATCTGCTCAGCGTGGCAAAGTTCCAACGAGAAGGTTTTCTAAGTAAGTACTACAAAAAGAGTAAATAAATTAAAAATGCATACAAACATTTTCAGTTTCGTTGCAACCCGAAAACGCAGCAGCACTATATTCTAGTTCAATCGGAAAGTGCAGGAAGAGTCTATACCGGTTTCTGAATAAGCCCCGAAACCGGTATAGACTCTTCCTGCACTCTCCGATTGAACTAGAATATAGTGCTGCTGCGTTTTCGGGTTGAAACGATTTTTTTTTATGTAATTATGTTTATTTACAATCTACATCATTAAAAGAGTATTAAGTAAATTTGTTTCATGTTTTTGGGCATGAAGAAGAGACTTCCAATGATGTCTCATCTTATTCTATTTATGTCTAAGTTTTAAAATAGGTCCTGAGGCCAGGTTCTATCTAGTCTCCTTGTGGCAGAGCCATTATGGAATAATTCCCTTACTAACTCATTGTCATGGTGAATGGTACGCTGATTTTGTGACTCCGTGGCTCGATGGATTTCTTCTCTGATGAAAGGTATATTTAAGTCTTCGTGAAGTGTTTGATTAGTTACGTACCATGGTGCACCCACTATTGATCTTAGAACTTTAGACTGAAATCGTTGGATGATATTCAGTGATGTTGATTTTGCACAGCCCCAGAGGTGTAGTCCGTAGTACCAAATAGGTTTGAGTACAGAAGAATTTTGTTTTGGATGTTGAGTTGTGATTTGCGTCCAAGGAGCCATTACATTTGCCGGAATTTCAAGTCTAGTTGTCTTCTTTTGGTCTGGATATGTTTTTTCCAAGTAAAACGTTGGTCAAAATGGAGGCCAAGGTATTTAGCGTCTGTTACTGTTGGTATTCGTACATTTTCTATTCTTACAGGTGGGCATGTGTTGTGGCGGTTGGTAAACGTTATTTGAGATGATTTTGTTTTATTTACTTTTGTTCGCCATTTTGTGTACCATTCACTGAGTATGTCCAGATGGTGTTGCAGGTATTGTGAGGCTTGTATGTGATCTTCATTTACAGCTAGTATTGCTACGTCATCAGCAAAGGAAGCGATCGTAGTATTATGAGACTCTGGTCTGGTATATCGGCTGTGTAGAGTGAGAAAAGCAGCGGCCCGAGAACACTACCTTGCGGAACTCCGGAGTTAACAGGACAGAGGCTGGATTGTTGGTCTTTGAATTTTACTGAGAAATATCTATTTGATAAGTAGGATTTGGTTAGGAGGAAATAGTTACTAGATAGTGCTAATTTTACTTTGTAAAGCAGACCTCTGTGCCAAACTTTGTCAAACGCTTGTGAGATATCTAGGAATACAGCGTTGCAGTATTTCTTTTCTTCGAGAGTTTTTGATATTTCATTTACTATTCGATGGACTTGTTGTGTGGTAGAGTGATTTTCCCGAAAATCAGAACTGATGTTCTGGTAGTAATGTTAGGAATTCATGATCTGCGTATATTCTTTGTAGCAGCAATCTTCCAAAAACTTTGCTAATGATTGGGAGTAGGCTGATGGGTCGATAAGATGTTACTTCATTGGGCGCTTTGCCTGGCGTAAGGATCATTATGATTTCTGCAAATTTCCATATTTTTGGAAAGTATGATAAACTTAGCATGCGATTAAATATTACTGTGAGCATAATAATGGCCTTACGAGGAAGTTGTTTTAGTACTCGTGCCGAGATTAAGTCATAACCTGGAGCCTTTCGTGAGTTGAGTTTGGTTATTTCTTTCTTGACTTCTATAGGAGTAAAACTTCTAATTGGAAGGGACATTTGACATGCTGCGCTAATTAGCTCTTCCACTTCTTCATCAGGGTCTTGTGGCTCGGTTTGAAATACATTTGTAAGATGTTTAGCAAAGATGTCCGCTTTTTCTTTGTTAGAACGAGCCCATTCACCATTTGGTTTATGGAGGGGAGGAATAGTTGTGTATGGTTTTCTGAGCTTCTTAGTCGCCTTCCATAGCGTCTGATCATTTGCTGTAAGATTTATAATGTCATGTTCGAAGGTTTCGTTGTTTGCAGCTTTGATGGCTACTCCAAGTTGTCTACGTAGTCTATTGTATATATGTTGATCTATGTTGTTTCTAGATCTTTGCCAGTTTCTTCTCGTACGACGTTTTTCAGCAAGTTTTTCAGAGTTGCTGAATGAGTAGGGGAACATTTGTTGTATGTGTCGGTCTGCGTTCAGTTCGTGGTGTAGATTGCCATGCCGCTTCTTGCACAAGGGTGGTGAAATATTGAGCTACTGTATCTATCTCGTGTGGAGATTTGATTCGTAAATTAAGATTAATGTTTTCTTCTAGCTAGTATTGAAAATCTGCCCAGTTGGTGTTTTTTGACACTAGTCGAGGAGGGGGTGTGTTGTTTATAACTGTGGTTATATACAACTGTCTAATAGAATCCAGCTATGACCTCTCATCTGATCATACACCAGTTATTATGAATAAGAAACGAAATTGAAAATGTTTATGCATTTTTAATTTATTTACTCTTTTTGGAGTACCTACTTAGAAAACCTTCTCGTTGGAACTTTACCACGCAAAGCAGTTGAGACGTGAATTATTTAAAATTCCCTCATCGTAATGTTTGTCTCGGCACCCGTATGGCTTATAATTTTTGAAAGCCTCGGAAGTAGTAACCAGAGAGATTTCCAGCTGTTGTCAATCTGGTGGTATGAAGAACGATATTTATTGTCGGTTTCTGTACTACTAGATTAAGAACTTAGTTTGTTTCTATTATATTTCTTATTTAAACTATACTAAACAGACTTTTCATAGTAAGTCTGTGTTTATTGCTTAAGATTATATTGTTTTCAGATTTGGAATTGCTAGTGCTTTCGCCACTACTCACAGAATGAAGACGGGCGTCAATCAGTTAAGAGAAAATGGCAGAAAAGTCTACAACGATAGCGTAGGGTATATTGAGGATGTCAAGGATCATGTTCACTTTTTACTTGAAGCGGACTATGATAAGTTTAGTGGCACCTTTAAACAAACGTTGAAAGGTAGGTTTAATGAGAGACATAAATAAAAGGATACCCTGTTGGTTAATTGGATCTGACTAGATTCAGTGGTGGGCTTTTAATGGGGAGCCACAAAGTACAAGAAATTCTATAGGTGGGCCAGAATTAAAAAAAAAATGCATGTTGTGTTAAAGCTATATGTATACTATCCATGTCAATGAACCCTTGGCGGGCGGGATTATATGCTCCGCGGGCCGGATTATATGCTCCGCGGGCCGTACTTTGCCCCTCACTGGACTAGATATTTTACGAGTTGTTTACTTAAATATACTTAAAGGCTTGTAAACAGAAACCTAATGGGGTCATATTAACACTTAATTTATCTAGTTTTTATTTACATTTACTTACAATCATTTTTAGTTTCTTTATCTTTTTCTTACTGTGCCTTATCCTTAAAGACGTTGGCCATTACATTTGTCCGTTTAATCCTATGTGCAGCCGCCCTGAATAGTTCTATGGAGATCATATTCGTCCATTGTCGTAGGTTTTTAAGCCTAGAGTTGTGTCTTCTTCTTGGTCCCCTTTTGTATTGATTTTACCTTCGAGTATAAGTTGTAGCCTTTGATAATGTTAGATGGGACAAACTATGGAACATATTGACGACAATGGGTGTACCTAAACACTTGACTCACCTTATTAGCAAACTGTACCAAGATAACCTGGCATATATTCGAATGGACGGATACCTGTCTGACAAATGCACTTTGGAGAAGGGAGTACGCCAAGGATGCGTTTTATCTCCCTTATTATTTAACATCTATTCGGAGTTCATAATGTGCAGAGTCTTGGATGGTTGGGAGGGAGGAGTAAACCTAGGTGGTGTTAATATATCTAGCTTGCGTTTCGCAGACGACACTACACTTCTAGCCTCTACTCCAGAAGAAATTATTGAATTATTAAAAAAACTCGAGGAAGAAAGTGCTAAATTTGGACTCATGGTTAACTACAACAAAACCAAAATCATGGTTATTGATCGCCAACAACAGTTTCCTGAAACCCAAACTATTGCGGGATGCGAGGTAGTCTCATCTATGATATATCTTGGAGCTCTAGTTAACAACACAGGCAGTTGTGAACCCGAAATTAGAAGACGCATTCAACTAGCAAGAGCAGCAATGAGTGAACTAAACGGGGTCTGGCGTGATCGTCACATTACTATGACAAACAAAAAGAGACTCGTTTCAACTCTGGTCTTTTCCATATTTTACTATGCATGCGAGACATGGACAGTCAAAGAATCAGATAGACGACGTATGGACGCCTTTGAAATGTGGACATGGAGACGCCTGCTTCGAATTCCATGGACGGCTCGCCGTACAAATATCTCGGTTCTGGATGAAATTAAACCGGATCAGCGTCTCTCCAGTACCGTTTACTCTAGAATTTTAAAGTTCTTTGGTCATATCCATCGAAGTGATCACAAAATGGAGCGGTTGGTGGTCCAAGGAAGGCCTCAGACTCAACGCCAACGCGGAAGATCTCCACAGCGATAGGCGGACATTACTAAAAAGCTTCTCAACAAACAGTATACTGAGGCAATACATGTAACTGATGACCGCGACCAGTGGAGAAATATTATCAATCAAACTGTCCGAGCTGCTGAAGCCCAATTATGAACCACAACACATCTACTAAGATGTTAATGACTATGATGATGATGATGATAAGTTGTAGCAGTTCATACTTTTGATTTCTTACTATGGTACCAAAATATTGTGTTTTCCGTTCTGGTATTATAAGTATAAGCTCTCTTTCCTTGTTCATCCTCCGCAACATTAGGACTTTTTGATACAATTTATAAACTCCCGACTTAAAACTGTAGAATTTAAGAAGAACCCGTTTATTACTCAGACTGCTTCTAAAATTTAAATTTATTCAACTATTAGGACCATGCAAGTTCGGCAAAGCGACACCTATTTCTACGCTCTGCAACTTTATTCGCACTTTTAATTATATTGGCCAATTATATGGTCCTGGTTGCTAGATAATTGTCAAGGCCATAGTCCAAAAAAATAATAAGAAAAAATAAGATTCAGGTTATGTTATTAAAACGTAAACAATTGTATGTAGTAAATAAAATAGTTATTAAAATGCAGTACTGCAAGCAATATACAATTAATTAAATTTACTTAAAACAACGATACAATCGACGAAACTACAGCATCATGCATTTCCTCAAATACATAAGTTTCTGGATCAATTTTTTTTTTCAGCCTTTCTCCCGACAGAATTTAATTCTCTATCTTCTAATTTCCGTCGCAAATATGTCAATTTTAAATCATTAAGCCATTTTTCACAGAGTTTATTTAAATATCCCACTTCTTACACCAAAGTAATGTATATTTTAACCTATTTAGTTTTCTAACATTTGCACTGAAACACGAGGAATTTGTAACGTTTATTTATTTAACGGAAACATTTCTCTGGAACTCTCGTGAAGTCAGAAAAGCTGAAGATCTTCATCGAACGCTGGCCGGGATAGTCCGATCAGGATTTTAGTAATGGACTGGCGCAGCAATATTCTGGAGGGAACGGAATTTTGGCGTCACATTTTTTATACATTTTAAAAAAGAAGCAAAACAACGGATTGATTTTTTATGTTGCAGATTCTACACAGGATATATTAAATAATTTGCCTCTATGGAACGATGTTACGATAATAACGACTATTTCTACATTTGCTGATAAATTAACATATCTGAAAACCGACCTAGATAATTTGCAAAGGAAGACCGATCAACTGAAAACAACAGGAAGCAGCTTAACCAGTGGTAAGTTGATATTTGTCAAATTATAATATTTCAGCTTAGTATTTACCTACCAAAAATAGTGAATCATCAATTAGCCTATATTTGCCCACTGTTGAACTTCCTCCCGTAAAATTTTCCACCTATTTCTATCTTGAGCTTCGTCCATCTAGTCGGTGGTCGTTCTCTATTTCGACATGCCTCTTGTCTTGGTCGCCATTCTAGAATCTTTCTGGTCTATCTATCATCCTTAAATCTGGAAACATGTCCGAGCCAAGCCCATTTAGTCGTGGCTATGCTTTCAAGTGCATCCTGTTCTACTTCTTATTTCTAGGTTTCATACTTTGTCTCTGATGGTAATACACAACATTGATCTTTCCATAGCGTGTTGTGTAACTCTTATTTTATTTATTGTTCCTTTTGTCGGAGTTAGTGTTTCGGCACCATATCACATATGCAAGACTCGGTAAAACACATTGGTTAAAAACCTTTCTTTTTAAAGTAGAACCCCGCAAATCCGAACCCCGCTTATCCAAACGTTCGGCAAATTCGAACCAACAGAAAGTAGAAAAAAAAAAATAAAAAATTCAAGACAAAAGTAAAAACATGTTTATTATACAGAGTAAAGCCAGAATATTGAACACTGTAGGATTAATAGGACTCCGACTTATAGTCTGTAGTGCTTATAAAGGTTAAACATAAACTTAAGTTGGTTCTCTTATAAACAACTTGAGTCCAAAAAATATTGCCCATACTCTTACGAGAACGTTTGCAGCCCTAAGGCTCATTCTCAAAGAAGTATGTCACTTTCTTCTGATGCATGGAGGTGTAGCAACTTGACGTAGCGATGTTGAACCATTACTATTACGCATAAACATTACATCGACCGGTAACGCAGCAGTGTTCTGCTCCACTTAACGTAGAGTCACATCCAGAGCTTTAGTGGCATCTGCGTGAGTCACTCGATCTGGCAGGGAAACTTTTTCCTCGCTTTCTTCATCTTCATACATGTTGCCTTGAGGTTGAACCAAGTCTACAATGTCTTCATCCGTATATTCTTGGTGTCCATTGTCGTCAGCTTCAATCCATTTGCTAATTGCACTTTTTTCTTCGTTTTCACATCCTGGAAGTTGTTGTACGACTTCTAAGAGGTCATCTTGTAATGGAGCTTGAAAAAAATGGACCTTCTTTAAATAATAAATCTGGCCACATTCTTTCACAATTTTCTAATTAAAGTATCAGGGCAGTTGTCCCAGGCCCCAGCCACCCAATAAATGACATCTTTCACGGTGATTTCTTTTTTTCGGGTTCAGTAATGAAACTTTTCCCGCCTTTTAATGCAGTCCGTACCAAATTTTTTGTATAGTACCTATAGTTTTATAAACTGCAGAACATCCTGAACATGGGTTGCACTAACTGTGTCACATTTGGTGGTAGGAAAACAGCTTTAATTTCATCACATATAAGTTCCATTACTTCAGGATGTGAAGTAGCATTATCTAAGAAAAGTAGGGCTCTTTTGGGAAGCTTAACTTCCTAATTGAATTTCGAAACGAATGGTTCAACTATTTAAAAATAAGGGGTGGGGGATGTGGAGGGGAGGGGGTTGACAAATGACAGATGTATGTACCGTAAAAATGAGTCGCCCTTAGATCAAAAATCGACCTGTTTCGTCATTTTCTTAAAATCTAATAAATACTGCCAAATGTCGAGGTGGACACTTTTATTTGGCCCACTCTGTATAATAATTACCTTATAAAATATGAATTTTAATTAGATCAACTTTTATTTATTTATTAAAAAAAATAAAAAAAGATACGCAACAGCCACAGCCGGTTTCGAACTCGGAACTTCTCGATCTGCAGTCTAATGCCACTGAACCACCATCAATTTGTAGATATCGATTTGATAACGTACTTTAAAATATCATTGCATTAGTGTCATTTTTAAAATAGTTTGAAATTAAAAAAAAAAGAAATTGTGTGTACTTTGTACGCACGTAAGAAGTTATTCTTCTATTATATAATTTCAACGAAGTAAATATACTTAACAGGTTATTTGTATTTTATTTATATATTAAACTAATTTTCCTATCTACCACTTTCAAAAAATTTTTATTAAAACAACCAAAAATTAAAAAAAAAGTATGAATCGTCCAGAATTGGAACCCGCGACCTACAGATCTCTGATCCAACGCTCTACCAACTACGCTTCTTGTAAGTGACACGTAAGTTTCGGATATAATTACACAACACGCTGACAAATATCGAGTATAAAAATGTTTTTACCTAAGTACATAATATTTTATTTTACTACAGATGAAGAAAAATCCAAAAATTATAATAAATAATACATTTACTAAAAACACTAATATATTCTTTTAATGACTTATTTTCGCGGATACAGATACATACATACATATCTTGAAAGATTAGCAACGAACTACATACTGTCTGTGTGCGCATGCGCGCAGATTTATGAAATTTTACTCTCAATCGCGCCTAAAGAAGAATAACTTCAAAAAATCGATGTATCCATGCAGGGTGATTATTAGTGGGGTAAAGCTCCGTAGATCCGTTATAGTAATAGAATAGAATAGAATAGAATAGAATAGAAATATGCTTTATTGTCATGAAAAATTTTACAATTTTATAGACAAAGCTTACAAGAATCATAAATAAAAACAATAACAAATACAATTTACTAAAATTATACAGATCGTCAATATAAATAAAACATAATAAAGTAAAATAAAAATCAGTAACAATCTATTGCAAAATTTAAAAAAAATACAAATTGCGTAATCTACCTTAAGAAATTTAATAAGTAATTTAATAAGTTATGTAATTTCATAGATAGCAGTAGAAGTTAATAACAAAAATTGTAACCAACTTTGATTACAGATTGATAATCAGTAATCGTAAATTGTCAGTTTTAGATAATTCAGTCATGGCTTACTTAAAATTTGGAAAGATGTAGACCAGTTATTAATAATTTGCTCTGAAAAATGAAAATACATATCTCTAAAACTAATAAATTTAGACTTACGGAATGTTATACAAAAATTAAAGTACGGTAATAGTACTTTTCGACAGTGATATCGAATATAGTGAATATAGTTCGATAGTGATATAAAATACAGGTTGTTCTATTTAAAATTACTGAGAAAATAATCTACTTGCGTTTTGACTCACCCTGTATTCAATATAAAGAAAATTAGCAATATCAATCATTTATGAAAATTTTGACAATAAATGAAAAAATATGGCATCAATAAACCATTGCCGTTGTGCTTATTTTTATTTATACAGGGAGTTGAACTTGTTACGATTTTCATATAAAATTGGTTATAACTTTGTAAATATCCTGTATAACTTACCGAACCTTTATATTTTTGTAATTGAGAAGTTAAGAAGATTTCGAATATAAAATAAAATACAGGGTGTTATATATACAGGTACTGTATATTTTTTTGATATTTGGTACACATATGTCTCATTCAAAACCCAAACGACCGACATACTAACCATAAGAAAAATCCAGGTTTGGATTAACAAAAAATTATAAAGTAATAATTGTGACCTTAAAACAACACCCTGTATATTGAAATTTTGAAGATCTGTTTGCATATTTGAAAAGAGCACAAAAAGTAAGTTTAATGGTTCGCTTAAATTTTTCGGCCAGACAATTTTATGACTTTCATTTTGAAATTATATTGAATTTTTTAAGAACTTTGACATTAAAAAGCAGATATTATTAACTTTTAGTTATAAATTATTAAAGTTAATGAATAAATACTAATTTTAAAAATAATCAATACTTATTTACCACATTGGAACGACCCAATTACTAATGACAAGAAAAATCCAGGTGCGGATTAAGAAAAAAATATAAAGTAATTGTGACCTTGAAACAACACCCTGTATATTGAAATTTTGAAAATTTGTTTGTGTATTATAAAAGAGCATAAAAAACTGCGTTAAAAGGTCCATGTCAAATTTTTGCGCAGATAATTTAATTACGGCAATTTTGAAATCATATTGATTAATTCTGTCAAGGTCACAAGAAGCTACCAGAAAAATGAAGAACAATCCTAATGTAATTAGAAAATCGATTCGAAATATTTTAAAACGAGCAAGGAAATGCATCGAAGAAAATGGCGGAAATTTTGAGCAACTGTTACAGTTCAAATATTTTTAATTTATGTTAAATTGCTGAATTGTAACGAATTTTTGTTTTATTAGATATAGCAGTTTCTTTAATTCTTTACTAAATCATTAAAATATCCCAATTCTCGCAATTCTAATGTTTAATGATGTGCGTATAGCTACAAATCCAGGGAATCTATGAAGCCAGCGTAGTAAATAAGTATTAAGTATTTTTAAAATTATTGATTCATTAACATTAAATTATTATTAAAAGTTAAAAATACCTGGTTTTTAATCTCAGAGTTCTTTAAAATTTCAATATAATTTCAAAATTGATGTAATTAAATCAACGGCGAAAAAATTAAAATAAGCCTTTATCACAGTTTTTTATGCTCTTTTAAAATGCGCAGACAAATTTTTAAAATTTCAATATACAGGGTGTTGGTTCAAGGTCACAATTACTTTTTATTTTTTTCTTAATCCGGACCTGGATTTTTCTTGTCATTAGTAATTGGGTCGTTCCAATGTGGTAAATAAGTATTGATTATTTTTAAATTGAGTATTTATTCATTAACTTTAATAATTTATAACTAAAAGTTAATAATATCTGCTTTTTAATGTCAAAGTTCTCAAAAAATTCAATATAATTTCAAAATTAAAGTCATAAAATTGTCTGGCCGAAAAATTGAAGCCAACCATTAAACTTACTTTTTTGTGCTCTTTTCAAATATGCAAACATATTTTCAAAATTTCAATATACAGGGTGTTGTTTTAAGGTCACAATTACTTTATAATTTTTTGTTAATCCGGACCTGGATTTTTCTTATGGTTAGTATGTCGGTCGTTTGGATTTTGAATGAGACATATGTGTACCAAATATCAAAAAGATATACAGGGTGGTTCTAAAGTTATGGCTTAGGAAATAAACACCCTGTAACTCGGTTATAAAAGTCGGAAAGGCAAAAAATGTACTATATCTAGAACCGGCTCGGTGACCTCTATTCACCATTAAAGTATTTCCGTTTCCCAATGAAACACCCTTTATAAAAACGTTTTAAACACGTTTTAGAAAATAGTAAAAAGGTCAGGCAATAGATAGTCACCAAGGATTCTGCATTCCGACCTATTGGGACCGTGTAAGGGACACCTGGTTTCTTCGCTCTGCACTTTTATTCGCACTTTTAATTATATTGGCCAATCATATGGTCCTGGTTACTGGATAATTGTCAAGGCCATAGTCCAAAAAAATAATAAGAAGAAAAAATAAGATTCAGGTTATGTTATTAAAACGTAAACAATTAGGCATTCCAAATCACGTGATATAATATGGCTGCTGGATGGCGAAACTGTCATCCATAGGCGTATCCAATATTTAAACCACTTCATATTTACTTTGCTATCACAATTTCACAAATTTCGCTACACAATTAACAAAAAAACAAAACCAAACAGGATATTCTTTACAAATTTGTCAATATTCAATGTAAACATTAGATACGACATGACCACCCCCCTTAACTATGTCTATGGCCATGTCGCTTTAGCCATCCACCGACCACCACTGACAGTTCATTGGAATCCCTAATTGTATGTAGTAAATAAAATTAGTTATTAAAATGCATTACTGCAAGCAAAATACGATTGGTTAAATTTACCTTTATATACAGTCGGAAAAATAAAAGAATACCCATGAACGAACATATAAAACACGCTGTATTTTCCTGTCACCGTGTCACACAAAAAATTGGCCAGCACAGGTACATGTAATGATTATTGTTACATGTACTTGCACTGGAGAATTTCCTTTGTGATACGGTGACAGGAAAATACAGCGTGTTTTATATGTTCGTTCATGGGTATTCTTTCATTTTTCCGACTGTAATAATTGCATATCATATCAATATTGTGGAGCAACATATATTTTTTCTTCTTCAATGACAGTAGGTATGAAATATACGTCAATTTGACAATTTCGATTGACAATATGAATTATTTAAGATAGTTGCAATATTTCTCCGCTATTCGCGCACGATCGTTTCTCGTATCCCCTCCAAGTACTTGCACATCGCGAATAGAGAATTTTCTCTTTTTCTAGTTAGATGTCGTTAACCTGTCCGTACGCATGCAATATTATGTTATTTTGCTGAGTGGGACAGACAGAATTAGTTCACTTCGGAATACACCACAGGCTGCTGTGAAGACGCTGAAAAGCAGAAACCTAGGTCAGCCGGTGGTGGTGGCCCCCGAATCTAATTAAATCTAAAGCTGTATTTCTTTACACTTTTTAACGTTTCTCCTCCTTGTTTGATTTGTTTTATGACTATCCTAGGAAAGATGATACCGAAAATTTAATCAAAAATATAAAAAAATGAGACTAGAATGTGATTTCAATTTTAGCTTCTTTAACTTTAAAAGTATCATGTTTTTGTATGGTTTTATTTATTTTTCTTATTATTTTTTTATTTTAGAAATGGCGGACATTCAAAAAGGTTTAAAAGATACATTAGAGAAGTGTGGTCCATCTTGTGCTGATGCAGAGAAAATGGTCAATGATTTAAAAATCATAGATGTAAAAGATGTAGGTATTACTTAAGCAGGGCGATAGATAGAAAATTTTAAATGATTTTTAAAAAGTATTCGATAAACCATATATAGGTTTAAAGAAAATAAAATTGTTAATATTTCAACTGCTCTTCTGCACCAAATTTTGTTTATTTATTTTCCGCATACCAGTGTCGTAGATGGTCCAAAGAATATCTGACAAAGGTATTTTATAAAGGAGCAATATTTTATGTAAGCGATTTAGGTTAAATTGTCATATTTTGGCATCCAAATTGTGGAATTAAAATATTCACACATATTAATGAAACATCATGTATATTGGAAAATTATGTTCACTGGTGTTTTTAGTAATAGACAAGGCGAAAACGGCAAGTTCTTTGGAGAAAATACTCCCATGAGAATTTTTTGCATAATCACATTCGTGAGACATTCCAGAATAAGATTCAAGAAGTCGCCCACGCAAAAAGTGGTCCAAATTTTTTTTAACAATTTTTTTAATCAAATTGGAAAAATCAATTTTTTTGGCACGGACAATTTTTTTTAGGTGTTTTGGACTATTCTGGATAAAAAAGGTCTCTTATAATTTTTCTCTACAGCTGATAGTTTTCGAGGTAGAAGCATTTTAAAATTGAAAAAAACGAAAAATGGCGATTTTCAAGGCTTAATAACTCGCTTAAAAGTTATTACTATGAAAGTCAGAAAATGACTAAATCAAAGTTTAAAGCCGCCCCTACAAGATCCTGAAGAAATTTTTGTCATTATTTGATTACTAAGCTGTTATTTTTAAGTAAAAATAATGAGCGCCATGCACGTATTAGGCGGCCGTCCATGATGAGTGCGAAAGAGATGCCATTCAGGCAGTCCAATGGCGCATCTCACTCGCACTCACATTTGCAGCGGCGTCAATACGATCTTACCGCTCATTTTAATAAATAACAAGCTGAAAATGCGAGCATTATCATAACGAAAACTTTGTTTATTTACGTATTTTAATTCATAATATGGAAAATTGCTATTATGAAAAGTAGTTTAGAATTAATAATTATGTTTTAATGTGCAATTATATCATTCTAATTTAAATGTTATGAACGATAAAGGTAGTTTACTCTTGATCTAATTTCATATTTTTTATATACCTCGTATAAAATTAGTAAAATTTTATATAATATGATGGTTGCATTATAAATCTTAAAACATGAAGAGCTTTTTATGAAGAATAACTTTTCTCCGTCAAATTAAAAATAAAAGAGTTATAAATGAAAATGTTGTTGGTATCCATAATTTGAGAAAAATCTTCAAATATTTTTTCCATTAGAAGGATGTAATTGCACATATCAGACCATAATTTTTTATACCAAACAATATTATTTCATATACTGTCGGTTCGCTAAACTCAGACACAACTGGCCAGTGATTTTAGTCAATAATTTTGCCAATTTGACAAAAAAAAATAATTACTAATTAGTTAATAATTACTAAATAATTAGTAATTTTTCCAATTTTGGCAAAATTCGCAAAAAACAAAAAATTACCCACTAAAATCACTAGCCAGTTGTGTCGAGTTTAGCGAACCGACTATATTTTAATTTCATAGCAAATTGAACAGTCCATTTATCATAAAGGGGAGGGCGTATACTCGTACATATAAACCTTTTTAAAGCTGTTAATAAATTATTGCTTTTAAAATATACTCAAATTGTATTTTTGAACATCTTATTTATTTTATATAATAATTAAATTCACTATCAAATGTCATTGATGTTTTATTAATACTCAATTTAAAATTTAGTTTGACATTCACGAAGTGTCAAACTTAAATGTAAATAACCTATGCTTTGCTTAACAAATCGAGATTAAAAAACTAGCCTAATTAATAGCAACGATTTCAGCTTAATGTGTAGTGTGTCGGCAGAAAATAAAACGATTGTGACGTCACATTATAGACTTTGAGGTCGATTATCTCGAAGACGGTTAGAAATATCGGAATGCCGTTTTCAGATTTGGATTCAGACGAAAAAACTACATAAGAATCCATCGATAAATCTGATCTGAGTATTGCAGGAGCGGCAACGCAATAACACACACACTTTTGCGAATTTATAAACGAAATGTTTTCGTTGATAAAAATAACAGCTTAGTAATAAATTAATGGCACAAATTTCTTCAGGATCATGAAGGGGGGCTTTATATTTGATTTAGTCACTTTCTGACTTTCATAATAATAATCTTTAACCGAGTTATTAAGTCTTAAAAATGGCCATTTTCGCGTTTTTCAAATTTAAAATTGCTTATAACTCGAACACGATCAACTTTAGAGAATAATTTCAAGAGACCTTTTCTATCCAGAATGATCCGAAAAATTTAAAAAAAATTGTCCGGGCCGAAAATATTGATTTTTTGCAACTTGATTAAAAAAAAACTGTTAAAAAAAATTGGACCACTTTTCGCGTGGGCGACTTCTTGAACCTTATTCTGGGGTGTCTCACGAATGTGATTATGCAAAAAAATCTCATGGGAATATTTCTTAAAACGGTCCCGCCGTTTTCGCCTTGTCTATAACATTTTCATAGAGAAATGAGAAGTCATTTAACAATAAATCTGAAAATTCTCTTGGAACGACATTCTGGTAACATCCTTAATCTCTGCCTTTTACAATTTATAAGGTAAGGAGACGACGAATAAAGAAGACGAAAGGGACACAATACAATATGCAGACACATTTCATCTATGCGTCTAGGAAAAGATAATATGCATATTGTAGAGCCCTTTCGTCTTTTTTATTCGTCTTCTCCTTGCCTTATAGATTGTAAAAGGCTTGTATAAGGGATGTTACCTGAAAGTGGTTCCAAGAGAATTTTCAGATTTCAGATTGTTTAGATCTGGCCCTGGATTCCGTGCACTGTAGATATCTACATGTCGCTTTCTATTGGTGTCAATTTTCGTAAAAATATTTGAATTTTAGCTTTAATTGAATTATTTTCTAGTTTTGCTAGGTTATACTCTAATTGATGCTGAAGTGAGACTTAGTAAAACAAGAAAATATTTGAATTAAAACTAAAAATTCAAATATATTGACATTAATAGAAAGCGATATGCGCAGTGTCAATATATTTTAATTTTTAGTTTTAATTCAAATATTTTCTTGTTTTACTAAGTCTCACTTCAGCATCAATTAGAGTATAACCTAGCAAAACTAGAAAATAATTCAATTAAAGCTAAAATTCAAATATTTTTACGAAAATTGACATCGATAGAAAGCGACATGTAGATATCTACAGTGCACGGAATCCAGGCCCTGGGACTTCTCATTTCTCTGTAATAGATGTCGCTACTGCTAGAGCATCCGATACGCAGAATTATTTTTACAATTCTGCTTAAAGTGTCTATTTAAGTCAAGCGTCCACAGACCCGCATCGTACGCATCGTACGCAACGGATTTTAATTTGACAATCGATAATGCGATCCGTACGATGCGGATCAGTGGACGCGGTTACATAAGTTTCTGTACAAGGCAAACTAAAATCCGTTGCGTACGATGCGTCCGATGCGTACGATGCGGGTCTGTGGACGCTTGACTTAAATAGACACTTTAGTTTCACTTCGATTCAGAGTTGTTCATGTAGCCCCACTGAAGACGCCTGGAGAGACAGAGACGTACTTATGGGGATAGTGGATCACCTCTGAACTCTGAAAAGATAAGCTGTTCTTTCGTTGGGGTCTGCATTTTTAAAAGATATGTTTTGCAGATACCGGCAATTCCAGACATATTTAATGGCGTAATCATTGGAGATATACAAAAAGCAGCGACCTCTGCTAATGATCTGGTACAAAAAGTTCCAGATACAATCAATTCTCAAATCCAAACTGTTACGGCTCAAGTTGATACAGAGATAGATAAGGCTGGTAAGTTTCCATATCATGTAACTAAGATAATATTGTGAAAATTCAGGAAAATAACAAGTCTTAAAGCCCTAGATAATAGAATAGAATAGAATAGAAATATGCTTTATTGCCATGAAAAGTTTTACAATTTTATCGACAAAGCTTATAAATAGTCAAAAAAACAAAACAGTAATAATCCAATTTACTAAAATTGACATAAATCGTCAATATATTTAAATAATAATAATAATAATGAAGTTAAAACAGAAATAATCAATTGCAAAAATTTAAATAAATTGCAAATGCATAGTGTACCTAATAATTAATAAAAAAGGTTTAAAAGTTAAAAAGTTAAAAAGTTAAAAAGTTAAAAAGTTAAAAAGTTAAAAAGTTAAAAAGTTAAAAAGTTAAAAAGTTAAAAAGTTAAAAAGTTAAAAAGTTAAAAAGTTAAAAAGTTAAAAAGTTAAAAAGTTAAAAAGTTAAAAAGTTAAAAAGTTAAAAAGTTAAAAAGTTAAAAAGTTAAAAAGTTAAAAAGTTAAAAAGTTAAAAAGTTAAAAAGTTAAAAAGTTAAAAAGTTAAAAAGTTAAAAAGTTAAGAAGTTAAAAAGTTAAAAAGTTAAAAGTTAAAAACTTTAGCTGCTGCATATGACACCCAAATATAGATAAAAAAATCATAAAAATACTACTTGTGCAAAGGGTACTGTAATTTCTTAGTTATTGACTAATAGTACCTAATAATTAATAAAAAAGGTTTAAAAGTTAAAAAGTTAAAAAGTTAAAAAGTTAAAAAGTTAAAAAGTTAAAAAGTTAAAAAGTTAAAAAGTTAAAAAGTTAAAAAGTTAAAAAGTTAAAAAGTTAAAAAGTTAAAAAGTTAAAAAGTTAAAAAGTTAAAAAGTTAAAAAGTTAAAAAGTTAAAAAGTTAAAAAGTTAAAAAGTTAAAAAGTTAAAAAGTTAAAAAGTTAAAAAGTTAAAAAGTTAAAAAGTTAAAAA
This sequence comes from Diabrotica virgifera virgifera, assembly GCF_917563875.1. Taxonomy (NCBI): domain Eukaryota; kingdom Metazoa; phylum Arthropoda; class Insecta; order Coleoptera; family Chrysomelidae; genus Diabrotica; species Diabrotica virgifera. The sequence goes on from NC_065443.1 coordinate 4,551,606, forward strand.
GTTAAAAAGTTAAAAAGTTAAGAAGTTAAAAAGTTAAAAGTTAAAAACTTTAGCTGCTGCATATGACACCCAAATATAGATAAAAAAATCATAAAAATACTACTTGTGCAAAGGGTACTGTAATTTCTTAGTTATTGACTAAAAAAATCTTCTACTGAATAATATGGTCTTTCAGACAGGTAGGCTTCTGTCAGTTTACGGAATTTGTGGAAAGATGGTGCAGATTTTAGTTGTAGGAGGAGATGGTTGTACATTTTCTTTGCGGAATATAATATCGATTTCTTTACTAACTCCAAGGACGGGGTCGGCAAATAGACGTCAAACGTAGAATTTCTCGTGAAGTAGTCATGATTAGGCCTTGGTGGAAAGACATGTAGATGTTTACGAATTAAGCAAACAGTTTCTAAAATATACAAAGATGGAAGGGTTAAAATTCCGTGATCTTTGAAATAACTTCTGCAATGTGTTGTTCTTCTGAGGCCAAACAGATATCTTATTGCTCTTTTTTGTAATTTGAAAATAACATCGAATTGGGCAGCTGTACCAGAACCCCAAAAAGGAAGATCATAACGAAGATGTGACTCGAACAAAGAAAAATATGTTATTTTGGAAGATGCTAAATTGAGTTCATTCGAAACAGATCTTATAGCATAGCAAGCTTAAGAGAGTTTCTTCTGTAACAAATCGATATGGAGGGACCATTTAAGGTTGCTGTCTAAAAAAATACCAAGAAATTTTACAGAATCAACGGTACTGATCTGGCTGTTATTAAGAGGTAAGGGTTGAAGAGCTCCTTTATAAGACAATGCTACTGTTTTATCTACGTTAAACGAGAGTAAATTTGAGTCAGACCAAGTTTTTATTGTAAGTAGATCAGAAGTTATAGTAGCATGAAGAGTTGCAATATTTGAGTTGCTCCAAGTGATACTGGTATCATCAGCAAAAAGAAAGATTTTTCCATCGATTTTTAAATTAGTGATGTCATTAATAAAGATAAGGAAAAGTAGAGGTTCCAATACTGAACCTTGAGGTACCCCACATACAATGTTTTTGAGACTAGAGTCTGTATCATTTGCTCTAACCAGTTGTTTCCTATCATCCAAGTAAGATTGGGACCAATCTAAAGAAATGCCTCGAATTCCGTAGAAATTTAGTTTTTTTATTAAAATGTTGTGATTTACACATTCAAAAGCTTTGGCGTAGTCACAAAAAACGGTGGCAGTGTGAAGATTATTGTTCAGTGCTTGATAAACCTCATGTAGTACAGAAAACATGGCATCAGTGGTGCATCTTATTTTTAATTTTATTCTTTTTTGTCAGTCCACTCATCCATCTAAGCATTCTTATTTTAGCAACATGCATTTGTTGTTCCTCTTTCGTTTTCAGTGCCTAACATTCGGGCCCGTACATCATAACCGGTCTCATGACTGTTTAGAATTTTCCCTTCAGCTACATTGGAATTTTCCTGTCACACAGCACACCACTCGCTTCCTTCCACTTCATTCATCCAGCCCTCATTCTACTGCATACATCGATTTCTCTATTACTCTGTAATACCGATCCTACATACTATTGCTTTTTACAGATATTTTTATGTTTCCATACGTTTCGCTCGCACTGTATACTCATAGTGCGTTATAATTTACCATTGATCTTCTCTATTTATCTTATGTCACTATCTCTTTCTCCATAACTTATATATCATATGCAATATATATTATCATCATCATCAATGGTGCTACATCCCTATAAAAGAGCCTCCACCTTCCCAAGTATACGGGTCAGTTCTATCCATTGCCTACTGTTGCCAGTTTGCTGCGTCGATGCCATCATCTTAGATTTCTCCTCATTTACTTGCAGGCCCATATTTTTTGAGGCATTTGAGAAGGTGGTATACATTTCTTCTAGCTTGCGTGTTGTGCGGGTAACTAGGTCCACATTTTCTGCATATGCCAACATTTGGGATGATTTATTTAAAAAATTTCCTCTTTTATCTGTTCGGGCATCTCTCACCGCCTTTTTTAGAGTCATGTTGAAAAGGAGACACGCAATATACAGGGTGTCCAGAAACTCTACCGACAAACGAAGACAGAAGATTTTTTAGATAATTTTAAGATAATTTAACCCAATTCACCTAGTCCGAAAATGCTTCCTAAGGCAGCTAGAGCTCTTTGAAGACGGCGTCATGTAATTAGTTTTTCTTAAATAACTCCAGAACGCTCTTATTTAAAAAAACGAAAATTGGTATGCCTATTTACTTTCCAGAAATGAATCGATTCCATCCATTGTGAATTTCTAGTACCGGTCATAGGCGTCCGTTTTGGGCAGGGCAACGGTTATTTTATCGCATAACTTTTTCTTTAACTTTTAAGCATTTTTGAAACTGGAATATTAAATTGTGAGGTATTCGAGTACTAAAAGGTTTTAATACGGCAGGACATACCGTTTTCTAGAAAAATCGATTTGAAAGTTTTTCGTTTTTGGAATTTGAAAAAAATTTCAAAAAAAAATAAAGAAAATGATGTATTTTACTAACTTAAAGCAAGAGTAACTTTTAGTACTCGAATACCTCATAATTTAATAATCTAGTGTCAAAAATGCTTAAAAATTAAGTACAAAAAAGTTACGCTATAAAATAACTGTTGACCTACCCAAAACGGACGCCTATGACCGGTACTAGAAATTCGCAATTAATGAAATCGATTCATCTCTGGAATATAAATAAATGTACCAGTTTTCGTCTTTCTAAATAGGTTTTTTTTTAATTTTTTTTTGAAATTCAAAGAACGAAAAATTTTCAAATCGATTTTTCTAGAAAACGGTGTGTCCTACCGGCTTAAAACAACAGTATCTTTTAGCACTAGAATACCTCACAATTTAATAATACAGTGTCAAAAATGCTTAAAAATTAAAGACAAAAAAGTTATGCGATAAAATAACCGTTGCCCTGCCCAAAACGGACGCCTATGGTCGGTACTAAAAATTCGCAATAGATGGAATTGATTTATCTCTCTGGAAGATAAATACGCATACCAATTTCTGTTTTTCTAAATAGAAGCTTTCTGGAGGTATTTAAGAAAAACTCATTACAAGACGCCATCTTCAAAGAGCTCCAGCTCCCTTAGGAAGCATTTTCGGACTAAGTGAATAGGGTTAAATTGTCTTAGAATTATATGAAGAATCTTCTGTCTTCGTTTGTCGGTAGAGTTTCTGGGCACCCTGTATATTATAATATACATCAAATGCGTCGTGACGCTATTCCGTGACGCTCGCTTCAGCATTTTAATATCAAGAAAAAGTAATAATAAATAATAATAACTCCAGTACAGAAGCTTCGCTTCAATAATTTTGTAGTAAACCACTCAGCCTCTTCGTTCAACCAGATACTAAAACTCGGTGTTCTATGTTTTAGGAGCAACCATAAAGGACAACACAAAAACCATGGATGATCTCGTAGATAAAGTAAAGGAGCATATGAAAAGTGTTTATTCTTCTTTCGGCGACAGGAATGATTATCTGGAAAAGTACTATCCATATTTTTACTATGTGGGAATAGTAGTTTCGTGCGTTTTGCTTTTAATCCTTGTGTTTCTATTTTTTGGATTAGTTTTTGGTTTGTTTGGCAATAGACCCGATAAGTACAAGAGTTATTGCTGCAGTAAAGGTACGGGAAGTGTATTCTTAATGACGTAAGTGCACCAAAACTTTTCACTATGTTATGTAGGTACATGTTAAATAGTATATGTCCAATCAGTCTTTTAACTGTGTCTTTACGAAACTAAAATACATGGCGATCGATTTTTTTAATTATGTGCTTTTTGTATATGATTTAAAAACTATTTGTTAAAAACTAAGATTGTCGATACCCTGTTGAGGTACTTTTGCCCATTCTTCTATCGAGTTCTATCAGACGTTCTCGGAAAACGAAACGGCGTGTGTATGTTACCCATATGGAGTAATTCTTCGTTGAAGCATCTCTCATACACCATACATGCTTTATGTAATTCTGGTCGGGGGATTGTGCTGGTCAAGGCAAAGCATTAACACCTTCGTTGATAATCCAGTATGTCACTGATGCCAACGGAAGAACAATAGCGTGAAAGAATGGTGTCGAGGTACTGCTGAGCTGCAAGAAAGCGGTTTGGAAAAACGAGGTCAGTTCTGCTACCGACTATTATTCCATTTTATACCATTACTGCACCACGTATGTATGTGTAAACGTCCTGAACATATCTTAAACGTTCTACATTTCCAAACCCTTACCACATTTTTACTGGACGAGAATCTGGACGAAATCCAAATCTAGATTCGTCGGAGAATAAAACTGCACGATTGCCTTTGGAGATAGGTGGACATCTAATGGCCTTTGATTGTGGGTATTAACTTAATGGAGACGATTTCCTACAGTATCACAGACTATGGTTACCTGGTGTGCCCTCTACAAGTCGCTAACCAATTCAGGTGCTGTAATTATTGGTAGTTGCCTTCTAGCGGTTAACACTAAAACTAAAAATCGGTCTTGAGTTGCAGTTGTACTGCGTTCATGTCTTAGATGACGTTAGACTGGACTTCTAGTCTCACAAAAATACCGCCACAATAGACTTATAACACTTTGGGAGACTTCCATTCGCTCAACTTCATTAGTTTGCCCGCATGCCACATTGAAGAAGGCCTGCAGGCCTATTTATCTCATCCATAGTTAAATGAGGTCGTTCCTTGATAAAAACTATTATTTTCAATGCACTAAGTAAACATAATCTTTGTAGCATGAACAACATCGAAACTAGCAGAGTATGTACTGCAGTATAAAACCTATAGTTTTTTCCTCTCCTGTAAAAAGCTTTGTCAAATATTCGTTATCAGTTATCACTTTTGCCGTTATGTTTTATTCACCAAAATCTACAGGATGAGCTACTGCATAAATTCAAATGAAATTATATGATCACGTGAATTTATTTATTAATTTTATTATGTTATCTATAAAAATATCCCTAGTGTTCGAGCTATTTAAATGTTCTATTAATTGTTGTTTGTTTTGTGTACACCCTGTATTCAAAACCGTTAGCGTCGAGTAACGAATATTTTTCATAACATAAACACACAATTTCTTCCCACTTGTAGATTATAACGATTTAATTACTTCAGAGAATTATGTCATGCAATTAAGAGTTTTGCTGAATGGACTAAAACCTTCTGCGATCCGTTTTGGACGGAAATTAACAGTCAGTGTCCAGTGTGGCGATGTAAGACATTGCATGAAGAAGTCTATCAGATGCCGTAATGAACGATTTGACATTACGTGTTGCGGTACATTCATTTTAATTATTCGCGTTGTTTAGATCCATTTAGAGATATACTGTTTTTCGCTATTAATATTTGAGCAACATTTTAAGCTTTGATTCAGAACTGAAATTAGATAAATAGAAGTATAAAATAGAGAGACTTTTATTTAATTTTCGAACCTCGGGGTATATCTTGACGACGGGTAGTTTTCAGCAGTCCCCACCCCTAGACTTATCCGATGTTTCTTTAAATATATAATTAGTGTTTAGTGTCCTATCTTGCTTATCTGATGTATGTAATTTATTTTTTAGTGCTGTTGCCCTGATATTCATCATAACCGTCATTATATGTATTATGACGTTAGTAATGTCGGTTGGTGGTATAGCAGCAGATCGGATCATTTGCTATCCATTAAGGAATCCTGACAAATCATCTATTATTACTGTAATCGATAAGTACATTGATAAACATATTAAAGATGACAATGAGTTTTCTTTTAATATCACAACCATTTTGGATAAATGTTATAACAATAAAAGTATTTATGAGGTGCTTGATCTGAAAACGAAATCACAATTCGACATCGATAAAACGATAGGCCAGTTTAACATTACACAAAATATAGATGACATGGTGGATAAAGTAGGCGATGCAATAGATAAAATAAATTTTAACTTTTTGGAGGCTGACACCGAAGAAAAGTTGAACGAATTGACTAATATCGATGTTAAAGACTTACTCGCTGTCTTCGAAAAAATGCAAGATATAGTAAGTACCTAGACTTCGTACCTAGAGTAAGTACCTATGACCTATACGTTTTACTTAATATTTTGATTTAATTTGTTTGAAAATGAATCATGACGCATAGGCAAAATTAAAATGGAACAACAATATAAGGTCTATTGGTCTTTATATCTCACTAGATTTTCCTTTCCGAAGAGAGACCAAATCTTTGTTGTATCTGCGCCTCCATTCGTTTGTCACGTTATCTCTGCAAGGGCCATATATCCCTCAAAGGATTTTACGTACCTACACCAGCAATTTATTGATTTCTCTTTTTGTTAGCGTCTATGTTTCGCTTCCATACGCAACTGCTACTCATACATATTATGGTCTTATATCTCTGGATTCTTGCAGCACGTGAGTTTTGACTTTATTAGATGTTGCATTGCAAAGAAAGATCTGTTTCCCTCCATTATTCGTGTTTCAACTTTCCGTTCTACTTTGTTGTCATTGGTGATTGTTGCTACTAGATATTTATATTGTTTAACTACTTCGAAGTTATGAACGTTTATAGAAATATTTTGCCTTATTCGCCATCGTTCTTGTTTGGAAACAACCATGTACTTTGGTTTATCTTCATTTATTTTTAGACCGAAATTTAAGCGGTCGCAAAATATAACCTTCCATAATTAACATATTTATATAAATAAAAAATGAATAACCATTTTCAATATATTTATATAAGTTGTTGGACTAAAGAAGCGAGGCTGTAAATTATTAGGGCAGGGTAATAAGACAAATATATACCCTGTTCGTAACACTTCAACAGCTAGGGTACTGAAGCAGGGCAGGTTTTTTCGACAGATAATAGTGGTAATACCTATAAGAACAAATTGTAACTATTTCCTGCGTAGGATCTGTCGGCCGTTTTTATTTATAAACAATTTGGTGTCAAAAACGGCCTTTTTTCCTTTTTTTTTCAAATTAATGGAAAACAATAATACAGTAAAACCTCGATATAACGGATTAATTGGGGGGACGGGGTGTCCGTTAAAGCCGAAAGTCCGTTATATAAAAATAGGTTTAAAATAAATGAAAAAACTTCTTTTTTGAAAATATGTACACTGTATTTAAATATAAATAAAAAACACAAACAAAATTCTATTTAATTATCTTCAGAAATTCGTCGTGAAGTGACGTTGTTTGATATCGACACGCTTGCTTTCGGTACTCCTGCTTTGAAAAAGGAATCAAGTTTTGTTTGCACTTTTGAAGTTTGCTGTTTTTTTTATAATCAACTCTCTAAAATTACGAAATTGCGTATAATACAGTTGAACTTCGTTGTCCGAATAATCAATAAATGTTATTAGATCGTTAAGATGCGATCTTACCTCTGAGAACTTCATTTTTTGCAGTGTTGTTTTGCCTTCTTTGCTATATTCACTTCCATCCTCATGTTTTAGGTTCATAACTTCATCTGCTATTTCACTTTCAGTAGTGATATTATACCCAGGGACACCTTCATCTACTTCTAGCCATTGTAAAATAAAACATCTCAGCTACCTACTTTTTCTCCGGCATTATTAGGTATGTATTGTCTTACAGAAATCAGGAATTTCCAACCCTTCTAATCTTATGTCTGTATCTTGGCCAACAGACAATTTTTTTTACTAGATATTCGTTTTTTTTTCCAAAATTATTCCCTGATCCATGTTCCCTGATCCTTATTCCATTTTGGCAAAAACATACAACTAAAGTTTCTAGGTAGGTGTAGCATTTGGGGTCCACGGGGGACCCCGTTGGTATTCAATGTATCTTGGTATGTGACAGGTCAAGCATGTATATATCAAATATCAACAGGACGTTTTGAATTTTTTTACATTTGACCGGATTTTTCGTCCGTTATATCCGAAGTCCGATATATAGAGGTCCGTTATATCGAGGTTTTACTGTACTTATTTTAGTCTAAGAGCTAGTGAACCCTCCGACTAACGGTCTTCCTGTAAGGCTAGAAATTTCTATAGTGATAATTCATGGCACACCAAGGCTAAAAACCATGACCTGGAAGGCATCAGCACTGCACGTGTATCTACCAGGTGAATCGAAAAGTGCATAGTTTAGGGGGAAAATAAACTTTCTCATGTAAAGCTTAAATTTAGATATGTCTGAGTAAGTAATTTAGAAGAAATGTGTACAATTACAGGCGATTCTGAACAGCACAAGACCTTGCCAGGCGAGGGGAAAGATTAGGGGTTTTTCCTAAAATTATTTTTGAAGTTATACTTCTTTACCGGCGATATGAGGGTGAATTTTTATATGTTAAAACCTATGATCCCGGCGCATGCGCATTATAACTTTGTTCTGATTGGATGTTCAAATGACATGTCAAAAATTATTCAATATGGCGGCTGTGGCAGAGCTGTAGTTTGATTATTTATGGTTGTTGCGTTTTAAAATTTGTGTGAAAAGAAACAACAAACAAAAGTTAGTTAATAGTTTTGGACTTTTGGACTATTTTGGACAAGGAAAACTCATTCTAATTTGGTACGTAGTTTTTATTATAATCATATTGTAATTATACATTTGGATTAGGTTGAAATACAGTAGAGCGTCGATTATCCGAACTAATTGGGGGACATAGATGTTCGGAAAACCGATTTGTTCGGATAATCGAACTACAATATATTGATACATATTTATAGTCATACATATTTATCCACAAGTGAATAAAAGCCATATTTATATACCTACATATTTATTTATATCTTGATAATGACAACTAGCAACTAAATAAAAAAGTGCAGTCTTTGCAACAACATAATTATTTTTGGATACAATATTGAAGAAAATTGAAGATATTTTAAGCGTCAATTACTAACGCTTGCTCGGTATTCAATTGCGGGACGCGGGAGTCGATAGTTCGAATAAGCGGTCGTTCGGTTGATCGACGTTCGGATAATCGACGCTCTACTGTACATTTATTTTCTCAAGAATGGGGATTTTAGAGAGAAATCCCAAATTAGGTCCGATTTTTATTTTTAAATTATGATTTTTTGGCGTTGATTTATTTATCTAGTAGGTATGTAATACTTAATTTGATTACCAACAAAAGTTCTACCAATCTTCATCTAATATATTGTTTTCTTACTGTTTTGTTATATTTTAATAATTTCTTCCACGAAATTTAAACTACATAATTTAATTATATTCAAAACAACTGTCAAACAGTAAAACGTTCAGTTACCCTATTTTTCCACATGCCAAATAATGTGGAATTGGACGAGTGGGTCTAGGCTTCGATTACGAATCAAAGCGCCTCGAAAATCACGGGTTCGATTCCCGATGCAAGTTTTTATTTTTTTATGCATTTTATGATTGTAAGTATATTTGTTATATAATTTTTTTTCAGAAAATGCGTATTTAAAATTTTTGCCAACAATTATTATCGTTCAGAAATCATTTTTTCTTTGTGGCATTTTTCAATGTGTTTGTGTGCGTTTTATTCTTTTATTTTTTTAAATTGTTGGTATTGTCTTAAAAATCACATAATATGTAGTAGAAGTATAACTTCTTACGTGCGTACAAAGTACACACACATTCTTTTTTTTTTGCATTGAACCAATTTTTTTTAGGTTTTTTGAATCATTCCAAACAGAAAAGGTCTTTAGTGACTTTTCTCTTAGGTTAATAGTTTTTGTTATATAAGCGATTAAAAATTTTGAAAATTGCCAAATCGGCCATTTTTAACCCTAAATCGGACATTTAACTAAACATTTCAATGTTGCCAAGGTAGGTAGATATTCTTTAAACATCGATTGATGAGATCCCGAAGAATTTTTCGCAATTATATTAACAATGAATGACTGTATGAAACTTTGTTGTTGCATTTTAAAGATTTTTCCATTCTCTCGAAGATGTCTGTACTAAGAAAACCACAAGTCTTACTGATTTCCATTAATTTGAAAAAAAAGGAAAGGCCAGTTTTTGACACTAAATTTTTTATAAATAAAAATGGCCGCCAGATCCTACGCAGGAAATAGTTACAATTTGTTCTTATAGGTATTACCTGTCGAAAAAACGTTTCAGTACCCTGGCTGTTGAAGTGTCATGGAAAAAACCTTATTACCCTGGACTAAATTTGCCGAACAAGAGATCGACAATATTTTGTAGTAAGTACTTTCAATTGAAAATTAAGAGTTTTGTAGTAACAAAACTGTACCGCGCTAGAATGACATCTTGCGGGTGTGACATAAAATAATTAATTTTGTTCTAACGTATAGTTAATCTTTTGCTTTAAATTAAAAATTATAGTTTTGTAATAACAACACAAAACCGCGCTAAAGCTACATAGTGGAGTCACTGAAGGTTTTCACCTTCGATTTCGTTGAACCTTCATCGATTTTCATGAAAATTGGTAAATAGTTAGAGGATACCTCAAGCAACAAAGGTGACATGATGCAAACTTGCGCTTTTACCTTGGGGGTGAATGCCACCCCCTCTCGGGGGTGAAAATTATTTTATCAAAAATAATACCACAAATCAATATAACGACAAATTCTACGCAAAATTTGTTATATAAAGTTATTACTATAAATCGATGCTTTTTGAGTTATTGAGGATCAAAGATTTTATTCTTTTCGTAAAAAAATGCATGCTTTAAAGCTGTTTTTCACGTATAACTCACAAACTATAAGCTTTCACAAAAAAGTTATTATTAATAAAATTGAAGATAATAAAAAATTGAGTACACTTCTTACCTAAGGATAAATTAATAAATAAATTAAGATAAACTAATGATAATTCAAAGTGAGTTATGGGTAATTGAATGTAAATTTTTTTCGATCAGTACTCAAATCTATGTATTCAAGCTTAAATAACGGGAAAACTATGCATTTTATAAATATATCTGTGAATCACATGTCAAAGCACTTCGGATTACCTATCAATTGAGCTTCAGAATAAGTTAATAGCATTAAAAGTAAGCAAATTATGATGAAAATAAGACAACCCTTTCGATGTTTTTTAGGAAAAAGTGAAAAATAAAACATACCCCATTTCCATAAAAATTAAAATTTATAGTAATCCTTACAATAATTTCTTTATGGTAGCATAAGTAATGATTTCAAAAATTTTGACCGGTTTAGAATGAACATTTTTGAAAAAAAGGTATAATTTAAAAAAATCAGAATTTTTAAAATGATCGTAATTTTCATTTTCTTTTAGTAAAAAATAACCGAGATAGAAACGTTTAAAGCTTAAATTTTGCTGCGAGAACCATGTAACCGGGGCCATTTAACCCTTTATTTTTTAAAAAGTAAGGAGTTTAAAAGATTAAATTCAAAGTCGTTTAATTGCCTTTGAGATTAACTTTCAAATGATTTGTAGGTGAACCTTATATCCTAACACAGCGGTTCTCAATCTTTTTGTGTCATGTACCACCAAATACTTTTTATTATTTTTGGTACCACCTAACTGAAATACATATTTAACTAGGTGATCTAATTAACTATAATAGTGGTGCTGATTTTGGCTGTTTTTGCGTTTTGTGTACCACCTCAAAAATGAAATGTACCACCAGTGGTACATGTACCACAGATTGAGAACCGCTGTCCTAACAATTAACTGAGTTATTAAAAAAAAGAACATTTTTTGGAAAACACTTTAAAAGATAATTTTAACTATTTATAATGGGAAATAAGCCACAATATTATTAAAAAATGATTTTTATTAACGTTTCGACGCCCAAATCGGGTGCCTTTGTCAAAATACAAAATACTACTAACATAAACAAAAATGTTGTTGCTTAGTAAAAAAATTCTTCTAATAATTTATTTAATTTGACTCATTTATATCGGCAATTCAGATACATAATATGATACATTTTAAAGTAGAAGACTTTAAAATGATATTGCCAATATTTATGAGTTGCGTTCCTGGGACTACTTTACTGAAAAATAGTTCATTCGATTACATGAAATCAACCCCAACTCAAGAATATCCGTCACAAAAAAAATCATAGTATGTGATCTGTCTTTAAAAAGACAACCACATGCAACGGTGACATTAAAATTCTCGCGTTAGAGATCTCATAGTAAATCACGAGAGAAAACCAGGAAAAACCTTGTGATACTATCCCGACATCGTAAGTATTTGGTCTTACATTTAATTTACTCTCAAAATTAATACCAAATTCTGACTACTATAATTTTGTTTAAATTATAAATAATATCAATAATACATGGATATATAAGTAATACTAAAATATAAAACATGTACTAACTTGACTATTGACTTACTAATTGTGGTATTTTCTTTCTATTGACTTCCTCTTTCAGTATTTGTATCCATATTATTCTAAACAAAATTTAAAACCCACTGTATGGTGGAGATATGTAGATGATGTGTTTTCAATATGGCCTCATAGATCAGAATTGTTGGATACATTCATGAATATTATAAACGATCAAGAAGAGACAATTAAATTTACAATGGAAAAGGAATATAATAACACCCTACCTTTCCTCGATGTTTTAGTCTCAAAGAAGGATACTGGATATGAGACTCAAGTGTATAGAAAACCAACACATACAAACAGATATCTCAATTACAAATCAAATCACAACATCAACGTTAAAAAGGGAATCATAAAATCCTTATATGATAGAGCCAAAATTACTTGTTCTAACGAAAATTCATTTTTAGAAGAAAAACAATTCTTAACATCTGTTTTATTAAAAAATGATTATCCTTTATCGTTTATAAATAAGGAATTCTCAAGATTGGATCGAATGGAACAGAACAACATAGAACAGGATCCTACAACATTCACAAGAAATAATACGAGGAAAATATCAATACCATACATAAAAGGACTATCCGAGAAACTTAAAACAATAGGAAATAAATTCAACATTTCAACAAATTCAAAACAACCAACACATTGAGATCTATTCTATCTAAAACTAAACCTAACAATGAACAAGAAAGGACAAAGAATTGTATTTATAAAATACCTTGTGAATGCGAACAGTTTTATATAGGTGAAACATCAAGACCATTAAACGTTAGAATAAGTGAACATCAATCTTATATTAAAAATAGAGAATTTGATAGATCTCAAATATGTCAACACGCATGGGATAATGAACATAGAGTTCAGTGGAGAGATTCAAGTATAGTACTGAAAGAAACAGATAGTAAAAAGAGAAAAATCCAAGAAGCGGCTCTAATTAAGCTAAACGAAACCAATTGTGTCGCAAATTCCTCGGTGGAATGCAGTAGGATGTGGATACAAATACTGAAAGAGGAAGTCAATAGAAAGAAAATACCACAATTAGTAAGTCAATAGTCAAGTTAGTACATATTTTATATTTTAGTATTACTTATATATCTATGTATTATTGATATTATTTATAATTTAAACAAAATTATAGTAAAGTCAGAGTTTGGTATTAATTTTGAGAGTAAATTAAATGTAATGCCTCCTCTACATATCAGCAGACGCGTCTGCGGATGCATCTGCGGATGCATCTGCCGATGTAAGAAAGTGCCTCCTCTACACATCGGCAGACGCGTCCGCGGAAACCTTTTGGTCTGTTCTTGGAAAACCGACAACAACCGCATGCCTTAAAAATAAACAACAGACCACCAACAGACGACCAAATTACCCCATCTACACATCTGCGGATGCATATGGGGATGTCATCCGCGGACGCGTCTGCTGATATGTAGAGGAGGCATAAGACCAAATACTTACGATGTCGGGATAGTATCACGAGGTTTTTCCTGGTTTTCCCTCGTGATTTACTATGAGATCTCTAACGCGAGAATTTTAATGTCACCGTTGCATGTGGTTGTCTTTTTAAAGACAGATCACATGCTATGATTTTTTTGAGACGGATATTCTTGAGTTGGGGTTGATATCATGTAATCGAATGAACTATCTTTCAGTAAAGTCGTCCCAGGAACGCAACTCATAAATATTGGCAATATCATTTTAAAGTCTTCTACTTTAAAATGTATCATATTATGTATCTGAATTGCCGATATAAATGAGTCAAATTAAATAAATTATTAGAAGAATTTTTTTACTAAGCAACAACATTTTTGTTTATGTTAGTAGTATTTTGTATTTTGACAACGGCACCCGATTTGGGCGTCGAAACGTTAATAAAAATCATTTTTTAATAATATTGTGGCTTATTTCCCATTATAAATAGTTAAAATTGTAAAAATGCCACAAGAAAATAGCTTCAGAACAACATTTAAAAGATAAATTTTGAAAAAATTTTGGAACATAAATTTTAATGCTATCAACTTGTTCGAGGACTCATTTGATAGATATTTTTAAGTACTTTGACAAATGTTTAATAAGTTTATGTTATAAAATGCATAATTTTCCCGTTATTTAAGCTTGAATACTTAGATTTGGGTACTCGCCGAAAAAATATACATTCAATTACCTATAACTCACTTTCAGTTAACAATAAAAGGTTTTTTTAGTAAGTGGTTTATTTCTTTTTTTATTAGCTTTAATTTTTGTAATAATAACTTTTTTGTAAAAACTTATAAATTTTGAGTTATTTATGAAAAATCGGTTAAAAGCATGCATTTTTCTCACGAAAACTTAAAATTTTTGATCTTTAATAATTCAAAAAGCTTTGATTTATTTTAATAACTTAATATAACAAATTTTACTTGCAATTTGTCCCTCTATCGAATTATGTAATTATTTTTAATAAAATAATTTTCACCCTCGAGAAAGGGTGCCACCCACCCGCAGGGTAAAAGCGCAAGTTGGCACCATGTCACCTTTGTTCCTTGAGATATCCTCTAACCACTCACCAATTATCCAGTAAATCGATGGAGGTTCAACGAAATCGGAGGTAATAGCTCATATCCACCTTCAGTGACTGCACTAACAGGTTTGGGTGTTGTGCGTGCGGAAACGCGTAGGTAGAACCTGCACTCTGAAAATTTTCAAAAAGTGGTAGACTTGCTCAAACGCAGCGAAGCAGTTAAAACCATTTTTGACTTTTGTAATCATTTTCAAAAAAGAACGGGGTACTGGGGACTATTATTTCTAGTTGGACACTTGGTTAAAATCTATGAATATAAATATTATATTTTTAGCTTAAGAACAATATTGTCGATGTTGATTTGAAAGAGTTAGTAGATACGTTAAATAATATCGCTGCTAACTTAAACAATGTGGACCAAGAATTAGCTGCTAATCTTACAAACCAGATAAAGGATTTGGAAGACTTCAATACTAATAAACTAAAACCATTCATTGAAGATATTAACATAATTTTAGTAAGTATTTCAAGAATAATATAATAAATGTACAACTTACTTTATTTTTTTTTGTGAAACATTTTTCGTAATTAGGCTATTCTATCTGAAAATATGAGATAATAATGTAATTCTTACACTTATTGTAATTCATCTACACAACAATAATTTTTAAAACGTTTTTATATACTTGGCTTCGTCTTTGTCACTATGTCCGCAAATTTTGTAATGTAATTCATTTTAAACATAGTTCTAGGCTACCTAGGCACCTGAAATTTTCAAAATGGCTCAGAACTCGCTAACAATGCAATTTTTAACTGGTATTATATGGATATGCTATTCCTGGCTGAAGAATCTACGCACATGGTTCAACACAACAACCACAACTCTTTTTAGAGCAGCAGTGTGCAAAGTGCAGATTGCCATGATGGTCGCCAACATCCGAAACCGATAGGCACTACAAGAAGAAGATATGGATAAATCGATTTTTTTAAATTTTAAACTATTTTAAAAATGTGATTAATGCAATGACATTTAGATTCCACTTTAAAGTACGTCAACACATCAATAATTACAAATTGATTGTGACTCAGTGGTAGAGCATTAGGCTGCAGATCGAGAGATCCCGAGTTCAAAACCCGGTTGTTGGGTATCTTTTTTAAATTTTTTAAATAAATAATTACAAGTTAATATAGTTAAAGTTCACATTTTATAAGTTAATTATTATACAGGGTGTATCAATAAGAATCTCCAATCTCTGAGTTCCAGATTCTAGACCTCAAAATATTAACATTTAACCAAATTCGCTTAAATAATTAAAAATTTAATAAATATTTTTAACCAGTATTTTAAAACTGTTTGACGTATCCTTATCATACTTAGCAAAAAGTGTGGCTACTATACACCCTATTAAATTGTGACAAATAAACGTTTCTAGCTACTACCAGAGGCGTACGATAGGGGATAGTGAATCGTTTACCCTTCCCAAATTCTATGCCACTGGGGGAATTACTATTTTAGCGCAATTTTTGGATTCTCCAATACTTTCTATGTAAATAGTATACTCTTAATAGGCAACGATAAAGTTATTAGTTTTCGAGATATTTGAAGTTAAATATGAAACGGCACAGTTATTTTGATTGATGTATTGTGTCACTTTATTTTTAACTTCAAATAACTCGAAAACTAATTATTTTATCATTACGAATGAAGAGTATATTATTAACATAAAAAGTATTGGAAAATCTAAAAGTTACACTAAAATAGCTATTCCGTCAGTGGCGTAGAATTTGGGAAGGGTCAACCAGTCTATTTCTTCCTGTCGTACGCCTCTGGTAGTAGTCAGAAAGGATTATTTAACATAATTTAGTAGGGTGTGGAGTACCTACACTTTCGACCAAGTGTGATAAGGATATTATGTCAAATAGTTTCAAAGTACTGAGTACAAAAAAGTTTCAAATATTAATCAAATGAATTATATAATAAATTAATCAAAATAATTGTGCCGTTTCATGTTTAACTTCAAATATATCGAAAACTAATGACTTTAGCGTTACCAATGAAGAGTATACTATTTACATAGAAAGTGTTAAAGAATCTAAAAATTGCGCTAAAATAGTAATTCCCCCAGTGGAGTAGAATTTGGGAAGGGTAAACCATTCAGTATCCTTTGTCGTACGCCTCTGGTAGTAGCTAGAAACGTTTATTTATCATAATTTAATAGGGTGTATATTCTCCTTTTCATGAACATTTTTCAGTGCGTCACAAATTATAGAAAAAAAGGTAAATCCGTGATAATACACATTTATGACATTTATTCTAACGTGACATTTTAGTTAAATCTGACAGTTGTCAAATTTTATTTTCAATTTGGAATAAAACCAAATCAATTGTGTCTATTGCATTTATAAAATGGTATTTTCTTTCATTTGTATAGTCTTATAAATTGTACAGATTATATTGATAATACTATTATTTTATTTAATAAATAATTCTTTTTTGATTATGGCGCCATCTATCGACAACTAGAATAATCACCAAACTAGAATAATTACCAAAGTATTCACAGACGTGCCTTTTTTTCTGTCACATACAATTTAATGCGTTAGAGAGAAATCGAAAAACTGTGACGCACTGAAAGATGATCATGAGAAAAAGAATAGTAGCCACTTTCTGCTAAGTATGATAAGGATACGTCAAACAGTTTTAAAGTACTGGTTAAAAATAATTATTACATTTTTAAATAAAACACACTGTAAGGAGCCATATTTTATTTAAGCGATTTGGGTTAAATCTTAATATTTTGAGGTCTAGAATCTACAACTCAGAGATTGGATATTCTTAATGATACATGGTACATAATATGGTACATTCCATGTCAAACCACTCAGGCAAAAAAATTTGGATCTCCGATTTGTCTGAAAATTGGTATATAGCTTCTGCGGGACGTAAAAATAAGATATTTAAGGTCAAAAAATCTTCTTCTTTTTTTCTCAAAATGTTATTTTATGCGATTTTACAGTGATTTGGTGTTTATTTAAACAAATTTGCATTTTCTGTCGTAAAGTATCGATGAAAAACATAATATCTTAATAGAAAGGACTCAAAAATGTCATTATATGGCATTATAACAAGTTATTTTGAATCAAAACAAGTTTTTGATCAAATTTTATAGTGTAAAAAACGTTAAAATACCGTTTTTGCATTTTCCTCCATTCCCAAAATACATTATCATCGATTTGGCTGAAAATTTGCCCACCGATAGCCAAAAGATAAGACTTTAAGTGGTTAGAAGGATTTGAATTATATTACAATACCAAAAAAGTGACATGCAGTAATATCAGACTCAAAAGTATATATTAGTCCAGTCGGGATAGCATTTGACCTTGAATGCCGAGCTGCTCAAAATTTTATTTTTCTGATCTTTAGGGGAGTCAATAGTAGCCTAAATTTAAAATCACGAATGAATTCCTCCGTTACGTTAGCAGCCATCTTGATTTTAAAGGAGAACCTGTTATGCTCAATATCTCCGCCATTTTTAAATTTTCGACAAAAATGGTAGGAACTGAAATTGTTCCAAATAAATCGTATTTATAATTATTACAATTTTTTTTTAACAATTTTTGTCGTGAGGTCGATATTTTCGAGTTAATTGTACTTACAGTAGACGCCTATATTTTTGACTATAGTATTGCATGTAACTTTTTTGGTATTGTAATATAATTCAAATCCTTCTCACCACTTAAAGTTCTATGTTTTGTCTATCTGTGGGCAAATTTTCAGCCAAATCGATTATGATGTACTTATTTTGGGAATAGAGAAAACTGTATTTTAACGTTTTCTACACTATAAAATTTGATCAAAAGCTTGTTTTGAATCAAAGTAACTTGTTATAATGCCATATAATGACATTTTTGAGTCCCTTCTATTAAAATATTATGTTTTCCATTGATACTTTACGATAGAAAATGCAAATTTGTATAAATAAACACCAAATCACTGTAAAATCGCATAAAATAACATTTTGAGAAAAAAAGAAGAAGAAAATTTTTTAACCTTAAATATCTTATTTTTACGTCCCGTAGAAGCTACATATATACCAATTTTCAGACAAATCGGAGGTCCAAAATTTTTTTTGCTCCAAAATTGAGTGATTTGAAATGGAATGGCCCATATAAATATTATATATACCATTTTAAATATTTTCTTTGATCTGGAACCTTTAAACTCTATACACTCTAGCCCTCCGACTCTGTCTAGGTGCATTTCGCTCCAGTCAATCTAAGAGTCTCTACTGTGAAGCCGATGAGCCTCCCATCTGGATTAGACGGCAATACCTTCTCATTTATAAAAAGCGACATCAACTTTACTCTCACATATCCCAGCACCCTTCATCAAATTCCTCCTTGGATTATGCATCCCCCTCAAACTAACACTTATTTAACAAAATTCGATAAACACGAAACACTTAAAGAACTCATGATTAAGACATTTTATGAAATAATGCACAATAATCACTTTAATCAAGTTTTTTACACCGATGATTCCAAAAGTGACTTGGGCGTTGGCTGTTCAGTCACCACTAAAAACAATCTCATTTGTGCTTCCTCTTTTGTGTAGCGTACCTATATACTGGAGAATTATATAGTATCTTACAGGCTGTTAAGCATATTAACCGCCCGAACATAAATGTTGCCATTTGTACAGACTCTAGCTTCCTTATTATGCATTCAGGAATTATTTACCGATCGCCCCCTTGTCCAAAATATCCATCACTCTTATCACCACCTTTCTACATTAAACACTAAGCTCACCTTCATATGGATTCCGTCTCACATTGGTATACCTGGCAATGAACTCGCAGATCAACATGATAAAACTGCTTCAACAGATACCACGTCAACAATGCATATCCAGATTAGCAAATACTTAATAACAGAAGCGTACAGATTCACCAGGAGAATATGGCAAACCCACTGGAACTCTTTAAATACTTAATTACGTGCAATCCAGCTGTCATTGTATAAGCCTCTATACACTGGCCCCACGGGACTTTCTAGACAAGACCTTACAATTATAATAAGAATCCTAGTAGGTATAGGCCATACCAAACTAACTCACAGCTTCCTAATGATATCAGATGTCCGTCCTAACTGTCAAACATGACAGTGCAACCTAACAATCGAACACATTCTTACCGAATGTCATAAATACAGTACATTAAGACGACATCTAGAACTCAAACCGCAGCTATGTGAAATACTCATTGACTCCAACCAGTCAGACAAAGTTCTTCAGTTTTTTTAAAAGTATCGCTGTATCATAAATTTATATGATATTATTGTGACAACTTATTAATGCTACTATTAGGATAACTTATTAATGTTACTATACCTCTGTAATATTGTTTGTAAGCACCCACGTGCAAGTGGCCATAATTGCCGAGCACGTAAATGTAAATAAAAAAAAAAGAAAAAAATATTTTCTTTGATTTATATGAGTTTAAATCCGCTAGAGAAAATATGCCTCTAGAAAAGTCGATTACAAAATTCTTTTATGACGTAGAAATTGAAACAACAACATAGTTTATAATTTTATATTGGATCCTATAATTAATCAAAACGTTATATGATAAAAAGTTCTTTTTTCTACAACCGTGTTAAAAATGCAATTTTAGCACTCCATACGAGCGTTAAAAATGCTACTTTAATATAAGGCACTAGTGCTTTAAAATTTTTATGGCACTGCAATTCGTAGGTATTGACCTTATAGGCAATTTTGATGTAATCGTATGTAATGTCAAAAAAATATAAAAATGGAATGTCAGTCAAGGTCAAGTAAAAGTTTTTGTAGATATTGTCCTGTAATTACGTTTGTAGAAAAAATATTGTATGATATGCGTGTTAAAAAGTACATTTTTTAGGCACTCATGTGAATTGCAGAACTCGCTATCGCTCATTCTGCAAACTTTCACATGCGTGCCTTAAACGTGTACTTTTGACACTTATATCATAAATAACTATTTTATAAAGTGTAATTATTTATAATGCAGTGCGCGCGTAAAGTATGGAACCATAACAATATCTGTAACACCCTGTATGATATAGTAACAAAATATTGGTTATGTACACGGTTATTAGACATTTACTACGGTTGTCTTGTGTCCGACGGTGGTGGGGAGACTTAAATTTTTGACTTGGCGTCACAAGTATACACAATCCCATATTTTCAAATGATTTTTGATCATTGAATGTGTATTATTGTGTATGTATGTGTATTATTTACGTTATTATTTATTTTATATATCCTAGTTTACTTTATATTTTTGAATTTGTAATTTTGGTGTTGTTTCCCGTAAAACTTTATTTTGAATTATCCATGAAAACTTATTTATTATTATAGTTGTACGTCGTACCTATTTTAGGAGCTTAGATAAGAATATATATTTATAAGATAGGTTAAAACGGTAAAATTTCATTATGTATTAACGTAATAATATTTAATGTTGATGCTATTTTAGAATGCCAGGTACCTACAGGCTATAGTGTGGTAAAATTTATTACCTATTATTTAAATTCTTACAATAAATCATACAAGTAATTTCAATTCACATAATCCTAGCTGACCTTTAAGGGTGGCATGTATTCAATAGTTAATCCAATAATGGAAATTCAACGTCAAATTTTCAGTGTAGAATGGAGAGTGAAATCCTAGATTTCCGTAAATATTGCATTAACCGTTGGATAAATATCAGCAGTTTTCCATAATTAAGTATTATAATCCACTAAACATCTTTATTTCTTAACTGTCTTGACTATTTACCATACATCAAAGACGTAAAGATACCGATTAATCATATTACGATTCAAATTACAGGAGACTCGTGACGTAATTGCGCCCTTAATGTTCATTGGTTAGTCGATCAAGAAAACCGTAGTAAATGTCTAACAACCGTGGGTTATGTAAGTAATACTTACATAAGATGGACCAACGATTTAAAATATTATATTTTTGACGTTGCCAAATGTACAGTTTCTGAGACATACGGATAATATGCGCATTTTTAAATAGGACTACCCGTATAAGTTACAATGTATTGTTAGTTTTTTATTGCCATGTAACATATAATCTGTTAATCTCCAATATTGATTATTAATATGCAGAAATCGTTCTATTTCAAACGTTTACATTTCTGTAAATGTATTTATAATTTTTTTTAGACTTTTGTACTGTTTTAGGCTATGGAAGATAATCTACAGAAAGATTTGAAAATGGGTTCTCAGAATTTTCCTGAAGCTATTCAGGAATTCATCGGACAGATTGAGACGGCGCAAAATAAATTCACAAATGACACAAAGGCCACAATAGATATTTTTGAAGAGGTAACTTTTTTTTCTACGAGCGTGCAAAAATGTCTACTTTCGCGCACGCATTTTAGTTTAGAAAGTTTCACTTTTCCGCACGCGTGTTACTTTTCCGCACGCGTGTTACTTTTCCGCACGCGTGTTACTTTTCCGCACGCAGTTTTTACTTTTCCGCACGCGTGTTAATTTAGATATGTTAATATGGCCTTAAAGTAATTATAATACATGCAATAATCTAATATTTAGATATTATTTACTAATTTATTTCAAATATATCTTATTGTCTTCCTGTTTTAATAAAATTAACGCGACAATTCGATGAAATAAAATTATTTTGACATAATATTCGAAAGTCAAATCGGTACACAATAACAGTCGTTTTGAATCATCGCCATGGAAGTAGATGATCTAAACGGGTGTCACTACAGATATAGGGAATTCTGTGTGTTAGAGAGAGAGGTATGTGATGTCACAGCTGATATAGGAAAGTATGTGTGTTAGAGAGAGAAACATGGTATCTCTGCTGCTATTGGTCCGATTTAAACGTACGACGGCTCGTTGGAATGGGCGGGAGATAACGAATACAAAAAAACATGGCGGCATAGTGTCAAAAGGGCGCTTTCCGATGTGACGACGTCCGATGAGGCGCGTTCCGGCGTTCTAGCGCTGATCGATCGGTGCGCGATACCAGATGTGCGATCGGTACCTTAATTTTTCGCGGAACGCGAAGCAGATGCGCGGTCGGTACCTTTTTCGCGGATCTCGTAGATACGAAGCGCGCGGTAATTTTGGAATTTAAATAAAACAACAACATAATGCAATTTTTTAAAAGAACTTAAAAGGAACACAGCGGCGCAGCGGTGCGCGATACCAGATGTGCGATCGGTACCTTAATTTTTCGCGGAACGCGAAGCAGATGCGCGGTCGGTACCTTAAGTTTTTCGCGGATCTCGTAGATACGAAGCGCGCGGCTGGTAATTTTGGAATTTAAATAAAATAAAAAAACATAATGCAATTTTTTATTAAAAGAACTAAAAAGGAACACAGCACGTCAACGCGTCACGTAAAAACGTCACATCAAAACGTCACGTAGGCTTGTGAAATGTCACGTGAAAACGTCACGTCAAAGCACGTCACGTAAAACGTCACGTCAAAGCACGTGAAAACGTCACGTCAAAGCACGTCACGTAAAACGTCACGTCAAAGCACGTCACGTAAAACGTCACGTCAAAGCACGTAAAAACGTCACGTCAAAACGTCACGTGGGCTCGTGAAATGTCGCGTAGGCCTTATTGTCATGGTTGAATCATCATGTAATATAAGACTTGATCAATAAATAAGGCGTTTAAATAAAAAACCCATAACTTTAAAAATATTTATTTTGTACACAGAAAAATTACATTGGCATTATTTTATTGACAAACCAGTCACGCAGGCGATTCACATTTGTTTCTGCACATGAAAATAATCCAGCGGCATGACATGGGGGGTTTGCAGTAAAACCAAGATTTCCAGCAGCACGAGGCGTACCATCGAACTTGCAAACATCAATAATATGAGGAAAAATTCCAAAAACGTGGCGTTTCTTATCCAAATATTCTGCTTTTTGTTTCCCTCGAACGTAGATACAGTCAGCTGTATATAACAACTCGGTTTGCAGTATCTTATTTATTTCAGATAGTTCAACTTCTCCATCAGAGTACCGGATGCCTAGCAGATTCTTCTCCACGTATGATGCGGTCTTCTTATCCACATTACTTAGCGCATTGAATGGTTTCGGAGGTAAAAAGATGTAATGACTTCGTTTATAACCTATTTCAATGGAAAGTTCTTTAGGAACAAACCACCCATCCACAACGAATCCCTGAATATCTACGAATGCTATTCTCATGATGATTGCTCGTGTACTACTGCCACCTCATGCATCTAATTTAGACTTTTTACAATTTCGGTGAGAGGGAAGTACTCCATTACACAGTCGTGAATAATAATACAATAGGCCTTGGTATTGTCGGGAAAACCGTTATTCGCTTCAATATCGAGTTTTACGTCAACGGTGGATGCTTTCATGCTTTCTTCTTGTTTCGAACAATCGATAACGAACAATGCACGATTCTTAAAAGCTGAGAAATCGAGTAGAGGTCGTTTTTGTTGGGAATGTATGTAGCTAGGATAAAATTCGGTATAGTTAAAATAGGCTTCATTGTAATCGGTTTTGCTAAAATCCAATTGCATTCTCTCGTTTGGCCAGTATTCTCCATTTAACGATAATCTAATACTTTGGATGTTGACATTGTCAAATAAAGTAGGATCAGCTGTAATCTTGTCGCGTTTGTTGGTTTGAAAGAAAACAATAACATAACGAGGTCTTTCAACTGATGTGCTAGTTTTAACAGCCCAAACTTCACGCCTGGCACCTCTCGTAATAGCAGGTAATTCATGTAATTCCCACTTTCTAAACGGAATAACTATAGGTTGATCTTGTTGAATAGATTTCATGAGTTCCAATTTAATATCATCATTGGGGAATATGTGCTTCACTCTAAGCTCAATATTGGTAATGTTAATCTTAGCGGTTGTAACAGTTGTAGTTTTGTCAGCGTTTTGTTTTTCTGTAATAACTATGCAATCGTTATCATTTCGAGCTCGAACTAGTCTTATTGTTTGACGACCACACGTAATCAATGGATAATCATTAAAAATGTTGAAAACATGCTTAAGAGGCATCTGTATGCTGAATGAATGATCTGCAGCGTTTAGAATTGGATCCTTAGGGTAATTCCATCCAGCCATAACCATATAATTAGAATCTTCTTGCGTATAACATGTCATGGCACGTACAGCACTTACGATGCCAGGATCCCGCACTGTTTCCATCTCCCTTGCGCTTTCGCTGTACGTACACGAATCGAAAAGGAAGGCACCCACATTATTTGCTAGTTTGACGCCACCATTTCCAGTTATTTCGAGTGATCCTTTAATGCATAACAAGGTTTCGCTCATTGCAAAAAACGAGTCAACTTGATTAATGCTAAATTCGACAATATCATTGCAGTTGAATGATTTGATGAATGGTGCATAAGTTCGGTATTCAGCCTTTCGAATCGATTCATCAAATATTGGCTTACGATAAATATCAAATATTGGAGGCATTGTGATGTTGTTTGAACGCGCTCTCTTTCCATACATTGTAGTCATTTTTTCAGTTTAAAACTCAACGTTTGTAAAAACAATTTGTTTGCGGACGTAAGATGTTGCTGCTTAGATGGTTGCACAACTAATGGTGTTCTGTAGGCAGATTGTTTAAGATATTGCTGCTGAGATGGTTGCACAACTAATGGCGTTCTCTGGGTAGATTGTTCTATTACTAATC
Organism: Diabrotica virgifera virgifera; assembly: GCF_917563875.1. Taxonomy (NCBI): domain Eukaryota; kingdom Metazoa; phylum Arthropoda; class Insecta; order Coleoptera; family Chrysomelidae; genus Diabrotica; species Diabrotica virgifera. Next base: position 4,577,142 of record NC_065443.1, read on the forward strand.
CCATCTGCTTTTTGATCTAAGTTCCAGCACCAATGTGCTCTCTTCTCCTCTAAAGTTCACAGGTCGTCCTTCTTGATCGACAGCCAACACAGTGATATTGGTAATTTCACGCTGTGGCACAACAGGTAAATACAACAAATTGTGAGGGGTTTCGTCAATTGCGTACCCAGGATTTGATTGTATGACAAATTCGTAGAGCGTGTGAGCAGGTCTGTTACCGTCAAAGGCTCCGGTACTAATGTTGCATTCAAAGCGTATGCTAGATACTTTAATAATCCTAACAGGTAGATCTGAAGAATGTGTCTGTCTAGGATTTAGTATTACGGGAGAAAACCCTAATATTGTACCAAGACTGTCATTTGGTTGAAATGAAATTTTAAATTGACTGAAGATTTCGCACTGCAACGTATTGTGGTTAGGTTTTAGACTAAATATCATGTCAGGTTTAGATGTATTGGCAGCCCCCAATTTCTTTTGTATGTATTCCTCAATATCGATAATTTCATAACATCCATCGGGGAAATCAAAATGTTGCACTCGGTTATTGACATCGTAGTAATAAAACTTGCAATTTTCGATGTTTGGTATACTGTTGTAAGAATGGAAAAATCGAAGAGCTATTTCGTAATCTTTTTTCGGATCTAATACGATCGGTGTGGGAGGTTGAAACGAGAATATGTTATTCGTGCTGTTTACTCTCAACAACTGCGACATGATGACTGATTCAGGTCAAGAGATTAATAGGTTTATATACAGTAAAAAAACAAATTTATTCACATTTTTTTTATTTGTTCTAAAGCAAGTTTACATAAATGACAAGATGCTTGAGAACCGGGTGGGCCATCACAATGAGTCCTCCAATCAGGTCTGTTGTAATGCACGAAGCAGGGAAGTAGTATCTGCAGGTTAAATTCTTGTCGATATTCCCCAGGCAATTTATGCCATATATATAACAATTCTATAGGTTCTACAGTTCGTATAATATAATCTAGCGGTATTAATTTTAGTTCTTCTTCACTGAATCCTTCAAAACGTTTTTTGTGAAACATATGGTCCAGAAGCAGTTCCATGCCTTTAATATGCTCCATTATATAAAAACTTTAGGCATAAATGTCCACAAATGATTTGATTGTAGGTTTGATACTGATGGTTATTATAGAAAATTTTTGTATGTGTACCTAGATATTTAACAAGTTCTTTGGTCGGCTTCAAATTACCAAATGAATCGAAATACTCTACGTCGTTGTTTATCTTTCTATATGCTACCCAATGTGTTCCGCTGTGTGATGATGCATCTAGATTAACTATTGCGCATTCACGTTTTCGAGGACCGTGTCTAGGCAGAGTGTCATTCATGAAAACACCTCGAAAATGTGGGATTTTAAGTGTTTTCGCGTAATGCGCAATCTCTAAGTCGTACAGCGGACGATTGGGTAGCTTTATTGGAAGTTTTTTTTCAGATACAAACCGAATCCGCCTCTTGGTTTCTTACGCAAGTACAGACCTGAGCCGATGTGTTCCATCGCCTTATTATGGCGCATATCCTCTTCCAATTTCTTTTGGGCGTTCTTTGCGTCAACCACAGTCTTCGCCACCCCTGCTGCACCACCGGCTAAAGCCCCCAATGCAGAAAGACCTGCAAATAGGGGTATGAGGGGTAGGAAACCTCCAGATTTTAGTGGCAACACTCGTGGAAGATCAACTGTTTTTCGTCCACCAAGTTTTTTAATTACCGATTTTGCTATTCGTACAGCTGTCAAAGCAGTATCTCTTAACGATGCTCCTCTCTTCATGGACTTTGCAATTTTAGGTACCACATCCCGATTGAAAGAATAACGTCCCTTTCTTCCACGACGACGAGGACATCCCATTCCCAACTTTCTTTTCGTTTTCATTCCACCGGTTACAAGTAAAGCAGCACTTTTTTCGCCAAAGCTAGCGTCCTTAGACTTGAATCGCTCCCAAGCCCTATCTTCCAATTCTTTATCGGCCTTGTGACGTTCTTCGAGAGATGTATGATGCGAATAAGCGATATCGTGTTGTTTACAAGCTGCGTCTAAAGGATTAATTCCCGGATCTCCGCGTGCAAGACGTTTTTTTAGTTTTGTTCCAGGTCCACAATACTGATAACCAGGAATATGAAGCTCAACTGGAAGTTTATTAATTAGAGAGTTCAAAAGACCTTCCCCTTTGAACACCAACATTGGACTGATGGTCATGCATTTGGTGACATTGGTAATATATTGTTCATATTTTTACTATGTTTAACACACGATGAGAGTCATTCAACAAGAGCAGACGTTACCAATTGATAATCTAGATATTGTACAGAAAGCAACCAACAGTAAACATGGAAAATTATTACCAAACTCATTCAGAGCCATTATTTGTGGTCCAAGTGGATGTGGAAAAACTAACGCCATGCTATCACTTTTATTTAGTCCAAATGGCGTCAAGTTTAAAAATGTCTATGTTTATTCAAAATCCCTCTTTCAACCGAAATACCAACTATTGCGAGATGCATTAGCGCAAGTCAAAGGTGTAGGGTATTTTCCATTTAAAGACAATGAAGAAATTATTGATCCCAACAAAGCTCAACCAAACTCTGTGTTTTTATTTGACGATGTCGCATGTGATGGCCAACACAAGATTCGTGAGTATTATTCCATGTGCAGACATAAAGATATCGATGCGGCTTACTTATGCCAAACATATTCAAAAATACCTAAGCAGCTAATAAGAGACAATTGTAACATGATTGTGCTGTTCAAGCAAGACGAGATAAATTTGAAACATATATTTGATGAACACGTATCGCCAGACATGTCATTTGATGAATTTAAAAAAATGTGTTCAGAATGTTGGAGAGATAGGTATGGTACTGTGGTAATTATGAAAGATTTTGCTCTCAACAATGGACGATATCGCAAAGGATTTGATAAATATATAAAATTGTAAGGTGTTTGTTTAGTCGCCAGCAAAATGCCAGATGATACGGTCGCCATTGCCCTTCGCAAGAAGAAAGTTACCGAATTGGCTAGATCAATTCGCAAAAAATATTTGGCATTGAAGTTAGGTAGAACAGATCAAGATGAGTCACTAAATAAACTTTTTAAACCAATCTCGAAGCCTCTCAAGGATATTGCTCAATCATCAAAAACGTTACATCATACTATCACTAACAAGTTTGGACATGTTAAAAAAGAAGAGGTGAAAAAGGAGGAGGATGAGGATGTATTTCTTGATGCACCCGAGGCATCTGATGAAAACATTCAAGAGCCAATCTCCGGTTCTAACGAGATTCCGATGGACGCCACAGACGAATATATCGACCACTATCCTCCAATAAGTCACAAGTACATAAAAGAATATTTGATAAAAGACGATAAAATCGATAAAAACTATGGTCCATTTTACGATAGTATTAGTGGCTGGATATTGGGAAAACGTCGAATAAACTTTGACAAAGACAATGGAGACATAGTAATAATTCGAGAACGGGATTTTGAAGAACGTAGGTTAAGTGGTACGCCAGGCCTATATCACCTTTTATTTTATGCCAACCCAAACCCAGAACAGTATAATGATGAGGATTTACAAAAGTATAAAACACTGCTGATTAACACAGAGATTCATCTGGATACCTTAGGACGCCTTAAAGGTTCCAGCGGAGAAAAATATCATTCTATTATTAAACCTCTATTCAAACCATCTGATGCAACAATGAAAAAGCATGCAACTCGATCACAAAAAGAACTCGACCACAGAACGAAAACAGCTCGGTCAGCATCTTCATCTACGGTCAAAGGAACGGGGTTGGATGACTCTCGTTTAACATACAACGCTGCACCCTTAGAGTATATTTATTGGGATGACGTCAATGAGTTAGTTGATCGTCTTAAACTCTTGGTGGCTTCGAAAGACGCCGGCAACACATCTCACGACAACGAAATCGTGGCTATCATCAATGAACTAAAAGAAGCCAATATAATAGAGTAACTGAGAATGATGGCATCATTTCCATTATGAGTGTCGACAAATTCGGTCATCACTCTCGTAACAGTATCACCCAAAAGGCAGTACGAGTTACATTTCCACATACTCCTGCCGGAAACATTAATGCCGAAAATGTGAAAATTTGTAATGTTAAGGACCCATCAGAATATAGTGATGCTGCAACGAAAAAATACGTTGATAATCTAATAAATGAGATGCGTAGCGTATACTTTCCAATAATTAAAGCCCATGATGCGATATTAGATCAAAAATCCATTAATATAAAAGATTTAACAATCGGACTAAACGAAGTAAGAAAAGAAGTTCCACTGCTCGAGCAAAAGCTACAAAAAATAATCGCAGATGCTATGAATACACTAAAAAAGGATACGGAGAACAATATAAATAAGTTGTTGCAACAAAAAACTAATGATATACAGGATTTAGCCGTCGGACTAAACGAAGTACAAAAAGAAATTCATAAAACCACAGTTCCACATTTAGCGATCGAACTAAATCAAGTAAGAGAAGAGCTTCATAAAACCACAGTTCCACTTCTCGAGCAAAAATTGAAAAAAATAATCAAAGATGATGTGAATACACTAAAAAAGGATGCGGATAAAAGCATAAAAGAAGCTGCAGAAACACTTGCAAACCATACGATGCACGATATGAAGATGGAACAGAGGTTAAAACAAGTGGAGCAAACATTACAGGATATAGTACGTAATATTGATCTATTGCGCACACATGTTGTAGATGTAGATGCTGGTCGTTAATAAGAAAATGTCTACAGAAAAGGAACAGGTGGTGAACGAATTGCATAAACCAGCACGAAAAATCTATCCTCGTCGACGAACAATAATCAAAGGAATCGATGACTTGTGGCAAATGGATTTGGCCGAAATGCGTCCTTACGCACACCAAAATAAAAATTTTAAACTAATACTAGTCGTAATTGATTGTTTTTCAAAATATGTTTGGACACGCCCTCTAAAGACCAAGACTGGCGAGGAAATTACTCAAGCATTTTCGGATATTCTCGCCCATACTCGACGACTTCCGAAGAACCTCCAATCCGATCAGGGAACAGAATTTTATAACAGAAAATTTCAAAATTTAATGAAAAAACACGAAATTAATCATTACAGCACCTACACGATTAAAAAAGCCGCCATTTGTGAAAGAGTCATTAGAACGTTAAAAGCAAAGTTGTACAAGTATTTCAGTTTACATGGATCATACAAATGGTTAGAAGCTCTACCTGTAATTACCGAGGAATACAACAATACAAGGCACAGTAAAACGGGATACACACCATCTCAGGTCAACAAATCCAACGAAAAAGCTATTTTAAACAAGAGTTATAGTCATTTAAAAATTGCTGGTCCAAGAAAATATAAAATTGGTGACATTGTGCGTGTCTCAAAGACAAAACATTTATTTGAAAAGGCCTACACGCCCAATTGGACGACGGAATTATTTAAAATTGTAAAAGTTAAGATAACAAATCCTATAACGTATTTGCTTGAAGACATGCAAGGTATACCGATTAGCGGGGGGTTTTACGAAGAAGAATTACAGAAAACATTAAACCCTGACATTTACTTGGTTGAAAAAGTACTTAGACGAAAAGGCAATAAGATGTATGTGAAATGGCTCGGTATGGACAGCAAACATAACAGCTGGATTAACGTTAATGACGTAGTTTAGGAGGATCTATCTTTTAATCCGCCGCGTAGCAATACATTTTTTGCAAAGAGGTTGTTTTTACCACAAGGAGTAGGGGAATATAAAAGAACTCATGCTTCAGTATCAATGTCAGTACAAGTGAACATGAGCTCTCAAGATAGTGGGTATTCTTCAGGTGGCTCTCAAGATAGTGGGTATTCCTCAGGTGGTTGTGAATTTAGCATCGATATGCCTAGCAACGAAGACTATAATCAAGAATTAGATAGAGCTTTGGAAAATTATGAGGCTGCCGCCAAATCAGAAGTTTTCTACCTGCTTGCAACAAAATACACGTTATCGGGCTATGAAGTACAATGTGGTATAAGCCCTGCAAGATCATTTTCGCCTGCAGTGATTTTATCTCAGCAATATAAACCAACCAGAATATCACTCAGCGCATACGAATGGTATTCCTTTATTTCAATCATTACACAACAACTAATTGATTTTTTCCAATCAACTGATGACCTCATGCACCCAACTTTTCCATGCGAAGAATACTGCACTGTTACCCCGATAGTTTACGATGATTGTAAATTCATTATTGTTAAGAAGCATGGTGTGGAGTACTATATGGATGAAGAAGAAGTGAAGCAAATTGTTGAACTTAACACTAGTGTGCTATCGCCTCGTATGCAGTTGTTAGAAAATTTGAACTTTTGTGAATATTATTATAATGTTTTAGATTTTTGTAAAAATGCTGCAGATAGTTTAAACCCCTTGCAAATATTGTATGCTTTTTGTTCTATAATGTCAGATGATATGACAAACAATGCTCTTAGGGAGTTCATTTATTTTTATAAAATAAGGGTAATTAATGATTTGAATAAATAAAAAAAAAAATACCAATTTAGAGTTTTTATTTTACCATAATATATATATTACACACTATTTTACAATATATATACAAGAAAGAGAGAGATAGCAAGTGGATATTGTTATGCGTTTAGTACAAAAGAGAGATAGTAGCTTATGAACATAATTCGTCTCAAAAATCAATTTTTAAATATTTGCAATTTGTAGTTTTAATTCTCTTAGACAATTTACTTAGGATTGTATTCGCTATTTTTTGTAAATTGGGGGGAATCCATAGGGAGCCCCGCATCTTCGACACCCGCATGACATCACTTTTTCACAGTTCTTCACAATTTGTAGTTTTAATTCTCTTATACAATTTACGTTTAAACTGAATCGTATTTGCTTGGGAATCTTAAAATTCGCGGTACATCCTTGCTTGCTGTACCATCGTTCAATACCAATCACATCTTGAGGGAGAGGATGTTGCTCTCCACTTGGAAGCGTAAATGTCTTTGTATTAGCATCAACTACATCCCAATAAATTTTATTGGCTGCTATTTGTTGCAGATTAGCGGGAGTCCATAGGTCTGGTGTAACACATCTGTGAGACATTTCAACGTTCTTCTGCAATAAAAATCTATTCTAAAATACTGTAATGTCCCAATGGTAGGGTTCTAAAACTATTTGGAATTAAATATCTTTTATCGTCATAAGGACTTAGCGCAATTTTTGTTTGTTCTATACTATAGACGTTATGGCTATATGACCGAATGGAGTGTTGAGTAGCAGTTTGTTCCTTAAAAAAGAATCAATATTACTGCCTACTTCAGACTTCTGGTTCAGAATCATCAAACCTGTTATTTCTAGGCATTTCATGTAATGCATTAACGCAAGACTCGTAATCTTTTAAATCGAATAAAACTTGAGTAAAGCAACTATTGCACCAATAATATGGTTGCTGATATACGCATTCAACGATATCATCAGCATCATAAACTTCGTGAGTATGGTCGTAACGCACCAGTAAAAATTTATTTAAGGTCTCATGAGCATTTTTGAATGCAAAAAAACATGATTTACATACGTTTAGGCGATGCTGCTTAAGATAATATCCATTAGCCCATACACAATAACTGGAGTGTTCATCTTCAAATATACTCCCCCAATCTGACTTTCCTAATACGACATTTCTTAAATGTGACGGTATGTGTTTAGAGCAAGCAATAAATTCTATTCCTTTATATGAAGGAATAGGATCATTTTTAGCACTGCTTATCATCGTTTCCCATTTATATAAAGGAAATTTTTTTAATATTATTTTTGTTAATGTCCACGGCAAGGGGGACTGCTCGATGAAATATGATGCTGATACTGTTGTTTCACAGATTTTTTTGATAGACAGGTCGGTCAATGATGGAACATTCATCTACAAAAAAAATCTATTCTAAAATACTGTAATGTCCCAATGGTAGGGTTCTAAAACTATTTGGAATTAAATATCTTTTATCGTCATAAGGACTTAGCGCAATTTTTGTTTGTTCTATACTATAGACGTTATGGCTATATGACCGAATGGAGTGTTGAGTAGCAGTTTGTTCCTTAAAATCATTTAAACAGTTTACATAATCATCGAATTTTATAACATTTTTTACTATATTATATTTAGTCCCTTTTGCTTTTTTAGTGATTCGACCAGATTGAACTTTAAAAGTATACATTTTTGATCGTAATCCCACAAATTTTGTCATAATTTCTCCTTTATTTTCATCTTTCATTACTCCTAAAACTTTTTTATTTACGCGAGGAATATTATAGATATTATCTACAGCGTAATCGGATGTATCAAATTTTGATAGATCTTGTTTTATTACTTCCTCATATGCATCATGACAGTACAGTTCATAAATAAAGCTATCGGTATCCATATACATTAAATTACATTTATCTGCGCCCAATTTTGGAAGCATATAGTCGTAATGAAATTGGTACATACATAATTTTGATATATCTAAAACAGTCATGCCAATGTATAAGGGTTTATTAAAAACTAGATCTGATTTAATCAGTTCTATAGCTACTAAATTTTCATTAAATATCTTTCTGCTATGAAACCTGGCACTAGAAATTAAATTTTTAGCACCATATCGCCCATTCCATGATCTGACTAGTTTTACTATTCTATGTTTCCTTATATTCTCCATAGTCTTTCCAAATACACTATTATTGGCCAATTTGTATAAATTTCTTCCAAAATCGTTCGTAGCTGCAGCTCTAAGTCGAGTATTTAATTCTATGTAGGGTCGCAGCCACGCAGACTGCTTAAATTTCAAAATTTTATGAATCTTTTTTAAAACTAACCCATTAGCCAGCATTTGTTTTAAATTTCTATAATGAACGATATATTCTTTTTTATTATAAAGTGTTGTCATTAGTTTAGTATGATTTGAACCCAAAGCTTTGCGGTGTTCGGCAGCGAATGGAAAATCTGAGTGCAGATCATGTAATTGGCGAGGATAGTCCAAGTCAACTTGTAACATGTACCCTACGGGAGAGTCATCAGGTACAGACATAACATCAATGTCTTTGGCATCCATCCATTCGAACCCTCCGTAGGGTAAGGGTTCTCCCATAGCCCACCCATATAAATTATTGACATCAAAATACATTAAGTATTTTGAGGGCTGTGCGGGGTCATAATTAGACATGTACTTATTATTGGCCTCCGACATTCTACCGCTACATACTGAAATTCCTCCACGAATTGCTTTCTCCATAAATAGTATCATGTCAACGTCACGCAATAACTCGAGGTTACACCCCACGTATTTCAACATACAATCCCAAGAATAACCGGGCATTGTGTAGTACCAGGCTGGATCTAACCCATAAGTTATAAAACATTTTTTGCGGAAAGTTTCAAAAACATCTGCTAAAAGCACAATATCGGTTTTTAAGTACAAATCTGAATATTGACCTAAATTTTCAATGTTAAAGGTATCCCAAACTATTTTAGCATGAGCATACTTCTCATCTGTAAGATTCGTATCGTTTAGCTTATTATAAAATGCCTCTATTGGAGGTAAATCGGTAATGTTTAATTTTTCCCAAGAATCAATAAAATCATAGCAAAATACCCCTTTTTTAGTTATTAATTTAAATTCATCGTCACTTAACCTGCTAAATTCTCGCTTGCAAATTTTAAAGTCATTTTTATTTAATGTTGAGACCAATTCATCTAAAGAGGCTCCTAAAAATCTTAATGAATCAATAAATCGAAATTTTATATTAGTAACAGCATCGTTAAGTGTAAATGAAATGTATTTTTCTTTATTGACTGGAAGTAGACTAATATCTCCTTTTTTGCTTAACTCTGAAATTATAAAATGACTGTCGTAGCCACTCATATTGTGAAAAATAACTGGGACGACAAACAATTTTTTGAAATTTAAATTACAGGCTTGGTGGGCGAAATTTCTGAACTCCCCCGTAAAATGGTCGTGGTCTTTAACAATGATATCTGTAGGAGAAAAACATTTTTCGCATATGTGACACCTTGTGGCTTTACTGGTACTCGGGTTTTCCTGCATTGGTATAATTTTCTTAATTTTCGAATGAATACTTTGAGCTAAATTTGGTAATTCATTAGCAAACCACTCCATGCAGTCAATGCCTCTATAACTCTTAAAAAAAGACAACTTTTCATCATAGCTACATTTTACATAGTATCCAGCACTATACGGAATATGTTTTTGATATTTTTTAGTACAACAGGATGTTTGGAGGTCTGTAACTTTTTCTAACATGCACTCAAAATCTGCATATATGACAAATGGCGTTGTTTGTTTATAAGTATAATTTTTAAAACTAACAGCATCATATTTAGGAAAAGACATTTTACAATTATTCATATCTGCACACATTTTTTCATGTTCCGACAATTTCCCTTCAGTTGAAAAATAATTTAAGCATCTATTGCAAAGAAATAATTTGGCCTTTCTTTTATTTAATTGACCAGCAACTAATTTAGACATATCCGTAATGTGGCAGTAGTGGTACTTAATTTCTGAATTATCATTATCCACTGGAGGTGCTTCATAATCGTTTAATTTAGGAAAATAGTGATTCTGAATTAAAAGAAGATTTACATGTTTGGCAACGACTGTTTTAGTTAATCTAGCTGGATATACTGTGAAAAATGACTTTTCATTATTTTCTATTAATTCTAAAGCAAATACATTGACTGATATATTATTTAATTTTTCAAATTTTGAAATTTGATGTAACGGCATTGGTGCCTCTAGGTCTTCTGTTTTTAGTACTGTACTGTACCATGGGTATGAGGATGGGAGTTCTTTATGTGCTTTAGCTGGATAGAGGGCACTAACTATTGCCCAATAAAAACATGCTTGATCAGAATTTTTTACATTAATACAAGCACGCTTTTTTTGAATACTCTCAGGAAGTTTAATATACGAGGAACCATTTCCAATTTCATATCGATTAATATTTACTTCTAAAGATACAATTCTATTTAATGCAAAACCGGAGTCCCTTTCCTGAAACTCGGATAATTTAAGATTTATTTTATCTTTAACATTCTCAAAAAACCACCGCTCTGTATCGGTAGATACGTCTAGTACAGCATTTTTTGTATTAAAATATTTAAAATTTACAATTTCCTCCTCCCCCGATTTTTTAATAAATTCTCCACAAAAACAAACATTAACTTTAACAACTTTATCTGTTTTTAAAATTTTTCTGATTTTATTTTTAAAAATAATATAACAATCATTTAGGAAATGTGCTAAGTCCTTATGCCATAAATTAACTATAACTCCAGTTTTAATTCGACTTTTAAACGCGGAAACTACATTTTCCCATTTAACTCTATGTTTTAGTTTGTTGTCTAGCCCCATACCGACATGTCTATTGAAAATAATCTGTTTAAAATGTTTAAAATGTCCTACATGCGTTTGCAGTTTTCTAATTGTACCTATAGGCAAAGTGCGTTTTTTTATTACTTTATTACAAGTTTTGATTTGTTTCGTTAAGCGTTTCACCCAAATTTCTTTGTCTTTAGCTGTGAATTTATCAAAAACTATCTTTCTGATTCTTTTGATGAATAACAGTAAATTTTTACATTGTTTAACAATATCCATATTGCTTACCTCTCTTTCTCTCAGTATTTTCGCTTAGATAATTTTAAATGATGTCATGGGCTGGTACTGTTGGCCGCAGTCCACCAGGCCGTGATAAACTATCGAATACTTCCCGCTCGAAAACTCCTCAATGACGGGGCTGTAGGTATCTGTGACTCTAGGCGGTAGAAACACCACCTCTTCCCCCAAATCTAACAGAACAGCTTGCCCAAACTTTGTCTTCACAATTTTGGCTCCCGTAATGGGTACTGGAATGTCGATCGGTAATTCTTTGAGTTTCTTCACGGGTTTCCTCGCTACGACAGATGAGGCATTAATTTTTGATAAATCCATCTGAAATGAAGGAGTGATATAAATAACCAAGCAAAAAACATTGAGTTGTATTCAAAATCAAAACCCGAAAAGATTTAACAAAGAATAATTACGAAGAATGACGAATAATTGACATTCAGCATGCTAACAGTAAGTCTTTTTTGTTTGTAGACAATCAGATGTCGAAATAATAACTCTCATCTGGAATAAAGGGATAAATAGCAGAGTAGAAAACATTAATTAAAAAAATCAAAGAAAAACAGAACAGATTTAACAAAGAATAATTACGAGAAAATAAAAAAGAATAATTGTCATGCTGGCATGAGGTCTTGTAGACAATCAGGTGCTAAAATAATAAATCTCATCTGGAGAAAAGGAATTTTATAAATAGCTAACCAAAAAACCGAACAGATTTAACAACGAATAATTACGAGAAAATAAAAAAATAATTGTTATGCTAGCATGTCTTTTTTGTAGACAATCAGGTGCTAAAATAATAAATCTCATCTGAAATGAAGGAATTTTATAAATAGCTGACCAAAAACTTGAAAAAACCGAACAGATTTAACAAATAATAATTACGAGAAAATAAAAAATAATTGTCATGCTGACATGAGGTCTTGTAGACAATCAGGTGCTAAAATAATAAATAAATAGCTAACCAAAAAACTTGAAAAACCGAAAAGATTTTAACAACGAATAATTACGAGAAAATAAAAAATAAATGTCATTCAAAATGTCGACAATTAGATAATTATTTAATGTCGAAATAATAAATCTCAGCTGGAATGAAGAGATTTTATAAATAGCAGAGCAGAAAACATTAAGTTTTATTCAAAATCAAACAAGAAAAATAAAAAATATTTAACAAAAAATAATTAAGAGAACACTTACCTTGCAAAACTAGTTGAACCACAACAGTACACTAACAGTAAGGAATAGACTATGGAATAGACCGTCCTGAGGTGGATTTTGAAATTTATACGGTTGCGTGCCCCACCCTATGACGTGTTGTAGAAAGTGTGCGTGTGCAAAATTATATTCAGTTTTATCATTGTCATTGGTTTTAAAAATTCCAACATTTTCTATGCACATGATAAGAAATATAACTCAATAACAAAATGTGGGTATGATAACGAAAATTGCATAGTAATGCGATTAGACCCTCAACCGCTATTTCCTATGCGATATGTAAATTATCTGCTAACATTTATTTTCATTATTTTCAACTAAATATTTTTTAGAGTTATGGGTTTTTTATTTAAACGCCTTATTTATTGTTCAAGTCTTATATTACATGATGATTCAAATTTTCTCTTAACAATTTTAAATATAATCTTTATAATTAAAATAAACACTGAAGCTAATATTACACAAGTCATTGCAAAAACATTATCTATTTCACTTTTCATGCTTTCTTTGTTCATCGTTGTTGGCGCCGGCGTCGATAACATCATTAATAGTAATTGGATGAATTCGCCTTGTTGGAGTTTCCCTAAATAAGTAATCCGCAGCACTTGAATATTCTTGTCGCAGCTGCTGGCTAAATTCCTTAGGTGTCCAGTCTATGCTGCTTCCCAGTGTTAGGTTCTCTATTTGTTTTATAACCTTATTTTTATCCTCATAAAATAAAACCTGACTTCTTAACTGTGTCAGTTTTTCTCTAAATTCTGCTAATTTACGTCTATACTCATTCAAAGACATGATGTTACTACCTCACGTCGCGCTGTGACAATAAGTTCTTGCGACTGAGCTCCCCATGACAATAAGGCCTACGCGACATTTCACGAGCCCACGTGACGGTTTGATGTAACGTTTTACCTGACGCTTTCACGTGACAATAAGGCCTACGCGACATTTCACAAGCCCACGTGACGTTTTGATGTGACGTTTTACGTGACGCGTTGACGTGTTTTGACGTGATGATTTTACGTGACAATAAGGCCTACGCGACATTTCACAAGACTACGTGACGTTTTGATGTGACGTTTTACGTGACGCGTTGACGTGCTGTGTTCCTTTTAAGTTCTTTTAATAAAAAATTGCATTATGTTGTTGTTTTATTTAAATTCCAAAATTACCAGCCGCGCGCTTCATATCTACGAGATCCGCGAAAAACTTAAGGTACCGACCGCGCCTCTGGTTCGCGCAAAGCGAAAAATTAAGGTACCGATCGCACATCTGGTATCGCGCACCGCTGCGCCGCCTGTGTTCCTTTTAAGTTCTTTTAAAAAATTGCATTATGTTGTTGTTTTATTTAAATTCCAAAATTACCGCGCGCTTCGTATCTACGAGATCCGCGAAAAAGGTACCGACCGCGCATCTGCTTCGCGTTCCGCGAAAAATTAAGGTACCGATCGCACATCTGGTATCGCGCACCGATCGATCAGCGCTAGAACGCCGTCACGCGCCCCATCGGACGTCGTCACATCGGAAAGCGCCCTTTTGACACTATGCCGCCATGTTTTTTTGTATTCGTTATCTCCCGCCCATTCCAACGAGCCGTCGTACGTTTAAATCGGACCAATAGCAGCAGAGATACCATGTTTCTCTCTCTAACACACATACTTTCCTATATCAGCTGTGACATCACATACCTCTCTCTCTAACACACAGAATTCCCTATATCTGTAGTGACACCCGTTTAGATCATCTACTCATGGAAACCAAGATCGTCGTCATGCTAACTAATTATATTGAAAGTTTGGTTTTGACAACCTTGTCAAAGAATTAATTTGTGTATGTATTTTCATATTAATTAAATTAATTGATTAAGATTTGGTAATTTTTTAAAGACTCTTAGAAAAAATATTGTTCCTAACTCTTGCAGAAAGTCATTCTTTTCCGCACTCGACTGCTTGCCGAACTCCCGCTTCGCGTCGTTCGGCAAACTGCAGTCGCGTGCGGAAAAGAATGACTTTCTGCACTTGTTAGGAAATAGTATATTGTGCAACAAGTGCAGAAAGGTACTAATTTCTCACGAGTTTGAAAAATTGCGGTACGAGCGCAAGCGAGTGCCGCAATTCAAACGAGTGAGAAATTACCTTTCTGCACGTGTTTCACACTATACTTTTTCTACAAGCACAGTTTTTCCTAAAAATAAAAATCACAATTTCCAAACGACGATTAATTATAATAGGTACCTATGTGATAAATTTTAAACTGTATTTAATTAATACCTACTAATAAATTTAAATTCCTTATACCTAAATAAATTGCACAGAAATCAGTTAAAAAATTAATGCACTGCCTTAATTTGTTTAAATTTAAACAATTATTACACATTATTGACATTATATTTATGCAGTCACGGATTTACACAAAACCTACTTCATTCGACGTCTCTTGCACAGGTTGCTAAATCCTTATTGGTTATTTGATAATTATAAAATGTTTAATAAGAATAAAATTGTAAAATAAAACAGTTGTAACATCCATAATTTAGTTTCTATGCTATAGTTAAATATAATAATTGTCTTATAGGTTATATATTTGTCTAAAGTTTAACCACGGATGTAAACAGAATATAACGTTACTCAGAATGCGGTAGTCCACGGATGTAAACAGAATATAACGTTACTCAGAATGAGGTAGTCAACTGTGCAGAAAAGAACTTTGCGGCACAGAAACGTCACTTTGCGGCACAGAAACGTCACTTTTCTGCACACTAATGTCAAATATCTTATACTGTGAGAAAATATCAAGTTTGCTAACATAAAACCGTGCAGAAAAGTGCACTTTGAATAGTGGTTGTAGAAAAATAACTATTTAAGCATGAAACATGAAAATTGGTATTATTGACACGAGTGACTTATTGAGGTCTAGATCCTAGATTTCAAAATATTAAGATTTAACCAAATCACTTAAATAAAATGTGCGTTATTATTGAGTTACAGAGTGTTTTATGTAGAAATTTAATAACTATTTTCTATGGAAATAAGCCACAATTTTACTAAAAAATGAATTTATTAACGTTTCGAAGCCCAAATCGGGTTTCGTTGTCAAAATACAAAATACTATTAAAATAAACAAAAATGTTGTTGCTAAGTAAAAAAAAATTCTTCTAATAATTTATTTAATCTGACTCATTTATATTGGCAATTCAGACGTATATTATACATTTTAAAGTAGAAGACTTTAAAATGATATCGCCAATATTTATGAGTTGCGTTCCTGGGACGACTTTACTGAAAGATAGTTCATTCGATTACATGAAATCAACCCCAACTCAAGAATATCCGTCGTAAAAAAAATCATAGCATGTGATCTGTCTTTAAAAAGACAACCAAATGCAACGATGACAGTAACATTCTCGCGTTAGAGATTCCATAGTATTACAGTAGAACGTCGATTATCCGAACGTCGATCAACCGAACGACCGGTTATCCGAACTCCCGACTCCCGCGCACCACATTCGAGTACTGAGCAAGCGTTAGTAATTAACGCTTAAAATATCTTTAATTTTCTTCAATTGTGTATCCAAAAATATGTTGTTGCAAAGACTGCACTTTTTTGTTTAATTGCTATTTGTCATTATCAAGGTATAAACAAATATACAGTTATATAAATACGGTTTTTATTCACTTGTGGATAAATATGTATGACAATTTCAATATAGTTCGATTATCCGAACAAATCGGTTTTCCGAACACCCATGTCCCCCAATTAGTTCGGATAATCGACGCTCTACTGTATATATATATTATATATTATATATTATATATTATATATTATATATTATATATTATATATTATATATTATATATTATATATTATATATTATATATTATATATTATATACAGTACGTAAATCGTTCTGCTGGACATAGGGAATATACATAGAGATCATTGTGGCAACTGCGCTAATCTGTGTTAGTTGAAACTTCTGTTCGAGTACGAGTTTCTGGTGCAATAGGGCTGTTAGAACGAATAGAATGAGTGATTTTCCATGCAAGGCAGTCCATAAATAAATCAAAAACAAAGATTATGACTGATGAATTAATAATTTTACTTTAATTTTTAAAATATCTTTTATTTAAAAATTAATTTCCAAATTAAACAGATACAGTTTTCCCATTAGGTCAAAAATAGTTCTACTGCAATGTCATGTTTTGACGTTTATTTGTGTCACCCAAAATTAATTGTCAATTTTAAGGTTAACAACTATATTGTCATTGAGATAGCGAAGTTGCCATATTATCTTAATTTAATACAATGTATGTATTTATGTATCTAAATATATACAATGTATGTTCCCTATGTCCAGCTGAACGATTTACGCACTGTATTATATATTATATATTATATATTATATATTACATAGATTCCAAACTATCTTTTAGTAAAGTCGTCCAAGGAACGCAACTCATAAATATTGGCGATATCATTTTAAAGTCTTCTACTTTAAAATTATCATTTTAAAGTCTTCTACTTTAAAATGTATAATATACGTCTGAAATGTCAATATAAATGAGTCAGATTAAATAAATTATTAGAAGAATTTTTTTTACTTAGCAACAACATTTTTGTTTATTTTAATAGTATTTTGTATTTTAACAACGAAACCCGATTTGGGCTTCGAAACGTTAACATTTTTTAGTAAAATTGTGGCTTATTCCCAAAGAAAATAGTTAATTATAAAAATGCCACAAGGAAATAGCTTCAGAACAACTTTTAGAAATTTAATATCTATTATTACCCTATACTTTAAAACTATTTGACATATCCGTGCGAGACTTTGCAGAAAGTGTAGCTACCGTACGCCTTACTAAATTATTATAAACAAACGTTTCTGGCTACTACCAGAGGCGTACGACAAGGGACAGTTAATGGTTTATCCTTCCCAAATTCTACGCCACTGGCGGAATTGTTATTTTAGCACAATATTTAGATTCTCCAATACTTTCTAGGTAAATAATTATATATTATAATTATATTATAATTTACTCTTTATTTGTAATGATAAAGTCATTAGATTTCGAGATATTTGAAGTTAAAAATGAAACGGCACAACTCTTTTGATTAATGTATTGCTCTTTAATTTTTAACTTCAAATATCTCGAAATCTAATGATTATATCCTTACGAATGAAGAGATTCCGTCAGTAGCGTAGAATTTGGGAAGGGTTAACCATTCACTTTCCCCTGTACGCCTCTGGTAGTACCCAGAAACGTTTATTAAACATAAATTAGTAGGGTGTACAGTACGTACACTTTCTGGCAAATATGATAAGGATATTTCAAATACTTGTAAAGTGCTAAATGCATATCATTTTCAAATTCTTAAATCAAACATCCCTATTACATAATCATTTGTATCCAGTACTTCCCACATTCTACACCACTGGCGGAATTACTATTTTAGTGCAATTTTTTGATTCTATAATACATTCTATACAAATATTATACTCATTCTTACCGATAAAATCACCAGTTTTCGAGATATTTAAAGTTTTAAGTTTTAAAAATGAAGGGGCATAAACATTAATTAAAATAGCTGTGCCGTTGCATTTTCAATTTCAAATATCTCTAAAACTAATAACTTTATCGTTATGAATAAATAGTATATTATGTACCTGGAAAGTATTGGAGAATAGAAATGTTGTGCTAAAATAGCAATTCCGCCAGTGACGTAGAATATGGGAAGGGAGAAGGGTAAACCATTCACTGTCCCCTGTCGTACACCTCTGATAGTAGCCAGAAACGTCTGTTGATCATAGTTTAGTAGGGTGTACGGTAACTACACTTTCTGCAAAGTATCACAAGAATATGTCAAATAGTTTTAAAGTACTGGGTAAAAATAATTATTAAATTTCTAAATAAAACACCCTGTAACTCAGTAACGATGCACATTTTATTTAACAGATTTGGGTTAAATCTTAATATTTTAAGGTCTAGAATCTACAACTCAGAGATTGGACATTCTTAACGAATCACCCTGTATAATTTAGGATTTGGTAACGATAAAAATTCTGCTATTTTAAAAGCAATTTTTTTTACTTGATTTGCAATTTCTGGTGGAGTAAACTGCAACTCCTCGTCACTTGAATACATTTCTATTGTCATTAGTGTGAAAATTTCATAACAGTGGAGTAAACTTGCCTGAGATTGGACCAATTACAAACAAGTATTATGGGGCGGTAAATTTGAATTTCTCCTTTTAGTTTAAAAACTGGGTATAGTCGAATAATAGAACATACGTAATTTTTAGGGTGCACGCACATTCGGTAAATTAATAGAGAATCTTATAAACGGATACACAGGTAGAATTTCAAGTGAAGTACAGAACGAACTGGGGAAATGCACACCTTTAAACGTAGCAATACATGGTGGTCTTACAGCTTTCTGTGACAAAATAGCTCTACCTTGGGTGAGTATAATAACAGACATTTTTCCTAGCAATTGTTTTTAGATTAAATAACAAAACAGCTGAGAAGAGACTTACACCTCTTTTAATTCACCATCACACACATTCATTATTTATTTCCTCTTCTTATTAAAGTGCAGTCTTCCTTCAAAGGTTAGCGATTATCATGACTGTTTGTATTCTGTTTATTTCCCCTCAATCCTGACCCTCGAGGGAGTGTAGTAGTCGACGTGATGTCGTGTATGGCCAGTCTTCAAAGATCTCTGTACTAAAATAAGATAAATCGTCAATATATGTACAGTATAATATAAGATATAAAAGCCAAGACAAAAACCATTTATTGCAAAATTTATATAAATTGCAAATTGAACATACTTACAACAAATATAATAAAATACATAAGGAACTGACAAGTTTATGCTACTGCGTATGAAACCCAATTTTCTTAGTTATTCATTAAGAAATTCTTCTATTGAATAGTATGGTCTTTTAGATAGATAGGCTTTTGTCATTTTACGGAACTTTGGGAAAGAGGTTACGGATTTAAGTTGTAACGGGAGATGGTTGTACAGTTTCTTTGCGGAATATAATATAGAATAGATTTCTTTACTCAGTGGATGGGATCGGTAAATAAATGTCAAAGATCGAATTTCTGGTGGAGTAAAGATGATTGGGCCTTGCTGGAAAGACATGACGGTGTTTACGAATTAAACAAACCGTTTCTAGAATATATAAAGATGGAAGTGTTAAAATTCCGTGATCTCTGAAGTAACTTCTGCAATGTGTAGATCTTCTAAAGCCAAACAGATATCTTATTGCTCTTTTTTGCAATTTAAAAATAACATCAAATTGAGCAGCTGTACTAGAACTCCAAAAAGGAAGACCATAACGAAGATGTGACTCGAACAAAGAAAAATATGTTATTTTGGAAGATGCTAAATTGAGTTCATTCGAAACAGATCTTATAGCATAGCACGCTGAAGATAGTTTCTTCCTTAACAAATTAATATGGAGGGACCATTTAAGGTTGCTGTCTAAAAAAATACCAAGAAATTTTACAGAATCAACGGTACTGATCTGGCTGTTATTAAGAGGTAAGGGTTGAAGAGCTCCTTTATAAGATAATGCTACTGTTTTATCTACGTTAAAGGAGAGTAAATTAGAGTCAGACCAGGTTTTTATTGTAAGTAGATCAGAAGTTATAGTAGCATGAAAAGTGGCAATATTTGAGTTGCTCCAAGAGATACTGGTATCATCAGCAAAAAGAAAGATTGTTCCATCGATTTTTAAACTAGTGATGTCATTAATAAAGATAAGGAAAAGTAGAGGACCCAGTACTGAACCTTGTGGTACTCCACATACAATGTTTTTGAGACTAGAGTCAGTATCATATGCTCTAACTAGTTGTTTCCTACTATTCAAGTAGGATTGGAACCAATTCAAAGAAATACTTCGAATGCCATAGAAATTTAGTTTTGTAATCAATATGTCGTGATTATTAACACAATCAAAAGCTTTGGCATAATCGCAGAAAACAGTGGCAGTATAAAGATTATTGTTTAGTGCTTGGTAAACCTCATGTAGTACAGTAAACATGGCATTAGTGGTGCATTTATTATTTAAAAAGCCGAACTGATTTTGTGATAAAATGTTGTTTTCAACTAGAAAGGACATAAGTCGGTCTTTTATGAGTCTCTCAATAATTTTGGAGAGTACCGGTAGTAAGGCAATAGGTCTATTGGGACCGTGCAAGTTCGGCAAAGCGACCTCTATTTCTACGCTCTGTACTTTTATTCGCACTTTTAATTATATTGGCCAATTATATTAGTCCTGGTTGCTGGATATTTGTCAAGGCCATAGTCCAAAAAAATAATAAGAAGAAAAAATAAGATGCAGGTTATGTTATGCAAACGTAAACAATTGTATGTAGTAAATAAAATTAGTTATTAATTAATAATTGCATATCATATCAATATTGTGGAGCAATATATATTTTTTCTGCTTCAATGAGAGAAGGTATGAAATATACGTCAATTTGACAATTTGAATTGACAGTATGAATTATTTAAGATAGTTGCAATATTTCTCCGCGACTCGCGCACGGTCGTTTCTCGTTTCCCTTCCAAGTACTTGCACACCGCGAATAGTTGCAGGTAGGTATCAGATTTTTCACCACCTTTAAGAAGAGGAATAATAATGGCTGTCTTTAGGCACTCTGGAAATTAGTGAGACGAGGATTTCCAACACATTTTCTGTGAGATTAGAGAACATTTTTATAGATAGTCCATCAGTACTACAAGATGATTTGCTTTTGATACTATTGATTTTTTGGATCAGTTCAGAGTTATCGACTGGTCTTAAAAATAATGAATTCGAGACCTTTCTTGAATTAGGGAGATAGGAAATTGGATCTTGCTCTCATAACATGTCCAAAATATTTTAATTGTTGGGGATAGACTTTACTGGAGAGTCGTTGGCTAACTTTTAGGTCTTTTAAAATTGAATTATTTGTCCTAGGGTCGGTCCAAGGAATTCGTAGCATTCGTCTCCAACAGAATATTTTAGTGGCGTCTATCTTTCTTCATTCCGATCATCTCATGGTCCAAGATTCACATCCGTATATCAGTATGTGGAATACTAAGCAGTTGATCAACTTCACCTTTAACGCCCTTGAAATTTGACAGTTCTTCCATATTGTGGTTATTTTTGTTGTGGCAACTTTTGCTAGATAACATCTACGTTTTATTTCTTCCTGTAGGGACCCTGTGTTTGTGAGCAATGATCCCAGATATAATTATTATCGATTTTTAAGTGGTTATAATCTGGTACCTAATTCTGGTTTTCTATTATTCTATGATTATTGTTCTACGATCTTTCCATTCTTTAGATTTGAGTTTTTCTTATAGATTGCAATGAAATTAGAAGTCAGGTAATCATTCGGTCGTTCTGTTTCTTCGTTATATTGTCCTCGTTGGACAACTTTCAACATCTCGTCTTGGCCAGGCACCTTTCCGTTTTTCTATTTTTGAGCAAATATAATACCTTTATCTTTATCATTGTTCTGCTGTCTGGTTCTTTTGATATTTTTGGACCGAGTCTTTCATCTTGAAAGTGACCTTCTATATATTCTTTCCACATATTTTTTGTTTAGTTATCTGCTGCTATGTATCTGTCATTACGTTACATTATTTTATCATCTTTCTTCTCATCACATAGATAAATACATATTTTGTGCTTTGATTGACTACTTTACTAAATCAATTTAATTTATTTTCAGAACGGTTTTTGGACGTCTCTTTTTGTTTGTTTGGTAACGTTTGTACCAATACTAATCTTATCGATTTGGCTTGCATCTATATATAAGAGCTACAAAGATGATGGTCAACATTTAATTAGGTAAATG
Source organism: Diabrotica virgifera virgifera (assembly GCF_917563875.1). Taxonomy (NCBI): domain Eukaryota; kingdom Metazoa; phylum Arthropoda; class Insecta; order Coleoptera; family Chrysomelidae; genus Diabrotica; species Diabrotica virgifera. The sequence continues at coordinate 4,599,906 of NC_065443.1, forward strand.
TTATATCCAAATAAATATTTAGAATGTTAGATACATATATTTATTGAATATTATGTTTATATGGTGGACAAACTGGAGGTTAAATTCCCAATTTGTTATTAACAAATAAGGCCCCAATGACCTCTGTGGACTGTATATTAATTACCAACGCTTTGGTTCAAAAATCACACCCCATAAAGAGGCAGTAAAAGGTTCTATCTAATCGTTTAACTAAGATTAAATTAATAAATCGAGTTGAGAAAGTAAAGGTTTAATTATCCTAGATCAAAAAGGTTACAAAATACAAACAATAATTAAATTAAAAAAGAACCTATCTAAAAGTCTATTGAATATGGAATCAAAATGTCTATGAATGTAAATTTCTATGAAAATGTTTATTCAAAAGTTCTTTATAGCTGCTTTATAGCAACCATAGTCCATAGTCCCATTGCACTCCACGGTGGCTGGTTTCAACTCAAGGATATTATTCCTCGAACTTCTGCTGGTCTCGAACGGCCATGGCTCAAACTTAGCCCAAACACCACAAATCTGTTAGTTCTTCGCTGAATTTGGCGGTAAAAAAATCACAAATACAATAGACTCCAATAGGGCTTTTCATCGATTGTCATTTGTTTCGAGCTTCTGTCATGTGTCACATAATATTAGTATATCTACGTCATACGTCTTAGGTTTGTATCATTGGTTATATCAATAACGTATGACGTAGATATATTAATATTATGTGACACATGACAGAAGCTCGAAACAAATGACTGTGAATGAAAAGCCCTATAGTCTACGACAAACTGAACAGTTAAGTAAAATTCTCTATTTACTCCTACTCCTGTATAAAACACTAAAGGAGTTACATACAATAATGATTACAAAACTTACTCAAAACAACAAAACAAAATACAATTTTCACGTATTGTCGACAAATTTTTAACCATACATGTGTATTACAACTCTAATTGAGTCAGGGTACTAAATTTTTTAGCGAGGACAATTTCTCGCCCGTCAGGCTCAAGGGCGGATCCAGGACCGATTTTCGGGAGGGACCATGAACTTTTTTTGGGGCGGGGAGCAGAGGTACCGGGGATAATTTTTAAAAATTAAGGTTACAATGATGAGTTTTAAGTTTTAAGGCACTTTTCACATACTTTTACCATGTGTGAGAAGTGCCTTAAAACTTACCATTACTGCCGTAGTACCGATTCCTACACATTTCTTCGGATCCAAGTACAGTTCTTTCAACAAGTTTAATACTATTTTCCCAATGCTTCTCCTGTTAGGCCTTGTTCTTTCCCTCTTTCTTGATTTTCACTAATTATTTTTAGGTTCTCGTAAACGTCAATGAGTTTGACAATGAACTGTCAATACGGATGGAATGGCCATGTCCCATTCAAATAATGAAGCAAGATTGACACCAACATACAAGAGAGAGGTCCTAGAGAGAGACAGACAAGGTGGTGGAGAATTTGACAGGTCGTGTAATTTGAGTTGCCTATATAAATGGACCCGATTGAATCAGTATTTACAGTTCGTTGAATATTTTAACTTACATTTTAAATTGGCTAAGGCCTAATGCTGATTGGCAGTACATATTTCAAAATTTAACCACTTTTTTGTATTTAGGGGATAAATAGAGTACACAGTGCCATACTTGGTGTTTAGATACTTTTCAGAATTGTTATTTGTATTTATCAAAACAAATACCTACTTTCCTAAAGTATTTGGGAGTTAAATAATTTTAAAACTATTTAAATACTAAATTAGTGACTGTTTTATACAAAGTGAAGAAGTCCTTGATTATGTTTTTATTGTTACCTTTATATTTAGACTTTTATATTTCCCCGATTTAAGTTGATATAGGCAACTCAAATTACACGGCCTGTCAAAGTTTCCACCACCTTGTCTGTCTCTCTCTAGGACCTCTCTCTTTTATCGTGGCTGCATTAGTTGTCTTTGTGCCTATTCCATCCGTATTGACAGTTCATTGCAAATTATTCACGAATGTTGTTATAGTCTGTTCGCTAAACTCAGACGCAACTTTCTAGATATTTTAGTCGGTAATTTTGCCAATTTTAGTAAAATTGGCAAAAAATAATTACTAAATAGTTAACAATCACTAAGTAGTTAGTAATTTTGCCAATTTTTGCAAAATTGGCAAAAAACAAAAAAATTATCGACTAAAATATCTAGCCAGTTGCGTCTGAGTTTAGCGAACCGACTATATTGTGTATGTATCTCATATTTACAAAAAGCTGTTCCTCGTGGGATACTTCGGTTGTTTCGTCAAACATGACAGAGTAATAATTTGTATTTTGAACGTGATTCATTATTTGTTCAATTATTTCTTCACCACAACATGTTATTAATTGATTTTGACTGGTGCTCATAATGTGTGTATGTTGCTCAGGAAGATGCTGTGAATAGGTGTTATTTAAGAGACTTATCTCCTGATGCTATTTTGAACCTTAACAGTTTCCCTCATTGCTATGTCCAGCATCTTCGTCCAGAAGCAGAAGGCCATCATCACGGTGGACTCTTACAGGAATATTTTGTCGACCTAAGAACACTGATAGACCCTACTATTGGTCGTAATCTTTCTTTATTTTTTTGTATCTGTTTAGACCTCTGAGAGTCTATCTAGTTAATGACTAACTTTTGGGGAATGCGATTTGCGATAACTTTGTAGAAAATTAAGCTCAACCTAAACGCACTCCTTGTGGTATGATGTTTTTTCATGGGTTTGTGTGGCTCCGTCTTTTCTCATGAGTTTGGCGAAAGATGTTAAAGGTTTCGTGACAAGGCTTTGAGCTGTCATCCCTTTATTGTGACTATATTTTCCATTAGAAAAATAAAACGCAATACTTGTAAAACAATTCCTTCTGACTGTGCAAAAATACCAACCAACTCCATTGTTCTAAGTGCTGATGACCCAAGTAACGCTTCATTTCTTTTTTATTATTGGTGTGTATAGAATATGGAAATTGATGCGACTTTGGCGGCTGTCAAGGTCGTTATAACGATTGGCAGTTTGTAAAATTATCAACATTTTGATTTATAAAACATCCTATGTCATTTTTGAAGCTTCCGTTACTGTCTTTTTCAATTCTATTAGTTCAGAAAACATATTTATCCCCTGTTTTGTACATATGTGTTTGAAATTAAAAACATTTGAACTGCAAATATTTAAATTTATATTTTTTTAAATTCTCGGAGGGGGCCATGGCCCCCATGGCCCCCTCCCTGGATCCGCCCTTGGTCAGGCTAATAAAAATGGAATCAACGAATCGACAATTTCAATGTATATTATAATATACATGCGCTAATATTTAATCTCGATTTTAAATACGCGTTTCCGGATCATATGGGATTGAGCCACAATTATTGGTGATTGGATCAAAATCGAACAGGCCAGAAGCACATTTACAAGAGGCTCCTCTGCTGTCGGAACTTAAACCTTGAGTTAAAAATACGATTGTTAAGGTGCTATGTGCTATCCGTATTATACTACGGGATGGAAGCGTGGACACTGAAGAAAATTGACGTGAGGAGACTGGAGGCATTCGAGATGTGGATGTATCGAAGAATAGTGAAGATCTCATGAGTAGAGAGAATAACCAACGTAGAGATAATGAAATGTATGCATAAGGAACGAGAAGTATGTCTAACAATTAAGAAAAAAAAAATTGAGATATACGGGACATGTGATGAGACGAGATAAATACCTATACAGAGTGAGTTTTATGTATGGAAACACTCAATTATCTCGAAAACGGCTTGCAAGATTTCTATAGATTTTGGTAGCTAGGGGTTTTCTAATGCGTTCGATATTATAGTGCTAATTACATTGTTGTCAGATCTTCTGTTTTTCTGCAAATCTAATGAACTTTCTTATTTCAAATGGAACACCCTATATATTTTTTGTGTTTTAAAGTCCTTAAGAAATGCTGATTATTTTTCATGTTATATTCCCTATACCCCTATACCTAAATGCGATAATTTCGGAGTTATTGCTACATTTATTTTTAATTTCTTTTTAAGTAAATTTAAACAAATTATAAAAATCAATTTTCTCGGCCCAGGTAGATATTGTTTTAGGTTGTTTGGATCATTGGGAACAGAAAAGGTCTTTTGTAATTTTTATCTTAAGTTAATCGTTTTCGAGTAATCAACAATTTAAAACTGAAAAAAATCGAATAATGACGATTTTTAAGGTTCTAAAACACAAGTAAAAAATATAATTTTTGAAATTATAAAGTACCTAAATTCAAGCCCAATTCTTCTTCTGATAGCTTGCCATAAGATTTTTTGTCTCTTTTTATTCTAAAACACTGATTTTTTATTTTTAATGAAGTGCATATGAGAGGACGGGCGATCGGGCTGCATTAACATTTAAAATTACAATGTTTTAAAATGAAACAATCTTAAATTACTTATCGTTATCTGATAAAATAAGGCTTGAGGTTAAATTTGGGTACATCGCACTTTCAAAAATAAAATTGTTTATTTGTGTTCTTGAACCTTGAAAATCGTCATTATTCGATTTTTTTCAGTTTTAAATTGTTTATAACTCGGAAACGATTAATTTTAGAAAAAAATTATAAAAGGTCTTTTTTGTTCCCCATGATCCAAACAACTTAAATAGTGCAGTCACTGAAGGTGGATATGAGCTATTACCTCCGATTTCGTTGAACCTTCATCGATTTGCATGAAAATTGGTGAGTGGTTCGAGGATATCTCAAGGAACAAAGGTGACATGGTGCTAACTTGCGCTTTTACCCTGGGGGTGGATGCCACCCCTCCTCGGGGGTGAAAATTATTTTATTAAAAATAACCCCACAATTCGATAAAGGGACAAATTATAAGCAAAATTTGTTATATAAAGTTATTAAAATAAATCAAAACTTTTTGAATTATTAAAGATCAAAGATTTTAATTTTTCGTGAAAAAAATGCATGTTTTTAACCGATTTTTCATAAATAACTCAAAAACTATAAGTTTTTACAAAAAAGTTACTATTATCAAAATTAAGGCTAATAAAAAATCAAATAAACTCCTTACTAGAAAAACCTTTCAATGTTAACTAAAAGTGAGTTATAGGTAATTGAATGTATATTTCTTTCGTCGAGTACACACATCTAAGTATTCAAGCTTAAATACCGGGAAAATGATGCATTTTATAACATAAACTTATTAAACATTTGTCAAATTTCATAGAAATATCTATCAAATAAGCCCTCGAACAAGTTGATAGCATTAAAATTTATTCACAATATTCACAAATGTTATTGTTTTTTTTGTAAATAACTCCGTTAATTTTTAAGATATCAGGTTCACCTAAAAACTAGTGAAAAGTTGATTCAAAGAGCTATTAAAAAACGTCGAATTTAGTCTTTTAAACCTCTTACTTTTTTAAAAATAAAAGGTTAAATGGCCCCGGTTACATGGTTCCCGCAGCAAAATTTAAATTTTAAACGTTTCTATCTCGGTTATTTTTTACTATACGGAAATAGTAAAATGGGTAAAGTATTTGGAACAGAAAAAACTAAAATTTAGTTATATATTATTTTTTATATATATTGATCATTTTTGGAGTTATTATCAAAAGAAAATGAAAAGTACGATAATTTTAAAAATTCTGATTTTTTAAATTATATTTTTTTTTCAAAAATATGCATTCTAAACCGGTCAAAATTTTTGACATCATTAAATATATTAACCTAAGGAAATTTTTGGGAGGATTACTACAAATTTTAATTTTTGTGGAAATGGCGTATGTTTTATTTTTCACTTTTTCCTAAAAAAATCAAAAGGGTTCTCTTATTTTCATCATAATTTGCTTAATTTTGATGCTATAAACTTCTACTGGAGCTCATTTGATAGGTAATCCGAAGTACTTTGACAAGTGTTAAACAAGTATATTCTATCAAATGCATCGTTTTCCCGTTATGTAAGCTTGAATACTTAGATTTAAGTACTCGTCGAAAAAAATATACATTCATTTACCCATAACTCACTTTGAAATAACATCAGTTTAGTTCTTTAAGTGGGGAGTGTATTAAATTTTCTATTATCTTTAATTTTGATAATAATAACTTTTTTACAAAAGCTTATAGTTTTTGAGTAATACGTGAAAAACAGCTTTAAAACATGCATTTTTTTTACGAAAAAATAAAATCTTTGATATTTAATAACTCAAAAAGTATTGGTTTATGTTAATAACTTTATATAACAAATTTTGCTTAAAAGTTGCCCCTCTATCGATTTCTGGTATTATTTTTAATAAAAAAATTTCACCCCCGAGAAGGGGTGGCATCCACCCCCAGGGTAAAAGCGCAAGTTGGCATCATGTCACCTTTGTTCCTTGAAGTATCTTCTAACTACTCACCAATTTTCATGAAAATCGATGGAGGTTCAACGAAATCGGAGGTAAAAACCTTCAGTGACTCCACTAAAAATAGTGTTTACCCGGGTCAAAAAAATTGATTTTTATAATTTGTTTAATTTTTTTTTAAATAAATGTAGCAATAACTCCGAAATTATGGTATTTAGGTATAGGGAATATAACATGAAAAATTATCAGTATTTCTTAGGGACTTCAAAACACAAAAAATATACAGGGTGTTCTAATTGAAATAAGAAAGTTCATTAGATTTCCAGAAAAACGGAAAATATGACAACGATGTAATTAGCACTATAATATCGGCCGCATTAGAAAAGTCATACCTACCAAAATCTATAAAAATCGTGTAAGCCGTTTTTGAGATAATTGAGTGTTTCCATACATAAAACTCACTGTGTATACTCCAGGTCATTATGCAAGGAAAAATTCGGGGAAAAGTATCCATAGGAAAAAGACGTAACTCATGGCTGAAGAAACTTAGGAAATTGTAGTAACAACGAATTATTAGAGACGCGGTCTTAAAAGAAAAATCGCTCTGATGATTGCCAATATTCGAAGCGGAGACGGCACTTAGAGAAGAAGATTGGTCTAACGAAAATCACATTTTTATTTAACTAATGTTTGAGGACATAAAATAAAACAAAGCAAAGAAAATAAAACTGCAAAAATAACCAGAAGAATGAGAATGACTTGGATAGCAGTAGGTAAACTAAGATCGAGTCCTTCCTTTCACGACTTATAGAATGACACTTACTAACCAATCTCTCAATAGACTTTAAACAACTCAAAGGGCTATTGAGAGACTTATGATAAATGTTTTAAAAACAAAAGATGTAGATCTTTGAAATACATTCAGTGATCAAAAGATCCAAAGTTACTGGTTTGGACGACCACTCGTACGAATACAAACAAATGAAATAGAGAATGCGGAAAAAATCTCCTTACGAATCGGGCTGGGAAAAATTTTTTGAATAGAATCAAAGATCCAAACACCAGTTCTTAGAAATGTGTTTCGTCCTCTTCAACCTCTCTGGGCTCATCAGTGAAGATGAGAGGTTGAATATCTTCAGATTCTAATCAAAAAACAACATTCGAGACCTAGACATAGCAGGAGCGCAAATCTACGTCCAATCTGACAATGACCGTCTCAAGTTTTAATTCCCTAATTACTACTTAAACTAAAATGCATGTTTTAAAGACAAAAGATGTAGATCTTTGAAACACACTCAGTGATCAAAAGATCCAAAGTTACTGGTTTGGACGACCACTCGTTCGAATACAAACAAATGAAATAGAGATAATTATAATATAATTATAAATTATAATCTCTATTTCATTTATGATAAATGTTATCTTAAGAGATCATATGAGAAATGAAGATCTAAGAAAAAGAACCAAAGTAAAAGATGTTATCGAAGCTATCGCAAAATCTAAATGGAAATGGCCAGGACATGTGGCAAGAGAAACCGAAGAGAAGGGATCAAAGAGAATTATACAATGGCGACCAAGAGCATATAAACGAAGCATAGGAAGACCTCACAAAAGGTGGATTGATAAGACTAAAGATAAGGCAGAAATAAGCTGGCATCAGATAGCTTAACGCAGGCGAATATTGAAAACACAAGGGGATGCCTAAGTCCAAGACAGGACCAGAAGAGGCTGTTAAAGAACAAGAAGAAGAGTGTTTGACGTTTCGATTTCCACTCCGGAAATCGTTCTCAAAGAATACTTTTCTAAAAATTCTAGGAATATTGTATCTAGATTTATTAGGTTATCTATGTCTCTTTAATATTTTTATTACTTATTTTATAGGGAACCTCAACATCGAGGCAAAAAGAACAAAAAAGACAACTTCAATGATTATTACAACATGCCACCGAGAAACCACGAAAACCCGTTGTAAGTAATATATCCATGTAATACATGTGTCTGATCAATTTAAGGAGAAAGGCGCAAAATGTCGCCTGTCAAAATTTTCAATGTGTTTTAAGTGTATTCATTTTTTCGAATCCCGAGAAAACTAATAAGTATTTTTGAAAAATTTAAACGCAGAATGAAAGATTATGTTATTACCGAGGGCCGAAAGTCCCTTAGAATGAATAAAAAGTCTCTTGTGAATGAAATATTTGCAATTAAAAATCACACTTAATTTTCTCTTTTATTTTCACCCCTGTAACTTATTAAAATAAACATTATAGAAGTTTTCAGGGACTTTCTGCCCTCAGTAATCATGTAATCCTTCATTCTGCGTTTAAATTTTTCAAAAATATTTATTAGCTTTCTCAGGATTCGAAAAAAATGAAAACATTTAAAACACATTGAAAATGTTGACAGGCGACATTTTGTGCCTATGCCCTTAAACACATCCAGTTTATCCTTTTATAGAGGTAAAAGTCATAACGATGACAATCACAATTACTACAATTCCAGCGCACCAAACGATAACAGGAATTCGAGGTATTATGATATGGCTCCTAAGTAAGTACACACACTCTTCTAAGGCGTTTATATCATTCATATGCCATCATCATCAACAGCCATTTCATCCATCGTCGGGTGTCAGCACACCCCTGAGGTTTGTCCATTTATTTCTGCTCGCTGTTTTTGGCATCCATTCGTGGCCAGCTGAAAGTGGTCCAGATGAAATACCAAGTGAATTGCTAAAACTGGTCAATGAAAAAACTATAGATCTTTTAGCCCAACTTTTAACACAATCTATTCCACAGGAATCATTCCACATGAAATGCTGACATCAACATTTATTTTTTACCAAAGAAAGTAAATCGTCGCCTTAGTACTATAACTTGATAACTTCAAAATTGACGTTTTTAAGATAACTAGTTCACAAGATGTATCTTATTTGCCTCCATATTGTGTAAAAACTTGATAACTCGCTCCAAACAGGTTAAATATTTATTTATTATTGACGAAAGTTGATAAAACTCAATTGACCCTAATATTCAGTGCTAAAACTTGACAAGATAAGTTATCAAGTTATTGTTTAATCGAAATAATCGTGAATATGACATACACTGAATGCTACAACTAGCTAACTCTAGTTATTTAGTTGTAGCATGTGTTTTTCTGAAAACATTGAGCTTACCACTTAATTGTTATCTGTTTATTCGGTTCATGTTAATGCAAAAATTCGAGAATTGTTAGCAGATCTGGCAACCCCCGTGGCAGAGGGCTAATTTTCACCAAAATAATGCTTAAAATATTAGTTTTGTTAAAAAGTTCACTTAGATGCAGCTTGGCACGACATGCGATATTACCAAATGTTAACATTATGGTAGTGCTAAAGTTGATAACTTTAATTTTTCATGTTATTTTCCATATTGGAAAGCAAATTTGCACCGCATTCCTAAATAGATCAGTAGCCAAAAAGTTAAGGAACAGTATTTTAGAGCTGCAGAGTGAATTCTGTATTTACCAACATCATGGTAGTAGCACAAATATCTTTAAACCCATTTATGCTTTTTCTCATGAGGATCTTTCAGTGCGTCACAGGTTTTCGATTTTTTTCTAACGCATTAAATTGTATGTGACAGAAAAAAACGCATGTCGGTGATTACATTTCGTCGGTGACATTTATAACATTTATTCTAGTTGTCAATAGATCGCGCTATAATTGAAAAACATTTTTTTTACGAATTATACAGGGTGTAGCAAAAATAGAGGTCATAAATTAAATCACATATTCTGGGACCAAAAATAGTTCGATTGAGCCTAACTTACCTTAGTACAAATATGCAGACAAAAAAAGTTACAGCCCTTTGAAGTTACACGATAAAAATCGATTTATTCCGATATATCGAAAACTATTAGAGATTTTTTAATGAAAATGGACACGTGGTATTCTTATCGCAGGTAAAACATTTTAAAAATAAATTATAGTTAAATTTGTGCACCCCATAAAAATTTAATGGGGGTTTTGTTCCCTTAAACCCCCCAAACTTTTTTGTACATTCCAATTAAATTATTATTGTAGTACCCTCAGTTAAACACAATATTTTTAAAACTTTTTTGCCTCTTAATATTTTTTCGATAAACCAGTTTTAATCGAGATGCGGCTTCTTTTTTAATATGTTTACATAAAAATTTTATGGGGTTCTGTGCCTTTAAACCCCCCCCCCCCCAATGTTTGTGTACGTTCCAATTAAACTATTATTGCGGTACCATTAGTTAAACAGGATGTTTTTAAAACTTTTTTGACTCTTAGTATTTTTCCGATGAGGCACCTTTTATCGAGATGTGGCTTCTATTCTAATATGGTTCAAAATATACCTCAAACTGTAATTTATAAAAAAATTTTTATATTATTACCAGGTCTCTACAATCGTACTTAACCATATACAAATATGTGAATCAAAATATCTCGATAAAAACTGACTTTTCGAAAAAGTACTAAGAGGCAAAATAGTTTTAAAAACATTGTGTTTAACTAACGGTACCGCAATAATAATTTAATTGGAACGTACAAAAAAGTTTGGGGGGGTTTAAGGGAACAAAACCCCATAAAATTTTTATGGGGTGCACAAATTTAACTATAATTTATTTTTAAAATGTTTCTGCCATAAGAATACCACGTGTCCATTTTCATTAAAAACTCTCTAATATTTTTCGATATATCGGAAAAAATCGATTTTTATCTTGTAACTTCAAAGGGCTGTAACTTTTTTTGTATGCTCATTTGGACTAAGGTAAGTTAGGTTCAATCGAACTACTTTTGGTCCCAGAATATGTGATTTAATTTATGACCTGTGTTTTTTTACACCCTGTATAATATATCTACGAATATAATCTGTACAATTTATAAGACTATACAAATCAAAGAAAATACCATTTTATTAATGCAATAAACACAATTGATTTGTTTTTATGCCAAATTGCAAATAAAATGTGACAACTGTCAGATTTAACTAAAATGTCATATTAGAAAAAATGTTATAAATGTATATTATCACGGACTTACCTTTTTATCTATCATTTGTGACGCACTGAAAAATGCTCATGAAAAGAAGCATATCTCAGAACTACTAATTTCGAGTTATAAAGTTATAGTATTAAGGCGACGAAATGCTAAAGAATGTAGTGATTATCGAATGATCAGTCTAATGTTACATACCTTAAAAACCCTGCTAAAAATGATCCATAATAGAATACACGCTATGCTGGAGATGAATATTAGTGATTCCCAGTTTGGATTTAGGAATGGAGTGAGCACAAGAGAGGCACTATTTTCGTTTAATGTGCTGACCCAAAGACACTCTGATGTTAATCGAGATCTTTATGTATGCTTTATTTATAGACTACAACCAAGCATTCTGTAAGGTAAAACATGACCGACTTATAGAAGTACTCAAAAACAAGAATCTGGATATAAGGGATGTAACATTGATATCAAATTTATACTATAGCCAACGATCAAATGTCAAAATTGTAACAGAAGTGTCAGAAGAAATGGAGATAAAGAGAGGGGCCAGGCAAGGTTACATTCTGTTGCCGTTATTGTTTAATATTTATTCTGAAGAAATCATACAAGAAGCTTTGGTAAACGAGACAGTCGGCATAAAAGTGAATGGAAGTTTAATTAATAACATTAGCCATGCCGATGATACAGTCATAATAGCCGACAACGTGGAAGACTTAGAAAGAATAATGAACAAAATAGTAAAACATAGTGGAGAACACGTACTGTCTAACATCAAAAAACCAAATTTATGAAAATTAGCAATAACAATACAAACGAAATATTAACAGTAGGCGGCCAGCATATTAAGAGAGTAAAAAAATATACTTATTTGGGAACGATGACAGAAAATAACGATTATACTGCAGAAATAAGAGTGAGAATTGAAAAAAAAAAAGAATGTGTGTGTACTTTGTAGGCACGTAAGAAGTTATACTTCTATTATCTGATATCTTAAAAATAAATATACTTTAAACAGTTTGTTTTAATTTTTTTTAAACACCAAACTAATTTTGTGCTTACCGCTTTCAAAAAAATAAAAAAAAGTATAGGATTGCACTGGATTCGAACTCAAGACCTCTCGATCTCTGGCCGAATGCTATACCAAATACGGTACGACGACTGTGTCTGTATCGGTTCGGACGTACCTAATGACAATTCACGGTAACAAACAGACTAGATTAAAGTATAATAAATATACAATAAAATGTTTTAATAATACTCATCTTACTCCTGAGGAAGACAAATCCAAAGACACAAAAATTATAATAAATATATTTACTAAAAACACTAATATATTCTTTTCACGCCTTTTCTTGCAATGATATATTTATACATAACTAGAAAGATTTAGCAAATAAACGCGGTACTGTCTGTGTGCGCATGCGCGTAGTATTATAAAATTTTACTCTCAATCGCGCCTAGAGAAGTATAACTTCAAAAAACATGCCAACTTCGTGAAACTGAAAAAAAATTATGTTGAAATAAATATTTATATTGAAATGTAGATATTTAGAAGAGTGTTAAGGATTTAATGGGTATATATACCCTATATGTTATAGAGTCACGAACATAGAAGTGTTAAGGAGAATAGGCAGAGAGAGGAAAAGGAAAACACAATATAAGAAAGGAAATTGCAATATCTCGGACATGTGATGAAAGGCGAAATATACAACATCTTGAGACTCATAATTCAAGGAAAAATAGAGGGTAGGAGACGCATTTCCTGGTCGAAGAACCTGAAAAAATGGTTTGGTTGCAGCTCAAGGCAACTGTTCAGAGCAGCTGGTTCGAAGGTCAGAATAGCCATGATGATTGCCAACCTATTGCGCAAATATGGCACTTAAAGAAGAAGATTATCTCTTGTAATTCTTATATGTTGTCTGCTATGATAGCTGTATTATCGGCATAACGTATTATGCAAGGCAAAATTTATGGAAAGAAAAATGTGGAAAGGCACATTAAAAATTTGAGGGAATGGTTTGAATGCAGTAGTGCACATAGCCATGATGATTTTCAACCTTTTCGATAGAAGATGGAACTTGAAGAAGAAGGCAGATCATTCATAATTTTTATTTCAGAATTTTTTGAAAACGATTGCGTGATTGTAAATCGAAACATCACAGTTAATGTAAAATGTAGTTCTCATTACAATCAATTGCCATTTAATTCATGATATATCTAGATTAAACATGGCACAAGAAAACAGTCCCTTTACAGTTCAGAAACAATTCCAAATCAGAACCTTTCTCTTCCTTTCTTTTTCTCCAATTCTGTCTAATTCCTTTTAATATTGTAGGTTTAATAGACAACATGAAGCTTCGACGCGATTCTAAACAAAGTTACTTTTTTTAAGTGAAAAAAGTGAAGATAACATTGGAACAAATACCGAAACGTAGTATTATCAATATGAAAGTATGAAATTATACGTAAACAAAGTATTATATTATATTTTAATATTAGTATATGGTCGTAATAAAGCTTTTATAATTTATGTGTTTTATATTTTAGAGCAATTTAGTAGAGTTTTTGTAGGAACAGTGACGAATTTGACGTACTTACTGGAGTCAGACAGGGATGTGTGCTTTCTCCCTTTCTTTTTAAAATATCTATAGATTATGCTCTCTCCAAACTAGACTCCGACACAAGAGGGATACAATGGATGTTAACCACACGCCTAAGCGATCTAGAATACGCCGACAAATATCTTCCTATTAGGACAAAGGTTTCAAGATGTGGCTGGCCAATTGGAAACACTTTTCACTGAAGCCAATAAAATAGGTTTGAAAATCAATATTAGTAAAACCAAATCCATGAGAATAAATGCAAGACGCTATTTACGATCGACAACATACAGATTGAAAATGTGGAAAACTTTACGTATCTTGGAAGAGACATTAACAGAAAACGGAGGTACAGAAGACGATATCTGTCTGAGGATAGGAAAAGCTCAACAAGCATTCAGCATTCTTAACCCTGTTTGAAGGTCTGGCGAGTATAATACAAGGAAAAAGATCCGAATATGCCAGTAAAATGTCATGTCTGTTCTACTCTACGGATGTGAAACCTGGAAAGTGACGAAAACCCTTACAGACAAACTGCAGGTCTTTGTTAACGGCATTAAAAAATGCCTACAAAGAATTGTTCGTATTTTCTGGCCAAACATTATCAGAAAAGAAGATCTACTACACCTGATCCAACAAAAAAGGGTAGAAAATGAAAAAAAGTTGAGAAAGTGGGGTTGAATCGGCCACGCACTCCGAAAAAATAGTTCCAGTATTGCAAAGACTGCCCTAGAGTGAAATCCCCAATGAAAAAGAAGAAGGTCGTCCAGCACAAACTTTGAGAAAATCCATCATGGACGAGATAAGAGGTAAAAGGAAGTTTTCGAATGAGGTGAAGGCCTTATGGCTGAATTTAAGAATATTATATAATATATAACGCAACCAGTTTTAAAAGAATATAGTTTTCTTTATTAACATTTTACTAACTCACAGATCAAGCTTAATATAAGTTACAACTAATATTTTACAGATTTTATAAATAAAAAAAAGTGTGTACAAACTGCTCTTTAAGCTCTTTAATGAAGGATGGTAACAAAGATGGTAAAAAAATATGGTTACTTGACGTGATCTATACATTTTTTCATATAGGGTGTCCCAAAAGTAGTGGAACGGTCGAATATTTCCCGAACTAAACATCGGATCAAAAAACTGAAAAATACGTGTTCAATCATTTTTAAAAATCTATCCAATGACACCAAACACCAACCCCCACTACACCCCCTGGAGGTGGGGTGGGGGTAACTTTAAAATCTCAAATGAAAACCCCTAGTTTTTCTTGCATATTTGGATTCGTTACGTAAAAGTAAGCAACTTTTATTCAAGACATTTTTTCGAACTGTGGATAGATGGCGCTATAATTGGGAAAAACGATTTATCCTGATACCATACGTAAATTATAGAAACGGTCTAATATCTCGAGAAATACACTTCCAAATGAGAAACCAAAAAACAGGTTTTTAATATTTTTCGAAAACCTATCGATAAACACCAAAAATGACCTTCCAACCCACCCCCTGGAGACGGGGTGGGGGTAAATTTAAAATCTTAAATAGCAACCCCACTTTTTATTGCAGATTCGAATTTGTCATGAAAAATTAAGCAACATTTATTCGAAACATTTTTTAAAATTGCTGATAGATGGCGCTAATAAATCGTATTTTTCCCATTAAAGCGCCATCTATCAACAATTCTAAAAAATGTTTCGAATAAATGTTGCTTAATTTTTCATGACGAATCCGAATCTGTAATAAAAATGGGGGTTGCTATTTAACATTTTAAAGTTACCCCCCACCCCAAGTCCAGGGGGGTGGGTTGGAGGGTCATGTTTAGTGTTATTCGATAGGTTTTCGAAAAGTATTAAAAACCTTTTTTTGGTTTCTCATTTGGAAGTGTATTTCTCGAGATATTAGACCGTTTCTATAATTTACCTATGGTATCAGGATAAATCGTTTTTCTCAATTATAGCGCCATCTATCCACAGTTCGAAAAAATGTCTTGAATAAAAGTTGCTTACTTTTACTTAACGAATCCAAATCTGCAAGAAAAACTAGGGGTTTCCATTTGAGATTTTAAAGTTACCCCCCACCCCACCTCCAGGGGGTGTAGTGGGGGTTGGTGTTTGGTGTCATTGGATAGATTTTTGAAAATTATTGAACACGTATTTTTCAGTTTTTTGATCCGATGTTTAGTTCGCGAAATATTCGACCGTTCCACTACTTTTGGGACACCCTTTATAATTGAAAGTATTAACTATTATATTGTATGAGAATAAACCACAATTTTAGTTGTTAGTTACCAGAGAACGATTTCTAATGTATAATATAGATAGATAACATGATTATTGTTTTTTATACATTTTCTCCTTTGATATTCTCTCCTTTAACGTACTTCAGCAACAAATCATCGAGTTCGTTGCCGTTGTAAAATACCACGAAGCCTTTCGGAGAGAGCCCTTCAAATACCGAACACACCGACGGTTTGAGGTTAAAAAAGAAGATGATTTGGTCCCTGGCGGCGAAGTCGGAAGTTAGCGTTTCAATCACTGTGGCTGCGGTAAAATCTGCGCCGTAGATGTGCGAGCAATCGATGACCACGGGAATCCCTTGACGAACCCCGTATTTGGTTACAATATGGCGGACATAGTCAGCCGAAGGGAAGATCAGACATCGGTCCGGGGTTAGAAGCAGGTATTCTACGCCTCCAGTAGTCTGCAAGAAGAAAAAATTTTTTTAGTCAAAATCTTATGAGTCACGCGAAACGACAAAATATAAATAACGTATGTATAGAACTATTTCATGGACTCTCTCTCGTATGCGTTACAGCCCAAGTCGGGCTCTGTCTCCTCCAGCATCCGCCCAGTGGCGGCCCGTGAGGTAGTGCCATAGAGCCATGGCACTACCTTGCTAACTGTGCAGAAACATATTTTTTATCTTAAAAACATTTTAATGCCTGTTTATTTTTTTTGTGAATATTTCTCTTTATTTTTATAAATTATATCAAATCTGGCAACTGTGTAGCGCAATGCAAATCTACCGACTCTGGCCACCCACAGCTGACCGGATAAAGGATGAAAATCATAAAAATCCCAGTGCCGAACGGCATAGTGGCTCGTGAGAAAAGAGAAAGATTGTATGAGCATCCTGTGTAAGTGACAGAGAGAGAGAGAGCGGTATTGCACTTTTAACATACGTTTAAATTGGAGTCTCCGTGCCAGGCTCGAAATCTCGAAAAGGAAGTTAGTGGATCTTAAGATACAATGTTTTAGATCTACATATTTCTAGTTTCTTTACGCGTTC
This sequence comes from Diabrotica virgifera virgifera, assembly GCF_917563875.1. Lineage (NCBI taxonomy): Eukaryota > Metazoa > Arthropoda > Insecta > Coleoptera > Chrysomelidae > Diabrotica > Diabrotica virgifera. Next base: position 4,617,129 of record NC_065443.1, read on the forward strand.
GCTTGACGCTATTGTGTTTATTGTCTACTACTGTATTGTATATTTGTGTTTATACTCTACTATATTTTTTAATTTGTAATTATTAGTTAGTGCGTTGTGATCGTGGGTGTCGTAGGTATAAAAATAATATTTTGATTATTTTCTACGTTTAATTTATTTATTGACAATGAATCAAATTAGTATATTAAAAAACTCTTTTGGTGGTTTTTCGTTAGAAAAAAAACTACAAATTAAAGAACTCGGTCGGCCTTTACCCGATTTAAAAATTGAAAAACAAAGTGGAAATGGACAAAAACTTCGCTGTCGTAAGTTTAATAAAATTATTTATGATAAAAATAGCTGGTTGTGTGGTTGCGAACAAACTAATAAACTCTTCTGTTTTGTATGCGTTTTGTTTGGAGGTGACGAGACTTGGTCAAACAAAGGCACCGATGATCTTGTACATATATGGGAGAAATTGAAATCCCATGAAAAATCTAAAGTGCACATGAATAACGTTTTTAGCTTTTTAATGCTTGGTAAGTTAAATATAAAAACCCAATTAAATTCAGCTTATCGTGATACCTACTCTAATTAAACATAATGAACAGGTAGATAAGAATCGATATATTTTTTTTTATTTATATTTTATATCCTTTTTGACCATATCGTAAAACCGCCACAAAAATTTAGGCAGCTGCCCGGATTCTGGCACTACCCTCCTAAAGTTATACGAGCCGCCACTGCATCCGCCTACAAATATTTCTATCCCTGGCTGCTCTCTTCCAGTTTGTTGTCCTCAAAGTGAGTAATCTCATCAGAAAAATGGTAAATCTGGCAACGTTATAAAAATCAAATTCCATATTGCAGAATAAGAGTATCCCGGTTTTTGTATAATTGGGACCATCCATTTAAAAGATCATTAGGCGTTTTCCGATTTTTAATCCACTCCGTATAGGTAATAACTTCTTCTTCTTTAAGTGCAGTCTCCTAATCGGAGGTTGGATATCATCATCACTATCTTTACTCTATCCACCGCTGCTCTAAAGAGTTCTATAGAACTGCATTTAAACCAGTCCCTTAAATTCTTCAACTATGACACTCTCCTTCTCCTTCCTATACTCCTGCTTCTTATATTTCCCTTTATTATCAGTCTTAGAATTTCATATCGCTGTCCCATCATTACGTCTCCCAGATATTGTAACTTTTTTTATTTTTATTGTGTTCGTTTTTTTCTGTGTCCATGCTATTCTAAGCATCCTTCTGTAACACCACATTTTAAATGACTGTAGCTTATTTTATGTGTTCTTGCTTCAATGTCCAGCTTTCAAGACCATGTTGCAGTATCGAAACATCTCAAAGCTCTTACTCTCAGTTCTAATGTAAGATCTTTATTGCAGATAATTGTTTTCATTTTCACAAACGCATTTCTAGCTATTTCTAGTTTGGTCCTTATTTCTGTTGTTTGATCATTTTTGTCTGAAATCCAGGTTTCTAGGTATTTGTATTTATCAACCCTTTCTATCGGTACATTTCCCAAATGTATGCTTGTTTGTATGTTTGTTTTCTTAGTTATTATCATGTATTTGGTCTTTTTTATATTCATTTTTAATCCATATTCTTCACAGAAACTGTTTTGAAATTTTAGTTTTTCATCATAGCTTGCCATAATTACGGTGTCATCTGCATTTCTTGTAGTTACTTTGAGATAGTAATGCTTCTTCAAAAATGTCTTCACTATATGCATTAAAGAGTAATGGAGGCGTAATACATCCCTGCTTAACTCCTCTCCTGATTTCAATACTTATCGCGGTGTGCAAGTACTTGGAGGGGATACGAGAAACGATGGTGCGCGAATAGCGGAGAAATATTGCAACTTTCTTAAATAATTCATATTGCCAATTGAAATTGTCAAATTGACGTATATTTCATACCTATTGTCATTGAAAAAGAAAAATTATATATTGCTCCACAATATTGATATAGTATGAAATTATTATATAAAGGTAAATATAATTAATTGTATTTTGCTTGCAGTACTGCATTTTAATAATTAATTTTATTTACTACATACAATTGTTTACGTTTTAATAGCATAACCTGAATCTTATTTTTTCTCCTTATTATTTTTTTGGACTATGGCCTTGATAATTATCCAGTAACCAGGACCAATATAATTGGCCAATATAATTAAAAGTGCGAAAAATGTTGCTGAGCTTAGAAATCAGGTGTCCCTTTGCCGAACTTGCACGGTCCCAATATGTCTGAAGATATAGATATAGAAACTAATATGATAGTATAAAAAAATAATAAAGAGATACACAGAATATACTCACACTTAATTTTTCCACGAATATTTTTGGTCTTGCCGCATGGTACAATATCAGCAGCAAATTGATACCGATTCCCACCAGTATACCAATTTCCAAATGAAGCACCAAGCAGGCAATGAAAGTAACGATGAAAATGATGAAACAGCTTTCTGTAAAATACAAAAAACATTATATTTTAATTATATTATATTGAAAAGTCTATACTTCTAAAAAATGAAATATGTTGTAATTTTTCTACTACATAAAAAGGAGATGAATCTGACTTAGGAAGATATCGACCCGTTAGCTTTCTTTTTCAAGTACATTGTCCGTTCCAAAAGTTGACAATTAACTTGGCTGTTCTAACTTTGTTTTCGGCAGCTCTGAATAGTTTGGCAAATGATAATCCGAACCATTGCCTCAGTTTTTGGAGCCACAAGTCTCGCCTCCTCCCTGGACGCCTTCTGCTCTCTATTTTGCCATGGATCATTAGGCGAAGGACTCTATATTTACCGTGCCTCATAATGTGATTCAAGTATTTCAAATTTTTTCTCTCTCGCAACAAAATATGAATAATATTTGAGAAGTCGGATTTTGAGGGGTAGAGTGAGGCCGTTAGAGGTAAGAATTTGCTCTATGCTATTGAACGACCGAGTTGCATATTGTGTGGAGAGAGGTTGCAGATTGAAATAGAGCTAGTCACATGGCAAGGATGAAGGATGAGAGATGGACTCGCAAATTAACCAACTGGAGAGGAAAAAGAGATAAACGAAACAGAGGAAGATCACCTACACGATGGCAAGATGAGCTGTGAAAGATAACGAAAAATTGGATCCATACTGCACAAAACAGAAAGGTTCAAAAAGTAGCCCAATAGCGCCTATAGTACGTTTTTTAAAGTTAAAATATTGCAAAACCTCGAAATTTTAAAGAACCGATTAGATTGACATGAAATTTGGAATACACATAGCCAACAGGTAAAAAAAAGTGATATTGTGCCGATGTGTGCTTTTGCCCTAGGGGCGAGTTTCACCTTTTGGAGGTGAAAAATATATGTTCGGAATAAGGCCGGAAATGGATAAAATGACTAATTTTAAGCAATTTTTGTTCTATAAAGTTTTTCACTAAGTTAATACTTTTCGAGTTATTTGCGAGTGAATATGTTAATTTTTCTACAAAATAACCACGTTTTCAGATGGTTTTTCGCAAATAAACTCAAAAAGTAAGTATTTGGTCAAAAAAAATTCTTTTCAAAAATATAGCACGTAAAAAAGTGAAAACATGGTGTATAACCAGAGTTATAGCTAATGAAAAAATAGGTTCATATTCGTCAAATTCCAAATCGAATATTTTAACGTGCCATAACCAAAAAACGGAGCACTTTTTTGGGGAAAACTCATTTTAACTTTTTTAAACTGTTTAAAAAATGTTTATTTTTGTTTAAAAAAAATTTTTAGTATCAAAAATAAACAAGTTACGCTCAAAATAAAGTTGGTCCCTTATTTTTGGTAAGAAATTGGGAAAATCGCCCCCTAATTAGCATTATAAGTGAACTAAATTGTTACCACTTCACAAGTTTTTTACTCGCGTATGTATTGATCATATGATCTGTAGGTTTCATCGGTTCAAAGTCCTTATTTTTGAAAGAGCTATAGTTAAAACGGCTTGAACGAGTCACTTATCACGAGTGTATACAAATTTAGACATACCGAATCTTAAGAGGAAACAGTAGCGATCAACAGGTAGCCAAAACGCGTTCCAAAATTGCGGCTATAATTTTGAATATTTTTTCGAGATATTTGGCACACGTATTCGTAATATAATAAAGAATGGCGGTACAGAGCCCAATTTGAAAAATATATTAATATGTGGAAATTACTCTGTAATTAAATACAATATTAATAAAACGAGCCATTAAGAAGAACAAAAAAATACACTTTCTTCAAATAAACTTTTTTATCCGATGCCTCGATTTTGTGTCATTTTGGAACTACTAATGAAATAAAAAATTTTAGTAGTTCCAAAATGACACAAAATCTAGGCATCGGATAAAAAAGTTTATTTGAAGAAAGTGTATTTTTTTGTTCTTCTTAATGGCGGTACAGGCTCGCTTTTTTAATATTGTATTAAATTACAGAGTAATTTCCACATATTAATATATTTTTCAAATTTGGCTCTGTACCGCCATTCTTTATTATATTACGAATAAGTGTGCCAAATATCTCGAAAAAATATTCAAAATTATAGCCGCAATCTTGGAACGCGTTTTGGCAACCTGTTGATCGCTACTGTATCACCTTAACCAATTTTTGTCTTACAGGAAAACAAAAAAATACAAAATATTTACAAAAGTAAAGTCGACTTTTTTATTGCTTAAGATTTTTGGTATCTCTAACAATTTTTAAGTTATTTTAAAAAAAGCATTTTTTTCAAAATTAAAATTTTTTAAAAATTTTACTTTAAAACCAAATTTTTTCAAAAATAAGCACTTTGAATTGATGAAACTTACAGATTATATTATAAACACAACATAAGTAAAGTAACTTGTGAAGCGGTAACGATTAATTTCATTTAAGTTGCTAATTGGGTGGTAATATTCCTGATTTTTTTGCCAAGATAAAAGGGACCTACTTTAATCGATGGAAACATCTTTCTTTTTGCTGATGATACCAGTATCACTTGGAGCAACTCAAATATTGCAACTCTTCATGCTACTATAACTTCTGATCTACTTACAATAAAAACCTGGTCTGACTCAAATTTACTCTCGTTTAACGTAGATAAAACAGTAGCATTGTCTTACAAAGGAGCTCTTCAACCCTTACCTCTAAATAACAGCCAGATCAGTACCGTTGATTCTGTAAAATTTCTTGGCATTTTTTTAGACAGCAACCTTAAATGGTCCCTCCATATCGATTTGTTACGGAAGAAACTCTCTTCAGCCTGCTATGCTATAAGATCTGTTTCGAATGAACTCAATTTAGCATCTTCCAAAATAACATATTTTTCTTTGTTCGAGTCACATCTTCGTTATGGTCTTCCTTTTTGGGGTTCTGGTACAGCTGCCCAATTCGATGTTATTTTCAAATTACAAAAAAGAGCTATAAGATATCTGTTTGGCCTCAGAAGAACAACACACTGCAGAAGTTACTTCAAAGATCACGGAATTTTAACCCTTCCATCTTTGTATATTTTAGAAACTGTTTGCTTAATTCGTAAACATCTACATGTCTTTCCACCAAGACCTAATCATCACTACTTCACGAGAAATTCTACGTTTGACGTCTATTTGCCGACCCCGTCCTCGGAGTTAGTAAAGAAATCGATATTATATTCCGCAAAAAAAATGTACAACCATCTCCCCCTACAACTAAAATCTGCACCATCTTTTCCCAAATTCCGTAAACTGACAAAAGCCTACCTGTCTGAAAGACCATATTATTCAGTAGAAGATTATTTTAGTCAATAACTAAGAAATTACAGTACCCTTTGCACAAGTAGTATTTTTATTATTTTTTTATCTATATTTGGGTGTCATATGCAGCAGCTTAACTTTTTAACTTTTAAACCTTTTTTATTAATTATTAGGTAGACTATGAATTTGCAATTTATTTAAATTTTTGCAATTGATTATTTCTGTTTTAACTTCGATTTATTTATTTATTTTATTTAACTTATTGACGATTTATGTAATTTTAGTAAATTGGATTGTTACTGTTTTGTTTTTTTTACTATTTATAAGCCTTGTCGATAAAATTGTAAAATTTTTCATGGCAATAAAGCATATTTCTATTCTATTCTATTCTATTTATTTTGAGCGTTACTTGCTTACATTTGATGCTACAATTTATTTTATAAAAACAGAAATAAAGCTTTTTTTTTAACACTTTAAAAAAGTTGTAATGTGTTTTCCCCAAGAATGCTTAATTATTTGGATATTTCACATTGAATTATTATATTTGTAATTTTTCGAATATGAACCTATTTTTCATTAGCTATAACTCTGCTTTTGCTCGGTATAGAGACCTAATATATACACCGTTTTTTTCACTTTTTTATAGGCTATAGTTTTGCTAAGAATATTGTTTTCGACAAAATGCTTACGTTTTGAGTTATTTGCAGAAAGACCGTCTAAAATCGTGGTTATTTTGTTAAAAAATGAACATATTCACTTGCAAATAACTCGAAAAGTATTGATTTGGTTAAAAAACTCTATAGAAGAAAAGCCACCCCAGTGCAAAAGCACACATCGGCACCATATCACTTTTTTTTTTCGTTGACATCTTAGCTATGCGTGTGCCAAATTCCATGTCAATCCAAGAGGTTATTTAAACTTTATAACAAAAACCGTGAAAGAATGTACTACTAGTCAGATTTTATTTATTTTAATGAAAACATAATATTCAACTCACTTTTTGATCTCCACATGGGCTTTACAACTTTCACTTCAATCATAAAGATAGTAGCGGCTATGATGACAGCACCAAGCACTGCATTCGGGATATAGTAGAAATATTCTGTGCAAAACAACAAAGCTACAATCACAAGAATCCCAGTGTACAATCCTCCAAGAGGAGTGCGTACGCCACTGGCATTATTGACAGCACTGCGCCCCAAAGCACCAGTTCCTGGATAGCCCTGGACGAAGGAGTTGCCGATGTTACAGAAACCGAGTGCTATCAGCTCTTGGGTGGCATCTACGGGCTTTCCGTTTGCTGAAACAAAAAACGAAAACTATAGGACACTAATATTATACATTTTCTTCTTCTGCTGCCTATTCGTTACGAATGTTGGCAATTATTTTGGCAATGATAATCTTATTAGCTGCTGCTTTGAAAAACCCTGCAGTGGATGTCGCAACCCAGGTCCTCAAGTTCCCGAGCCGAGATATTTTTCTTCTTCCGACGCCTCTTTTTTGTTTTATTCCTTGTGATGTGGCCGAAATATTCTAATTTTCTTCTTTCACCGTGCACATTATTATAATATACATACAGACTGTCTATGATTTAAATTAGATATGCACCCTATAAATGGCAACACTGCACTAAGCTTTGCAGGAGACGTAAACTAAACATTAGCAAAAGTGTATTAATTGTATTAGTTGCGGACTGCGACAAGTATGTATAAATTTTACCGGCAAAATACAAATGGCTATTTCGTTTAGTATTTGAGTATTCCTAGACGATCTTTGCTTACATAATCGCTTAAATTATTCACTAATTTAATTAATAGGATTATTTTCCCACTAACTATATGTATTTAGTGATAAAAATTCAGAAAATAAAGAAGATAGCATGGTGATAAACCCATTGAAACAACACACTACAAAGGCGTTGATAACCTATCCAGCTATCTGGACATAGTAGTTACCAAAAATCCAACAGTAGGTACAAACAGAAATACAGCAGTTAGACGAAGGAACAGGAAACCAAAATCCCATACTACTAGTGGTAGGAACATGGGAACTGGAACGCCCAACAACAAGGAAGAAGAAGAAAACACATTGGAGAAACTTCCAATAGTGAGCAAAGAAATTGGAACATCCCACAATATAAAATCCACCACATCTAGAAGAAAGAGTCCTAGAGTTTGAGAATATTATAAAAGAAGCTATAAGTAACATTACAAAGAGGGCGAACACATGATCCATAGGATTTAGGGAAATAAACCCAGAAATAAGAAAAATGATACGGGAAAATAGCCAGAGCTTTCTTCCAATAGGAAGAGAGCCAGAAGAATAAGAATCCAGGAACACAGAAACAGGGCAAACTGACTAAATCTACAAGTCCAACAGGAACTAATAAAATACAGGAGCCAAAATGGGACAAGCATGTAAAAGAAATAGAAGAACGAGGACAGAACATCAAAGATATGAAAACGTAATCATATACTACGTGAACAAAAAAAAGCAGAGGTGATGAGGAGGACTCTTGAGAGATAGTCTACATTAAATAATCACAGATATGAAGATATTGACTTTATCGGAGAAATCGAAGAACCACAAACAGAAATGCATGACGACCAAGAGGGCATAATCACCCCAACATTCTCAAGGAAAATAATCGAAATAAGCTCTCCAAAAAAGCACCTGGCCCGGACAAAATAATAAACAGGGCTCTAAAGTATATTCCAATAAAAGCTATAGTTTATTTAACAAATATTACAAACAATGCAATATACAATATAATACAGGCTTTTCCCAAATCGATGGTAATACACTTAAAAAAAGACATTTCCAACAAGGTGGAAGTAGGGCTGAAGATTAATGAAGAGAAGACGAAATATATGTGTAAAAATAGAACGATAGATAGGACAAAATGTGACGGTCAACACCTTCAATTTCAAAGAGTACAAAGTTTCAAGTATCTATGGGCCATAATCACAGCTGACAACGAGGTTACTGAAGAAATAAAAGACAGAATCCAATCGGCAAATCGCTGTTTGTTCGCACTGGATAAGCTTATAAAATCAAAAAATCTTACAAGAAGTTCAAAGATCAAAATCTATAAATCCATAGTCAGACCTGTACTAACATATGGATGCGAAACGTGGACTATTACCAAAGCAAACGAAGAAAAGTTCAGACGTTTTGAACGAAAAATACTTCGAACAATTTTCGAACCTCATCACGACATCACCACAATTCAGTATAGGATCAGAACCAATATCGACAATGATGCTAATATTGTCCAAGAAATTAAATCACAGCGACTAAGATGGGCAGACCACGTGCACATACTTCATAACGAGAGACATTTAAGACTGTTATGGAAGGCTATTCCTACAGACAAAAGACCACTCGGACGTCCCAGAATGCGATGGAGAGAAACATCCAAGCATATCTCCGGAAAATGAACATTCCATGACCCATAGTTGATGGAAGTCCAAACAAATTGGAACAAAGTTGTACAGTCAGCCATGACCCGTCCAGGGTTGTAGCGCTACGTAATGATGATGATGGTAAGAAGCCCATGTGATAATGATTCACAAACCAGGAAAAAACAGCATTTTATTGTTTGGTTTATTAGCAAATTTCCAGCAGCCAGAAAAACATTAGAAAGAGTCGTACAAACCAGACTTCAAACAGAGCTGGATTCAAAGATAAACAATATACAGGAAAAGGAAAAAACTAAAAGAGAAGGAAATGCACAAAGAAAGTTTCTAAAGTTCTGCTTTGAATATTCTAAGTACTCACCAAAAGCTTTACAAATGGCTATATTCTCTAGCAATCCTACCAACGGTACAATAATTATACCACTTCCCAAATTGGACAGCATTTCCATGAAGGTGTATTCTTGCACTACCGTTCCATTGACTTCTTTGGTGTATCCAAATGATGGTGGTTGGAATCTAGGCAATCCTTGTGGCACCTCTCCGATGACCAAAAATGGAGGTTCTCCTATGGAGCAGTATACGTAACCTATAAATGCACAGATGATCACCAGAATGGCATTACGACCGGTGCCAATGATCCACGTGATGTTGTTAAATAATTTTTGGAATGCTGCCGGCTTTTGTTCGTCAGATCCAAGCTTTTTGGTACCGATTGACTAGAAAAGAAGATAATCTTAATTGCCGCTTTCAAAAAATATTTAAAGTAACTAGCCTTCATCATTTTAATATTCTACTTTTACAAATTTTCATTTGTCGATCAGTTTTTGCACCATCGGTCAAATGCCTGATATATTACTTACCTTCATCAGCAGCAGCAAAATAATACATGTTATGCCCATTACAGTGTCCCACAATCTGGTGTTGGGTAGTTCCTGCAAAATGTTGTACCACGATTCCACAAAGGTGCCACTTTTTGGATTGATTCCTAGAATATCTTTCACCTGGGAGGTTATGATTATCAGAGCTACAGCAGAGGTGAATCCTGACGATACTGGACCAGATACGAAGTTTATGATAAAACCTGAAAAACAATGTGTTTTAGTCCGATTGAGTTAATGAAGAATGGATGAACAGAGAATAAAATTGTCGATTGATAATCGTTAATGAAACTTGTATCCATTACTATCACCAGAGAATTGAATGAACGCATGGCAGAGGACTGAAGCCGGCAAAAGCGATCAATGGGTCGGAAATGTCATGGCCACTGTATTTTGGGATTGCAAAGGCATAATTTTAATTAATTGAAAAAGACTGTACGACTTGTACAAACTTCTAAGTATGTCAAACCGACAAACAGGTGTATGTTCTCAAGAAAATTGATAGTGTGTAAAAAATCTATTATTAAAATTAGCTAAATACTTTCAGCACGTCACGTGCCATCATCAGAGGTTCGTCCTATAGGTATAAATCTTTCACAGAAGAGTAATTGCCAAACAACATATTAAAATGTATAGATACTGGTCTAAGCCTCAGATCTCGGGTGTAGAAACCCTTTACAATTAATAAAATCACATCTAAATTCTTTTTTATTTTTAAAAAGACAATATGGCTGCGCTACACCATTGTAAGTTCAAGTGAACAGCTGTGGACTAGAACTAACAATGGTGTAGCGCAGCCATATTGTCTTTTTAAAAATAAAAAAGAATTTAAATGTGATTTTATTAATTGTAAAGGGTTTTTACACCCGAGATCTGAGGCTTAGCCCAGTATCTATACATTTTATTATGTTGTTTGGCAATTACTCTTCTATGAAAGATTTATACCTACAGGACGAACCTCTGATGATGTGATGTGCTGAAAGTTAATTTTAATAGAAAAAAGTAAAAAAGTAAAAATATACTTTAAACAGTTTATTTATATTTTATTTAAATATTAAACTAATTTATACTTACTACTTCTCAAACAGTTTTATTAAAACAGTGCCAAAAGTTAAAATAATAAAAGAATAAAACACACACAAACACATTGAAAAATGCCACAAATGATTTCTGAACAATAATTGTCGGAAAGAATTTTAACTAAATACGTATTTTCGTATTTTCTGAAAATAAAATTATATAATAAATATACTTACAATCATAAACTGTATAAAAAAAAATAAAAAAATAAAAGTTTCTATTGGCGTTCGAACCCGCTTATCAGCGCAGTTAGTATTGAAATTCATTGACCTTAAAACGTTTACACACGGAGACCATGCGTCAGCATGTGCGAAGATAGATCAACTAACTAAACGGATTAAACTTTTTACAGTTCTTAACTAAATCAAATTATTTTGACTTTGAATTGAAATGATTTAGAATTGAAAAAATATTAAAATACAACAAAACATAGAGTAAGAAAACAATATATTAGGTGAATATCGATAGAAATTTTGATGGTAATCAAATTATGTAAATCAAAGCATTACATACTATATATTTTGGTAGGTTCAAATAGGTAGGTACCTATGAAATTATTTATTAGGATACTGGAACATTTACAATTATTACGTACCTGTCGCCTGTCGCTTTTAAAAACTAAACTTACTTGCATAGAAATCGGCCCACCTAAAAATTTGGTCATTTTTGAAGTCTCGTATTTCCTAAACCTCTTGGCCGATTTAAGTAATTTTTTTAACATGTTATAGCCTTATTCTTCAACAATATTGCTGTAATAATATTATTGCTAAATAGGTAAGTGTTATTTTATACCGGGTGTAACAATGATAGTGTGTTTTTTCCTCAAAGTTCGGAACACCCTGTGGAATATTCTAGCCTATATAAAATATTGAAATTAAAACTCAACTGTAGCCTTAGGCTTTCTTAACATTTTGCTTTTTGATTCATTCGCTTATGTTGGATAATAAAAAAGTTAGGTATTTTAACAACTAGCAACGTTCTTCATCAATACAGGGTGTTTCAAAAGAAGTGCGACAAACTTAAAGGGTAAATTCTGCATGAAAAATAATGACCGTTTTATTTATAAACATATGTTCGCAAATGCTTCGTTTTCGAGATACGGGATGTTGAATTTTTTTTACAAACTGACGATTTATTTACTGCTCTAAAACCGGTTGAGATATGCAAATGAAATTTGGTGGGTTTTAAGAGGTAGTTATTGCGCATATTTGACATACAATTAAGAATTTTATATTCACCATTGGCGTCCATACGGGTCATATTACCCGGTTATATTACCCGTATGCACGCCAATGGTGAATATACAATTCTTAACTGTATGCCAAAAAATGCGCAATAATTACCTATTAAAACCTACCCAATTTCATTTGTATATCTCGTGCGGTTTTAGAGCAATAAATAAATCATCAGATTGTACGAACAAATTCAACATCCCGTATTTATGAAACGAAGCATTTGTGAACATATGATTCTAAAGCTAACGATCATTATTTTTTCATGCAGAATTACCCCTTAAAGTTTGTCGCACTTATTTAGAAATACCCTGTATTGATGAAGAACGTTTTCTAGTTGTTAAAATACCTAACTTTTTATTATCCAACATAAGCGAATGAATCAAAAAGAAAAATGTTAAGAAAGCCTAAGGCTACAGTAAAGTTTTAATTTCAATAATTTATATACGCAAGAATATTCCACAGGGTGTTCCGAACTTTGAGGAAAAAACACACTATCATTGTTACACCCGGTATAAAATAACACTTACCTATTTAGCAATATTATTACAGCGATATTGTTGAAGAATAAGGCTATAACATATTAAAAAATTACTTAAATCGGCCAAGAGGTTTAGGAAATACGAGACTTCAAAAATGACCAAATTTTTAGGTGGGCCGATTTCTATGCACGTAAGTTTATTTAAAAAGTCACTACAATACATTAGGGATTTTTTCGGAAAAATTCAAACAAGCTTATATTTTTCTAAAACTTTTTTTGTTAGTTTATATTCATGTTAAAGTAAAAAGTTCTACTCGCGGATTTGGCCGCTAATTGTTTATTAACTGTTTAAACAATAACAATTGTTTTGTATTAATAATTTTAAAAATATCGTTAAATTCATCATTTTACTTAGATCAAATATGTTTCTAGTTTGTTTTTGATTATGCTGAATCCGAATAAGGCAATGCAATTTAAAAATTCTTATACAGAAGCTCTTATACAGTATGTCTGCGTAGCTAGGAACCACATGGAAAACTTTTTTATTATCAATTTTACGAAAAAAAGTTATTCTTCATAAAATGCTCTGGATAGTCAAAAATCTAAAACTCAATCATCAGATATCAAATTTTATCAATTTTATACGAGTTATGTCAAAAATATTAATTTCGTTAAAAAGTAAAGTACCTTTATATTTCAGAATATCAAAAAATGCTATTATAAAAAGTTGGTTGAAATTAAAAACTATGTTTAAATATACAATTACATCATTCACCAACCAGTTAGACAGAGTTCTTCAGTTTTTAAAAAAAATATCATTGTATCATAAACTTTAATTTTTTTTTATGACATAACTTGTTAATGCTCTTTAATTATACCTCTTGTAATCTTGTTTGTAATCGTCCCGTGCGAGTGGCCATAGTTGCCGAGCACGTTAATGTAAATAAAAAAAAAAAAAAAATTACATCATTCTAATTGAAAAAACTTTTTCAATTTTTTCTCAAATTACGGATACTCATCATCATTCTATTACAATTATGATAACTATTTTATTATCACTTTTACGAAAAGAAGTTATTCTTTATAAAATCTCCCTGGTCTAAAATCTAAGATACAACTACCATATATTAAACTTTTTAAATTTTATACGAGGTATGTAAAAAATATGAATTTTTCTTAAGAGTTAAGTACCTTTATTATTCACAATATTTTAATTAGAAGGATGTAATTGAACACTAAAACAAATTTTTAATTCCAAACAACTTTTCTTAATAACAATTTTCGATATTGTGAAATTTAACGATACTTTACTCTTGAGTGAAATTCATATTTTTTGACATACCTCGTATAAAATTCATTAAATTTGATATTTGATGATTGCATCTTAGATTTTATATACGATGCAGAGTATTTTATAAAGAATAACTTTTTTCGTAAAACTGATAATAAAAAGTTATCAATAGGTTCAAGTTACACAGACATACGGTATAAGAGCTAAAAGAAAATTTTTTTGCTGAACATTTATTATTGTTGAAGTTTATAATAAAATGTATTTTAGGTAAGTTTTCCAGAAAAAAGTTTTGATCACTTTATATGCATAAACATTTTTTTAGCTGCTAATTTTCGGTTTTGTATTACATTTTTGTTATCTTTCTTAATTTTCTCAAAAGAAATAGTCTATATCATTTATAAAGTAAAGTAATTCAGTGCATTTTAAAGATTACATCCTAAGCTTTAAAAAAGAACTTATAAAACTGTAATAGATCTGCTCAAACTTGAGTAATATCGTCTTAAAATGGTGGTAATTCTATAAAACTACGAAGATTTCAAAAATTACATTTTTTAAGACGTCATATCATTTGAATTAAATTTTTGAGATTTTTTTTAATGCAACATAATTTAGTACGATGCTTGAAAGCTAAGTTGTGCAAAATTGAGAGTTTTATAAAAAAAATTGTATTAGTTACACATTTTTAAATCATTTTTAAACAAAATTCATGTAAGGCTCATTTTCCGCCCACACCGTACTTATGCCCATACATTTTATTTCTTTTTATTATAACCATAAGGTAGCTTAATTATTCTTCTTTTAGGTTCAATTTGTAAAATTTAATTTGATCCATTAGTTAACGAATTATATTAAAATAACTCAACCGTGCACTTCGCCGTACGCTAGTTTACAGTGCGCCAATGTTTGTGAGAAGAGTGATTTTAGCGTTATAAATAAAAAATTATAGAAGATACAGATTTAGTTTTACAAAATTCTGTATATAATGTTTTTTTGTAAAATTTTCTGAATTTTTCAGTGATCAAGTCAGTTTTGTTCCAAAATGTATATTTTCGGAGTTATTTAAAAAAAACATCAAACTTCGTAGTTCATTTGTTTAATAAAAAATGAAGCGCCCACTTCACGAGTAGAACTTTTTGATATGTTGTTTATTAGACATTTCTTAATGAAATTACAAAAAGTTCTATCTTGTTTGACGAAGTGAAAATCTATTTGCACTCCCCTACATATTATAAACTTTTTTCTCTGTTATCACAACAATAAAAACTAATATGAATATACACAACATTAATTTGTTTATCCATAATCTCCATCTCCATATTGAACAATTATTGACAGATGATTTTAACACCCAATCAGATCCCGTATAACGTTTATACCATTTTGTCGGTGTGCGCATGCGTCCAGTAAAATCAAAATTTTTACCCTCGTGCCTAAAGAAGTATAACTTCAAAAACTTTTACACAGTATCAATTTTCTTGAGAACATAGATCTGTTTGCCGGTTTGACATAATTTTAATAATTTTAATTGACTATCTTGAAAAGGGTAAAACTATCAATAGCCAATATTATTGTGCATTGTTGGACAAGACAAACTAAAGTAGGAATTCATTGAGACGTGGGCGCCTATGCAGAAGAAAAGAAAAAAGTGTTGTTTCTCGAAGACAATACATGACATGAATTGGGGTTCGAATTGCTTTCTCATGCGGCTTATTCTCCTGATTTGGTCCCCTCCGATTATTATCTGTTCCCAAATCTGAAGAGATGGCTCGGAAATAAAAAATTCAGTTCGAAAGAAGAGATAATTTAAGAAACAAACAGATGTTTTGCAGAGCTTCCAGAATCGTATTATTTGCATCGCATAAAAAAGTTGGAAAATCGTTGAAATCGTTGTATTGAGCTAAAAGGAGACTATGTCGAATAAGATAAAAGAATTTCTTTTTCATTTCAAAGGATGTTACTTATTAGACCATCAGTATGTGACTGGAATAATCCCCTAAAGCTGGTTAAAGTCGACTTTCGTGACTATGTACAGGGCCGCGTTTAGGTCAATTGACGCCCTAGGCAATTCTCTAGTATCCGCCCTTCAAACATGTACCATTTTTGCGAAAAAAAATTGCAGAAATGTTTATTTAAATAAGAATACATTAAAAATGGATTTAAACTACGATGTTTATATATATATTATCTATAACAGAAAAAATTGTCATTCCAGTTCGATTACATCAGAGACTTCTTTTCAAAAAAAAATTTTTTCTTGACAAATTCGACAAATTGTTAACACGTTCTTGCGTCATACTTGATGGGAAATTATTTTTAATTACAAAAATTGAAGAAAAATCTTCTGCGTAAAAGGTATATTTATAAAAAAATATATACCTTTTACGCAGAGATTTTTCTTCAATTTTTGTTATTAATGGTATACAGCCAGCTACAGGAAATTTTTCCTTGTGGATTTTATTTTTAATTCTTGAAATTTTCGAAAATGACCTTTCAGCAGACACATTGGCAACTGGGGTGCACAAATAAATGTGTAAAGCAATGTCAAAATTAGGGAAAACATCTTTCAATCCACTTAGTGCAGTCACTGAAGGTTTTCACCTCCGATTTCGTTGAACCTCCATCGATTTTCCTGAAAATTGGTGAGTGGTTAGAGGATACCTGAAGGAACAAAGGTGATATGATGCCAACTTGCGCTTTTACCGTGTGGTCGATGCCACCCCTTCTCGAGGGTGAAAATTATTTTTTTTAATAAGACCATATATCGATGGAGAGACAAATTCTAAGCAAAATTTGTTATAATATGTATAAAGTTATTATTATAAATCAATACAATCAATACTGAGTTATTAAAGATCAAAGATTTTATTTTTTCGTAAAAAATGCATGTTTTAAAGCTCTTTTCCACGTATAACTAAAAAAATATAAGCTTTTACAAAAAAGTTATTATTTCCAAAATTGAATATAATAAAAAGCTAAATACACTCCTCACTTAAAGAACTAAACTAATGCTAATTCAAAGTGAGTTATGAGTAATTGAATGTATATTTTTTTCAACGAGTACTCAATCAAATCTAAGTAAGTATTCAAGCTTAAATAACAGGAAAACGATGCCTTTTATAAAATATACCTGCTAAGCACTTGTCAAAGTACTTCGAAGTACATATCAAATGAGTTTCAGTAGAAGTTAATAGCATCACAGTTAAGCAAGTTATGATGAAAATAAGAGAACCCTTTAGAACTTTTTAGGAAAAAGTGAAAAATAAAAC
This sequence comes from Diabrotica virgifera virgifera, assembly GCF_917563875.1. Lineage (NCBI taxonomy): Eukaryota > Metazoa > Arthropoda > Insecta > Coleoptera > Chrysomelidae > Diabrotica > Diabrotica virgifera. Next base: position 4,634,482 of record NC_065443.1, read on the forward strand.
GTACGCCATTTCCAAAAAAATTAAAATTGATAGTAATCCTTAGAAGAATTTCTTTATATTAGCATAAATAATTATTTAAACAATTTTGACAGGTTTAGAATGCATACTTTTTAAAAAAAGATATAATTTAAAAGAATCAGAATTTTTAAAATTATTGTAATTTTCATTTTCTTTTGATAATAATTCCAAAAATACTCAATATACGTAAAAAGTGATATATGTATAACAAAATTTTAGTTTTTCCTGTATCAAATATTTTACCTTATTACTATTAATTTTTGTAGGGTAAAAAATAACTGAGAGAAATGTTTAAAGCTTAAATTTTGCTGCGAGAACCATGTAACCGGGGCCACTTAACCTTTTATTTAAAAAAAAATAAGGCGTTTAAAAGATTAAGTTCAGCGTAGTTTAATAGCCATTAAAATTAACTTTCAAATGGTTTTTAGATAAACCTGATATCATAAAAATTAGCGGAGTTATTAAAAAAAAACAATAACTTTTTTGGAAAAATGTTTAAAAGATAAATTTTGAAAAATATTTGGTGCATAAATTTTAATGCTATCAACTTGTTCGGGGGCTCCTTTGATAGATATTTCTAAGTACTTTGACAAATTGTTAATAAGGTTATGTTATTTAAGCTATTTAAGCTTGAATACTTATGTTTGGGTACTCGCCGAAAAAAATATATATTCAATTACGTATAATTCACTTTTAGTTAACATTTAAAGGTTTTTTCAGCAAGGACTTTACTTCATTTTTTATTAGATTTCATTTTGGTAATAATAACTTTTTTGTAAAATCTTATAGTTTTTGAGTTATTTATGAAGAAGCGGTTAAAAACATGCATTTTTCTCACGAAAAATTAAAATCTTTGATCTTTAATAACTCAAAAAGTTTTGATTTATTTTCATACCTTTATGAAACAAATTTTGCTTAGAATTTGTCCCTCTATCGAATTCTGGGGATATTTTTAATAAAATAATTTTCACCCATGAGAAGGGGTAGCATCCCCCCCAGGGTAAAAGCGCAAGTTGACACCATGTCACCTTTGTTCCTTGAGATATCCTCTAACCACTCACCAATTTTCATGAACATCGATGGAGGTTCAACGAAATCGGAGGTAATAGCTCATATCCACTTTCAGTGACTGCACTGACTCATCTTTAAATATTAAGATATGTCAATTGGTGATTTTATTGTGGTATCCAAATGACCCTTTACGTGAATGCATTCATGTATGAATGATGTATCTTGGTCGTCTTTATTTTGTATCAGATTTTCAGCATCTTTAATAATTTCTTCATTGCTTAATTTTGGCAAATCTGTTAATAACACGAAAACGTTGATAAATAAGTCGATAAGATTCCAGACGTCTATTCAGGTCTCTTATCAGAGTGTCGATTATAATATAGAATGTGTGGATTTTCATCTCATCACTAGCTGAAATTTTAGTTCATCATCGGCCCCCTCGTCAAATTGAATTTTTCTTTTTTCTTTTTCTCTTTCTTTTTTTTATATGTTTTACTTGGGCACAAGTATTTGGCAAATTTTTTTGGCTTCCTTGTGGTAAAGTAATTTGAAAGAGCTTACATTCATACTCTTTAATGACAGAAGCCAGATCAATAATTTTTATATACAAATATTTTGGTACAGTATTTTTGCCGCCCTCCCATAATGTGCCGCCCTAGGCAACTGCCTATATTGCCTAATGGATAAAGTGGCCCTGACTATGTATATCAAAACAATTAAATGCAAAAACATGCGAACACTACAGAACAATAATATTAGCCTAATGAGCCACTTATTTAAAATGTTTTTAAAAGTAATACACGAACAAAATTTGTTGATAGAGATCACGATAGAGACTTAAGAATCAAAAAATAATTTATATTGCAAACAAACTGTCAATAATAAAGTGAATGACCAGTTGACCGAGGTAATCTCCATAGATAGAGGAGTTAGACAATGATGCATTCTATCCCCGGCATTATTTAATCATTACTCTGAACATATATTCGAGCAAGTACTGGAAAAACTACAGGAAGGCGTATTAGTCAATGAGTGCATCTAAATAACATTAAATATGCCGACGACGCAGTAGTTTTTGCAGATATTCATGGTTGAAGAGCTTGTGGAATTGGTATGATGTTGATACAAGCCTGCCATTTTGAGTGGCAGTTAACAAAATTAAGATAGTTATGATGGTAATCGGGACGAAATTGCCAGGGTCACCTTCATAAAGATGGGAAAATTCTTCTGCAACAGAGATATCAGAATCCCTCTACGATTAAGAATGCTAAGAGGCTACGTATTTAACACGCTATTATACGGTGTACAGGCCTGGACGCTCAAACAGAACAACATAAAAAATATTGAAAGTTTCGAGATGTGGTGCTACCGTCGAATGTTGAAGATAAATTAAGTTGAAATAGTCACAAACTTTGAAGTACTTAATACGAAGGATAGGAACATACCCAGAAATTTTGTTAGCGATAAAACAAAGAAAACTCGAATATTTGGGTCACCTGATGAGAGGACATAAATGCACATTACTTCAAAATATAATGTAAGGAAAAATAAAGGTAAACCGAATCCAGGCCGTAGAAGAATGTCATGGTTGCGGAATTTTAGAGACTGGTTTGGCTGCACCACTGAGGAACTCTTTAGGTAAGTGTAAACAAGGCCAAGGTAGCCTTGATGATCTCTAATCTCCAATAGGAGTGGCACAAGAAGAAGACGAAGGTGGTAACCAACGTTCTGAAAGCAAATGGTACAGAAAGAAAGAGAAAATAGACAGAAGGTATACTTTATGCACTAATACTACTAATAAATGTTTGCACTCACCTAGACCAAAGATTCCCATCAATATTTGTATCAATCCAGCCATGAACGAGAGCAAGATTGCATGTTCTGGTCCTCTTCCTTTGACAGCTTGCGCTGCCAATATGGCGTTCAACGCTGAGGGTCCGAATGGCACATCTTTACAACTGCCAAAGATAATATAAATAAAACATCCTATGAACGAACTGTACAAACCATATTGGGGCGGTAAGCCGATAATACTGTGATATGCTAAACCCTGGAAAAATTAAAAATATGATTATTATTTATTGTACAGCAGTAATTAAGAAGAGTAGGTATATTGTAAGCTGAATAGGAGAATAGGACCTGTAAGAGAAAACGGAATCTTCAGAAGTCGATACAATAACGAACTTTATCAACTTTATAAGGAAGCACCCCTGGCAGACTTCATTAGAATACAAAGATTGCAATGGGCCGGACATGTGATAAGAATGGGAGAGGATAGGCTACCAAAAAGAGCACTGAATGCTAGAATGCAGGGAAAGAGACCGGTTGGAAAGCCAAGAAAGCGCTGGGAAGACACAGTAAACAGCGACGCACAAGCCCTTTTAGGAGTCCGTGTATGGAGAAGAGCAGCCACAGACAAGCAAGGGTGGAGGCAAAAAATAAAGGAGGCCAAGGGTCAATTTGGGCTGTAGCGCCGTAGAAGAAGAAGATACTGTAAGCTGAGATGAGACAAAAAACAAATACTGAAAAGAAGGTAGAAGGACCAACTGAGAGAACTAGAGAAGTATAACACACAAGGAAAGGTAACACTACAGGAAGGTTAACCAGAACAGAAAGGAATTCAAACCTAGATTATCAATAACTAGAGACCAAACAACAGAACAGACAATCCACTGGAGATCTTAGGACATGGACATGGAAATGGATAAATTGACAGATTATAAGCAACTTTTGTTCCATAAAGTTTTTTATTTAAGTCAATACTTTTCGAGTTATTCGCGATTGAAAATGTTGATTTTTCTACGGTTTTTCGCATATAACTCAAAAAGTAAATATTGATCGAAAAAAGTTTCTTAGTAAAAGTGTAGCTTATAATAAAATGAAAAAAATGGTGTATCAGTAAAAGCTATAAATTATGTAAAAGCTAAGTGGTAGCTCATAAAAAATACGTTCTTATTCGTCTAATTCCAAATCGAATAATTCAACTTGAAATATCCGAAAAATCAAGCACTTCTCGGGAAAAGTTATTATTATTTTTAAAGTATTTAAAAAAAGTTTAACATTTGTTTTTCAAAAAAGTTTCTATCAGCAAAAATAAACAAGTTACACTGAAAAAACAAGTTAGGCCCTTTTTTTTGGTAAAAAAACCGTGAAAATTTCCCTATATTTAGCACCCTAAATAAAATTAATCGTTACCGGTTTACCATTTACTTTAACTGTATGTGTATTGTTTATATAATCTGTAAGTATGATTGGTTTGTGCTTATTTTTAAAAAAATTTGGTTTTATATTAAAAAAAATTTCTAAAAATTTTTAAAAAATTTCTTTTTTTCAAAATAACTTAAAAAGTATTAGTGATAAGAAAAATTTTAAAGAGTAAAAAAATGTAGGTTTTGCTATTATAAATATGCTATAGTTTTATTCTGTTTTTCCATATCACAAGAATTGGTTAAGATATCGCTTTTCAAAATTTGCATACACTCGTGATTAGTGACCCGTTCAAGTTTTTTCAACTATACCCCTTTCAAAAATAAGCACTTTAAACCGGTGAAACTGACACATCATATAAAAAATAGATAAGTAAGTAAATTGTTTGTAAAGCGGTAACGATTAATTTCATTTTGGGGAGCTAAACACGGGGAGATTTTCATGATTTTTTTAGCAAAAAAAAGGGGGCCAACTTGATTTCAAGCGTAACTCGCTTATTTTTAATGCTAGAATCTTTTTTTAAACAATTAAAATAAAGCTTTTCTTAAACACTTTAAAAAAGTCTAAATGGGTTTTTTCCGAAGAGTGCTTAATTTTGATTTCACCTTGAAATATTCGATTTGGAATTAGATGAATAAAAACGTATTTTTCATGAGCTACAACTTTGTTTTTACTCGATTTATAGACTTTACTGATACACCAGTTTTTTGGTTTTATATAAACTATACTTTTGCTAAAGATATTTTTTTCCATAAAATATTTACTTTTTGATTGATTTGCGAAAAACCGTCTAAAAACGTAGTTTTTTTGTCAAAAAATAAACATTTTCAATCGCAAATAACTCGAAAAGTATTGACTAACATAAAAAACTATAGAACAAAATTTGCTTAAAATCAATCAATTTATTTACTTACGATCTTATCTTGAACGTATGTTTTTTCTCCCCCGAGAAGAGGTGACTGTCATCCCCCAAGTAAAAGCAACCCACGGCACAATTTCAACTTTGAAGTGGAGGGTAAGTAGAACCTAAATCCAAATTTTCATGCAATTTGGAGTTGCCTCTGAAAATTACATGGTATCGCTGTATTTCCCGTTCATTTACTGGGCTAGAAGGGCAATAGATAGATACAGACAGAACAAAAGGATCATTGGTGATCAATACCAAATACTAGAAAGATGGGGAGACAACTTTCAGGAAAGATGATATAAGAATTGAGATGACGTTGCAAGAAGCAAAAATTCAACTTGAAGGTATGGAACACGAAAGAGAGAAAGATAACAACAGGGGAAGAAGTCATTAAAGCAATATAAAAATTGAAGGAAAGCTTCTGGAGCAGATAGCATTCTTTCTGACCTCTAAAAAAAGGTCGCAAAAAATTTGACTTGTTGTGTAACTAGGCTAGTAGATTCTGGAATGGATGAAAATTCTACAATAATATTTTATTCCTATAAATAATAGCAAAGAATACCTACTAACTTGTGGTATTAGAGTAAGACCCACTGTTATACCAGCTATAAAATCACCAGCAGCATAACTGGTGTTGTACTTTGGAAGCCAATCGAGAATGGGAAGCTTCCTGTACAGCATCTTTTTCGTGAAGCCTTTCCTTATTCGGTTCTTGGTCCATGGGACTATGTTTTTTATGACAGACGAAACTGAGGTATTTCGGTTGTCTTCATCTAAAACTGAAACAAAAAAAATGTAATATTAAAAAAAATATGTAATATAAGTCCATAGAATAGTAAATGAAATATCAAAAACTCTCAAAGAAAAGAAATACTGCAACGCTGTATTCCTAGATATCTCTAAGCGTTTGACAAAGTTTGGTACAGAGGTCTGCTTTACAAAGTAAAATTAGCACTATCTAGTAACTATTTCCTCCTAATCATATCCTACTTATCAAATAGATATTTCTCAGTAAAATTCAAAGATCAACAATCCAGCCCCTGTCCTATTAACTCCGGAGTTCCACAAAATAGTGTTCTCGGGCCGCTGCTTTTCTCACTCTACACAGCCGATATACCAGAGTCTCATAATACTACGATGGCTTCCTTTGCTGATGACATAGCAATACTAGCTGTAAATGAAGATCACATACAAGCCTCACAAGACCTGCAACACCATCTGGACATACTCATTGAATGGTACACAAAATGGCGAACAAAAGTAAACAAAACAAAATCATCTCAAATAACGTTTACCAACCGCCACAACACATGCCCACCTGTAAGAATGGAAAATGTAGGAATACCAACAGTAACAGACGCTAAATACCTTGGCCTCCATCTTGACCAACGTCTTACTTGGAAGAAACATATCCAGACCAAAATAAGACAACTAGACTTGAAATTCCGGCAAATGTATTGGCTCCTTGGACGCAGATTAAAACTCAACATCCAAAACAAAATTCTTCTGTACAAAGCAATACTCAAACCTATTTGGTACTACGGACTACACCTCTCGGGCTGTGCAAAGTCAACATCACTGAATATCATCCAAAGATCAATAGTGGATGCACCATGGTACGTAACTAATCAAACACTTCACGAAGACTTAATATACCTTTCATCAGAGAAGAAATCTATCGAGCCACGGAGTCACAAAATGAGCGTACCATTCACCATGACAATGAGTTAGTAAGGGAATTATTCCATAATGGCCCTGCCACAAGGAGACTAGATAGAACCTGGCCTCAGGACCTATTTTTAAACTTAAACATAAATACGAGTAGAAGATGAGACATCATTGGTCTCTTCTTCATGCCCAAAAACACGGAACAAATTTACTTAATACTCTTTTAATGTAGATTGTAAGTAAACATAATTACTTAAAAAAAATTCGATTTGGTAAAATGGGATCCCCTTTGTACCTAGTATAATGGGAAATATGGGAGTATATAACCACCTAGTTAACCTAATAAGAAGTTAACCAGTTAAAAACTCAGCCAAAGTTCATGAATTATATTCAAATGATTTCGAAATAAGGAAAGGATCTGGAACTCAAAGGCTACATACAATGGAAAGACTGAATAATAAAGAATACTAAGCTCAGCTTGATCAGCGCCATAATTTTTTCCATGGCTGCATACCTACCCAGTTGAAACATGGATACTCAGAAAAATCGATATACATAGAAGTAAGATTGAAGCCTTCAATTGAACCAACCTGTAAATTCTGGAAGTGCATAGGTACCTAAACTACTTCGACCAAATACCGAGTAACACGTGGACCATGAATATATTGGTAGTAAAAGGAAGGTAGAGGGCAGAACAGAAAGAGGAAGATCTTTAAAACAATGGTGTATACCAATAGAAAACTCTAATGGGCAAAACCCTACTCGAAGAGTCATGCCATTTGGTACAGGATAAGATTTGACAGCGAGCTAACAATATTTTAAGTGTCACCTTAGACTAAGACCTGACAAAGGCTCAAGGGATGAGGAGGAAGGATATTGCTGAAAGGTGTTAGTCAAGGCTGTATATTGTCACCAATGCTTTTTAACATAAACCTTAAACAGGTATTTCACGTTGCTCTAGGAAACAAACAAAATGGAATTAATGTAAATGATTTTACCTATGAACTGATTACTTCCTAAATAATTTGGTCCTAAATAGGCACTGCCTAAGCATGGGGTACTTCTCTGGCTGTGGATGGAGGAGATATCCGCTGATGAGTGTGTAAAGCTAGGGTTGTCGTAGGCTTCATCGTTTCTGGTTGCATATTGTTGTTGTGGATTATCCCTGAAACAAGAACACATGTCATTTTTTATTGAATACATTATCAACTGGTTCGAGTGATCATATGTTACAGTTAACTGATCATCAAGGGAAATATTGAAGGAAAAGGAAGTCCCGATAGGCCCCAGATTTCATGGCTCCAAATATGAAAGATTGGGCCGGTCTTGATTCATCGTCTTTGTTTAGAGCCGCATTGGACAGAGACAGATTTGCCAATGTAGTCGCTAATCTTCAGTAAAAGAGACAGTACCACAAGAAGAAGTAGGTTGTGGGATAGAACCCACCACATTAGCCAGACGGGTTGTTGGGGTAGAAGAATGTGTGATGCAACCATTGCAACCGAGGTTAGCCGCCTACTCAGTTTAGCCAACCTCTGAGCCTCGTTTATGACAACAGGATTCACCAACGTGAAGGTGAGGTTGACATTTGAGCAGGAGTGGCTATTTGTAGCTTAATCTGAGTAAACTCACCCAATCTAGCCCAATGTAAAACCAATTTTTAAACAAATTACGTTCAATTCACTTTTTTCGTGCTATCCCCTAACGCACATTTTAAGTAAACTAACCTTACTAACTAACTAAAGCAACTAAGTAAACTAACCAGACAAAATTTTCATTAAAAGAGGTGTCAGACAGGATTGTGTGTTATCCCCAAGTTTGTTTAACGTTCCTACTCAGAAATAATTTTTAATGAAGCCTTGAAAGGGCAATGTGGAACTCGAATCGGGGGAGAAACTATTAACAACATCAGATATGCAGATGACACTGCGATCATGGTTGAAAGTATTGAAGATCTTCAAGTCCTTATATATCGAGTCACTAGAGAATGATCTAATAACCTTAGGGAAGAAGCCTTTTATGTGCCATGTTGAGCTCTAATCGGGGGAGAAACTATTAACAACATCAGATATGCAGATGACACAGCGATCATTACTGAATTTATCGAAGATCTTTAATTCCTTAAAGATCGAGTCACTAGAGAATGCTCTAATAACGAACTTAGCATAAATACAACAAATATAAAGTTACTCATGGTTAGGAAACAAGATGTCGGCTTTATGCAACAAATTGTCAGTAATGAACTGATATCAGAACATAATCATTTTAAATACCAAGGATGTTGGATAAACGAGACACTAAATCTGGATGAAGAAATTAAAATTCGTATAGAAATTACAAGAGGAGCATCTACGAAACTTAGATCTATTCTGAGCAATTCTCAGCAGGACTTACAACTAAGAACCAAGTTCCTAAAAGGTTATGTGTATCCTGCATTAATATGGATGTGAAACCTGGATCATAAAGGTAAACATGATGAACAAATTAGAAGCTTTCGAGATGTGGTCATATCGTAGAATGCTCAGAATATCATAGGTTCAACATATTTCAAACAGAGAAGTCTTAAACAGAGTAAGTCAAGGCGAAGGTGACTTAATGAAGATGGTAAAAAAGAGAAAACTACCCACGCCTAAAATTTGGACACGGTATCAAAGAAGAAGAAAGCATAGCACGCAAATGCAAAGCAAATGATAGCTTAAAAACGATAGAATAGGGCATGAGAGATTTAGTATCTTGTCCTCGTTTGAATATTCTTGAATATCTTGAATATTGAATATCTTGTCCTTGTAATAGATGAGATAGTGAAAGAATGTAAGAAAACTTTCAAGAAATACTGCATCGGTTGGAACAGAATGCAAATGATAAACGCTGAGATGTGTATATTTGCAGACGACATAGTATTAATTGCGGAAACAGCAGAAAAACTGAAATACAACTTAGAGAAATGGAACCTAGAAGCAAGCAAATACAACTTAAACGTAAACAAAGAGAAGACTCAGATAATGAAAATATCAAGGAAACAAGGGACGGAAGATCAAATAGAAATAATGATAGACCAACATCAATTAATACAGACAAATTCATACAAATACCTAGGAACAGTAATCAACAACAAAGGAGACATAGAGGACGATCTTAACAAAAGAATGGAAAACACAGGAAAACTATTCCAAGCACTAAATAGAGGATTCCTTAATAACAAAGAAATATCAACAAAGACCAAGATGACAATATACAAAACAATATATAGACCTACGGTGACATATGGAGCAGAAAATTGGATATTAAACAAAAGACACCAGAGCAGAATACAGGCAGCAGAGATGAAATACCTCAGAAGAACGATAGGAGTAAAAAGAACAGATAGAATCAGAAATGAAGAAATAAGAGAAAGACTCAAAATCAAGCCGATACTCGACACAATCAAGAAGAAAAAATTGGCATGGTTCGGACATCTAACCCGGATGGACAATGATAGACAAGTGAAAAGAGTGTGGGAAGCCAAACCAATAGGTAAGAATAGAAGAGGAAGGCCCATCAAAGAATGGAACAGTGACATTTCGCAGATACTGCAGAGTAAGGGTAAGACTTGGCAGGAAGCAACACAGATGGCATCCAATAGGAAGGAATGGAGAAAGTTCGTTAAGAGCTAGGACAATTCAGAAGATTGTAAAATATTGTAATTTATTGAATTGTAATTTAATGAATTGTATTATAAATGGCCCTACACCGAAAGGTACTAATGGGTCTACTGATTAAGTAAAGTAAAGTAAGTCCTCGTTTGAATCTTTATATGTATCTGCATTGTAATTATTCTTAGCCCATTCTCGTATTTTTCATTTCAACATATCATTACCGATATAATAATAAAATCTATTTTTTTCTTTTCTTGTGCTACTGCGTGTCGAGCTTCTTATTTATATTTATAGTAACATGAATTGGGATAAAAATAGCCGTCAACGGAAGACCACTATGAAGGCAATTTGCCAATTAAGAGGAAATCTCAGTCGACACTCAATTGTGGTGTGAGTTGCAGATTTATCATAGGTAGTACTTAGGTACACCTACTGAACTGGACTCAACGCCGCGTGGGTACTTAATGGTATAAATTGAAAGAGAAATTGGGAGACAGTTGAGAGCATTAAAGAGACATATTTTTTAATTTAGTTTTAGACGCTTTTTTGTTTTACACCTACATACTATGATTGTAGTTGAATCACTTTTACACAACGTGATCAACAAATGCCAATTTGATAAAAGCAGGGCCCCCGGACCCCATTTTGGTTCACGTTTATTTATTTTTTTGAAGGTAGGTAGGTGGGTAGGTGTTTGAAATAAAACATGAAACTGAGCTTTAGAAGTCATAATAAGTTTTAATGAGTTTTCCCCGAAAAGTGCTTTATTTTTTTAGTTATTTCACGTTGAAATGTTCGGTTTGGAATTTGACGACTAAGAACGTATTAAACGCGTGGAGATTAAATTGTTTTCAAATACCTATACATATATTGTAAATTACTTAAGGGGTCAGTATCATCAGGCAATGAAAATAACTTTAACGCGGTGTGCAAGTACTTGGAAGGGAAACGAGAAACGACCGTGCGCGAGTCGCGGAGAAATATTGCAACTATCTTAAATAATTCATATTGTCAATTGAAATTGTCAAATTGACGTATATTTCATACTTCTGTCATTGAAGCAGAACAATTATATATTGCTCCACAATATTGATATGATATGCAATTATTATATAAAGGTAAATTTAATTAATTGTATTTTGCTTGCAGTACTGCATTTTAATAACTAATTTTATTTACTACATACAATTTTTTACGTTTGCATAACATAACCTGAATCTTATTTTTTCTTCTTATTATTTTTTTGGACTATGGCCTTGACAATTATCCAGTAACCAGGACTAATATAATTGGCCAATATAATTAAAAGTACAGAGCGTAGAAATAGGGGTCGCTTTGCCGAACTTGCACGGTCCCTTATTATCATGATCTGTTAGTCGTTCTTCAAGAATAAAACAATGTTTTAAAAGATCGCTGTCACTTAATTTTTAAACTCTGTTTAATTTCTCAACTTTTGTTTTAAAATTAATTAAATTTTTTTCAATTTTTGGCCTTGGGTTTTGGCGCCCCTAAAGGATTGCGCTCGTGTGCATTGCAAAATTTGCACATATGGTAGCGGGGGCCCTGGATAAGTACCTTAGAAATTATTTTCTTCAGGAACATTTCTCCATTTGGGTATGTGTTTTTTCTTTATAGATTGATAGTCAGTTTGGGTTCAGAAACGGATTAGGAACCAGGGACCCGTTATTTGCTTTTAATGTGATAGCTCAAAGATGCATGGACATGAATGTGGATGTGCATGTTTGTTACGTTGATTTTTAGAAAGTATTTGACAAAATAAGACATGAAAAATTAGTCCAAATTCTAAAGACAAAAAGCATAGACAAAAGGGACTGACGCATAATAACAAACCTATACTGGAATTAAAAAGCACAAATTGTAATAGATAACGAACCCAATCCGGAAATTGAAGATCCGAACATCCGTAGATGAGTTAGGCAGGGATGTATTATGTATCTATTACTATTAGATTCATATAGTGAATCAATTTTTAAAGGAGCAATACTCTCTGAAATTGAAGGAATAATAATAATTAACGGAAGATCTATTAGGTAATGATTGATGTCATATTCGTATTCAACAATCCCAAAAATCCCCCGAGTAACCTGTTTGTATTAATTTAGTGCCGAAAACCCTCCGAACTCCAGAAGATGCCGTGCCTCAGCAGTGGCCCAGGACACCAGGTGGTCCAGGGGTCGGTTCTGTTGACGTACCTATTCGTGTTCGGCGATCCCAAAAACCTCCGAGTAATCTGTTTGTATCAGTTTAGTGCCGAAAACCCTCGGAACTCCAGAAGATGACGTGCCTCAGCAATAACGCTGGGCACTAGTTTCTTCGAGGATCGGTTCTGATTGCGTATTCGTGGTCAGTTACCCCAAAAACAAAGTCTCGCCTTAATATACTGATTTTGACACTTTTGTGCACTTTTCAATGCATTTCATGCTCTTTAATATGCGATTCAGCAATTCGATGAAATAATTAAATTAGGAGAGCATCAATATCCACTAAAAAAGAAAATCAAATATTTAGGGATCTCTCTCTCTCTCTTGTCGTTTCCCCATTACTGAGGATCGTGATTTCTTCCAATATTCCTAACAATGTTTCTCCATTGGTCTCTATCTTCAGTTGCTCTAAGAGCTTCGCAGAATGAGTTTCCAGCTGAATTGTTGGTTATCGTCCTCTTGATCTTCTCCCCGGAACGTTTTCAGACACAATTAATCTCTCCAAACTGTCGTCACATCTGCGAACCACGTGACCAAAGAATTGTAGAGTTCGTTGCAGACATATTGTGGACAGCCTTTTTTAATATTGAGTTGGTTTAGAATGGAAACGTTTGTCCTATGAACTGTCCAAGGTATGCGCAGCATTCTTCTCCAGCACCACATCTCAAAGGCATTTATTTTTTGGCGCTCGCATGCGCGAATAGTTCAAGTCTCTGCTCTGTATAGAAATATTGAAAATACAAGGGCATTCACCAGTCTAACCTTGATATTTTGAGAGATAAATCTGTCTTTCCAAACTTTAGTTAGGCGACTCATCGTATTTTTTGCCATACCAATACGTCTCCGAACTTCTGCTTCACAGTTACCATCGTTAGTTATACTAAACCCGAGATAGACAAAGATTTAGGGATGATACTTGACAAACATTTGACTTGGAAGGATCATATTGAGGATATGTTAAACAAATGCAACAAGGTAATAAATTTCCTTAAATCGATTAATAAAACGTGGTGGGGTGCTGATGTAGACGTAAATTTATTTTACAGGGCGTATATTCGCTCCATTTTGGATTACGGAAGCATATTTTATGGATCAGCCAGTAATGTATTGCTAAATAAAATTAACGTAATACACAATTCAGCTTTACGTACATGTTTAGGTGCGGTGCTATGAAGTCCACACCAATTCAACCCTTGTATTTGGAAGCCTTGGAACCACCTATAAATATCAGACGAAACTTCCTGACCGAAAAATTTCTGGTAAAAACAAATATAAAAAATCAATCCTTATACACAAAGCTCATCACTCTAAATTGCTATGATTTGTCTACTAAATACTGGGAAAAAGAAATCGCCTTTAGTCTGCGAAGCTCTGCAACATAATATGGAAGCATTAAAAGAAATAGGTAAAGCTACGTATATGTACACTTCAAAACATCTCATATGCAACATATTGTTCAAATACAGATATCTTGGTACCAAAATATAGTGAAAATATACACATAAATAGAAAGATTATTCACTCAATATTATCAGAATTCGCAAACTCCGTCGTTATATATACCGATGCTTCCAAATCATCAAACGGTACTGGATGCGCATTTTGTTGTCCCGTTCGCACGAATAGAACACACATTTAAGTTGAACTCCCAGACCTCTATTTTTACAGCAGAAGCTCTTGAAATATATGAGGCCTTACTTTATGCAACAGAAAGTAACCATATAGTAATATCAGATTCTTTATCAGTTTTGACCTCTATTGGGAAACCGGGATCGCCAAATACGTACAGTTGCCCTTATATTTACAAAATTAAGGATATCAAACAAAAGTTAGTAACAAGGGGCAAAAATGTATTCTTTGTTTGGATTAAAACACATATAGGTTTGGAAAATAATGAATATGTAGACCAATTAGCAAAAGAAAGTGTTTTGTCTGGTAGAGAAACTTCGTATAAAATCACGGCTTGCGACTTCCTGGCTTCCTTAAAATTAAGATTATACCAAAGGTGGGATAATATGTATATGGAAGGATTATTCCATTGTTAGCCCAAATAGATACACTTCTCTTCAAACAGATATTCCTAAAACTCCTTGGTACCTATAAGTTTTTTAATGCAGACAACCATTTCTATCATGTTGAGTCTGGCTGAATGACTAAAAGCTTATGCCAAAAAAAATATGTAATTATGCATTTTCACCCATCTTTTTATTCTATTGTAGACTTTTGTCCTGAGGTCATCCTCAAGACAATGCAAAAAGATGCAAGTCTCTAGGTGCTGTATTGAAAAATCGATTTATTGAGGTGTTTTTATTTGAATTAGCAACCCTGGTAGACCTGGATCCCGCGTATCAAAAAAAAGTTGATTAATAGCAACTGGAAATTTGTTAATAGCTTAACGGTGTCTAGTCGGACAAACTTTGATATATGGGAACACTGAAACAGGGGAAGTTTTAATTGTGGAACAGGTTAAAAATTTGGAACGGTCAGACCACCAAAACGTCACATGTATTTTGTCCGACAGAACTTCCAATTGATTTGTTACCCTTTCATTAAACTCTCATGCAAAAATCAGACTGGTGTTTATCATCAACTGGGCATTTTAATGAGTGGAACACGAAGAACATGTCAAAGGACAAGAATCATGTTGGTTAGTAATAGAAGTCTGATTTTTGCATAAGAGTTTAATGAAAGGGTAAGAAATCAATTGGATGTTCTGTCCGACAAATTACATGGAACGTTTTCGTAGTCTGACGTTCCAAATTTTTAAACTGTTCCACAATTAAAACTTCCCCTGTTCCAGTGTTCCCGTACATCAAAGTTTGTCCGACTAGACACCGTTAAGCTATTAACGAATTTTCAGCTTGCTATTAATCAACTTTTTTTTGGTACGCGGGATCCAGTTCTATAATATATCACCATCAGTTTTCATTGTAATGTCAACACGTGATTGAGTTATTTATTAAATTAAAACAGTTCCCGAGGCTCTATGTTTTACTTCTTATTAAACAAGTAGGTATCAAACTATAATTCCATAGTGGTTGTAGCTGTCATTAAATTCATTAACATGAATTAAATGAGCTGATTTTTTGAAACGTGAATAATTTCTTTGTGCATTCTGTTGAGTTACCAGAGTTATAAGTATTTTTAGGTATACCTCGGTTAATTATGATAGGCTAGAGAAAGAAATAGGCAATTATAGCTTATTACAAGTTGGAATGCTCAACTAGTTGCGAAAATAATTATTTTTTAATAAGCAAATAATGCAGTTGAATATGAATAAGGTTTAACTGAACAAAAATACCTAGAGGTTGGGCATACTCAGATGAAAGCTGATTGTGTGCATTCCAGTATCGAACAAAGACTGCAAAATAAGGAAAAAGGCCTACTATGTTCCCGTGTAAATGTGCTTATAGGCCTCTCCTAACTCCTTCCATCGGTGTCTATCCTGAGCAACATTAGGGGTCGACAAGACAAGAATTCTTGTATTGATAACAACTTCTTGTCTTGTCTTGAGAAAAAATCAAGAAATTTTAAAAAAATCTTGTCTTGACGTTTTCTTGGCATGTTATATCTTGTCTTGACTCAATTAAAGATCTTGAAATTTCTTGATTACCTGGTCCGGTGATTCCCCGGCGACCTTTTTATTGCGATGCGTGCTAACACGGCCTAATAAATTCCAGAATGACCTATAGAATCTAATGCCAGAGTCAAAAAATTCTTAAATGAGCCTAGGTCAGAAGATGCTGAGAATCCACTTGATCGGTAGAGAAGACACGAGAATGTCTACCCGTTATTATCGAAAATGACCAAGGATTTTCTCAGAACGCCAGCAACATTTGTACCTGCGGAAAGGCTATTTTCAATAGCAGCTTTAACAATAACAAAGTCAAGCAATCGGCTAGACGTTGACTCCATAATGCTGGAGCCACAGTAACGTGTAATGCTGTTACTGTGGCCCCAGAATAAGAAGTATTATCTACCTTAATTCATGCCTTATCAATAGGGAACTTGCAAAAATTTTTAAATATTAAAATGATATTAAAAAACATAAGGTAACATGATCTTAAAACGCTTGCATGCGAAAAAAAAAACAAATATTTTTAACCCGTACGCTAATTACGACGTTTTGAAAATGCTATAAAATTCAAATATCTTAGGAGGTTCTTGAACGTCCTTCTATTATTGGTTCGACGTCACCGGCCACGGTGAACCGACGGAAACAACGCGATTAAGGTAGGTATCACGGGTATATTACATTTTAATCGTCTTTAATGAAAAATTCCTAGGTATTATTTATGTTCATCTTATATATTGTAATAAGTAGTTCCCCAATCAGCTTAGTTTTAAACTGAAATTGATAAAGTTGAGTGCTACCTTGTAAAGAGTTTAAAACGCATAATATGACGGACGAGGGTTTTTCAAAAGGTCAATCTGACTAACTTACCTACCGTTGATGTCTTCATCGTGGCAACTTTTATAAAAAGTAGTAAAAACTATTAATTGGAGAAATGCTAGGTGTCAAGGCAAATAAGTAAGAGTTATTAATAAGCATGTTTAAACCGTTTATAACAATAGTTTGGTACCATTATATTATAGTACTTATACGGTTTACCCCGTGGGTTTGATCTACCTACCTCTAATCGAAGGATTTCGTATATCCTGGAAAAGATTACGGTGTAATTTGCATTGTAATAAAGATTATATTTTATTGTAATGTTTATTAGTACTACTGGAGCCTTTCATTATTGTGTTCAAAGCCTTCTGAGAAAAGATTATGGTGATTAGCAGCAACAAAATCCTTCTTTACAAAGTTAATAATACGCATAAATAAGAAGAATCATTATTGTAATTTTACAAGTTAATATCTTTATCATCTCAGCTTATACTTACACCGCATCCCTCGGTAGACCGTAAGCTATAGTAGAAACCCGACTGTAGACCGCATACTATAGTAGCACCAATACTTTTTAGTTACTCTTACTTTTATTACTAAAAGTTTTGTTTATTTTTTAAGTTACTTGTTTCTTCTTTGTTCTTCGTCTTCAACACAAGAAACGAACAAAGTAATTTCATAAAAAAGAACTTTTTGATACATGTCAACAGAGATAAAATGTTAATATTTTGCCTGTCACAGAAAAAATCATTTTTGCCACAGAGTAAAACAAGATATTTCAACTATATTATTTATCTATGGGCAAACTGCATTAATTGCAATGGCCCACCCCGAACGGACAAACGATACGAGTGGCCTGTGACGTCAGACCACAGATCTCGCTTTTGAAGTTGTTTAAAACGGAAATTTTAGGCGCGGAACTTTGATTAGATGTTGTACGTACACTATTCATTGTTAAGACGTAATATTTTGAATATAACATTTTAAAACATAAATTAACAATTTTATGCAAAAAAAATTTTTAGTGCAAGTTCCCTATTCCGATTTAAAAATTTATGTTACATTTACGTGATTTTGTAAATCGTTTTAGCAAATAAAAAAATATGAAAAAAAATTTTAATAAACGCTTTTCTTTAATTACAAGTGACTAAATAAATTTAAAATGTTAAAAAAATCAACATAATATAAAAAAAAATGAAAAAATCTAACACATCCGTCAAAGAAAAGCGTGGCGCGTGTTCATCGAATAAACGGTTTTCGCCCCACGCTTTTCTTTAACGAATGTGTTAGATTTTTTCAATTTTTTTTATATTTTGCTTTTTAGTTGACTTTTTTATAATATCTTTAATTTTAGTCACTTGTAACTAAAGAAAAACGTTTCTTAATTTTTTTTTTCATATTTTTTTATTTTTTACTTTTTAGTCTTACACTTTTCAAACATTAAAATATATCGTCATGTTTATTAAAATATGTCTAAAACATATGATGTACTAACATGAAAAGTAGTCGGAATCGGCAAAACATTTGAAACTTCATTGTTTATTTATGAAGCATAACGTAAACAATAAACGTAAAAAGTGAAATTATGTATTGTTCATATCATTAGCTATACAATCCGTAAAAGTTTCAAGTTTTTACATTGTAAAAAACAAGAGAATTTAAGCGTTTTCCATTAAAATCGTTTTTTTTTTATTTAAACAATTAATAAACATGAAAAAATTTTTTTATTGACTGTTCGTGTATTATTCCCGCGAATGCATGTCTGCAAATTTTCGTTCAGTTGCATTGAAGAAAAGGCAGTCAAATTAACGTCTAAGAATTTGACGCAAACTATTGAACTAAATAAAAGCGTTTAAAAAAGTGTTCAATACATTAAAATACGTTATTTTATGTTAAAATAAGATATGTTATCTTTTTCACAAATTAATACCTAGTCAAGATATTTCAAGATTTCTTGATTTCTTGACAAGCAATCTTGCTGTTGACAAAAAATTTCTTGTCTTGTCTTGAAATCTAAAATTACTTCTTGTCTTAATCTTGTCTTGAAATCAAGACAAGATCTTGAAATTTTCAAGAACTTGGCGACCCCTAAGCAACATAAAGTACTTCCAATTTGTTCAGCCTATATTGTTTTATATCATCTATCAATCTCATCTGTGGTCTTTCTCTTAATCATCTACCTTCGCAAGGTCTCTAATATTGTATTGTAGCATTCCAACGTTGTTTTTTTTTTGTCTAGCCGTGTGACCTGCAAAGCTCCATTTGAATTTGACAATTTTTGTTGTGATATCCTCGACTTTTAATATCGATCTTACTTAGCCGTTGATCTTTTTATCTGAAACCTAGCATTGCTTTTTCCATTTCCCTTTCGGTTGCGGCTGGAAACTTAATGGGGTAGTGATGCGACTCAAAACAGCCTTCTTCTTTAAGTACCATGCCCAAATTATAGGCGTGGGTAGCTTCCATGACAATTTACCGATATCGCTCTCGATCTTACGTGGCATGTAATAATTCATCTGCTAATAAGCCGGTCCATTGACGAAAGTTTCGGATCAATGAGTATTTCTTCCTACCAATTCCACTTTTTCCATCGATCTTTCCGTTGAGTATTAACTGCACTATCCTGTATTTGCTACCTCTTATTATATGCCCCAGATATTCAAGTTTTCTCTTTTTTATTATCTTTATATCACTAAATCATTATCACATATCATTAAATCACCTTCGCCTTGACATACTCTCTTTTAAGATTTCTCTGTTTAAAATGCGTTGAAACCATGATATTCTGAGCATTCTACGATATGACCACATCTCGAAGGCTTCTAATTTGTTCATCATGTTAACCTTTATGATCCAGATTTCACATCCATATAGTAATAGGTACAGGATACACATAACATTTTAGGAACTTGATTCTTAGTTGTAAGTTCAGCTGAGAATTGCTCAGAATAGATCTAAGTTTCAAAAATTCTCCTCTAGCAATTTCTATACGATGCGATGTCGTAAGAAGCAAGATAAACCGTTTAGTGATTCGTTTTATTCACCTCACAGTGGATTTACAAGATATTAAAAGAGAAATAAACAGCCAGGGACATATCGTTCTACAAATAACGAATATACTACAAAAAACTACAAAAAATCATACTACTATATTTTGTGGACTTAAAATGCAAGAAAATAATAAAGTTTATAAGACGGAATATTTATTCAACGTAAAAAATTGCTGTCGAAGCTCTAAAAACAGAATTTAGTACAACATATTAGATACCAAAGATATGGTCACACAAAAAAAGAATGTGTGTGTACTTTGTACGCACGTAAGAAGTTATACTTCTATTATATGATTATATGATTATAAACGAAATTAATATACTTTCTATTTATATTTTATTTAAATATTAAACTAATTTATACTTACTACTCCTCAAACATTTTTATTAAAACAGTGCCAAAAATTAAAATAATAAAAGAATAAAACACATACAAACACATTAAAAATGCCACAAATGATTTTTGAACATTAATTGTCGGAAATTTTTTTAACTAAATACGTATTTTCTGAAAATAAAATGATATAATAAATATACTTACAATCATAAAATGTATAAAAAAAAATAAAAAAATAAAAGTTTCTATTGGGATTCGAACCAACTTACCAGCGCGGATAGTATTGGCGTTGTATTGGGGTTCACTCGCATTAAACGCTTCGCCACGAAGACAGTGTGTCATTATGTGCGAAGATCGACTAACTAAACGGATTAAACTTTTGACATTTTTGAATTATGTAAATAAAATTATTTTGATTTTGAATTCAAATGACTTAGAATTGAAAAAATACAACAAAACATAGAGTAAGAAAACAATATATTAGGTGAATATTGATAGAAATTTTGATGGTAATCAAATTATGTAAATAGAAGTATTACATACTCTGTATTTTGGTAGGTTCAAATAGGTACCTATGATACATTTACAATTATTACGTACCTGTTGCTTTAAAAACTATTTAAAAATCACTACAATTATAAACTTTTTTGTTTCTGTCCTCACAACAATAAAACTAATATATTATACATTTGTTTACCTTCATATTGAACAATTATTTATTATTGACAGATCATTTCAACACCCAATCAGAGCCCGTATAGCGACTAATAAATTTCGTAATCACTTGCATCGCGCAAAGTGGCTATGTTCAAATATCATAACAAAATTTGATTAACTATTTTTAAAACACTTACCAGTGTAAGATTCTTTAGCTTTGAATAAGCGAGATCGTAGATCGTCCCGGTTAATTGTTGTTATCCACAGTTCTTTACGCCTTCGAGCTAATAAGTTTTTTATCAATAATTTTGCGGCACTCATACTAGTCACAGTTTGATGGGCTTTCACATTGGCATGCAACAATCATCTCTTCTATGTTAATAAGTCCAAAAATATAATATGAAAACTATTTAAAAAGGCAGTATAACCATTAACTAACTTTTTGTTTGTTGATTCTCTTCCTACAAATTTTAAAACGCAACAACCATACATAACCAAACCACAGTCCCACAGCTGCAATATTGGATAATTTTTGTCATGTCATTTGAACATCCAATCAGAACAAAGTTGTAATGCGACTTCGCCGGGATCAAAGGTTTTAATCCTATTAAAATTCACCCTCGCGCGTAAAGAAGTATAACTTCAAAAATTTCTAACATTTAACAATACAACAGATACATAAATTTGTGAGAATCTAAAACGCAAAGAAGTAACGAGAATCTCCTCATAAAAGGAACCAATATCGAACGAGTAGACCAATATGTATATCTGGGGACAATGATCAACTTCACAAATGATTACTTTCAGGAAATTAAAATTAGAATAGAAAAGGCTATAACTAATTTTAACAAAATGAGAAAAGTTCTATGCACAAGAGATCTAAGTTAGAGCTAAGAGTGCTACGTTTTCTCGACTTTGTTTTACGGAATGGAAGCTTGGACCTTGAATGCGGCATCAATGAAAAAACTGGAATCATTTGAGTTGTGAGTGTATAAAAGAATTCTGAAAATATCATGGGCAGAACAAGTCACAAACAAAGAGGTTCTGAGAAAGATTAATAAAGAAATGGAAGTCTTAAATACCATCAAAACAAGAAAATTAGAATTTCTCGGACATATTACACGTGGAGAGAGATACAACTTGCTCCAACTCATTATGCAGGGAAAGATCCAAGGAAAAAGAAGCATAGGGAGACGTAGAATATCATGGCAGCGCAACCTGAGAGAATTGTATGGATGTACATAAAATGAACTTTCCAGAGCAGCCGTCTCTAAAGTCCGAATAGCTGTGATGATTGTCAACCTCCGTCGCGGAGATAGCACTTGAAGAATAATAGATTTGTAAAGAGAATCAATGAAGAGTTTGAAAATAATAGGTACTGCTCAGCGGAATTCCTGGACATATACCAGGCATTTGATAAAGTCTGATATAGAGGTCTCGTATGTAAACTAATGATTACTATACAGGGTGTCCCCGAAAATAGTGCGTTACTTTAAGGTATGGATATAATACACAATGTAGAACAAAAAAGTCCTATAACATTTTTTTCTAAAGTTAACTGTTTCCAAAAAAAATTACATTGTTCTCCATATAAGCGAACTTTTATTTTCATAAAATTAAATAATCTGGCATCACTGTACAAGAACTGTTTGTGATTTAGGTTATTGACACCAAAAATGTAGGTCAGAAAGGTAGACACCTGAAAAATAAGTATACCACCTAATGTTTGAAAATCAAACAAAACAAGAAACTGTTTGTTGAGGAGGAAGACAGGGTTTAATGTAAATACTAAAGGCCCATGCTGCAACTATTTTTGAATTAAGATTGTCTATCTTTAGATTTTTGTATACATAGTTGTCAGATTTCAATTTGCATA
This sequence comes from Diabrotica virgifera virgifera, assembly GCF_917563875.1. Classification (NCBI taxonomy): domain Eukaryota; kingdom Metazoa; phylum Arthropoda; class Insecta; order Coleoptera; family Chrysomelidae; genus Diabrotica; species Diabrotica virgifera. Next base: position 4,657,463 of record NC_065443.1, read on the forward strand.
CCAAAATGTATTTTGATTTTTTGGCCAAACGGTTGAATTTAGAAAAAAATGTTATAATACTTTTTTGATGCCTTCTACCTATACCTTTAACGAACGCACTATTTTCGGAGACACCCTGTATAATCTGAAAGTCCTATATCACCAACAGAATATCCTCCCTTTACAATCCTGTATGAATGTATGTCACTAAGTGGCTAAAGGTTCCAAACCACGGCCAAAAAAACAAAACAAAAAACAAAAGATATTACAATGTAACAAACAAATTTTTAACAATTACGTTATACAGTGAGCACGTAAAGGTTGGAATAAATTCATTTTCTCGAGAATGGACGATTTTGGAAAAAAATCCCGAAACAGGTCAATTTTTATTTTTAAATTGCGACTTTTTGACATATGTGTCATACTAGTGACGTCACCCATCTGGGCGTGATGACGTCATCTATAATTTTTTTAAATGAGAATAGGGGTCGTGTGATAGCTTATTTGAAAGGTAATTTAATTCTCTATTCAGTAATATAAACATTAATATAATTATTTATACAGCGTGTCCAAAAAAATTATTTAAATTAAATTTATTGACATAAAAAGAAGAATGTGTGTAATTTATTTAACTCAAAATACATTTTACTGCTATCAGAAAACAGGAAATAAAGTTTATTTAACAAATAAATATCGTTTTAGCATTTTAGCCGCCCACTCACCTTCCTCTTTTTGAACATTTAATTTTTTTACATTTGAACATTTGATTTAAGGGAAAAGCAATGATTATTTTTCAAATAAACATTTTTTTCTGTGTTCTAAGAACCTTAAAATGTATTTTGGACTAAATAAAAATTACATGCATTCTTCTTTTTATGTCAATAAAATTAATTTAAAAAAATTTTTTAGACACCCTGTGTAAATAGTTATGTAAATGTTTATATTACTGAATAGAGAATTAAATTACCTTTCAAATGAACTATCACACGACCCCTATTCCTATTTAAAAAAATCATCGATGACGTCATCACGCCCAGATGGGTGACGTCACTAGTATGACATATATGCCAAAAAGTCGTAATTTAAAAATAAAAATTCACCTGTTTCGGGATTTTTTTCCCAAATCGTCCATTCTCGAGAAAATGAATTTATTCCAACCTTTACGTGCTCACTGTATAGAAAAATAACCTATGTTACGACTTATTATTATATTATATTGTGTGTATTATTTTCGAAGATATTTTCTTATTATTCAAAATTATTGCATTTTGTCATCTGTTGTATCTACATCCGTTATACAAGCTATCCTGTATAATATACCTAGGTAGTTGTTGCATGTACAATGTGCATATATAATTGCTATCCAATAGAAACTCATTACATTTTCAATGTCAATGTGATAACTACAGAAATACACTGCTCAACAATTAATGGGGCATTTTTATTCTTCTCAGTTTTGTCTTAAAAGATATTCCAATTAATTTGTTACGGATAGGACCGTGAACAAAACTGATGTTAATGCTTTTTACATGCTACTTTTTCTGTCTCTCCTCTTCTGTTTTATTATTTCCAAATTTCTTCTATAAGTCTTTTCCATTCTACTCTATTTCTAGCACTCTGTTTGACCTCTCTGCATCCCAGGCCAATTCTTTCATGATCTCTTGTTACAGCTAATTATTCCATCTAATTGGCATTCGAGTGCCGGTCTGACTACATTATTATTTTGGCCTTTCCTTAGAGTAGGTATATCCAATCCATTTCTATTTCCTTCTTTTAATCCGTTAATCCTGTCTATTATTTTCTCTTGTTTTGTTCTTCTTCATAGTTTATTCTAGGTACGTTTGTTATTTTATCCGGCCAGTATATTTTAACGATTTTTCTCAATTTATTTATAATGGTTTGTAATTTTTTGGTAGTGGTTCCTGTCTTTAAGATTCTGCACCATCTAATAATACTCTCTTAATACAGCTGTTAAAATATTTTGATTTTGTAATTGATGGACTCGACCGTTACTTGATGGAAGTTCATTTTATCTCACAATAAAACACTGAAAAACGTTTGTTTTCTATACTTCCACAAAATTTATTACAACTATGTTATTACTAAAGCTGTTTCGGCAGAGTGCCTTTCTCAAGTGATTTAGTTTACTATGGGTTTGCCTTTTTAAAGTCTTTAACTGAAGAGGTTGAGGAGTGGGGAACTGTTTGTCTCGAGTTGGTCATTCAGAATTATATCTGTATTTTTCAATTTATTAATTTCCATTGATTCTAAAAGTGATAGCTTAAGGCCTTTATTTTGAATATGTAGAATTTGAAACTCTTCATTGAAAGAATGATTATGATCTAGAAGGTGAAGTGCGTATGTAGAAGTGTCGGTTTTTCTATTGTTGAAAGCCCTTTTGTGTTCTGCTATCCGTTTGTCAAAAGTTCTGCCAGTTTGACCGATGTAAGTTTTCGGACAGTCACCACAAGTTAGTTTGTACACACCACTCTGTAGTTGCTTTCTCTTTCGGCTTTTATTGTTTGCCGGTCAAACTGGCAGAACTTTTGACAAACGAATAGCAGAATACAAAAGGGCTTTCAACAATAGAAAAACAGACACTTCTACATACGCACTTCACCTTCTAGATCATAATCATTCTTTCAATGAAGAGTTTCAAATTCTACATATTCAAAATAAAGGCCTTAAGCTATCACTTTTAGAATCAATGGAAATTAATAAATTGAAAAATACAAATATAATTCTGAATGACCAACTCGAGACAAACAGCTCCCCACTCCTCAACCTCTTCAGTTAAAGGCTTAAAAAGGCAAACACATTGTAAAATATATCACGTGAGAAAGGCACTTTGCCGAAACAGCTGTAGTAATAACATAGTTGTAATAAATTTTGTGGAAGTATAGAAAACAAACGTTTTTCAGTGTTTTATTGTGAGATTTTGATTTTGGTTAATTCTGATACATTTTGTGTGTTCCAAGTTTTTTAAGGAGCTATATCCTTACTGTGCTTTTTTCTACATCTGATCTTCTTCTTGAGAAGCCTTCTCCATTACTGAAGGTTGGATATAACTACAGCAAATTGCTCTCTATCTTGAGCGGAACATTCTCTTCTTCCTTGGACCTCTTCTTTCTTCCACTTTCCCTTCCATTGTGAGTCCTAAAAGTTGTATCTCTGTAATAATGTTCTAGATAACTCGTATTTCTGTTTTTTTTTAAATGTTTAGGTTTTCTCTCAGTCCCCATTCTTCTCAGCACCTCATTGTTGGTCACGTACTCTATTAAAGAGATCTTCAGCATCTTCCGAAAAACCCACATCTCAAACAGAGTCCATGTTCTCCGTTGATTTTTATTCCTTCTTCAATATAGAATAATAATATATATGTTACAGTTCAAGTTGATTCTCAGTTAGAGTTGACTCCAACTAGTTGGAGTCAACTCCAACTGAAACGAGCAGTAAAAGTTGATTTTAAAAATTTAAATCAACTTTTACTAGTTGGAGTTGACTCTTCCTGGATCGATTCAGTAAATGTTGATTATATGAGAATCTCAAGTGCATTTTTGATGAGTGTGCGTTTCTTTGTTTTTACCGTTTTAACTACTTATTAGTATAGTCTGTAACGTCGCCCCGTTAGGTAAATTATTCTGATTCGATTTTTTGCACAAACTTACTCAAAGAAATACATCCGTATAACAATCCTTATAACAAATACACAGGGTGTCACGCGGTACCGCGGTCGAAAAATTGTTTAACCAATTTCAGTAAAGTCAGTCAGTAAAGTGACTCTTTATCGAACGAATCTGATATTACGAGCAGAGGAACAGACGCGTTCGATAAAGAGTATTGAGGTGGTGCGTACAAAATTATATCGTCAATCATAAAAAACATTAACACTTACTTACAACTTTGAGGAAATTTTTTTAATTTTAGACGAAATAAAAAATTCGTATGACAGTAATGACAGATGACTTTTGCATGATGGCCGGTTTTGATGTTTAATCGATAGTTATCAATATTGTATACCTACCTAATTACTAAATCTGTAAAGTTTTGATTTATTTTGTATGAATATAATTGCGAAACACTACAGAATTTTACTTTTTGATATAAATTTTATTAATAATAAGATAAATTTTGTACAATATTTTTAATAATTAAAGTAAATACATTTTAATTTCACTCAAATAAATAATCGATTGCTGTCATTGACCACTTACATTCAATCTCGGTTAATTTGATTAATTATGGCGGCAGGTAAAGTAACATTCTTCTTTCAATACAACAAAGTGTTACTTTACTGCCGAAAATAAGGGCAAATGAGTACAATATCGAATGATTTTAGTGACGTTTGGCGATAAACAATGATTTTAAACAAATTCGCTAAAATATGTAATTTTTTCACTTCGTACAATTTTTTTTTAGATCCGTTGGGCCTTTTTTTCTCTAAAATTGACTGTTGTCGAGTTATTAGCGACTTAAAATTTGAAAAACGCCAAAATAATTATTTTCAAGGTTTAATAACTCGGTTAAAGATAATTATTGTGAAAGTCGAGCGAGCAGCCGTGCAGCAACGGCATAATCGCTGGCCTCATACGCCAGTGCACGTGGGTTCGAGCCCTGCTAAAGACAAACCATTTTCATTTCCAATAATGACACGAGCCGTCTCTCCGTGCCTCGGAGAGCACGTTAGGCCGTCGGTCCCCCTGGGCTAGTGTACATCGACACTAGTTACTTGAAACAGAGTTAAAGATGTAATTGGCGCCAGAACTGTCCGAAAGGCAAAACTGCCATACGATATTATATATTATGAAATTCAGAAACTAAAAAAAATCAAAGATTAAAGCTACCTCTATAAGATCCTGAAGAAATTTTTGTCATTATTTCATTAATAAGATATTATTTTTAATTATCAACAATGAGCGCTAACCATTGGACGGCTGGAATGGTGCATCTCTTTGGCACTCACCATTGACAGCCGCCTAATACGCACTTAGCGCTCATTGTTAATAATTAAAGATAAAGCTTAGTAATAAAACAGTGACAAAATTTCTGCTGGATCTTGTAGATCCAGCTATAAACTTTGATTTGTTCACTTTCTGACTTTTATAATAATGGATTTTAACCGAGTTATTAAGCCTTGAAAATGGCTATTTTCGCATTTCTCAAATTTTAAATCGCGTATAACTCGACAACAATCAATTTTAGAGAAAAATCACAAAATACCTTTTTTTGCTCAGAATAACCCAATAAAAATTACTCGAAGTGAAAAAATTATTTTTGTGAATTTGTCTAAAAAAGATTGTTTAAACAATTTATCGATCAACATACTGCCTGGCACCCAGTAGATTTGTTATAAGGACCTCTTTTTGAGTAAGTTTGTGCAAAAAATTCGAATCGGAGTAATTTCACTAACGGGGACGACGATACAGCCTAGACTAATTTGAACATATTCAGTAACATTTAATTTCTAGAATCGGCTGTTTGTGTGAATCAGAATCAACTTTTACTAAATGGCATTGGGAAGAGTATACTTTTCCTAGTTGGAGTCTACTTTTACTAGTAAATGTTGAATATAAATCTTCATTTTATATTTATAATCAACTTTTACTGAAACCGGCCGTTAGAGTTGACTCCAACTAGTTGGAGTCAACTCCAACTGGATAATCAACTTGAAATGTAACATATACAATAATAAGTACACAGCCTTGACGAACTCCTCTTTTTATTGACATTTCTGCTGTTAGACAATTGGCTATTATGACTGACGCCATTTGATCCCAATATAGGTTTTTAATAAGGGCCACATTGTTATGGTTTATGCCATATTGCGTTAGGGTTTCTATGAGTTCTGTGTGTTTTACTCAATCAAACGCTTTTTCGTGGTCGATAAAACAGAGAAACACGTCTTTTCGCTGATCTCGGCATTTTTGTAGTAATCTCTAGAGGCCAGATAATGCCTACCTCGTACCAAGCCCCATACGAAATCCATATTGATTGTCGCTCAGGTTTCTCTCACATACTCTGTATATACGTTTATGTACAATTGTTAGGCAGTGTATATAAATAAGTTATGTACTCATTTACTGCTGATACTTCGAATTATGTTAAAATATTTTATATCCACGTTCTAGATTTTTAGTTACGGTAGCGAATCATAAAAATGTTTTTCAACTTCCATGTATTTTAATATGTTGATATTATAGTAATTTAAATAAATTTTAAAATAAGTAATATGTAACTCAGTAGTTGGAAACAAAATGTAAAAAAAACAAATAACAATTATGGATATTTAAATTGACATTTAAAAATAATAATACATAAGTAGTTTTGTATTTTTGTAGTATAAAAAAGCACGGGTGAGGCTGAACAGAACAAATCAACAAACACAGAGGAATTTAAAATTTTAAGAGGGGTGCGACAGGGGTGTATTTTGTCTCCTATGCTGTTCAACCTCTATGTGGAGAATGTTTTTGCATAGACACTTGAAGGCTCTGACTGTGGTATAAAGGTCAACGGGTACCCGATAAATAACATTCGTTACGTCAACGAACATGATTATATGCAGTTGATGCTAAATAAAATAAATACCTCGGAAAAAACATGTCATATGGCTTGAAGATAAATGCTAGAAAAACCAAATGCATAGCAATAAGAATGGGCGCACCTTTCAGAGCACAACTTCTTCTTCTTTAGGTGCCGTGTCCCTATTTAGACGTTGGCCGTCATCATGTTTACAAGTTCCTGAAACCTCTCTCTATCGGTTGCTGCGCGAAATAATTCTTCTACCGTGGAACCACACCATTGTCTAATATTACGTAACCATGAAAGTTTCTTTCGGCCAATCCATCTCTTTCCCTCCACTTTTCCTTGTATTATAAGGCGAAGTAGATGGTATTTAGGCCCTCTAATTATATGGCCGAAGTATTCTGCTTTTCTCCTCTTTATGATGTTTATGAGCAGACGTTGTGAATTCATCATTTGAATCATCATCATTTTCATTGGAAGTATGCGAAACCCACGATATCTTTAGGATTCGTCGATTGCACCACAATTCGAATGCTTCTAATTTATTTAGAATTGTGGTTTTTAACGTCCATGTCTCACAACCATACAATAATATAGACCACACGTAACATTTTAGGACCTTCTTGTGAATCTTCATTGACAGGCTTCGGTCACATAAAACTGGTTTCCAGATTATAAGAGCCTTACGGGATATTTCAATCCTGGTTATTATCTCTTCATCATAATCGCAATTTACATTTAACCAACTGCCAAGGTATTTAAAATGATATACCCGTTCTATCTCCTCTTCATTAAGAGAAATCACGCCTTGATCTACATTTATCTTTCCAACTGCCATCCACTTTGTCTTTGAAATATTAATTTTTAGGCCTCTCCGATAACTTGCTTCACTGACTAGATTTACTAATGTTTGGAGGTCTTCTTTTTCTGCAAAAATGGCTGTGTCGTCAGCATATCTGATATTGTTGATTACTTCTCCGCCCAGTCGTACTCTCTCTTGTATGTCGCACCTGCGCCCTCTGGGCGCACCTTTCAGAGTACAACTGCAATTAGACAATGCTCCAATGGACCAAGTGAAAACAGTCAAATGATAGTGAGGAATGATAGTGAATGACCAATGGGATCCTCAACAAGAAATAAAATGTCGTACCGAACAAGCAAGACAAGCTTTAATTCAATTTAAACCGCTTCTTTGTAACCGCAATATTTCCTTCAATCTCCGTTACAGAATGGTTAAGTGCTGTGTATGTTCCATGGCAAGGAACAAGAATTTTTTTAAAATGTATAAACATTTTCAATTTCTTTGCAACACGAAAATGCAACAGCTGCATAATACTCTGGTTAAATCGGAGAGTGCAGGAAGAGTCTATACCGGTTTCGGAGATCTTTTCCCCCTCATCAGTAGTCCCATATCCTCTTCTCTCCGACTTATCCACGTATCATATTTTGGGCCTTTCCGAATTGCAAAGAAAGAAATGTCGCGGATGAACTAGAGCCATCTACCGAAAAACAAAGTAAGTTATCAATCATCCGTGACATTTCTTTCTTTGCAATTCGGAAAGGCCCAAAATATGATACGTGGATAAGTCGGAGAGAAGAGGATACGGGACTACTGATGAGGGGGAAAAGACCTCCGAAACCGGTATATACTCTTCCTGCACTCTCCGATTTAATCAGAGTATTATGAAGCTGCTGCATTTTCGTTTCGCAAAGAAATTGAACATGTTTAAACATTTTTAATTCATTTACTCTTTGTAGGAGTATTAAGGAAGCTTTCTTGTTGGAACTTATCACGCTGAGCAGATAAGTTGTGAATTATTTAAAATTCTCTCATCTTAATTTTCTCGGCATCCTGTTTGATTTATAAATTTTGAAAAAATTATAAAAAAATAATAAAAAACTACAAACAAAACAAAAACAGAAACAGACACCAACTAAATGGCGTGATGACTACTTAATATAATTTTATAGTTATTAAGTACACATTAAAAAATTAAAAATTTTGCAAACAATATATATACAACGTCAGAGCAAAAAGAAGGCGAACGAGGAAAAGGGAAAGGGAAAGTAAATCAAAAGTTCTATGCCGCTGCAAATATGTACAAAAGTCCTCGAAAGTAATAATCCTGCAAGGCAATTTGCTGAATTCAAATCGTTTATAAAAAAGTCATTCACTGTATAAAAAGCTCTCTCCAGCAAATAAGCTTTCAAGGCCTTGCGAAAAGCGGCAAATGCTGCAATAGATTTGATGTTAGATGGCAGGTGATTATACATTTTTCTCGAATTGTATAGTATAGAGCACTTAACCAGCTCAGACCGTGGGGTTGACAGATAAAGATTATGCTCCACGTTTCTAAGAGGATAGTTGTGAGTGGGACTCTCTGGACCTTCTGATGCATGTTTGCGGATTAAACAAACAGATTCAAAAACAAACAAAGAAGGAAGAGTTAATACTTTAAATTTTTTAAAGAATTCTTGGCAATGAACTCTGCTATTGAGTCTCAGGGAGTAACGAAGAGCTCTCTTTTGTAGTTTAAAAATACGCTCAAATTGAGTCGCACAACACGTACCCCAGAATGGAAGGGCGTACCGAAGATGAGACTCAAAAAGGGCATAATAAACGGTCCTAGATGTTGACAAATTCATTTCCGTAGCAACTGATCTTGGCGCAAAACAAGCAAAACTTAATTTTTTGTGTAAGGCATCAATGTGCAAGTTCCATTTTAGAGACATCCACAATAAGCCCTAAGAACTTCACCGATTCAACTGAATCTAGACTGTTGTTATTAAGTACTAAAGGTTGCAGCATACTATTGTAAGGTAGGACTTTGGTTTTAGAAACGTTAAATAACAGGAGATTCGAATCGCACCACGATTTAATGGTGACTAGGTCTGTAGCTATGGTATTGCGAAGATCCATAATATCCGTGTTACTCCAAGTAATACTAGTATCATCTGCAAAGAGACATATTTTACCTTTAATGTTCAGACTAGAGATGTAATTTATGTATATCAGAAACAATATAGGGCCTAGAACTGAACCCTGAAGTACCCCACATTCTAATGGCATGCAATAAGACGTCTTCGTGTCAACCCTTACAAACTGACTTCTTTCATTAAGATATGATTTAAGCCATTTAAGAGCCTTTCCCCTAAATCCATAGTGCTGTAATTTGTCAGTCAAGATGTTATGGTTTACACAATCGAATGCTTTAGAGAAATCACAGAAAATTGTTGCTGTAGAGTGATGGTTGTTTAGACTGGAGTAAACATGATCGAAAAGGAAGAACATAGCATCATTCGTGCATTTGTCACTCAGGAATCCAAATTGATGTGGAGTAAGCAATTTGTATTTCAACAGAAAAGATAAGATTCTTTTTTTTACCAGACTTTCAATTATCTTTGACAACGTGGGCAGGAGTGCAATAGGGCGATAATTCGAAGCAAGATCTTTATCGCCTCCTTTGTGTATAGGAATAATTATCGCTGTCTCAAGGCAGCTTGGAAAAACTCCAGTTTCGAATGACCTGTTTATTAAGGTAGTAAGATGGTTTAAAGTGCAATCAGGTAGAGCAGAAAACATTTTAAGAGTGAGGCCATCAGTCCCAGATGACGATTTATTTTTAATGTCATTTATTGTAGAGCGTACTTCACTTAATACTATGGGTGTAAAAAAGAAACGATTTACATTCCTATGAGAAAGATATGAAATCGGATCCTGAGAAGGAGGTATAGTATTTGTTAAATTTTTTGGCACATTTACAAAGTAATTGTTCAGTGTCTCAGGAGAAGTCGGGGTTGTGGTGGGAGAAGAAGTATTATCTCTCAGTTCATTTACGATAGACCACGTTTCCTTAGCAACATTACCTGATTTAGCCAGCCTCGCATTGTAATAAATTTCCTTGGCGGCGTTTATGGCTTTATGATAAATTTTCTTGTAAAGCCTAACGTAATCATGGAAGGATATGTTGTCCGAGAATTTTTTTAGGTACGATAATGAGCGCATGTTCTTTGCAGATATACGTAGACCTCCAGTTGACCACGGTTTACGATGTTTAGTTTTGATGGGCCTAAGAGGAAAGAATTCGTATGCCAGACCAGACAATAACTTTATGAATCTAGAAAACTCGATGTCGACATCAACAGAGCGGAAGTCCCAGTCAGTTGTTTGACATAGGTGTTTAAATGTTAGAAAATTTTGTTCTCCAGAGACACGGAACAATTTTCCTTGCGTGTTTTCACTATTATTTTTGATTTTAACCAAAATGTAGTCAATACTGCTTCATGATCAGAGAAACCTGAGTTGAAAACAGTACAGTCAGTAGAATTTGGAGCTAAAGACGATACGACATAGTCAATGATACTAGAGCTAGTTTTAGTTATTCTGTTTGGAGAATTTACATGCATACCTATACCAAAGGAATCAAAGATAGAATGAAGAGATTCTTGAGCAGCACACACACTGGAGTAGTCAATATTTAGATCGCCACATAGAATTAATTTACTTTTTGAAGGAATAGATTCTAGCAAGCTAAGTAGTTGTAAGAAAATCTGCACATCCGCATCGGGAGCGTATCTGCATTCTGTGCTACTTCGATTGATAACTTACTTTGTTAAGAATTTTTTAACACAGTGAAGGTTAGAAAAACATCACACCTGAGAAACAATAAGTACCAATATGCTCAACACTAATAATGAAAGAAAAGATCGAAGGAAAGGAAGGACTAAGAAGGAAAAGACTACCGTGGCTAAGAGACATCCGACAATGGCCATGGCTAAATTTTGAACGGCTAATAAGAACAGCTAAAGACAGAGAAGAGTTTGCAATTGTAGTAGCCAACCTCCATTGAGGAGACGGCACTGATGAAGAAAAAGAAATGATGGTACATTCACAGAGCAAAATGTGTAACAAAAAATATATAAAACCAAATAATATGTAGATATTGTGTTATTCGGTGATATCATTTTTTACTTATTCAGTATTTTATTACCTATTGCAAACGGTTTTTATTGCTTTACAAATCAGATTATTAGCTGAGTTACAGTCGAGCGATTTTTTTAATAACTATGTTTACAGTGCTCTACGTAAAAATTCCATAAATCAGTAATTCATTAGATCCAGCATAACCCTATGACACACTAAATATTATGTAGTAACTATTACGGTTTCTATGAATCCGGACAAGCGTGCTATTTTATTGTTATTTGTGTTATAATTTTTTCAAAGCGTCGCGTCGTTATAATAATATTATGTAGTGATAGGTATCAAATCATTATAGAACGAACAAATGAATACCATATTCCTCTATATATATAGCATTCATAGATTTCGAAAAGGCTTTCGACAGTGTCGAACATTGGGCAGTGAAAAGTTCTTTGATTAAGAGTATTGACCACAGATATACAGACCTAAAAACAGAACAGATCAGATATACAGATCAGAAATCAAAGAGGCTCTGAAAAAAAATGAAAAATAATCGAACCCCAGGCGAAGATGGAATAGTATCAGAAGCACTAAAAATTGGAGGAAATATACTACTTGAAAAAATTAAACTACTTTTCAGTATCTGCCTTCACAAAGCCAATATTCCAACAGACTGGAACAACGCTACTATGATTCTATTACACAAAGCAGGAGACAAAGCCAATTTAGAGAATTACAGATCGATTAGCCTCCTCAGCCATTTATATAAGTTATTTACGCGAATAATAGTTAACAGAATGGAAAGAAAGTTAGAGACTTTCAACCAAGAGAATAGGCACGATTCCGAAAAAGTTACGGAACAAATGAGCATCTACAAAGTATAAAAACCCACATAGAGAAAGTAGTGGAATACAATAAACCTCTAGGTCTAGTTTTTATCGATTTTCGTAAAGCCTTTGACACAGTTGAGCTTAGCAAAATATTACAGGCGCTTAAAGAATGCAGGCTAGATTATAGGTATACAAAATTATTACACAAAATTATACTAACAGCCAATAACCACTGTCAAATTACATACTAACAGTAATCGCATAAAAATAGAACGGGGGGTTAGACAAGGAGACCCAATGTCATCTAAACTTTTTAATACGGTCTTAGAATATGCTTTCAAGAGTTTGGATTGGATGATAAAGGGAATAAAAATAGATGGAAAATACCTAAACAACTTACGTTTCGCCGATGATATAGTCATAGTAGCTGAGGATCTAGGTATGGCAAGAGAGATGGCACAAGAACTCGTTGTGGCTACATAAAATGTAGGTTTAAATATAAACATCTAGAAAACAAAAATAATGACAAATTTGGTACCCAACCAGAACATCAGTATTGTTGGGAAGGAAATAGAACTCGTAGATAGATATAAATACCTGGGACATGAAATTACGATTGGCAGGGATAACAAGACTCATGAACTGAAGAGAAAAATCGGTCTTGGGTGGGCAGCATTTGGAAAACTGAGAGAAACTTTTAAAAGTGAGTTGCCCCCATGCCTAAAGAGAAAGGTAATTGATCAGTACGTCCTCCTAGTCTTGACGTCCAGATCAGAAACACTTACCTTAACTAAAGCCTCGGCTACCAAACTAAGAGTCACGCAGAGAAGAATGGAGCTGTCAATGTTAGGAATAACTCTGCGAGACAAAATCAGAAACGAAGAAATCAGGAGAAGAACAAAGGTGATTGACGCCATCGAGAGGATAGCCAGGTTGAAGTGGAGATGGGCAGGACATATAGCCAGAATGACAGATGGGCGATGGACGAAGAGGTTATTGGAATGGAGGCCAGGAGAAGACAAGAGAAGCGTCTACAAGATGGACTGACGACTTAAGAAAGGTAAATAAAAACTGGATGAGAGCGGCGCAGGATAGATGGGGTTGGAAACGAGGGGAGGAGGCCTATGTTCAGCAGTGGACTTTTGAGCCTGGATGATGATACAGACCTAATAGCCAATAGGTAGGTATATGGGTATATTATAAGGTAGTACATTAAAAGGTATATTATAAGGAAGCTTAAAGGTATATTATAAGGAAGCCAAAGCAACAATTAAAGTATGAGAAAGAACAAAATCAATACACATAATTAGAGGCTCGAGACAGGGTGACACAATATCCCAAAATTTTTCAATCAGGCTTTGGAAGATATTTTTAAAAGTTTAGAATGGAACGGAAAAGTATAAACATTTATGGACAACGTTTGAACCATGTAAGGTACGCTGATGACATCGTATTGATAACCGATAAAAATGAAGAATTGTTTGAAATGAGAAAAGAACTGGACATAGAAGCTGGAAAAGCAGACGAAAATGAGTATAAATTGAGCTACCAGACGAATAATGTACAATCCGACATTCTTCTTCAAGTGCCCAATCATCATAGCTATTATTCGGACTTTGGAGAGGGTTACTCTGAAAAGTTCATTTGATGTAGATTCGTTCCATTCTCTTAAGTTGCGCTACCGTGATATTCAACGTCTCTCTATGCTTCTTTTTCCTTGAATCTATCCCTGCATAATCAATTTGAGCAAGTTGTATATCTCTCCACGTGTAATATGTCCGAGATATTCTCTTCCATTTCTTTATGCATCTTTCTCAGAACCTCTCTGTTTGCGACGTGTTCTGTTCACGATATTTTCAGAATTCTTCTGTACACCCACAGCTCGAACGATTCCAGTTTTTTCATTGATGCTGCATTCGAGGTCCAAGATCCAAGCCAAACGTAGTACCTAGCCGACCTAACTCTTAGATCCAACTTCAAATCTCTTGTGCAGAACAATTTTCTCATTTTGTTAAATTTTGATTTAGCCTTTTCTATTCTGATTTTGATTTCCTGGAAATAATCGTTTTTGGAGTTGATCATTGCCCCAAGATATGCATATTGATCTGCTCATTCGACATTGGTTGCATTTGTGAAAAGATTCTCGTCATTTCTTTAAATTTTCGATATTCTCAAAAATTTTGCTTTTTTTGACGTTCATTGTTAGGCCGTATTCTTGTCCATATTCCGCTATTCCAGTCACCAGCCTCTGTAGATCCTCAATATTTTGGGCTAAGATTACAGTGTCATCCGCGTATCTAATGTTGTTATTGGGAACTCCATTTACCTTTATTCCAGCTGTTTCATCGTCAAGAGCTTTTTTCAGGATCTCTTCCGAGTGGGAATTAAACAGAAGTGGCGACAACATGCATCCCTGTCTCATCCCATGTCCGATTTAACTTTCCTCTGACAGATGTAATTTATTTAATATAAAATATCCTAATACAGCTAACAAACAATAATTAACTGTGTCTTCATTGTAAAATTGAGAAGAAGCTTAGAAAAACTAGTCACGTAAAAGGTGTTGCAAATTCTGGTTGTCCACCAATAAATGATAATGTAAATAAAACCTTGATGTGCTATTAAGTGTGGCAGAGAATCCCCAAATTATTTCAAGGCAAATTGCATTTAGTACAAAGATTTGTAAAAGGTCTGATACTAAATACAGAGAAATATAAATTCGTAATGCCCAGAAAATCAATGAGGTTGATCCCAATCGGTAGAGAACTGCCGAATGCAGTTTTGCGAAGTAGGTAATGCAAGATTTGTGCAATCAAAATTCACGGTTTATTTAGTACGTTCTTTAACGGTAAAATATTGCAAAACCTCTAAATTTTAAAGAACCGCTTGGATTGACATGAAATTTGGCATACACATAGCTAACAAGTCAAAGAAAAAAAAGTGATATTGTGCCGATATGTGCTTTTGCCCTGGGGGTGGTTTTCCCCCCTCTTGGGGGTGAAAAATATTCGTCCAAAGTAAGTACGGAAATGCATGAACTGACTAATTTTAAGTAACTTTTGTTCTAGAGAGTTTTTTCACTAAGTCAATACTTTTCGAGTTATTTGCCAGTGAATATGTTCATTTTTTCAACAAAATAACCACGCTTTTAGACAGTTTTTCGTAAATAACTCAAATAGTAAGTATTTTGTCGAAAAAACATTCTTAGCAAAAATATAGCCTGTAAAAAATTTAAAAAAAATGATGTATATATCACGTCTCTATACCTAGCAGAAGCAGAGTTATAGCTAATGAAAAATAGGTTCATATTCGTCAAATTCCAAATTTAATAATTTAACGTGAAATAACCAAAAATGAAGCACATTTCAGGAAAAACTCATTACAACTTATTTAAAGTGTTTAAAAAAATCTTCATTTTTCTTTTTCAAAAAAAATTTCTAGCATCAAAAGTAAACAAGTTACGCTCAAAATAAAGTTAGTCCCTTTTTTTTGGTAAAAAAATCGGGAAAATCACCCACTAATTAGTATCTCAAATGAACTTAATCGTTACGACTTCACAAGTTTCTTGACTCGCGTATGTATTGTTTATATGATCTGTAAGTTTCATCTGTTCAAAGTCCTTATTTTTGAAAGGGCTGTAGTTAAAAGGGGTTGAACGAGTCACGGATCACGAATGTATGCAAATTTAGAAACACCAAATCTTAATAAATTTTTATCTAACAGAAAAACAAAAAAATACATGACATTCAGAAAAGCAATGCTGACTTTTTTTGTTTTTCGAAATTTTTGGTATCTCTAACAATTTTTAAGTTATTTTGAAAAAAAAGCATATTTTTCAAAATTAAAATTTTTAAAAATTTTACTTTAAAACCAAATTTTTTCAAAAATAAGCACTTTGAATCGATGAAACTTCCAGATCATATTTTATAAACACTACATAAGTAAAATAATTTGTGGAGCGGTAACGATTAATTTCATTTAAGTTGCTAATTAGGGGGTGGTCTTCCCGATTTTTTTTTTGCCAAAACAAAAGGGACCAACTTTATTTTGAGCGTAACTTGCTTAAATTTAATGCTAGAAACTTTTTATAAAAACAGAAATAAATCATATAATAAACAGAAATCTTTTTTTAAACACTTTAAAAAAGTTATAATGGGTTTTCTCCTAAAAGTGCTTAATTTTTTGGATATTTCACGTCGAAATAATCTGTTTGAAATTTGGTGAATATGAATCTATTTTTCATTGGCTATAACTCTGGTTCTACGAGGCCCAGAGACCTTACTTTTTTACAGGCTATATTTTTGCTAAGAATATTTTTTTCGACAAAATACTTACTTATGCTTGTTTGCGAAAAACTTTCTAAAAATGTGGTTATTTTGTTGAAAAATGAACATATTCACTCGCAAATAACTCAAAAAGTGTTGACTTGGAGAAAAAGCTCTATAGAACAAAAGTTACTTAAAATTAGTCAGTTTACCCATTTCCGGACTTATTTTGGACATATATTTTTTCACCCCTAAGAGGGGGTAAAGTCACCCCCAGGGCAAAAGCACACATCGGCACAATATCACTTTTTTTCTTTGACATGTAAGCTATGCGTATGCCAAATTCCATGTCAATCCAAGCGGTTCTTTAAAATTTAGAGCAAAAACCGTGAAAGAATGTACTAATTCGTCAAATCCTATTTTCTGATAAAACAACTTTCTATTTACATGGAACAGTGAATCAACGAAATTGTAGATATTGGAGTAAAGAGAATCCTTATTGGAGAACTGAGACAGATACTCAGCTCCCTCAAAAAGTAAATGTAGGGATAGTGAACAAGGATAATCTACGATAGAATTGTACGACCCTTTTTTCCATGAGCCTCTTACGGGGGAACCATATCTTGACTTCTTACAAAATGAACTTATACCCGCCCTTATAGACATTTTTTCCAATGAAAATGATCCTAATTTGTCAAATGAAAACATATGGTTTCAACAAACATATCTTGACTTCTTACAAAATGAACTTATACCCGCCCTTATAGACATTTTTTCCAATGAAAATGATCCTAATTTGTCAAATGAAAACATATGGTTTCAACAAGAAAAAGCACCACCTTAGCATTTTGCGCGGTCTTTTAGTGATTTTTTAAAGAGATATTTTCTTGAAAGATGGATTGGTATACGAGGAACAATGATACGACCTCCAATGTCTCCAGATTCTACACAACTTGATTTTTTCCTATGGGTTACTTAAAATTAGAAGGTAACGTCATTATAGCATAAAATTTATAAAAAAAAATTCTGACAGTAAAATGTATTTTGTATTTAATAAATTACATACATACGTCGTGTTGTGTCATTAACTTATATTAATTAAAAAATTATTTTTTATGCAATCCAGTGCAAATAATATGAATGTTAGTGTTTATATTGTTGAATAAAGAATTGAATAACCTTTGAAATAAGCTAGCACGCGACTCCTATTCTCATTAAAAAAAATTATCAATTAAGTCATCACGCCCAGATGGATAACTTCGCTAGTATGATGTATACAGGGTGTCCAGAAACTCTACCGACAAACGAAGACAGGAGATTCCTCAGATAATTTTAAGACAATTTAACCCAAGTCATCTAGTCCGAAAATGCTTCCTAAAGGAGCTAGAGCTATTTGAAGATGGCGTCTGGTAATTAGTTTTTCTTAAATATCTTCAGAAAGCTTCTATTTAGAAAAACGAAACTTGGTACACATAATTATCTTCCAGAGTTAAATCGATTCCATCCATTGCAAATTTCTCGTACCGGTCATAGGCGTCCGTTTTGGGTATCGCTACAGTTATATTATCGCATACCTTTTTTGTTTTTAATTCCTAAGCATTCTTGAGTCTGGATTATTAAAATGTAAGGTATTATAGTACCAAAAGGTACTCTTACTTGAAGTCGATAGAATACACCGTTTTCTAGAAAAATCGATTTGAAAATTTTTCGTTTTTTGAATATAAAAAAAATTTCAAAAAAAAACTATTTAGAAAAACGAAAACTGGTACTTTTATTTATATTCCAGAAATGAGTCGATTTCATTAATGGCGAATTCCTAGTACTGGTCATATGAGTCCGTTTTGGGTAGGCCAACGGTTATTTTATCGCATAACTTTTTTGTCTTTAATTTTTAAGAATTTTTGACACTAGATTATTAAATTATGAGGTATTCTAGTACTAAAAGATACTCTTGCTTTAAGTTGGTAAAATACACCGTTTTTTTTTCAATTTTTTTTCAAATTCAGGAAACGAATACCGACTTAAAACAAGAGTACCTTTTAGTACTAAAATACCTCACAATTTAATAATCCAGTATCAAAAATGCTTAACGCTTAAAGGGAAAAAAGTTATGCGATAAAATAACCGTTGCCCAACCCAAAAAGGACGCCTATGACTGGTACTAGAAATCCACAATGGATGAAATCGATTTATCTTTATATATGTTTAAAGATAAATATGTTTATCACTTTTCGTTTCTCTATATAGAAGCGTTCTGGAGATATTTAAGAAAAACTAATTACCAGACGCCATCTTCAAATAGCTCTAGCTCCTTTAGAAGCATTTTCTGACTAGATGAATTTGGTTAAATTGTCTTAAAATTATCTGAGGAATCTCCTGTCTTCGTTTGTCGGTAGAGTTTCTGGACACCCTGTATAGGCAAAAAAATCATAAAAACCATAAAAATTAAAAATAAAAACCGACCTATTTCGGGATTTGTATTCAAAGTCTCCTATTCTCGAAAAATGAATTTATTCCATAATTTTGTCCCCCACTGTATATAATGATTAAAAAAATTATAATTATCCTATATACGTTGGGTTACTTCCGCCCTAAAATTTTCTATTAAACTTTGATACGGTTTATTAATTTTTTTACATGTCGTTGTCTACGGACTAGCCTACTAAACACAACCTTAAACGTTTAATATTGTAATAAAAGTGTAACAAATAAAAATGATTATCTTTAACAAGGTGAACAATGTAGAAAATCAAATTATTTCCTATGTCACGCAAAGGTTGATTGGTACTTTTTAGGAAAGGTTCGCAACAGGAACATTAATTTACAAATCCACAAGGAAATAGCTATTTGTATAACAAGGGAGGAAAGTGCTACTTTTCCTCCCGAGAATGAAGTTTACTGCCCGACACGTAGCGGAGGGCAGTAATCATTCAAGGGAGGAAAAGGCACTTTACTCCCATCTTATACATATGGTTTTTCCACCTTCCTCAAATAACAAGCCATTTTTTCATTTTTACTTAATTTATTTATGTAACTAACCAACAAAATTTATTAGAACTAAAACTAACAAGTAGGTACAATATAACTGTGAACTGTCAAATATAAGTCAAATTATGAATGTAAACATTGTTGAATCAGAATAACAATTTACTGTTTTTTACCATTCTGCAAAATAGAGATTGTTTTTAAATAAACGTTAAAATGTATAGATACTTACGCAATAGAAAATAGATATTGTACAGGGCGTCAATACGTTATATTTCATGAATGAAATACCATGACGTCACTTTTACTTTTCCTCCCTAGGGAGGAAAAGTACAACTTTGCTCCCTACAATCAGGTCCGGAAAAGTATACTTTCGGAAGAGGTAGGAGGAAAAAGGTTTTCCTGTAGCTGGCTGTATATGTATACCATAATATATTATATTACAAAAAAATATAGCAGAAATAATTTTTGATCTGATTACAGATCATCATCAGTGCTAACAAGATGACGACATGCTAACCACCAAAATGCTTTTGGGTTTTTATCCAAATATTTTCATTTTGTTTGTTTTTTAATTGAAGACATTTTTTTTCTGGTAGATAAAATTCAACAAATAAAATAAAGAGATAAAAATACTCCAATCCATAATTAAAAGCCAGTTTTAATATAAATATTACCTTATGTACCTTTCTCTATATTATGATTAAATTTAGTAAAAAGTAGGTCAGACAAAAAAACCCAAAACTTTTACAGACGTCACAGAAATGTCCAACAGAAAGGTGGGCGTTTTATATAAACACTCTTTATGGCCCTGGATCCCGCGTACCAAAAAAAGTTGATTAATAGAACGCTGAAAATTTGTTAATAGCTTAACGGTGTCTAGTCGAACAAACTTTGATGTATGGGAACACTGGAACAGGGGGAAGTTTTAATTGTGGAACGTGATTTTAATTGCGGAACGTGTGATCCTGACAAGTTTATGATTGTGAAAACTAGCAGGTTATTTTTAAGCTTATTCAATAGCATACTTTATATATTATAATATAAGAAAAAATGTTTGTCCGACAAATATGTTGGGCAAGTCCGATAAGTAGAACATGTCAAATGACTGGAATTATATTATGAGAGTTTAATGAAGGGGTAACACATCAACTGGAAGTTCTGTCCGACAAAATACGTGGGACGTTTTTGTAGTCTGACGTTCGAAACCTGTAACCTGTTCCACAATTAAAACTTCCCCTGTTCCAGTGTTCCAGTACATCAAAGTTTGTCCGATTCAACGGTGTAACCAGGATGATCCTATGGGGAGGGGGTTACAACTACTGCTGAAGAGTTTCTAGGGGTATGGTGTTAAGCTCAAAGTTTATCCCAAGGGGGTTATAACCCCCAACCCCCCTAGTTACGCCTATGGTCCGATTAGACACCGTTAAGCTATAGGGATTTTCATCGATTGTCATTTGTTTCGAGCTTCTGTCATAATATGTTGTATAATCTGTGTGTACGATAACGCTGGTACATATGTGAGATTGTAAAATACAATCTATAGTTTTGATTGTGGACTGTAATTAGTGTAGGATTGTTAGGTTCAGGTTCAAGTGGAAGTATAAAGTATAGGGTTGTATACAGACAATATTAATATGTATCTAAAGTCTTACCAAACGTCACTCCCGAATTACTGTTCGTCACGTAACGTAACACGTATTGCTATTTCGTTTCAGCCCAAAAGAAAGGCTGGATTCCAGAGTGAAGAGAAGAGCGGTACCAACTTTTCCCTGGAACCGCTGATGAGAGAGAGGCTCACCCTTTGACGGGTGTAGGTGAAGAGAGTAATTGCACCCTCGTTGCGAGTGGTATTTGTTGACGGTCGAACCGCTGATGATAGAGAGAGTTTCTTCTGTCCCGAATCCAAAATTGTCTGTCTGTATGGGTAAGGGTAAAATTAGGAGGGGATGAAATGGTACTATTAACAGGGCTGGCTTGAAATTTATTTAAATTAAGGGTTGTAATAAGAGATTTAATGCAGTAAAAAATATAAGAATATTTTTTGCATGTGAAAATTTAACACTGTGTATAATATTAATATACACGGATTATACGACATATGACAGAAGCTCGAAACAAATGACTGTGAAGCCCTATTAAAAAATTTTCGGCTTGCTATTAATAAACTTTTTTGGTACGCGGGTTCCAGGCCTAATAGCAAGATCTTAGAAATTTGCCCAACCAGAAGATTTTACATGGCAAATTAGCAATAAAACATACAATTTTTAACCGTTAGAAAGACTATTATGAAAATACCACAAGGTTACTGCGGAGTAGCATTTAAATTCTTTTGAAAGAACAACTTTTTTATTAATAGATGATGTTCGTATTTCGGTGTTTTATTCTAGTTCGTAGATACATAAAAAAACAAAAAAAAAATATTAAGAGATATGATAATTATTACTCTTCATCTGTTAGTTATAGATTATTTTCTTGGCCTTGATTTTGAACTTTTAGCCTCGTAATTACATATAAAAAATAATTTGTAATTAGTAAAAAAAATTAGTATTCATTCATATATATTCATTCATCATTCGTACAGGGAGGAAATTTTCAGGGAACACCATTCAAGGGCTTTATATAATATAGCAGTTGCCTCAGCGGAAAAGATGCTGAGTTCACTGTTTTTAGAGTAAATGCTTTTTTAGTCTTCATTTTTGGTACAAATTAAGCACTGGTTGTAAATACATTTTACTGATTTTGACCCATCTATAATAGATCGCAGTGGAATCTGAATAAGTAGTTAGTTAAAACCTTCTTAAGAGTATTATGACAAAATTCAATTTGATATGTCAGAATAATAATATTTTTAGATACAATGCTTGGTAGGTATATAGTCCAGGGAAATAAGCTAGAAATAGACCATGTTCGGGACACTCAAAGATCCAGGCAGCTGACTACTTTTTTAGTTATTGTAGACCTATAGGAAGAAAACCTACCATAGGCGCCCATACACACGGGCAGGGGGGGCCGTGGCCCCCCCTAGATTTTCGGGAAAGAAAAAAATTAAATTTATATTACATAAACGCATTTTTGTCAAAACATTATTGGATAATTTTGAGAGATAAATTGGAAACAACATATTTATTAATAAAAAAAATTCACATATTGGGTAGTTATTAATAGTTTAACAGAAAATCTTTGTGTCTGCGACAGTGGTCTGTATGGAATGTGCATAATACACATTTCCCACAATCACGGTATGCTACTAACGAAAACATTGAAAGAGAGTAGAGGCGTGGGAAACATATACACTGTAATCGACACCCAAAATTACAAATTAAATGAATCATTTATACTGCAAAAAAACCATATCAGCAAGAATTCCGATCTCTGATCGATAATCACTAATGAGCCATTTGTCTTTAACAACTGGTATAAAGTACATAATTATATTTTATATTTTGAAAAAATTCATACTGAAAAATAATTTTTAAAAGTTATTGAACATAGTCAAATTTTAGTTTGCAAAAGTATTTTTTTAGTAAGTAGATTATTTTTAAAGTGTGCATTATGATGAACAGAACAATTTTATTTAAATGAAAAACAGGTGATCTTTCATGATGAATGAGTGTTATATACAGGGTGTCCCAAAAGTAGCGGAAAGGCCGAATAATTCGCGAAATGAACATCGGATCGAAAAACTGAAAAATACGTGTTCAATAATTTTCAAAAATCTATGCGATGACACTAAACAAGTCCACCACTTCAACCCCTGGGTGTGGAGCGGAGGGTAACTTTAAAATCTTAAATGGAACCCCTAATTTTTGTTGAAGATTTGGATTTTCCTTGTAAAAATAAGCACATTTTATTCGAGCCATTTTGCGAATTGTGGATACCTAGATAGCGCTATAATCGGAAAAAACGGTATATCGTGATACCACAGCAAAATTATAGAAACGGTCTAATATCTCGAGAAATATATGTACTTCCAAATAAAACTAAAAAACACGTGTTTAATATTTTTCAAAAATCTATAGAATGACACCAAACAGGATTTTTCATTCCACACTCTGGAGGTGGGGTGAGAGTTAACTTTAAAATCTTAAATAGGAACCCCCGTTTTTTCTTGCAGATTGAGTTTCCTCCTCAAAAAATAAGTAACATTTATTCGAACTTTTTTAGAATTGTTGACGAATGGCGCTATATTCGGAAAATGAGATTTATTTGCGCCATCTATCAACAATTCTAAAAATGTTTGGAATATGTGTGCCTTATTTTTCTTAAGGATTCTATATCTGCAAAAATAAAGGGGGCTCCTTTTTAAGATTTTAAAGTAAAAACTTGGTTTGACACATACTCTTTTGGTTAGTCTGCTCGCCAAAGTTGAAGGGAAGGCTTTGCAAGCATTGTATTCTTTTCAAACGGGTTTTAAAGAGAGGCTCAACTTTTGTGGTACCCATGACATTTCCATTTAAAAACTTGGTCTACTGTTTAAATGTATGAATAATTCCTCACAACAGGGTTCAAACTAGGTTTTTTAGGTGGTTTAAACTACAGTAGACTCCCTCTATAACGAGAACTGAAATGGTGAATTAATTATCTCGTTATAAGCGGATCTCGTTATATCAAACAATAATAATATTGAAATCTTTTGATGCCTCTACGTAGTTTATTATGTGTCGATGGTCAACCTGAACAGTGAACAATGAGACTTCGCCGCCATAAATTGTAAATTTCCTATAGTATTCAATATCGGTCGATAAACAGGCAGATGTTTATTACAGGTGGCCGAGTTTATTATAGCACTGGCCTCGATAATAAGACAGATGTTGGGCATTTCTATGTACAGGTAGTTGGGGCATTTATTTATTTATGACCATTACAACGCTAAAAACAGGTAAAGACAAGTATTCTTCGATTTAAATTTTCCTCGTTATAACCAAATATGCCTCGTTATAGAGCGTTATAGTTCAATAGGAATTTCATGGGACACCTAATGTACCTCGTTATAAGCGAAACCTCGTTATATCCGTGTTCGTTATAGAGAGAGTTTACTGTATATATTGTCATCCGAAATATACAAAATGTAATGTGCAACTTCTTCACGTTTGGCCCCCCCCCTAAAAATTTTTATATGAGCGCCCTTGCAACCTACCTGTTTCCTGCCTAGATTTCGCGTCCGTTTTTTAATTATTAACAATTTAGTGCAAAAATCGCGATTTTTTTTATTTTTTGCACCCCATTCAAAAGCTAAATAGTTGACATAAAAGTACAAAATTTAATTTTTTAGCACATTAAAAAACCTTCACAATGCCGATTTTTTAAAGTTAAATAGTATATTAAGTATAGAGAACGGTAAGGGTTTTATACCGATCGAAGACAATTGTTTGGAGGAGGAGCGGGGCGACGACTCCAATTATTGTCTGAGATCGGTTACCCTTAACGTTCGACATGCTTATAACGTTTTTTGCACGATTGATACCATTATAAATTATAAAATTAAACATTTTCGTCATATTGACTAGTAGTGGAGTCACTGAAGATGGATATGAGCTATTACCTCCGATTTCGTTGAACCTGCATCGATTTGGATGAAAATTGGGGAGTGGTTAGAGGACATCTCAAGGAACAAAGGTGACATGGTGCCAACTTGCGCTTTTACCATGAGGGTGGATGCCACCCCTTCTCGGGGGTGAAAATTATTTTATTAAAAATAACCCCATAATTCGGTAGAGGTACTAACTCTAAGCAAAATTTGTTATATAAAGTTATTGAAATTAATTATAACTTTTTGAGTTATTAAAGATTAGAGATTTTAATTTTTCCTGAGAAAAATGCACGTTTTTAACCGATTTTTTTTAAATAATTCAAAACCTATGAGTTTTTACAAAAAAGTTATTATTACCAAAATTGAAGATAATAAAAAATTAAATAAATTCCTTACTAGAAAAACCTTTTAGTGTTAACTAAAAGTGAGTTATAGGTAATTGAATGTATATTTCTCTCGGCGACTACCCATATCTAAGTATTAAAGCTTAAATAACGGGAAAATTATGCATTTTATAACACAAACTTATTAAACATTTGTCAAAGTATTTAAAAATATCTATCAGATGAGCCCACGAACAAGTTGACAGCATTAAAATTTATGCTACAGAAATTTTTCAAAATTTATCTTTTAAAAATTTTTCCAAAAAATGTTATTGTTAATTTTTAATAACTCCGTTAATTTTGAGACATGAGATTCGCCTAAAAACTATTTGAAAGCTGAAACTAAATGCCTTTAAACCACGTTAAATTTAATTTTCTAAACCGCTTACTTTTTTAAAAATAAAAGGTTAAATTGCCCGCTTACATGGTTCTCGCAGGCAAAATTTAAGCTTAAAACGTTTCTATCTCGGTTATTTTGTACCCTACAGAAATAGTAAGACAAATAAAATATTTGATACGGAAACAACTAAAATTTTGTTATATATCATTTTTTTCGTATATTGAGTATTTTTGGAGTTATTATTAAAAGAAAATGAAAATTACGATAATCTGAAAAATTCTGATTTTTTTTAATTACATCTTTTTTTCAAAAATATGCATTCTAAACCGGTTAAAATTGTTGAAATCATTACTTATGCTATTATAAAGAAACTGTTTTAAGAATTTCTATAAATTTTAATTTATGTGGAAATGACGATGTTTTATTTTTAACTTTTTCCAAAAAAAATCCAAGGGGTTCTCTTATTTTCATCATAACTTGCTTAATTTTGATGCTATTAACGTCTTATGGAGCTCATTTGATAGGTATTCCAAAGTACTTTGACAAGTGTTTAGTAGGTATATTTTATAAAATGCATCGTTTTCCCGTTATTTAAGGTTAAATACTTAGATTTGCGTACTCGTCGAAAAAAATATACCTTCAATTACCCATAACTTACTTTGAATTAACATTAGTGTAGTTCTTTAAATGAGAAGTGCATTCAAATTTTTATTATATTTAATTTTGGTAATAATAACTTTTTTGTAAAAGCTTATAGTTTTTAAGTTACACGTGAAAAACATCTTTAAAACATGCATTTTTTTACGAAAAAATAAAATCTTTGATCTTTAATACCTCAAAAAGTATTGATTTATATTAATAACTTTATATAACAAATTTTGTTTAGAATTTACCCCTTTATCGATTTATGGTATTATTTTTAATGAAATAATTTTCACCCCCGAGAAGGGGGTGGCATCCAACCCCAGGGTAAAAGCGCAAGTTGGCATCATGTCACCTTTGTCCCTTCAGGTATCCTCTAACTACTCACCAATTTTCATAAAAATCGATGAAGGTTCAACGATATCGGAGGTGAAAACCTTCATTGACTCCACTATAGTTTCATTCATTTTATCAAGATAGATACTTTGGTTGTTAGGTAGTAACTAGGGTGCATAACAACAATGGAGAATTGAGTTTTTATTTAGTTGTCAATAATTTTAAGTACAATTTTGATTATTATAAATTAAAATATGAGCGAAAGTGAATTTGAAGAAATTGAACGGGCTTGGGAAGAAGGGTGTTCCGCAATTATTCCCGAAAAATCCAAAATCCGTTATCAAAATACCTACCAAAGTTTTAAAAAATGGTGCGAAGGCAAGAATTTAAGAATCGAAGAAAATACTCTATTGGCATATTTCGTTCAAAGACATATGCAGTTGAAAGCACCTGGAAGCCTCTGGGCAGAATATTCAATGATTAAATCCACCGTTTTTCTTTATGATGGCATTGATATTTCCAAGTTTTCAACTTTGATCGCGTATTTGAAGAGAAAAAATGTTGGATACTACTAATGTATGCGATTCTGCAGGAGTTTCTGTTAGAAGTGAAACCACAGCCCAAACAAGTTTTCTTTATTCTTTCAAAAAATAAATTAAAATTAAGAGATCTTTTAACTCGACGGTAAGTGAATTACTTACCGTCGAGTTGGAGTACTTACCGTCCAGTTGGATTACTTACCGTCGAGTTGCTAGTAAATGTCACCTACTGACGTAAAATCTGTCACGGTAAACAGTCAAAAATGATCAATCGTGCAAACATTTTGTTACTACGCAAACTGCAAAATAAGTGAAAATCATTATTTCTTAATAACTCTTACTATAACTATCTTAGAACTTTATTGTTTCACCCAAAAATGTGTATTGGGGTACTTAATACACCCTCAAAATTTGAGACCGATCCATTAATTAATTTAAGAGTTATTAAAATTGTTTATCCCAAAGACCTTTATTTTGCAATAACATAAGACAGAAAATAATGAAGATAGGGCAATTCTGCGTATGCCAAAAAAAAAATAGAAAACTGATGCTATCAAAATGTACTAAAAAAAGATAAAAAAATTATCTAATATAATCAAAAATCCTAATGCCAAATTTGTGAAAGTTTGTAGTTTATAAACATTTAGAATAACTTTAAAAATATTGTCCGTAGAAAATATCATTTTACACATTAGAAAAGCTGGTATTTTACACGAATTTTAAAAAATGTAGTTCAATTGGTGACTAGTCGTGGTAAGTGAAGGGGGAGCTGGGAGCCGACAAATGCACAAGTTCAAAAACTAAAAAAGGCAACTTAAAACTATTATCATTTTCTATATCTCGGGATCTACTGAATATATTTTGATCGTTCTTTTTTTAATTTGTATGTAATTTTTCTGTACATTACAAATATGCAATTTGTCTAGACATTTATTAATTAATAAACGGTCTAAGTTGATTAAACAATTTTAAAAAATATATTTTTTCCACAAAATCCATGATTTTAATCATACTATCGTTATTATTTATAAAAAAAGTTAAGGTATATCTTATAGTCTAGGCGCCAGAGGGGTCACCGTGTCATATTCAATTCTGATGGACAAACTCAACGGTTTCTTATGGATTTTTGGCTGCTGATTACGAATTTCGAGGGGGATTTCGATCCGAACAGTCAAAAAAGTGTTAAAAAGTGTTATAAACAATTTAATTGTTTATAAATTGTTTATAAGGCTCTGGCTCATAAACTAAAAGAGATGAAAAAAAATGTTTCAAATAAAATTTATTCCTCAATAAAAAACCAAGAAAAAACCGTTTACTAAACTTAAATCTAACAATTATAACTCAAGATATTGTAAAATTAGTGCACAATGCAAATTGCAAATTGCAAAATAAGTATTTTTCGAAGCTTTATCGATCGTAACTCGGCTTCTGCGCATGCAAATGAGTCTTAGAAGGTGTCGCTTTAAAGCTTAATTAACAGGCTTCCAAACAAAATTTGTTAAATTACTTGATCTTCATTTGTTTTAAAGTTATACCAGTTTGAAATTACAATTTTCTTAAAAAAATTGTACATTCATTTGTTTATAAGGGTTTCAAGTAAATTTGAGCTATAAACATTTATACTTTAATGAACAATAATGATAAAAAAGCTCAAAAGGAACAATTTGAGGTTACGAAAATGTTCATAAGTTTATTTTTGGCCAAGATGTCGATATTTTAATGGCGCGCGCTATGAGGCGCAAGATCGGCTCACCGCGTTAAGGTTCACGCGCTAACTTCTCGATGCAAATTATAATTTCTATGTATACATACGTTATCTTCATTTTTCATTTTTGAAGATCCTAATAAAATTTTATCATATAATTCTTATAATTAAATCATCATACTGTACCTCGTAACACCTTTCATTCTATTTACTTTGTCTTCTATTTTTTGCACTAAATGAGAAAAAAAACATTAAAAACTAATATTTCAGAAGTATAACTGAAAAGTAAGTTGATATTATTTATTAGTACTATTTTTACAAACATTTTTTTCATGCATCTGCAAATCTGCATAGAGATATACAGGGAATATCAGCTTTTTTACATCTGCATAAGTTCTTAGCCAAATTTTAACAGTTACATGGTGGTACAAGTCTGTTCTTGTAGGCAGTAAAACTAAAACTTTTTGAGGCTTCAGAGTCTAATTATCTATGTGATATCCATATAAAGTGGATCTAGTTCTTTTGCAGCATCATCAAGGCCCGTCAATTATTGTGTGTATGCCGCCACATCATAAATTCTCGTTTTATATGCAATGATGATGCTGCAAAAGAACTCGATCCATTTTTATATGGATATCACATATTGGCTCATTTGCTTGCGTAGAAGCCGAGTTACTATCGATAAAGCGTCGAAGAATACACACTTACTTGACTGTGAGCCAATCTTGCGCCTCATAGCGCGCCATTAAAATATCGACATCTTAGCCAAAAATAAACTTACGAACATTTTCGTAAGCTAAAATTCTTCCATTTGAGTTGTTTTATCATTATTGTTAATTAAAGTATAAATGTTTATAGCTCAAGTTTGCTCGAAACCTTTATAAACAAATTAATGTACAATTTTTTTGAGAAAATTATAATTTCAAACGGGTATAACTTTAAAACAAATGAAGATCAGATAATTTAACAAACTTTGTTTGGAAGCTTCTTAATTAAGCTTTAAAAGGACACCTTATAGGGCTCATTTGCATGCGCAGAAGCCGAGTTACGATCGATAAAGCTTCGAAAAATACTTATTTTGCAATTTGAAATTTGCATTGTGCACTAATTTTACAGTGTCTTGAGTTCTGATTGTCGGATTTAAGTTTAGTAAACGGTTCTTTCTTTGTTTTTTATTAAGGAACAATTTTTATTTGAAACATTTTTTTCTATTTCTTTTAGTTTATGAGCCAGAGCATTATAAACAATTTATAAACAATTAAATTGTTTATAACAATTTTTTGACCACTCGAATCGAAATTCCCCCTCGAAATTCGTAATCAGCAGCCAAAAATCCATAAGAAACCGTTGAGTTTGTTCATCAGAATTGAAAATGACACGGTGACCTCTATTTGGCGCCTAGACTATTAATAAATAAATTATCTTCAATAAATAATTATCTAACAATTATCATTTATTTATTAAAGTGTACTTTAACTTTTTCTATGATCATTAATGATACTATGATTAAAAAAATAGATTTTTGTAAAAAAAATATTTTTTCAAGAATTGTTTAAACAAATTAGACTGTTTATTAATTAATAAATTTATAAACAAATTGCATATTTGTAATGTACGTAGAAATTACATACGAATTAAAAAAGAAAGATCAAAATCCATTGAGTTGATCCGGATATACAGAAAATTATATTCGTTTGAAATTGCTTTTTCGGTATTTTAACTCTGTGGATTTGTAGGTTCCCCCTAGTAATCGTTTGAACTACATTTTTGAAAAATCGTAGAGGGTGCTGTGAAGGTACAATGTTTGTGCAAATTTTTTAAGAAAAAACACAAATCCCATTCTTTAAAATGGCATTAATGAGGTTCCTTAATTATTATAAACAAATTAGCTGTGAATTAAAAAAAACATATGGCTAACTTTGTCCCAAATGAACCCAGGCTAAATTTTTTTATTTGTAAATTCGTGTTAAAATACTAACTTTTCGAATATATTAAAAGATTGCTTCTACGGACAACACTTTTAAAGTTATTCTAAATGTTTATAAACTACAAAATTTCAAAACTTTGGCATTAGGATTTTTGACTATGTTAATTATTTTTTATCTTTTTTTTAATACATTTTGATACTATCGCTCTTCTACTTTCATTTGGTATACTCAGAATTGCCCTATCTTCATTATTTTCTGTCTTATCTTATTGCAAAATAACGGTCTACGGGATAAACAAATAGAATAACTCTTAAACTAATTAATGGATCGGTCTCAAATGTTGAAGTTTTGTTAAGTACACCAATGCCCAACTTTGGGTGAAACACTAAAGTTCTAAGGTAGTTTTTGTAAAAGTTATTAACAAATAACAATTTTCACTTATTTTGCAGTTTGAGTAGCAACAAATTAACTTTTAAATTTCTAAAATCGGCATTTTGAAGGTTTTTCAATGTTCTAAAAAACCGAATTTTGTAATTTTATGTTAACTGTTTAGCTTTTGAATGTAGTGCAAAAAATCGAAAAAATCGCGATTTTTGCACTAAATTGTTAATAATTAAAAAACGGACGCGAACTCTAGACAGGAAACAGGTAGGTTTTCTTCCTATAGGTCTACAATAACTAAAAAAGTAGTCAGCTACCTGGATCTTTGAGTGTCCCGAGAAAATCCTTATTACCCTGGACTAATAGTATTATAAGATTGTAAGGAGAAGTTATAATGATTATAAGGAGAAAAGTGCTCTGCACAAGAGATTTGAAGTTGGAGCTAATAGATTGGTTAGGTGCTACATTTTCTCGACTTTGTTTTATGGAATGAAAAACTTTTCATAATCAATGAAAAACTAGAATCATTCGAGTAATGGTTATACAGAAGAATTCTGAAAACATCGTGGACAGAACACGTCACAAACAAAGATGTTGTGTGGTACTGAGAAAGATGAATAAAGAAATGGAGACTACGTGAAAAGGGATTACGTGTTTGGGAAAGGAAAATCCTAAGGAAGATCTTTGGGCCTGTGCTGGATGAAGCATCAGGACAATATAGGATAAGAACTAACAAAGAGCTCGAAAAACTTTACCCAGTCTCCAACATCATAACAGAAATAAAGTCTTGAAGACTCCAATGGTCAGGAGACCTCAGAAGAAATGCTCACCAAAGAACAGAAAGGCTGGTGTGGGAGGAAGTCCCAACTGGAAGAAGACGCCGGTAGCGAGATAATATAGCCGGAGACCTGAAAGCTATGGGCGTGTAGAATTGGATAGAGTTTGTTTAAGACAAAGAACAGTGGAGGCATGATGTCGAGTTAGCTAAAACTCGTGAAAGGTTGTAACGCCACGCAGTGGCGGCTCGTATAACTTTAGGAAGGTAGTGCCAGAATCCGGGCAGCTGCCTAAATTTTTTGTGGCGGTTTTACGATATGGTCAAAAAGGATATAAAATATAAATAGAGTATCACGATAAGCTGAATTTAATTGGGTTTTTATATTTAACTTACCAAGCATTGAAAAGCTAAAAACGTTATTAATGTGCACTTTAGATTTTTCATGGGATTTCAATTTCTCCCATATATGTACAAGATCATCGGTGCCTTTGTTTGACCAAGTCTCGTCACCTCCAAACAAAACGCATACAAAACAGAAGAGTTTATTAGTTTGTTCGCAACCACACAACCAGCTATTTTTATCATAAATAATTTTATTAAACTTACGATAGCGAAGTTTTTGTCCATTTCCACTTTGTTTTTCAATTTTTAAATCGGGTAAAGGCCGACCGAGTTCTTTAATTTGTAGTTTTTTTTCTAACGAAAAACCACCAAAAGAGTTTTTTAATATACTAATTTGATTCATTGTCAATAAATAAATTAAACGTAGAAAATAATCAAAATATTATTTTTATACCTACGACACCCACGATCACAACGCACTAACTAATAATTACAAATTAAAAAATATAGTAGAGTATAAACACAAATATACAATACAGTAGTAGACAATAAACACAATAGCGTCAAGCGAACGCGTAAAGAAACTAGAAATAATATTTCTACATCATATTACATCAATTATCTACATATTATGTAGATCTAAAACATTGTATCTTAAGATCCACTAACTTCCTTTTCGAGATTTCGAGCCTGGCACGGAGACTCCAATTTAAATGTATGTTAAAATTGCAATACCGCTCTCTCTCTGTCACTTACACAGGATGCTCATACAATCTTTCTCTTTTCTCACGAGCCACTATGCCGTTCGGCACTGGGATTTTTATGATTTTCATCCTTTATCCGGTCAGCTGTGGGTGGCCAGAGTCGGTAGATTTGCATTGCGCTACACAGTTGCCAGATTTGATATAATTTATAAAAATAAAGAGAAATATTCACAAAAAAATAAACAGGCATTAAAATGTTTTTAAGATAAAAAATATGTTTCTGCATAGTTAGCAAGGTAGTGCCATGGCTCTATGGCACTACCTCACGGGCCGCCACTGACGCCACGGAGTAAGTAAGTAATAATTTGACCTTTT
The DNA here is from genome assembly GCF_917563875.1 of Diabrotica virgifera virgifera. NCBI lineage: Eukaryota > Metazoa > Arthropoda > Insecta > Coleoptera > Chrysomelidae > Diabrotica > Diabrotica virgifera. The sequence continues at coordinate 4,690,954 of NC_065443.1, forward strand.
GTCGACGGTACAAAATGCAAAAACACGGTATTTTTGATTAAATTTTATTAAAAATGTTTTACGGATTATAAATATTGAAACTATTCCACTGCCCCCATTTTGATTGTAAAATGAACCCACGGTGGAATTTTCCAGATTTTATTGCCCATTATTATGTACGATGTATATATTTCTTCAATTACATAATGTACTTCGGTGACAAGAATTGCAAGTGATTATTTCCCCCTTTATAAATAAATTACATCGGTATAATAATTTACGATAAGATACTTTAAGAGGAAACAGTAGCGATCAACAGGTAGCAAAAACGCTTTCCAAGATTGCGGCTGTAATTTTGAATAATTTTTCGAGATATTTGGCACACGTATTCGTAATATAATAAAGAATGGCGGTACAGAGCCCAATTTAAAAAATATATTAATATGTGGAAATTACTCTGTAATTAAATACAATCTTAAAAAACGAGCCTGTACCGCCATTAAGAAGAACAAAAAATTACATTTTCTTTGAATAAACTTTTTTATCCGATGTCTAGATTTTGTCATTTTGGAACTACTAAAATTTTTTATTTCATTAGTAGTTCCAAAATGACACAAAATCTAAGCATCGGATAAAAAAGTTTATTTGAAGAAAGTGTATTTTTTTGTTCTTCTTAATGGCGACACAGGCTCGTTTTTTAATATTGTATTTAATTACAGAGTAATTTCCACATATTAATATATTTTTCAAATTGGGCTTTGTACCGCCATTCTTTATTATATTACGAATACGTGTGCCAAATATCTCGAAAAAATATTCAAAATTACAGCCGCAATCTTGGAACGCGTTTTCGCTACCTGTTGATCGCTACTGTTTCACCTTAACATTACCATTCAGATTTTATGTACGTCTTGTTTTCTCTACAGGTACCTATGATATACAGGTGCTCACATACGAAAAATGAATACACATCTATTTTTCTTTTCTTATATCTTTAATATTATTCTAAACATATAATGAGTATTGTTTCAGAAAAGTCAGTCTGTATATAATAATAATAATGGAACGACTGCAAAAAATTAAACTGGATCAAGGATGTCTGAAGGATTTAAGATCACGAAAGGATTGAAGCACGGTTGCTGTGTTTCGCCTACGCTTTTCAAAATATATCTGGACCAAGCACTCAAGCTGTGGAAAAAACTGTACTAGCATGGGAATCACTCTCAATGACCACACTATACACTATACACTTTATGTTTCACTGATCACCAAATTCTGATTGCTCAGGATCATGACGACTTGAGTTACATGACGCCAAAGCTAATAGAAGAATATAACAAATGGGCCTATAACAAATGGAAAAGCAGTTCATTACATTAGACGCTGTGGTAGAAATTAAAAACTGTGACGAATACAAGTACCTGGGCATGAAGATAAATCAAGATGAAACACTCAATGCTGCTATAAAAGACAGAACCATACAGGGTAGAAAAGTTATGTCCATGATGAACAGCAATCTGTGGGACCAAACAATATCTAAAGCGAACAAACAGCTCGTATACAATACCATACTTAAAAGTGTAGTCACATTTGGTAGTGAAGTTTGGCCATTGAAAAAAAGAACAGAGAGAATGAGAGAACTAGTAACAGAAATGGACTCCTGGAGAAGAGTAACAGGCAAATCAAGAAGAGATCGGATACCAAATGCGGGAATACGAAAAATGATGGGAGTCACACATACAATAATTGATGACATAAAAAAACAATTAATATGGTACGGCCATGTACAGAGACTACCAGATAACAGGATTCCTAAACATTTTTTTTATCGTGGACACTACAAGGGAGAAGGAAAAGAGGAAAGTTTAAAAGAAGCTGGAGGGAGAGAATTAAAAAAGAACTAGAGGAAAGAGAAAACCCTCCAGGTCCATGGTTAATCAGAGAAGAATGGCGGTTAGGAGTCGGAAGGCTTCGGAGTACGCTTCGTAGTTTTAGAAAAGTGGCATAATGAGAAAATCTTATACAGGTTTTTGAAGCTTTGTTGCTATTTTGTTGTTTTTTAACAATCATAAAAAGTGAACAATCATTTTTTGCCTATAAAACGTTTCTCATACATTTTAGAGAAAAATATTTGAAATACAACTTAGACAATACAGAAAGAAGAACATCAAACACGCCAATGAATTGCCAATAATCAGAAGAAGCTGTGGAACCTAATAAACTAATAATCAAGTATTGAAGAAAATCTTCTGTGTAAAAGGTATATTTATTTAAAACCCCAATAAAGGGCTACATTAAAAGACAGAACGTTTTCGCTCTAAAGAGAGCATCATCAGTGTCCTAAGCCTAAAATAAGTACAACCAAAATTAGTGAAGACAAGAGTAAAAAATTTTTTTAAAGTTGACCAAGATAAAAAATTAGGTTATACTTATAAGCTCTACATGCTAAGCCACCAAAAATACATGGGTTAAAACCCTTAAAACGCCGACCAAAAGTCTTACATTGGCGTGTTATATATTATACCCTGGCGATGGGTGAAATTTAAACAAAATATACCTCAAAGCATGATATGACTATACCACGTGTATGTGGGAATGTGGGTATAATATATAACACGCCAATGTAAGACTTTTGGTCGGCGTTTTAAGGGTTTTAACCCATGTATTTTTGGTGGCTTAGCATGTAGAGCTTGTAAGTATAACCTAATTTTTTATCTTGGTCAACCTTTAAATTTTTTTACTCTTGTCTTCACTAATTATGGTTGTACTTATTTTAGGCTTAGAACACTGATGATGCTCTCTTTAGAGCGAAACCGTTCTGTCTTTTAATGTAGCCCTTTATTGGGGTTTTAAATAAATATACCTTTTACACAGAAGATTTTCTTAAATTTTTGTAATTAATGGTATACAGCCAATTACAGGATATTTTTCCTTGTGAATTTTAATAATCAAGTAACCTAATTACATGGCATTCATAACACCAGTGATCTTTCTGCATATGATAAGACCCATTGTCTTCATATTATTTCTTGTCGTCACTTTGCAAGAAATAAATAAAAACATTAAAAATGTTTCTAGCTGTTTTAAAATCTAATTCGAAATTCAAAAAAGATCAACGATTTCCATGCTTATACTTATAGAAATCACATTCCAATATAAATTCTTAAAAAAGCATTACTTATTTTCTGTGTGTACAAATATCTAAAATATTGTCTTTAAATTGGAAGGATTAAATGGAAGGGCTGCCAAATTTCAAGAGATTGGGTTGATCAACCTCATTAAAGATTATACCAAAGAAATCAGAGTTTAGAAAATAGAAAAGGCTAGAAGTGCAGTCAATAATAAATGAAACAAATATTATGTAGTAGAGACCTCAGCCTAAATTTTAGAAAAAGAGTACTAAAGTGTTATGTATTATCTGTTCTTTTGTATGGTGTGGAGACATGGACTCTTAATAAACAATATCTCAATAGATTGGAAGCATTTGAAATGTTGGCATCGAAGAATGCTGAGAATCTCCTGGACAGACCGAATAACCAATGAAGAGGTACTGAGAAGAATAGAGAACAGCAGGGAGAAAGTGGATTCCATCAAAACAAGAAAACTACAACATTTGGGTCATATAACACGTGGTAACAGATATGAACTCCTAAAATTTATAATGCAGGGAAACATTCAAGGAAGGCGCAGCAAGGAAGAAAAATTTCCTGGCTGAGAAATCTCAGAGAATGGTTTGGATGCAGCTCAACTGAACTATTTCGGGCTGTAGTGTCAAAAGTGAGAATAGCAATGATGATTACCAACCCTCGTTGCGGAGATGGCACGTAAAGACGATCTAACAATGGCAGGAAAGATAAAGGAAAAGCGTAGCATTGGAAGACGGAGAAATTCTGGGCTTAAATATAGGGGAAACTTAATCCAAAAAACAAAAATAACCATATAAAAAACCCTTATACCCAGTGTTGACTGGATCGGAGACATGGACCATTTCCAAGACAGATGAAAACATTTTGCTTATATTTAAACGAAGGATCCTAAGCAGGGCCTATTTTACCACTAAGCCCGTGAGGCACCTGCCTCGGGCCCGTATTTGAATGGGGCCCGGAAAGATCACCAAAAAAAAACATGTTTATTGCTATAACAAAACAAATTTTCAAAATTCTTTCATTTTACGAACAGGCAATGATAAATGAAAACATGCATTATGCGTTAATTTTTTCGAATCCTCAAAAAACTAATAAATATTTTAAAAAAATTTAGTAGTCCTGTCGCCAGGGGGGGTACAACGGCCTCGTTAATTCAGATGGACTTACTCAAGTTTTTTTTATGTATTTTGACCCGTAGAACACGAATTTTTTGGGTAACAGTTGATCCGGATGTCGATAAGATTGTTATAGACCAAGAACTTGAGGAATCAAATAACAGCGATTTTTGGCAAAACAAAACAATATTTTGTATTTTTTGGGCCATTTTAAGTAAAAAATATTTCTACAAGTTTTTTCGTAGGATGCACAGTTTTCGAGATAAACGCGGTTGAACTTTAAAAAAATCGAAAAATTGCAATTTTTGAACCCGAATAACTTTTGATTAAAAAATAAAATAGCAAGTCTGCTTACCGCATTTGAAAGTTTAAGTCAAATTATATCGGTTTTGATTATTTGCATTGGTAAAAATTTATTTTTTTATTGTTTAACAAAGCTATAAACACGTAGGGTTTCCCGTGCTTTTACATGCGTTTTAACGCATGTAACGTAGAAATAGTCTTGATTGCACTAGTACCTATTCTACCTACTCGTTCGATTTTAAATGAGAAATCATAGAAACATCACTCACGCACTAGTTGTTTGTAGCTTTGTTTAGCAATAACACAATAAATTTTTAGCAATGCAAATAATCAAAACCGACATAATTTGACTTGAACTTTCAAAGGCGCTAAGCAGAATTGCTATTTTATTTTTTAATCAAAAGTTATTCGGGTTTAAAAATTGCAGTTTTTCGATTTTTTGAAAGTTCAACCGCGTTTATCTCGAAAACTGTGCATCCTACTAAAAAACTTGTAGAAATATTTTTTGCTTAAAATGACCCAAAAAATACAAAATATTGTTTTGTTTTGCCAAAAATCGCTGTTATTTGATTCCTCAAGTTCTTGGTCTATAACAATCTTATCGACATCCGGATCAACTGTTACCCAAAAAATTCGTGTTCTACGGGTCAAAATACATAAAAAAATTTGGGTAAGTCCATCTGAATTAACGAGGCCGTTGTACCCCCCCTGGCGACAGGACTATAGACGCAAAATGAAAGATTACATTATTACTTAGAATATATAAAGTTTCTTTTGAATAAAATACATATTTAAAATTAAAAATCACACTCAATTTTCTCATTTTTTCCCTGTAATTTATTAAAATAAACATTATCGAAGATTTCAGGGACTTTCGGCCCTCGGTAGTAACGTAATCTTTCATTTTGGGTTTAAATTTTTCAAAAATACTTATTAGTTTTCTCAGGCTTCGAAAAAAAAAGAATGCATTTAAATAGCATTGAAGCCGAAAGTTTGCGCATATCCCATATAAATATAAATTTTATTTATTGTTAATAAAAATTTTATTTTCTTGTGCAACTATATTTCTATTAAATAATTAATACATTTAAAAAGTTATTATTATTATTAAATTATATTTAGGAGCCCGGAAATTGTGTAATGTCTCGGGCCTAATTTGAAGTAAAACAGGCTCTGATCCTGAGAGGAATATTTGGTGGCATCTGTGAAAATGGTGTTTGGATGATGAGGTACAACTACGAGGTATACCACAGATATAAACATACAGTGTGTCCATGGTTGGGGTGCCCAAGAGGAAAAACTTTTTTATTTTCAAATTTAGCGAAAAATGTCATTCTTGATAAAAAATTTTGCTTGTTCTATAACTCCATAAAACGAAATAAAATTTAAGTTTTTCAAATCCTGCTTAATTTTGTGGCTAATTTTATGTAAATCCCTATAAATTTTGCACTAAGTTCGAAATCGTAACAATAATCTAGTGTTGCCAAGCTACAATGTAGCTTAGTAGCTGTCAACTCCGATAAATAGTTTACGAATTGTTGAAATAAAATTTAAGTTTTTCAAATCCTGCTTAATTTTCTGGCTAATTTTATGTAAATCCCTATAAATTTTGCACTAAGTTCGAAATCGTAACAATAATCTAGTCTTGCCAAGCTACAATGTAGCTTAGTAACTGTCAACTCCAATAAATAATTTACGAATTGTTCAAATAAAATTTAAGTTTTTCAAATCCTGCTTAATTTTGTGGCTAATTTTATGTAAATCCCTATAAATTTTGCAATAAGTTCGAAATCGTAACAATAATCTAGTGTTGTCAAGCTACAATGTAGCTTAGTAACTGTCAACTCCGATAAATAATTTACGAATTGTTCAAATAAAATTTAAGTTTTTCAAATCCTGCTTAATTTTCTGGCTAATTTTATGTAAATCCCTATAAATTTTCCACTAAGTTCGAAATCGTAACAATAATCTAGTGTTGCCAAGCTACAATGTAGCTTAGTAACTGTCAACTCCGATAAATAATTTACGAATTGTTGAAATAAAATTTAAGTTTTTCAAATCCTGCTTAATTTTGTGGCTAATTTTATGTAAATCCCTATAAATTTTGCACTAAGTTCGAAATCGTAACAATAATCTAGTGTTGCCAAGCTACAATGTAGCTTAGTAACTGTCAACTCCGATAAATAATTTACGAATTGTTCAAATAAAATTTAAGTTTTTCAAATCCTGCTTAATTTTGCGGCTAATTTTATGTAAATCCCTATAAATTTTGCACTAAGTTCGAAATCGTAACAATAATCTAGTGTTGTCAAGCTACAATGTAGCTTAGTAACTGTCAACTCCGATAAATAATTTGCGAATTGTCATTTTCTTCGACAATGTTAAGCGTTCAATAAAAAATTTATCTTGTGATAAATTTCATTATTAAAATTATTGGAGAACGACAAAGTCTCGCTTCATAATCCAGAGAAGCTAAAGGGTTGTTCTCCCAAGTTATTATTGTTATAATTACGAACTTGGTGCAAAAATTTATAGGGATTTACATAAAATTGGCTATAAAATTAAGGATTTGAAAAACTTGAATTTTATTTCATTTTATGGGGTTTTAGAACAAGCAAAACTTTTTATCAAGAATGACATTTTCGCTAAAATTGAAAATAAAAAAGTTTTTCCTCTTGGGCACCCCGTCAGTGGACACACTGTATATTCGGTGGTAAAGACGTACTATTTCTTATAAAAATAGGAAGGTTAAGATGGACATGACATCTAGCAAGATCACAGCAGAACCGCCCTTGTAGAAGAACCCTTATGTCACAACCTGTGATTAGTAGAAATAGGGGTAGGCCAAAACTCAGATGGAAGGATTGTGTAGATGAGGATGGTAGAAGAATAGGTGCAGCAAACTGGCAACAGTTGGTAATGGATAAAACTCACTGGCGTAAAAAACTTGGGAAGGTCGAGGATCTTTTATAGAGTTGTAGCACCATTGATGATGATAAAAAATATAAGGGAATGATTTAGTATGAGTTAAATTCAATTGTTTTGAGCCTTCAATCAATTTAGAGTTGCCATAATTCGCAACTTCAAGAAGAAGATTGTTAATTATTTAGTTGTTCAAAACCTATCAATATAATTAAAAAACAATTAACTTATGTATAAAATAAAAACTTACGTAAAATTATCCTTATCATTGGAATGCATTTAGTCACTTAATAAAAATCTTGTTCAAAATGATATATCATAACTACATAAAAAAATGTTTGAATTGTATCGACAACCACTGAGTGTTTTTGCGAGCAATTTGACGTGTGAACTTGATATTAAAACAGCTATTTCCTTAGCCGATTCAACCGGCAACTAAATAACAAATATATCGCGCTGTTGATACATGAATAAGGTGCTGGTGTTTATTGTTTGTTGAGGGGGAACTGCCAAATACGACGCATTGTCCACTTTTTGCAAATGACCACCTGTAGGAATTGAGGAGCGTATGACGCGTGTAGAACAAAAATGGCAAGCAAAATCTGCAACAGATTTTCTCAAAAAAAGAGCAAGTTATTAAAATCGTAATATCGTTATTAATTATTTTAAGTATAATAATTTAATTTTTCTATAACCGTGTTAAAAATGCAATTTTTAGCACTCCATACGAGCGTTAAAAATGCTACTTTAAGGCACTAGTGCTTTAAAATATTTTTAAGGCACTGCAGTTCGTATTGACCGTATAGATAATTTTGATATAATTTCAAAAAAATATAAAAATGGAATGTCAGTCAAGTTTAAGTAAAAGTTTTTGTAGATATTGTCCTGTAATTACGTTTATAGAAAAAATATTGTATGATATGCGTGTTAAAAAGTACATTTTTAAGGCACTCATGTGAATTGCAGAACTCGCTATCGCTCATTCTGCAAACTTTCACATGCGTGCCTTAAACGTGTACTTTTAACACTTATATCATAAATAACTATTTTTATGTGTCCAGTTTGCGACTGTGGAAAATTTTCAGATCCAGAAAAATCACAAAAACGGCGCCTATGATGGGTTGGTCTTCTTTTTCTTAAGGGGATGGGTACGTATTTTCGGCTGCAATGGTATTTAAATGGGGATTTATTTTTTTCGAATCCTGAGAAAACTAATAAGTATTTTTGAAAAATTTAAACGCAGAATGAAAGATTTCGTTCTTACCGAGGGCCGAAAGTCCCTGAAAACTTCTGTAACGTTTATTTTAATAAATTACAGGGGTGAAAAACTAAGAAAAAAATGTAGTGTGATTTTTAATTTCAAATATCTCATTCGAAAGAAACTTTTTATTCATTCTAAGGGACTTTCGGCCCTCGGTAATAAAGTATTTTTTCATTCTGCGTTTAAATTTTTCAAAAATACATATTAGTTTTCTCAGGATTCGAAAAAAATGATTACATTTAAAATACATTGAAAACTTTGACAGGCGTCAAAATGTTCCTTTTCTCTTAAAGGGCCGTGCATTTCTGCGTAGGTGTCCACTGTACATTGTCTTGTCTGGTGAGCTGTTAGATATTCAGGATTACATAATTCTGTTTTAGCAGCATTGCGAGGTATTTCATTGCTCTGGATTCCTGTCCATTGGCGAATTTTACGCAGCCATGGCATCTTTTTACGTCCCAGACCCCTCTTACCCTCTATCTTTCCTTCGAGTATCAGTTGCTGAAAAGTGTATCGTTCTCCTCGTAGTACAGTATCCGCCAAAATAAACAGTACCGAATATAAAAAACATATTTATCAATTAATTTTTATAATACATTAGGTATTGCAAACAAGCTTCATAAAGTTTCTGAAGATCATCAAACATATTTAAGAAAAGTGATTACTGCAAATGTTGAAAATAAGTTATTATTCTTTGCCGTATAGACCTGGATCCCGCGTAAGAAAAAAAAGTTGATTAATAGCAAGCTGAAAATTTGTTAATAGCTTAACGGTGTCTAGTCGGACAAACATTGATGCACGGGAACACTGAAACAGGGGAAGTTTTAACGGTGGAGCATGATAAACGTGTCGTCCTGACAAGTTTATGATGGTGAAAAATAGCAAGTTGTTTTTAAGTTTATTCAATAGCCAACGTTATATAATATATGAAAAAATGTTTGTCCGACAAAAAGGTTGGGCATTTTAACGAGTCCGACACGTAGAACATGTCACATCACAGGAACTATGTTGGTGATAAATAGCAGTCTGATTTTTGCATGAGAGTTTAATGAAAGGTTAAAAAAGCAATTGGAAGTTCTGGCGGACAAAATGAATGGGAAATTTTCCTAGTCGGACATTCTAAACATGTAAGATATAGACAAAAATGTTGGTGATAAATAGCAAGCTAATTTTGATTTGTTTATGTACAAATTATATTTTGTAAAGCAAAAAGTTATATGTCGGACAAAAAGTTTGGGCAAATCGAAGGAAATAAATAAAAAACATTTTTTCAGAATGACTTAGTCACATATTGATAAAGCTATTTTAGTTGTATATTATTATTTATATTCACATATTTGCATGTGCATATATATACATGCACACTCCAAAAACAGTGAGGTAAGTATCAATGCATGTATATATTGCAAAACAATTATTTTTTTCAATGGAGTTTGTTCTAGATATTCTCAAAATGAAAATAAAAAATTTCAAAGAACATGTGAAAGCAATCTCTTAGGATTTTCTAATTAGGCGCATCAGAAAGTACGGAAAATTTCCTACAAAAAACGTTGTATACATTTTTTTTTTCATACTCAAATCTTAACCCTGTAAACGACATTGAAAAATGTGAAGAGTCTAAAACTTCGGTGCTTATAAGAATAGACGTAAATATGATACATTATGCTTAGAAGTATGTATTAGAAGGCTGCATTTGTCAGTGTGACACTTTGTGCCATACAAAGTAGTATTTGAAAGTACATGGTCTCTGAGTTTCTGTTTTCCACGTGTGTTGGAAATTAAAATTTATATTAACTATGGAGTGTTTTTGTGTCTATTTTTGAGTGTCAACAGTTTAAATTTTAAGTCGCCAAATTAAAAGTGAAACCATTCAACGGAACATTTTTGAGTAATTTTCGAACATTTTACAAAGTTAGTAAAATACTTGGTCATCAATTCAATGAGGTTCAGTTGCCAGATAATTGTGAAAGTTCTATTGAATATCATTCTTCGTGCTATAATGCTTTGCTTGATTGAAAAAGGGTACCTAAATAAATTATTACTAAAATTGTATAACGTAATTTTTCTCAACTTTCTACAAATGAAATAATAATGTAATTAATATGTCACATGGCAAGAAATAATTTGCTGCCAAAATAAATCGATTAGTTTAAATTTGAAGTTACGATTGCAATTTATTATGAATTATTGTCAAAAGTGACAGTTTTTCTTAAATGGAAATGTATTCATAGACATAAGGGTAGACAGGGAATACAGTGCAAAAAGTCGATAGGTGGTCTATCTATCTCTTTTAACCAAGCGATCCCGCGCATGTGGCAGACAAAGATAGCTAGACCACTCAATCCATAATATAATTTGCCTGATCTACTATAAATGTATTACAGTGAGGTATCTAAATGATGTTGAGATAAATCGAAAGATATCGATTGTAATTGATTGCAGGTACTTTTGACATAGAATAATCACCCCTTATTGAAATTTCAAAAATTATTTTTTTAAATTGTCCGACTACAAAATCTACCCCTTATTTTTTTCCGACAACAGTCATTCTTGGTAAGGAATAATTTACTTAATTAAATTTCGTCTTTGTCGAAAAGCTATTTATCACCAGCATTTTTGTCTATATCTTACCTGTTTAGAATGTCCGACTACGAAAACTTCCCATTAATTTTGTCGGACAGAACTTCCAATTGCTTTTTTAACCTTTCATTAAAATCTCATGGAAAAATCAGACTGCTATTCATCACCAACATAATTCCTGTGATGTGACATGTTCTACGTGTCGGACTCGTTAAAATGCCCAACATTTTTGTCGGACAAACATTTTCTCATATATTACATAACGTTGGCTATCGAATAAGCTTAAAAACAACTTGCTATTTTTCACAATCATAAACTTGTCAGGACGACACGTTTATCATGCTCCACAATTAAAACTTCCCCTGTTCCAGTGTTCCCGTGCATCAAAGTTTGTCCGACTAGACACCGTTAAGCTATTAACAAATTTTCAGCTTGCTATTAATCGACTTTTCTTTCTTACGCGGGATCCAGGTCTAGTAGTTCTGCAACAGTTTCTGTCAGATTTTCCGAGCGAAAAATAGAATTCAGAAGGCACTTTCAACCCAAATGGTTATTCGAGTACTGTGGAGAGGCTTCTCTGCAATGGCATCAGCATCAGGACGTTCAAACCCAAGGAATCAATGTTTTTGTCAATGTAACTCCGTATGAGCGAAAATAATGTTCTAATAAAAAACTTTTTCTTCGGTAGACAGAACCATAACGACAATACTCTGGGCTAATTAGCAAAATTCATGGAAAAGTTATTTACCAGCAATTTTATTGCTGGAATCGAATCTTATGATTGTAGATATTAATAATATAGATATGCAAAGTCCGCAGATAGTGTGCTACTTTTTTTATAAACAAAATGGCGCCCGAAAATCGTGTTTTTTTCAATTTTTGCTCTATAACTCCAAAGATTTTAACTTTACACCAAAAACACCCAAATAGAAATTCACCGCAATTAAATTCTGCATAGAGATATGTTTTTCCCGATTTGCTCCGACGAAAATTTTCCTCGGAAAATGCGGGTTTTCCCAACAAAATCTCTAATTTTCAAATACAGTTTTAGGTAAGTAATTATTAATCAATAATTAAATAACTTAGTGAGATCAAAGCTTTCTTGGTATAGATTGTAATTCCAGAAGCCGGTGAAAATTAAACGAATATTTTAACAACAATTCAATTGTTAATTAACAATTTACGATCCCAATAATAACCAAAATAATCATGACACATTGATCAAACTTATAAAGATTATAAAGATGAGATGCTTATTTAATATTTTATCGACAAAATATGAATTTTTCGTTTTTTTGCATAATCTTTAAATTTTGAAAAAAAAATAGTTATAATACGCTGGTCTAATTAGTAAAGTACAAAGAAAGGTTATTTACCAGCAATTTTATTGCTGGAATCGAATATTATGATCCTATATATTAATAATATAGCTATTCAAAGTCCGCAGATAGTGTGCTACTTTTTTTATTAACTAAATGGCGCCCCCAAATCGTGTTGGTTTCAATTATTGGTCTATAACTCCGAAGATTTTAACTTTACACCAAAAACACTGAAATAAAAATTCACCCCAATTTAATTCTACATAGAGCCATGTTTTTCCCGATTTGCTCCGACGAAAATTTTCCTCGGAAAATGTGGGTTTTCCCAACAAAATCTCGAATTTTCAAACAAATTTTTTGGGCAAGTAATTATGTATCAATAATTAAATAACTTGGTGAAATAAAAGCTTTCTTGGTATAGATTATAACTGTAGAAGTCGGTGAAAATTAAACAAATATGTTAGCAACAATTCAATTGTTAATTAACAATTTACAGTCGCAATAACAACTAAAATAATCATGAAACATTGATTAAACTTAGAAAGTTTATAAAGATGTGATGCCTATTTAATATTTTGTCGACAGAATATAAATTTTTTATTTTTTTGCATAATCTTTAAATGTTTAACAAAAATAGTTATAAACAAATTCACATTTCTCAGAAATTGTTTATTATATTATAATTTAAAAAAATGATTAAAATGCGTATTTCAAAGGTCTTGAAAACGAATGCTTTAATATTTTTTTCCAACCATTTGCAAAAAAGTTATGAAACAGCAAAATAAACATACGATTACTCCGTTTTTTATAATTTGTTTTAATTGTTTCAAAGCTTAAAAATGAGTTTATGGTACAAACTAATTACTCTCAAAAAATATCAAACATTAGTTCAATGGTTATATATTAATCAAAGATTAAAAATGTTTTTTTTTTGTAATTTTTAGCACGAAAACAGGCTTGATAGAGAGCCGAAGCTTAATTTTATTTATTAACTACCGTACGTCGCGGGCGGTTGTCGCTTCGAGTGAAAATGTTATTAGCTACGGTACTGTATTAGTCTGCTTTCGCGCGTGTAAATTACAAAAAAAAATATTTATTATCTTAAATTAAAATGTAACCATTAAACTAATAATCGATATTTTTTGTAAGTAATTAGCTTGTACTTTAAACTCACTTTTACGCTTTGAAAGAATTAAAAAAAAATTATAAACAACATAGTAATCGTATGTTTATTTTGCTATTTCATAACATTTTTGAAAATGGTTGCAAAAAAGTTTTAAAGCATTCATTTTCAAGATCTTTGAAATACGCGTTTTACCTATTTTTTTAAATTAGAATATAATAAAAACTTTCTGAGAAACGTTAATTTGTTTATAACTATTTTTTTTTAACATTTAAAGATTATTCAAAAAAATTAAAAATTTATATTTTGTTGACAAAATATTAAATAGGCATCTTATATTTATAAGATTTCAAAGTTTGAACAGTGTATCATAATTATTTTGGTTATTATTGCGACCGTAAATTATTAATTAACAATTGAATTGTTGCTAAAATATTCGTTTAATTTTCACCGGCTTCTGAAACTATAATCTAAACCCAGAAAACTTTTATGTCACCGAGTTATTTAACTATTGGTAGATAATTTCTTATCTAAAACTTTATTTGAAATTTAAAGATTTTGTTGGGAAAACCCGCATTTTCCGAGGAAAATTTTCGTCGGAGCAGATCGGGAAAAACATGTCTATATGCAGAATTTAATTTCGGTGAATTTTTATTAGGGTGTTTTTGGTGTAGAGTTAAAATGTTCGGAGTTATGGAGCAAAAATTGAAAAAAACACGATTTGGGGGCGCCATTTTGTTAATAAAAAAAGTAGCACACTATCTGCGGACTTTGCATACCTATATTATTAATATATATAATGATAAGCTTCGATTCCAGCAATAAAATTGCTGGTAACTAACTTTTCCCAAAAATACCATATTCTCCGATAATCAGCCCCGGATTTTAACCGTAATGTCAGGTTGACAACTAATGACAAGTATACCAAATATGGTAATTAAATGCAACTTGCGTGCGCAATTTCACAGCCCTCTTAATTTCGGTACTCTTTATTTTGGCGGATACCGTATATGCCTTTAACATAATTAAAAAGTTCCCTATCCTGAAAGCCAGCTCTTCTGAGTACTTCCTCATTTCTGACTCTGTCCGTCCATGATATTCTATTCGACGCAGGCACCACATTTCAAAGGCTTCAAGTTTGTTAATGGAACTGGCTTTAACGTCCATGCTTTCATTCTGTACAACAGCACAGGCCAAATGTAACACTTTAGCATCTTGTATCTCAGGTTGAAATCCAACTTGCAATCAGTCAGAAATTTACGAAGCCTCTAAAAAGCGTTTGTAGCTTATCCTACTCTGTAGGGATGGCGGTTTTTGACAAAACACCGGTTTTAGGTTATACCGGTTTTTTTTTTGCTTACGGTTTAACCTGGCGGTTATAACCGACCAAAAAAACCGGTTGTTCTAAAAACGGTTTTTTTAATACAATAGGTTACAATGTTACATTTAAAATGCACTTTAGTTTGCGATACTCCACTCGACTCGATACTCGATATTAATATGATCAAAATTAGTACTATCGAAAGAACATCAATATCAATATAAATAAAACACAATTTTTAATAAAACCATTTTATTCTATTAATTGTTATATTTAAAAAATTTCCCAGACTCTTTCAAATGGGATTTAAAAAAATAATAACATAAAATATTCTACTTAAAAATAAATTGGATTATTTCATTCATAGGAGATTCTGACCAATTGAAAGCTACAGAAATCAGAATTAAATCGATAATTTTTGATAATCTCCCGTCGTTAAGTATATCACGTCAGATGCCCTTCGTTGCTACGAAAAAATACATTCAGTGACATTAATGACCATTAATGTTTTAAAAATTATAAAAGTGATGACTTTCAATCGTCAAATATTTATAAAAACTGTGTGTTTAATGGTACTTACATAAATAAATTACAATAAAATTTTGGTTTTGAACAGTTTTATTCATGAAATAATCGCAACAAATTGCACTCGACCTCTGAAATTAATATAGAATTTTTGCTCTCGTGATTCAATAATTTCAGAGCTCTTGTGCAATTACTACTGATAATGCAATTTATCTTTTACTACCATCAAAAAAAATTTATCATGTATTTCTTTTAACAGGTTTGTATATTTGTATAATGGGTACATTTTAACTCATTTAATACTTATTGTATGGGTGTATCGTTTTGAAAACGTAGGGAAATCTTTGAAGATTCGTATTCGTAATCGGTAATTGGATATTCATAGTCAGAACATTATTTTTGGTAATCAGAAAAAGTCATTCACCTCATTCACTACCAACTTTCAATGTCAAGAGTAAAGTGTGAAAAATAGATGATGTTTGCGTCTACTTCAACCAGATCACTTCTTATGTAACTGTTATGTTACAAATACCTTTTCAACGAAATATTATAATAAAACTTAGGTAATTGTTTCTGGCTGATGTGAGATTGCACTTTCAGTTTGATTCTGTATTTATAAAATAAAATTTGAATTATGGTTTTGTTTGAAATAATTACTTGAGAATAATAATTATGATTGGGATCCAAAATAATACCTAACCTAATCCTAATCACCGCAAAAACCTAATAACCGGTTTTTACTTTAAAAAGAAAAACCGGTTATAACCGGGACAAAAAAACAACCGGTAAAACCGGTTATTGCGAAGTAAAAAACCGGTTTTAGGTTAAAACCGGTAGGTTTTTCCCATCCCTACTACTCTGCTCTTTATTTCATTCTCAGGGTCCCAACCCTCGTTCAGCAGACAGCCCAAGTATTTAAATTGCCTGACTTATTCGATTTTTTTTCTCCAGAGATATATATCTTTGCATTGGGGTAATTATTTCTACTCATAATCATTGTTCTTGTCTTCTTGATAATTAATTTCAAACTCCGAGCTTCACTTGCAAGAGTTAAATCATTTTAAAGGCACTGAAAATCTTCGATGGTATCTGCTACTATCGCTGCGTCATCGGCATACCTGATGTTATTAATAAATATGGCGTTAAGATAACGTTAACTTTAATACCCTTATCTTATTAGACTCTGCGACTGGGTTGATCAATAGTATATTATTTAACGAGCATGTAATGACGGCTATTACTCATGATGATGAAGTTTGCGACACGAGCAATCATCATCATTCTCTTTGCCTTATTGCATTTCTTCCCGGCGTCGGCTTCCCTAATTGCATTTCTCCACAAAATTCTATCCTGGGTCATATCAATATTAATCCCCTTTACCAACATGTCCTGCCTAATCGTCTCCCCCAGGTCTTCTTTGGTCTTCCTCTCCTACTCCTTCCAGGAATCTGCACTTCAGCTACTCTTCGTATTGGATGATTAACGTCTCGACGTTGAACATGACGAAACCAACATTCAGCTCCATACATCATAGCTAGTCTTAAGACTGTTTTATAGAATTTTCCTTTCAGCTTCATTGGAACTTTTCTGTCACACAACACACCACTCGCTTCTTTCCACTTCATCCATCCAGCCCTAATTCTACTGCATGCATCTCCATCTATTTCTCCATTAATCTGTAATACCGATCCCAGGTACTTTAAACTATTGCTTTTCACAATCATTTCACCATCCAAAGATACCATTTTATTTGTAGTAACTCCATCTTTAAATGAACATTCCAAATACTCTGTATTTGTCCTACTAAGTTTTAAACCTTTTTCCTCCAGAGCTCGTGTCCACTGTTCCAGTTATCTGGTCCAAAACTAATGAGAATAAATACGGACTAAGCACCGAGCCTTTGCGACACGAGCAATAAATATATCAAAAACCCTTCTTCTGGCTCCTATCCGTTTCGGAGGTACCCCGTCAAAATAGCCCCGTCGACAAAGCTCCGACAAAATAGCCCCGACGTAATATCCCGCACACAAAATAGCTCCGACAAAATAGCCTGCAGACAAAATAGCCTCGGAATAATAGCCCGCCGACAGAATAACCCCGACAATATAGCCCCGACAAAATAGCCCCGACAAAAAAGCTCCCTTCAGAATTCATCATGAAATAATCCCTTAAAAATACATTTTTTCGGAAATGGTAATTATGCTCTATTCACATCTTAACTAAATCTTAACCACATTAAATAAAATTGGTCTTTTCAGAGAACTCGAGTCCTGTCTACTCTGTCTCTTGGAAGTTTAAACATTTAATTTAAGCGAAAATCAATGTTTATTTGTGATATAAACATTTTTTTCTGTTTTCGGGCAACAATAAAATTCATTTTAAATTAAATCAATTACATACATTTTTCTTTTTTTGTAAAATAATTTAAATTAAAAAACAGTTTTTGGACACCTGGTATAAATAATTATGTAATTGTTTATATTACTAAATAGAGAATTAAATAACCTTTCAAATGAGCTAGCACACGACCCCTATTCTCATTTAAAAAAATCATCGATTACGTCATCACGCCCAGATGGAGGACGTCACTAGTATGACATATCTGTATAACAGAATATCGTAATTTAAAAATAAAAATCGATCTATTTCAGGATGTTTCCTTAACGTCGCGGGTTTACGAAATAACGAATTTATTCCTTCCATTTGCACCATACTTAGTGTGACCAACTCCAATTTAGTCGAATTCGGGACAAGACTGAAAAAACTACCTAAAATCCGGGACTTTTCAATGAAAATCGGGCCATTTTTTTTAAATACATATAAAACTTTAATATCATCATTTTATTGATTTTATTTAACATTTTATGTTGACAAAAATTTTTTGATGGAATGGGTTGTAATGATAATTACATCTTTGATACTATCTGACGTTTCGACTTCCAATCCGGAAATCGTTCTCAAAAAACGAAAAATTAGCAAATCAACTAATAGTGTTGGATTTTCATGTAAATTCAACCTTGGGTTAAAATATAATTATCATTATTTGATATTCATGTTTTTAAATCGTCTTTTCAGAAGACGATATTAATTGAAATACAGAAACCGGAAAAGTCCAGAGCTTGAGTTTTCGTAGAACTATAATATACGACGATATAAAATAATGCATGCGTTTTGGATGTGGTATTAGTATAACAGTGTAGAAATTGTAGACTTTTTTCGTCCCACCAATTCAATTTGATGTGAATTCTTAGAAGAATGATGTATTAAAAATTTCAAAATGGAATTTTACCGAAACGTTGAAAATTCGGATGGCCCGGAAGCCTTATCCGGGACGCCGGGACACGACTTCGTAATTCGGGATACGTCCCGGATTTTTCGGGCTAGTTGGTCACACTAACCATACTGTACGTCTGAATGGCCGATACGAATGAGTCAGATTCAATTAAATTATTAGATGCATTTTTTTACAGAGCAACATCATTTTTGTTTAATTAATATTTTGTATTTTAACAACGACGTCCGAAGTGGAAGTCGAAACGTTAATAAAATAATTTTTCTAAGTAAATTATGGCTTATTTCCCAATTAGAATAGTAATTTAAAATAAATGGTACTCCGTTAAAAGGTAAAACTTTTTATTGGGGATGTTTTCGCCGTGGCTGTCTTGACCGGGGCTATTTTAGCCGGGGCTGTTTTGACCGGGGCTATTTTGTGTGCGATCTATTTTTTCGGGGCTATTTTGTTTGCGGGCTATTTTGCCGAGGCTATTTTGTGTCCGGGCTATTTTGACGGGGCTTTTTTGACGGGGCTGTTTTGACCGGGCTATTTTGACGGGTCACGGTCTCGGATGTTGGAAATCATATTGGCAATCATAACCTTGCTCGCAGCGGCTCGAAACAGTTCCATTGAGGTTTTCTTAAACCATGTTTTCAAATTACACAGTCATGATATTAGTCTTCTACATGGCTCCGCCCCGTTCAATAAATACAGAGAAAACATAACATCTAAAATGTCTCATTTTTGTATCTAGGGAAATGTGGCTTTTGAAGATGGCGCTCGTTTTGTTAAAAACCGCTCTTGCCTTTACTATACGGCACTTTATTTCCTGTAAATTGCTCCACTGTTAATTTATAATAGCTCTAGGTACCAATACTGTTTTACGCGCTCTATCTACGTTTCATTAATGTATAGATGTGCCCCGTTTATATTCTTCTTGCTGATAATAATTTGTTTCGTTTTTTGGGTATTAATGTTTAGTCCGTACTGTTGATTCTGTTCATTAGCCTCTGAAGTCCCTCTAAACTATCTGCTATCACCATGGTGTCGTCGGCATACCTAATATTGTTTACTCGTTCTCCATTTAGAAGGATGCCTTGGTCTACTCCATATAGATCCTCGTTAAAAATTCTCTAGTACATATTAAATATCAACGGCGATAGGATACATCCCTGTCTAACTCTACGTAGTATTTTTATGTAATCTGTTTCTTCTTCGATACTTTTCATATATGCGGTCTGATTCCAGTAGAGTTCTGAAATTATTCTGAGGTCTTTGTCATTCAAGTCTGCTTCTTTTAAAATGTTAATCATCTAAAACCCAGATGAGCACAAATCTTGCAGTTAGCGAAGATACATATATATATATATATATATATATATATATATATATATATATATATATATATATATATATAGTTTGAATATGATTCTTGAACCTTAATATATTTTTTAATTTGGGTTTCTTGGGCTTAGGTTCACAAAGAAAAAGAGATGGCTATGATGTTATGTCATATCATTTAATCGACGTTTCGACAGGAATATCCTTGCCTTTTTCAAGATCATTACGTGACTAAAAAACATTTCGTCAAAGATACAATACCAAAATTTAAGAAAACATTTTGACTTACCCTGCATGTAAAGTTGGCAGTGAACAATAACAATAATAGACGTCACAAAATAAAACAATGTTAAAAACATAGGGACAGACCCACTAGTAGATACATTTAAAATTTAGGTACTGTGTCGAATTATTGTGATGTTATATCGATGTTTCAAATATCAATCAATTAAATACCTAGTTGCTTCCGCATCATAGGCGTGCTGAAATTTCTTTTGTATTATATTTTAAATTAGATTATAATATAATTTGTTCAGATGTTTAATGTCCCTTTTGTCATTAATAGCATGGTTGTTCTTTTTTATTTCTATAGACTCTAGGAGCTCCCTCTTTTTCTTGTTGTGTTCAGTTTTTAAGATTTTGGTGTTGTCAAAATCGAATTTATGTTTTTTCTCGTTTTCATGTTTTGTGAGGGCCGTTGAGTTTTTTTTATCATATTTGTGAGAACGTATTCTTGAGTTGAGTAGCTGGCTGGTTTGTCCAATGTATACCCCATCGCAATCTGAGCAAGGGATTTCATATACTACATGCGATTTTTTTGATTGAGGAGTTTTTGTTTTTAGTTGTGTGAAATTCCTTTTCAATAGATTGTACCCTTTATGAGCAACTGTGATGTTGTGTTTAGATAGGAGATTTGCAAGCTGTTCTGATAACCCTTTTATATACGGAAGAGACATATAATTCTTCTTTACCTTGTTAGTTTTATTGTTATTCTGGTTGTTGTAGAAAGTATGTAGTCGCGACTTAAAAGTGTTTTCAATGAGATGATGGGGGTAAGAATTAAGCGTCAATGCTGTTTTTGCCTTTTTTATGGCCTCAACTAGTTTTAGAGCACCTAGAAGAAATTGTCCTAAATAAAATAGATTTCGATATTCCTTTTTTCTATCGTGATATAGATGACTGTTTGACTGCAGCACCAGAGGATAAACTGGATATTTTGTTAAACGAATTTAATAACTTCCACCCAAAACTCAAATTTACATTAGAAATAGAAAAAAATTGTCAAATCAACTTTCTGGACCTGACTTTACATAGAGAAAATAGTATCATAACCACTTCATGGTACACTAAAAAAACCTGGTCATCGAGATATCTGAATTTCAACTCACATCACCCTCTGTCCCAAAAGAAATCAGTAGTTATTGGCCTAGCTGATAGAGCCATCAGATTGTCCGACCCCACAAACAGACCTCAGGCCATAAAAAAGGCAAAAACAGCATTGACGCTTAATTCTTACCCCCATCATCTCATTGAAAACACTTTTAAGTCGCGACTACATACTTTCTACAACAACCAGAATAACAATAAAACTAACAAGGTAAAGAAGAATTATATGTCTCTTCCGTATATAAAAGGGTTATCAGAACAGCTTGCAAATCTCCTATCTAAACACAACATCACAGTTGCTCATAAAGGGTACAATCTATTGAAAAGGAATTTCACACAACTAAAAACAAAAACTCCTCAATCAAAAAAATCGCATGTAGTATATGAAATCCCTTGCTCAGATTGCGATGGGGTATACATTGGACAAACCAGCCAGCTACTCAACTCAAGAATACGTTCTCACAAATATGATAAAAAAAACTCAACGGCCCTCACAAAACATGAAAACGAGAAAAAACATAAATTCGATTTTGACAACACCAAAATCTTAAAAACTGAACACAACAAGAAAAAGAGGGAGCTCCTAGAGTCTATAGAAATAAAAAAGAACAACCATGCTATTAATGACAAAAGGGACATCAAACATCTGAACAAATTATATTATAATCTAATTTAAAATATAATACAAAAGAAATTTCAGCACGCCTATGATGCGGAAGCAACTAGGTATTTAATTGATTGATATTTGAAACATCGATATAACATCACAATAATTCGACACAGTACCTAAATTTTAAATGTATCTACTAGTGGGTCTGTCCCTATGTTTTTAACATTGTTTTATTTTGTGACGTCTATTATTGTTATTGTTCACTGCCAACTTTACATGCAGGGTAAGTCAAAATGTTTTCTTAAATTTTGGTATTGTATCTTTGACGAAATGTTTTTTAGTCACGTAATGATCTTGAAAAAGGCAAGGATATTCCTGTCGAAACGTCGATTAAATGATATGACATAACATCATAGCCATCTCTTTTTCTTTGTGAACCTAAGCCCAAGAAACCCAAATTAAAATATATATATATATATATATATATATATATATATATATATATATATATATATATATATATATATATACGTAGCAATACAGCTCGTCCACATAAGGGCGGTTTGCCAACGTCGACGTCGCGGTTTACCTGTTTTCCTTGGTAACTTGAAAGGCGGCATTAGAGTGTGATCAGGTAAAACCGGTAAAACGGGACGTAACTGCTGGCAAATTGCCCTCATATGTACGTTCGCTAAGATCAGTAGACCAAGTAATGGTCTATAAATGCCGAGGCCGCGAGATTCGCATAGGAAAAGATAATCAAACCATTGAGCTTCTCCGTCGTGTAACATTGACTTGAAGATAAGGGTGGCTGATGCTGTACAGAGAACAACAACACTGAAGTGGAATTGGGAAGGTTATGTGGCTAGAATGACAGATCACAGATGAATAAAAATAAAGTAGATACTGGAATGGAGACCAAAAAATGATGGCTACCGAAGCAGAGGTCGTCCACCAACACGTTGGACTGACGATCTAAAACGTTGCCTTAGGAATTGGATGCAAGAGGCACAAGATCGAAACAGATGGAAAATTATGAGGAAGATATATGTCCAGCAGTGGACAAGCGAAGATTGAATGATGATGATCTACATTTTTATAAAAAATGGTTACATTTATAGACCAAGAGGCAGCGCTGAAAAATCTATTTGAATTTACAAATTTTTCACAGTTGATTTCTGTGAGTGTGTAGAAAAACATACAGAACAGGGGTTACTGAGAGGGTATCAAAGTTGCTTTCTTACGAAGGTAATTATTTCCATTTACTAAGGCTGAAAATCAGTACACACACATGTATGACGGGACAGAGCCGGTCGGTCGGCCATAATAGTCGATTAAGGAAATGAAGCATTTTGGCTCGCAATTTTTTCGTCCAGCATGGATTTACTTGAAATTTTCACAAAAATTAGGGAATAGTCCAAGGATCATATATCATGCCGCTATCACACTAAAACCTTGGGGGTGGTTGCCATTCCATCTCTGGGGTGGGAATTTTTGAAGTTATACTTCTTTACCGGCGATATGAGGGTGAATTTTTATATGTTAAAACCTATGATCCCGGCGCATGCGCATTATAACTTTGTTCTGATTGGATGTTCAAATGACATGTCAAAAATTATTCAATATGGCGGCTGTGGCACAGCTGTAGTTAGATTATTTATGGTTGTTGCGTTTTAAAATTTGTGTGAAAAGAAACAACAAACAAAAGTTAGTTAATAGTTATACTGCCTTTTTAAATAGTTTTCATATAAATATATTTTTGGACTTTTGGACTATTTTGGACAAGAAAAACTCATTCTAATTTGGTAAGTAGTTTTTATTATATTCATATTGTTACATTTGGATTAGGTTGAAATACAGTAGAGCGTCGATTATCCGAACTAATTGGGGGACATAGGTGTTCGGAAAACCGATGTGTTCGGATAATCGAACTGCAATACATTGATACATATTTATAGTCATATATATTTATCCACAAGTGAATAAAAGCCATATTTATATAACTACATATTTATTTATATCTTGATAATGACAACTAACAACTAAACAAAAAAGTGCAGTCTTTGCAACAACATAATTATTTTTGGATACAATATTGAAGAAAATTGAAGATATTTTAAGCGTCAATTACTAACGCTTGCTTGGTATTCGAGTGCGGGACGCGGGAGTCGATAGTTCGAATAAGCGGTCGTTCGGTTGATCGACTTTCGGATAATCGACGCTCTACTGTACATTTATTTTCCCAAGAATGGGGATTTTAGAGAGAAATCCCAAATTAGGTCCGATTTTTATTTTTAAATTATGATTTTTTGGCGTAGATTTACTTATCTAGTAGGTATGTAATGCTTTGATTTACATACTTAATTTGATTACCAACAAAAGTTCTACCAATCTTCATCTAATATATTGTTTTCTTACTGTTTTGTTATATTTTAATATTTTCTTCCACAAAATTTAAACTACATAATTTAATTATATTCAAAACAACTGTCAAACAGTAAAACGTTCAGTTACCCTATTTTTCCACATGACAAATAATGTGGAATTGGACGAGTGAGTCTAGGCTTCGATTACGAATCAAAGCGCCCCGAAATTCACGGGTTCGATTCTCGATGCAAGTTTTTATTTTTTATTTTTGTATGAATTTTATGATTGTAAGTATATTGGTATATAATTTTTTTTTCAGAAAATGCGTATTTAAAATTTTTGCCAACAATTATTATCGTTCAGAAATCGTTTTTCTTTGTGGTATTTTTCAATGTGTTTGTGTGCGTTTTATTCTTTTATTTTTTTAAAATTTTTGGTATTGTCTTAAAAATCACATAATATGTAGTAGAAGTATAACTTCTTACGTGCGTACAAAGTACACACACATTCTTTTTTTTATTACATTTTAACCATGTAATTCGATGGAAAAAGTGATTCTAAGAAAAAAATGTTTTTTACATTTTCTTCGTAAAACAAATATTTTTCGAGTTATTCGCGCTTGAAAATAACAGTTTTTCGACGAAAAAATCGACTTTTATAGAGGGTTTTTTGAGAATACCTCGAAAAATATGCATTTAATCAAAAAAACTGTGGATATCGAAATTGTATCTTTTAGTAACACAAACCAAATTATTTTCCTATAATATCTTTAAGACCAATACAAACCGAGATACGACATGTTAAAAGTTAGCTTTTTTCGTCAAATGCACAATTTGAAATATTCAAAGAGAAATAATGGGAAAAGTTTGCATTTTTCGAGGAAAACTTAAATAATCTTTTTTCAAGTATACAATTAGATCTTTCAAAAAAATAATAAAAAAAAGTTTCTAGCATGAAAATTAAGCGACTTTGATACCCTCTCAGTAATGAGACCCCTCAAAAATCATTTTGTAGGATTTTTAAAGAGCTATAAGACTGTGTAAATTGAATTCCGTAAGATGCCAGCTATATCTGGCTAACTATTCACTGTAATGAAAATCTATGTACAGGGTAATTTTAGTCATTAAAAAAGCTACAATTTAGTAGTTTATAATTTTTTTCATATCTTCAGTATTTTCGGAGATATTTTGAAGTAAAAGGTGAAAAATACCAAATTGTAAAAAATTAATTTTTCTTATACTCCAATTTTTCCAAAATTAGGCATTTTAAATGGGTCAAACTCCTTGAGTGTATTGATAATATAAATATAAAAGGAACTACAGAAAGGTGAAAACTAATTTTGAATTAGGAAGGTAGTTAGGGGGTTCTTTTCACTGATTTTTTTCGTAGAGAGAAGCAGGTACCGATATTTTTTTGATTTAAGTCGCTTAATTTTCATGCTAGAAACTTTTTATTATTTTTTTGAAAGGTCTAATTGTATACTTGAAAAAAGATTATTTAAGTTTTCCTCGAAAAATGCAAATTTTTTCCATTATTTGGCTTTGAATATTTCAAATTATGCATTTGACGAGAAAAGCTAACCTTTAACATGCCGTATCTCGGTTTGTATTGGTCTTAAAGATATTTTTGGAAAACAATTTGGTTTCTGTTACTTAAAGATACAATTTTGATATCAACCGTTTTTTTGACTAAATGCATATTTTTCGAGGTATTCTCAAGAAACCCTCTAAAAAGTCGATTTTTTCGTCGAAAAACTGTTATTTTCAAGCGCGAATTACATGGTTAAAATGTAATAAAAAATTCCCACCCCCAAGATGGGGTGGTAACCACCCCCAATGTTTTAGCGTATGATAGCGGCATGATATATAAAATGATCCTTGGACTATTCCCTACCTTCTGTGAAAATTTCAAGTAAATCCATGCTGGACGAAAAAATTGCGAGCCAAAATGCTTCATTTCCTCAATCGACTATTGGGGCTGACCGACCGGCTCTGTCCCGTCATACAGCTGACCGACTATAATAACTTTTATTTATATTTAATTTAGAATGTGTGCACTGATTTTCAGCCTTAGTAAATGGAAATAATTACCTTCGTAGGAAAGCAACTTTGATACCCTCTCAGTAACCCCTGTTCTACGTTTCGCTTGACCGACCGCAGTATGTTTCTCTACACACTCACAGTAATGAATTGTGAAAAATCTAGCTTTAGTAAATTCAAATAGATTTTTCAGCGCTGCCTCTCCGTCTATTAGTAATGTTTTAGGAACCTAAACACCTTCATTCTTCAATAAATACTTCATTACCTTAAATTTCTTCTTCTTCTTCTTCTTCTCGTAGCACTACAACCCGGGGTGGGTCTTGACTGAATGCACAGCTCGCTTCCATCTCGAACGGTCATCCATGGTAGTGGGTAAGTGGTTAAGTGGGTAGGCCCATTGTTCTTAAATCTGATCATATTTCCTCCATCACATTCGTGGACGTTCTAAGAGCCTTCTTCTTGTCGAGGCTTCCTCCCAGATTAATTTGGTAAGGCGGTTATTAGGGAGTCTATGGACATGACCTTAGACGCTGAGATTTAATTTCTTGGACTATGTCACTCGCTCTATACATCTGCTTGACCTCAGCATTTGTTCTCATTTGGTATTAGGGTCGTGATAAGGTCCAAAAATTCTTCTGAGGATTTTTCTCTCAAAACATCTAAGTTTTCTTTCCATTGTTTTTGTTAGCGTCCATGTCTCACACCCATACACGAGCACCGGTCTAATTACTATTTTTACTTTTATTGTTACCTTAAATTTATCTACTGAATTATAGTTTGCTCGAACAATTGCTCGTTATATTTACTTTAATTAGGAAAAATATACCTATTTATCATCTTTTTTTATAGTAAGTAAAATATAAAACTATTTATGATTTCATACCGTTTATGAGTAAAATATTTTCCGAACAACTGAATAATATTTACATTTATTTGTGTATAAATTTGTAATAATTAATGCAGATAATGCTATTCGAATAACAATGTAAATAACATATCCAGAATGCACAAACTTTTACACACAATTGGACACAATTATAGTATATCGGAAGAGGAAGTTATACATAATAAAATAAAAAATGTGTTTTTATCGACAACTTTAGTCATTGCTCTCTGTTCTGGGTTTTTGTAAGTTTATTAATGTAGATTTATTTTATTACTGTTATGATGGTCAATAAACTAATGAATGATTTAAAAATATATGATGCTAATTAATTAACTTCCAGCAATCAACATAAACATTCTTTTTCATTACCTTTCTAAAATTACTGTTAATTTGGATAAATTTAGAATAAATTTTCCTACATATATATTCGCTACCCCAAAAACATTCGTGTTTCATCATCTGCTCATCTCATTTGGGCCTTCCTCTGCTTTCTTTATATTCCCACGGTCTCCAATTTATAAGAATTTTGTTCCATTGGTCTTCTTTTTCTCTTATACTGTATCCGGCAAACGACCCCGCACAAACCTTATGGAAAATAGGTCCCAGTGGATTTCGTTTATACTTTGGGAAAATACTCTTTGAAGCATCCTGATAAAAAGTTCTCATGGGCACAACTCAATCGTATGAAGAATTTTCAAGATATAGAGGTCCAAACTCGGAAAATTATAAGATTTACGGGGTATTCCAATTCCGTGAGTAACTGGTTATTTGGCAACATGTAGAAGTTTGGATCATAGGGGAGTGCAATTAGAACGAAAAGATACAATGATTCGGAAAAAATCAAACAAGGTTATATTTTTCTAAAACTTTTTTGTTAGTTTATAAATATGTTAAAGTAAAAAGTTCTACTCACAAATTTCGCCGCTAATTGTTTACTAATTGTTTAAACAATGAAAATTGTTTTGTATAAATAATGTTAAGAATATGGGTGAATTCAACATTTTATTTTGATAAAAAATGTTTTTATTTTAGTTTTGATTATGCTGAACCCGAATCTGACATTACAATTTGCAAATTCAAAATGGCGGATTCAAAATGGCGGATTTTTCCTAAAAATCCTTAAAAAGTAGTTGTAAAATCCGAATTTTTTTTATAAAACGTGTTTGTTTACATATATGTGGATATTTTTGAGAGGTTGCTGAACCTGAATCAAATTTTGATAATTTAAATTATAAAATGGCAGATCCAAAATGGCGGATAACTTAAAAAATAGTTGTAAAATCATAATCTCTTTACAAAATGTATTTATTTCTACATAATATATTTATTTTTGAGAGCTTTGATAAACCTAACTTAAATGTTAACATTATAAACTATAAAATGGCGGATCCAAAATGCGGATTTTCTAAAAAGAACATAAAAGAACATTTTTCTAAAATATTTATTGTCTTTATTTTTAACAGGTTGTTGAATCTGAATTAAAGATTAAAAATTTAAATTTCAAAATGGCGGATCCAAAATCTCGGATATTTAAAAGAAAAACAAGTAGAATCCAATCAAACAAATATGGAATTTTATTCTTAAAAAAAAAGGTAAACAAATAATTTTCACAATAGTATTAAAAATTAAAATGTATTAGAAAGAATATTAAAAAAAAACAAATTTTCGATTAGAAGGATATAATTACATATTGGAACATAGTTTGTAATTCCAAACAACTTTTCTTTATAAACATTTTCGATATTGTGAAATATAAAGGTACTTTACTCTTAAGTGAAATTCATATTTTTTGACATACCTCGTACAAAATTAACAAAATTTGATATTTGATGATTGCATCTTATGTTATATACGATGCAGAGTATTTTATAGAGAATAACTTTTTTTCGTAAAACTGATATTAAAAAAGTTATCAATAGGTTCCAAGTTACGCAGACATACTGTATAAGAGCTAAAAAAAAATTTTGTTGAACATTTATTATTGTTAAAGCTTATTATTAAATGTATTTTAGGTAAGTTTTACAGAAAAAAGTTTTGATCACTCTGTATACACATTTTTTCAGCTGGTAATTTTCGGTTTTTGTATTCCATTTTTGTTATCTTTCTTAGTTTTCTCAAAAAGAAACTGTTTATTTCATTTTTAAACTAAAACAATTCAGTGATTTTTAAAGACTATATCCCAAGCTTTTAAAAAAATAGCAAAAAAATTGTATTAGATTTATTCAAACGTGAGTAATACCGCCTTAAAATGGTGGGAATTCTGTAAAACTACGAAGTTTTCAAAAATTACATTGTTTGAGACATCGTATTATTTGAATTAAATTTTTGAGATTATTTTTGAATGAAACATCGTTTAGTAAGATGATTGAGAAGTAAGTTGTGCAAATTTGAGAGTTTTATAAGTAAAATTGTATTAGTTACACATTTTTAAATCATTTTTAAACAAAATTCATGTAAGGCTCACTTTCCGCCCACACCGTACTTATGTCCATATATTTTATTTCTTTATATTACAACCATAAGATAGCTTGTTTCATCTTCTTTCATGTCCAATTTGTAAAATTTCTCTTGATCCATTAGTTAAAGAATTACATTAAAAAAACTCAACCGTGCAATTCTTCCAACGCTAGTTTACAGTGCGCCAATGTGTGTGAGAAGGGTGACTTTAGCGTTATAAATAAAAAATTACAGAAGCTAGAGATTTAATTTTAGAAAAATCTTTATATAAGGTTTTTTTTGTAAAATTTTCTGAATTTTATTATTTTAATTATATTATTAAAATTATATTTTCGGAGTTATTTAAAAAAATATCTAACTTCGCTGTTCATTTGTTTAATAAAAAATGAAGCACCCACTTCTCGAGTAGAACTTTTTGATATGTTGTTTATTAAACATTTCTTAATGAAATTACAAAAAGTTTTATCTTGTTTGATTTTTTCCGAAGTGAAAATCTAAATGCACTCCCCTATCAAGGAAAAGTACTAGTAGTCTAGGATTTTTTCCTGGCTATCCAATGGCGACCTTTACTTTGACCTTGACCTTCAACGGACGTCATCTTCTAGAGTTTCGAGGATTTTAGGCATTAAATTGATATAAACAGATTACTCATGGGTTTTTGGGATCGCAAAACACGAATATGCCATCAGAATTGCCCTCCGGATGACGTGGTGGCTAGGGCCACTGCAAGGGACGTCATCTTCTAGAGTTTCGATGGTTTTCGGCATTTAATTGATGCAAATGAATTACTGGAGGGTGTTTTGAAGTCGCTTAACACGAATATGCCACCAGAACCGACTCCCGGAGCACCTGGTTTCCAAGGTCAATGAAAGGGGCTCCTGGAGTTTCGAGGGTTTTGGTACTACATTGATGCAAACGGAATAATTATATGTTTTTGGGGTTGCAGAACACGAATACGTGATCACATTGTGCCGTAAGCACAATGTGATTCGTGGGTCGGATCTGATAGTGTATGCAAGTTCAGCAACCCCAAAAACCTAACAGTAATCCATTTGATTTCTCCCACACTCCAGAAGATAACTTATCTTAGGCACCAGGTGCTCCTGTGTCTGTGCTGATCACGAATTCGTGTTCAGCAACCCCAAAAACCTATAACTAATCTGTTTTCATTAATGTAGTACCAAAGACCCTCGAAACTCCAGGAGCCCCTTTCATTGATTTTGGAAATCAAGTGCTTCGGGAGTCGGTTCTGGTGGCATATTCGTGTATAGCGACCTCAAAAGACCCTCCAGTAATTCATTTGCATCAATTAAATGCCGAAAACCATCGAAACTCTAGAAGATGAGGTCCCTTGCAGAGGCCCTGGCCACTACGTCATCCGGAGGGCAATTCTGATGGCATATTCGTGTTTAGCGATCCCAAAAACCCATAAGTAATCTGTTTATATCAATTGAATACCGAAAACCTTCGAAACTCTAGAAGATGACGTCCGTTGAAGGTCAAGGTCAAAGTAAAGGTCGCCATTGGATAGCCAGGAAAAAATCATAGACTACTAGTACTTTTCCTTGATCCAAACTTCTACATGTTGCCAAATAACCAGTATCTCACGGAATTGGAATCCCCCGTAAATCTTATAATTTTCCGAGTTTGGGTCTCTATGTCTTGAAAATCCTTCATACGATTCAGTTGTGCCCATGAGAACTTTTTATCAGGATGCTTCAAAGAGTATTTTCCCAAAGTATGGACGAAATCCACTGGGACCTATTTTCTATAAGGTTTGTGCGGCGTCCTTTCCATTTCAATTTTGCAACTTCTGGTCTAACATCCCTAACTTTGGTTTTCTCTCTTATCCACTCGTTTCTCATTTTATCCATTACTCTTATGTGCAACATTTGCCTTTCCATTGCTATTTGTGTTTTTATGATTTTATCCAGGTTTGCTTTTGTAAACGTCCTCGTTTTGGAACCAAAGTGAGAACAGGGAGTACGCATTGATTGTATACCTTGGTCTTAAGATGTTGTGGATATCTTTTGTTTTTAAGGTTGTAGCTTAGTTTGCCAAACGCCGCCTATGCCGGTCTTTTGATCTCTGCTGTTTGGTTTTCCCTGTTAAGTTTTATTATTCGACTCAGGTAAGTATATACATATAATCGTGAACTTGTTCTATTTCATTATGTCCGATCCTCATCGTGATGTCCTCATCTACTCATCTGTATTTGTTACCATTTTGGTCTTGCTGTAATTCATATTCAGGTTTATTGTCTAATCTTTGGGCTCAGTGGAGATTTATCGCCTGTTATTGAAACACCAAAAGCACTTTTATAATTTATTAATAGAGACTGACACTAGGGTACCTCAAAACCCCCTGAAGAACGTAGCTGTACCGATATGTGGCTCGTATGCGAATTAACGTAAGACTCCCATGATGAAACTACATATTGACTCTTTGAAGTTACTCGAAGGAATGAATTTAAAGGCATATCTGGCCTGGTTGACTTGACTCTAGTGAATGAATTTAAATGTATGTTCTCTCTTGTTGGCAACATGAATTGGGTCATAGCCCACACGACCAAAAGAACAAAGGTTTTTACTTAGTCAGCTAAATTAATGTCCATGGCCAAAATATTGTTTATGAATTGCAACAATTAAACAAATTAAATAGCCCGCACATGTTTAGATATGATAACAAATTGGTTCATGTGATCTACGGGATGATAAAAATATACTGTTTAATATCGGATATGAATTATTAATATTTGATATTGAACACTTATCTTTCCAGCTTCTATGTCCAGTTTCCAGCTCTTTCTTAATTTCAAAAAATTCTTCTTTTTTATCGGTTATTAATACGATGTCATCAGCGTACCTCAGATGGTTCAAGCGTTGTCCACAAGTGTATACCTTTATCTATATATAAATTTATATATTATATGCCATATAATAAGTCCTAAGTTTTAAAACTTGCAATAAATGCGAAATATGTCATGGGTCGAGTTTTTTGCACCCAAGTGTAGTATTGTATGTTATCTCCGAATAATAAAGTTCTCAAATTTTTATTTTAGACGGAAGTAAACTTATTCAAAAACATCCAAATTAAGATAATTGCCTAAATACAGTTTCGGGATTTAACAAAAATGTTGGTAAACCTATAATAATTCAGAAGTAAATAATTGTCGAAATAATTGGCACCAACTAAAAAAATATTTTGATAATACAGTGATGATGGCATTGAAATTATTAAAAAATATCAAAACTATAACACTGGTGTGTTACAAACAAGAGAAAATATGTCTGTTTTTTGAACGTTTTAGGCAGAAAATACGAAAAAAACTACCAATCTTTTAAAATGTTCAACCATGACACTCTCCTTCTTCCTATACTCCTTCCTCCTCTTATCTTCCTCTGTATTATAAATATTAGCATTTCATATCGTTGTCCCCTCATTATGTGTCTCTTGTAACTATCTATATTATTGTGTTTTTTATTCCGTATTCTTTTCCTATTTCTCACAATATTTCAATATTAGTTTTCTTATGTGTAATCATCTTTCCGTAACATTACATTTTAAATGACTAGCTTATTTATGATATGTGTTCTTTGATCAGTATCCTCCTTTAAAGTACATATTGTTGTATAATTAGTACATATTAATGTTGTACATATTGTTGTATCGAAAAACGTAACATCTCAAAGATCTTGCTCTCAGTTCTAATGTAAAGTATTTATTGCAGACAAATAATTGTTTTCATTTTTACAAACGCATTTCTTGTTGTTTCTATGCTGGCCCTTTATTTTTGTGGCTTCATCATTATTTTCAACAATAAAATCTTGTATTAGGTACACGTGTAAATAATTCTAATGGTAAACATATAAATACACCAAATCTATACTTGTAAAAAACAACATGTGGCATCACAATATAGAAATTAGCGATTGTATTATATAGTAAGTGATAATTTTTGATCAAAGACGTTCATAATTGTGATGAATGTTAATGTTTAACCGTTGACTGATAACTATACTGGTTTAACCATTTATAATCTAGATTTATAGTACCACAGACCATATAGGAAAGGCAGCCGAGAAAGCACTTGAAAAATCGAAAAATTACTGGTCGCTATTTTTCACAATTCAATATCAATTATTTGTAAGTAAACAATATAAAATGAATCTACTTTTTTAAAAACATGAATACTTGAGATCTTATAAAGAGAATAACACCAAGAACGCACTTGTAAATATTGACAAGCCCCGTAAAGCCATTTGAAAAAAATCTTTTATCTACTCTATGTCATATTATGTATAAGTTTTTAGTTTGTGAAAACTGTCATTATAGATAGCAGTGCGTGAAGGGTTTAAAGTGTGCGTGAATGTATTTTAAATGGGATTTACTTTTTCGCACTGTTTTTGACACACTTTCATACAGTGATGAGCGCGCTAATAACCGGCAAAATAGCGCAAAAGATGGAAAACATATTAAACTGTAAGACAAAAAGAAATAAAACTAGTAGAGGTGTTAAAATTAGCGATAGTAACATATACATTGACCTTATATTGATTGTTTCCCACCTTTAGACGTATCAGAGGAGTATGTCAACTAAAACTGCCACTGTGACAGTGGCTTTTCCTAAACTCATCCGATACGTCTAAAGGTGGGAAACAATCAATATAATGTCAATTTTTAAGTTACTATCGCTAAAGGACATCGCACACATCTTATGGAAAATATAATGTCACTCAAATTCAATAAAATTTATACGAATAGATTCGTTTTAAATTAACGGTCAAATCTTATCATTGCGCCAACTCCATATTTTCAATAATAAGAGCAGAAATTGATATAAATAAATCTGAAATCAAATGGATACGTACTCGTACATAAGTTAGAGAGAGAAAAAATATTTTATAATACCCAAATTGTCGGTACTCCATAAATCAGCGGATTAGTTTCACTAATCCGCTTAGGCCCAGCGGGGTTTAAGCTCTTTTGAATAGCACCCAGAGCAATAGTGATTGTAACTGACAGTTTTACTGACTCCAAAAATGTGATTTCGATAAACTTTAATTGCAATTTGCGCCGTAATTAATCATAATTAAGAGTTGGCGCAATGATAAGATTTGACCGTTAATTTAAAACGAATCTATTCGTATAAATTTTATTGAATTTGAGTGACATTATATTTTCCATAAGATGTGTGCGATGTACTTTACCACCGCCACTAGTTTCATTTCTTTTTATCTCACAACTTAATATGTTTTCCATCTTTGCGTTATTTTGCCGGTTATTAGCGTGCTCATCACTGTATAATCAAATATTCTTAACTTTCGCATTGTCATGGTGATGACATAATGAGCAATAAATTACAACAAATATTTTGACAGTTTTGTGGTTTGAAAGAAATTAGAATTTTTAAATGTCAAAGTTCTAAAAATTGTAGAATAGAAATGAATTCTAGTGACGAAGAGTTACAGTTTTTTTATTTGTTTATCGTACATAAAATATTGTATGAAACTGTGCGTGAAGTACTTTTTGCGAACTTACGCGATGTATAGTACTCGCTCCGTTGTCGCTCGTGCTCTAAACATCGCGTGCATTCGCAAAAGGCATACTTCACGAACTGTTTCATAAATAACTATTTTTTTTTAAATGGGAAAAACAAAAATATAATTATTATTTAAAAATTATTTGACTGATTGTATCCATCTTCAATTCATTTTCAACAATATTTCAACTCATTTGGTTAATATGAAAGATTATATCAATAAATTACAACGACCTACGAGGACTTTTTCGACTCGTGAACATAGTATTGCTTTTTTTATTATTTGATCACTCAAATAACTAGTAATTTACAAACTAAGTTCTCAATCTAGCAGTACAGAAACCGACAATAAATATAGTTCTCCATACTACCAGATTGACAACAGATGGAAATCTCCTTGGTTACTACCTCCGCGGCTTTCAAAAATTATAAGCCATGCGGGTGCCGAGACGAACAGTAGTATGGTATAGTTAGACCCAAACTCAGACATCCAAAGTGAAAGTTATCCTTCAGCACCAAATTGTTCTATATGGTCCACATAATGTTCAGAAAAAAGTCACACCATTTTGAGCGTCGGGTTTAGGGGGAGAGGGGGGAGAAATCTGCAAATTCCTAGTTTTTTACGTTTTTCGTCAATATTTCTAAAACTAAGCGGTTTAGCATGAACAACCCTCTACACAAAATTGTTCTACATTAAATTTGAAATAAAAAAGGCCCTATGCATAACTCTTCTAAAATGAACGGTTCCAAAGTTACGGAGGTAGTATAGTATAATTGGTCCAAAAACAGGCCTAACCCAGACATCCAAAGTAAAAGTTTTCCTTCAACACCAAATTGTTCTATATGGTCCACATATTGTTCAGTAAAAAGTTACACCATTTTGAGCGTTCGGTTTGGGGGGAGATAGGGGAGAAGTCGGTAAATTAGTAGTTTTTTTACGTTTTTCGTCAATATTTCTAAAACTATGCTTTAGCGTAAGGAATGTTCTATAGAAAAATGTTCTACATAAAATTTAAAACAAAAAAGGTTCTATCCATAATTGTTATAAAATCAACGGTTCCATAGTTACGGAGGGTGAAAAGTGGAGGTTTTCGATACTTCTTATATTTACCGATTTTCCCCACTCTCCCCCTCCAAACCCGACGCTCAAAATGGTGTGACTTTTTTCTGAACATTATGTGGACCATATAGAACAATTTGGTGTTGGAGGATAACTTTCACTTTGGATGTCTGGGTTTTTGGTATAGTTATATCATAAATATTGCCCAAAAAATATAAAAAGTATCGAAAACCTCGACATTTCACCCTCCGTAACTCTGAAACCATTGATTTTATAACAATTATGTATAGAACATTTTTTGTTTTTGTTTTTAATTTCATGTAGAATATTTTGGTATATAATATTGTTTACATTAAAGCATAGTTTTAGAAATATTGACGAAAAACCAAAAAAAACTACTAATTTACCGGCTTCTCTCCCATCTCCCTCCCAAACCGGACGCCCAAAATGGTGTAACTTTTTACTGAACAATATGTGGACCATATAGAACATTTTGGTGTTGGAGGAAAACTTTTACTTTGGATGTTTGGGTTAGACCTTTTTTGGACCAGTTATACTATACTACCTCCGTAACTTTGGAACCATTCATTTTAGAAAGATTATGCATAGGGCCTTTTTTATTTCAAATTTAATGTATAACAATTTTGTATAGAGGGTTGTTCATGCTAAACCGCATAGTTTTAGAAATATTGGCGAGAAACTTAAAAAACTACGAATTTACCGATTTCTCCCTCCTCTCCCCCCCAAACCCGACGCTCAAAATGGTGTGACTTTTTTCTGGACATTGTGTGGACCATATAGAACAATTTGGTGTTGAAAGATAACTTTCACTTTGGATGTCTGGGTTATGCCATCTTTTGGATCAACTATACTATACTACAGTAAGATGAGGGAATTTTAAATAATTCACGTCTCATCTGCTCAGCTTGGTAAAGTTCCAACAAGAAGATTTCCTAAGTACTCCAAAAAGAGCAAATAAATTAAAAATGTATAAACATTTTCAATTTCTCTGCAACCCGAAAACGCAGCAAGTACGATATTCTGGTTCAATCGGAGAGTGCAGGAAGAGTCTATACCGGTTTCGGAGGTCTTTTCCCCCTCATCAGTAGTCCCATATCCTCTTCTCTCCTACCAAACCAGACAACTCGACGAGTGCCGTCTAGGATTGCAACGAACGAAATATCACGGATATTGTAGCGACATCTGCTAAAAACAAACTAATTTCTCAATTTATTAGTACAGAACCCGACAATAAATATCGTTCTCCATACTATTGATGGGACGTGAATTATTTAAAATTCCCTCATCTTACTGTTCGTCTCGGCACCCGTATGGTTTATAATTTTTGAAAGCCGCGGAGGTAGTAACCAGAGAGATTTTCATCTGTTGTCAATCTGGTAGTATTGAGAACGATATTTTTTGTCGGTTTCTGTACTACTAGATTGAGAACTTATTTTGTTTTTAGCAGATGTCGCTACGATATACGTGACATTTCGTTCGTTGCAATCCGAGACGGCACTCGTCGAGTTATCTGGTTCAATCGGAGAGAAGAGGATATGGGACTACTGATGATGGGCTGATTTCAAGCCCCGAAACCGGTATGTGTTTATACATTTTTAATTAGTAAGTTATTGTAAATATGATATTTTTTTGCATTTAGCCGAACATGCCGATACCACCTACCATGTTTTTGGGGTAATCAATTTTGTATACAATGTTTGAAATACAATAAGATTAAGTGAAAGTGTTTTTTGTATATTACTATTTTTATCTCGATATAATTTTGTTTATTGTTAAAAATTTTATCGAGTATAAAACATATATAATAAAACTTTTTTCTTGTTTATGAGTTTTTTATTGTCGAGATAATTATGTTCTTTTAACAAGTCGTGTTGTATACTTAAATGGAAGCACCAAAAGATTCACCAAAATCAAGGCTGTACCGTTGTACCCTCTGTTTTGTTTTATCTTGAAAGTTTTATATTATTGTTATTGTTGATTTAAGGACAGGATTAATGAGTCTCGGAAGTCGTGTTTTATTATTTTCCTAGTATTCTGGTTTTACATCATAAACAGAGTTATATGTGATCATATATAGCCCAGTAAATGAACGGGAAATTCGGCGATACCGTGTAATTTTCAGGGGCAATTCCGAATTGCATGAAAATTTGGATTTAGGTTCTACTTACCCTCCACTTCAAAGTTGAAATTGTGCCGTTGGTTGCTTTTACTTGGGGGGTGACAGTCACCCCTTCTCGGGGGTGAATAAACATATGTTCAAGATAAGACCGGAAATGGATAAATTGACTAATTTTAAGCAACTTTTGTTCGATAGAGTTTTTTACGTAAGTCAATACTTTTCGAGTCATTTGCCATTGAAAATGTTGATTTTTCGACAAAAAAACTACGTTTTCATGCGGTTTTTCGCAAATAACTCAAAAATTAAATATTTTATGGAAATAAATATTCTTAGCAAAAGTGTAGCTTATAAAAAACCCAAAAAAATGGTGTATCAGTAAAGTCTATCAATCAAATAAAAACAAAGTTGTAGCTCATGAAAAATACGTTCCTATTCGTCTAATTCCAAATCGAATATTTCAAGCTGAAATCACTGAAGAATTAAGCACTTTTCGGGAAAAACCCATTTGAACTTTTTTAAAGTGTTTACAAGAAACTTTGTTTTAATTGTTAACAAAAGTTTTACCATTAAAAATAAGCGAGTTATGCTCAAAAGAAAGTTGGCCCTCTATTTTTTTGTAAAAAATCATAAAAATCTCGCCGTGTTTAGCTCCCCAAATGAAATTAATCGCTATCGCTTTACAAACAATTTACTTATCTGTCTACTTTTTACATGATCTGTCAGTCTCACCGGTTTAAAGTGTTTAATTTTGAAAGGGTTATAATTGAGAAAGCTTGAATGGGTCACTAGTCACGAGTGTATGTAAATTTTGAACAGCCATATCTTAACCAATTTTTGTCTTACGGAGAAACAAAATAAACTAGCATATTTATAATTGCATAACCTACATTTTTTTACTCTTTAAGATTTTCCTATCACTA
Organism: Diabrotica virgifera virgifera; assembly: GCF_917563875.1. NCBI lineage: Eukaryota > Metazoa > Arthropoda > Insecta > Coleoptera > Chrysomelidae > Diabrotica > Diabrotica virgifera. Next base: position 4,730,570 of record NC_065443.1, read on the forward strand.
ATAGGTACTTTTTAAGTTATTTTGAAAAAATTAAATTTTTCAAAAATTTCTAGAAAATTTTTTTTACTATAAAACCAAATGTTTTTAAAAATAAGCACTCCAAACCAATCAAACTTACAGATCGTATAAACAATACACATACAGTTAAAATATACGGTAAAGCCAAACGATTAATTTCATTTAGGGTGCTAAATAGAGGGAGGTTTTCACGATTTTTTTACCAAAAAAAGGGGCCAACTTTTTTTTTCAGTGTAACTCGTTTATTAATGATGCTGAAAACTTTTATAAAAAACACATAATAAGCTTTTTTTCGATACTTTAATAATGTTAATAAGGTTTTCCCAAAAAACGCTTCTTTCTTCGGTGATTTCGCGTTGAATTATTCGATTTGGAATTAGACGAATAAGAACGTATTTTTCTTGAGCTACAACTTTGCTTCTACTCAATTTGTAGATTTTACTGGTACACCATTTTTTTCGTTTTTTTATAGGCTACACTTTTACTAAAAATATTTTTTTCGATAAAATATTTACTTTTTGAGTTATTTGGGAAAAACGGTCTGAAAACGTAGTTTTTTGTCGAAAAATCAACATTTTAAATCGCGAATAACTCGAAAAGTATTGACTTACGTAAAAAACTTTATAGACCAAAAGGTGCTTAAAATAAGTCAATTTATCCATTTCCGGCCTTATTTTAAACACGCGTTTGTCACCCCCCGAGAAGGGGTAAATGTCACCCCCCAAGTAAAAGCAACCAACGGCACAAATTCAACTTTGAAGTGGAGGGTAAGTAGAACCTAAATCCAAATTTTCATGCAATTCGGAGTTGCCCCTGGAAATTACACTCCAAAACGGTCATTTATTGGGCTAATAACAATAAATTTATTATTATATGATAATAATAATAATAATAATAAGCGCGTGGATTTCTTGACCATTCTCCTCCATCCCTTCGTGTCTGTTGCGTTCATATTCCAATTTGTGTCGTTGAGTCTTTTTGAATCACCTTTTACATCCATTTTCAACTTTGTTCCGGGTGGACGTCCTGCAATTGAAGACCCTGATGCAAGAAGGGGATAAGTAACAATATGTAAATTTTACAGGAGAAGCAAAAAAAGTTTTATTTTTTAATTTAAAATTTATGTTGTTCATGAAGTAGGGCCGAACTAATACAACAGGTATAAATGATTTGGCCGCCATTCTACGGCCAAACAACAATGCTATTAAGGAAAAAGAAATTTGGTGAAATAATGGGATAAGTTTAAGCCTTTTTTGTACTGTAGTTTACAGCAGGTGCAAAAAGGGGATAAGTTACATTAAAACCCATTTTCAGAAGAAATACTTTATTATTAAATGTGAACTACTTCTTAATAAAAATGAATATAAAATAAAGCAACGCAAATTTTAACAGAAAGTCTATTTCTTATACAAACAGGTATCCATTATAAACGTTTTAATAAAATATCTTGCCAATCGCGGCAAGCCACCGGTGCAATAGTGGGACGGAATAACACACATAAAGATTAATTCAAAATTTGGTGCAAGAACGGGATAAGTTACACATTTCTTATACCGTTCTTGCACCAGACCATACCAGGGGATAAGTAGTTTTCTCTTATAATTTCAGTATCTATTACCTGTACATCTCCTATACTTGCGCCAGGCAAGAACAGTTACTTTTCAACCTAAATAAGCACCTATCTCGCTTTGGCAGAACTTGGTACTTATCCCCTTCTTGCACCAGGGTCTTCAATTATACTTGACAGGAGCATTTTGGGTAGTCTATTCTCTAGCATTATTCTTTATGTATCCTAGCAATCTTAGTCGTTGGGTTCTTATCACTCACACTATGCTGGGCACCCCATATAACTTTTTAGATCTCCATTTGTACTTTTTGAAGTTATACTTTTTTAGGCCCGATTGAGAGTGAATTTTTATTATCCCACGCGTCTGCGCACACCGACAGTATGGAGTTAGTTGCTAAATCTTTCAAGTTATGTATGTATTAGCCCAAATAAGGTGTGAAAAGAATATATTAGTGGTTTTAGTAAATATATTTATTATAACTTTTGTGTCTTTGCATTTGTCTTCCTCGGGAGCAAGATTCTTCTTCTTCTTCTTATACTTGTTGTAGATCTGTCGATCTGTTAATTCCGAGGTAGACTGTTAGCTATCTCTCCATCTTTTTGGTGGTCTCCTCGGTGGACTCTTGCCAGCTGGTTTTCCTTCTAGAGCAATTCTTGGTAGTCTGTGCTCCTCCATTCTTTTTACATGACTGAACCATTCTCTTTGTCTTTGCCTGCCCCATCTCAGTGGCGTAGCCAGGGAAGGGGCCCAAGGGGCCGGCCCCCCCCGAAATTTATAAAATTTTAAACATTGTAGAAATCATAAAAAACTAAGTTTTACGGGTATTGACTTACGGTTTAGTTGTATTAAATCTTGTACGTAAAAGAACGTGCTTCACACATCTCATTTAACAGTCTACACGTATTATTGCATTCATAAATAAAGAGTTGCAGTTATTATAAAGTAACAGTGTGTCGGTACTGGGTATATTTTCTTCTCTAGAAGGTAAAGGTTGGCAAAACTGTTCATGGGACCGACTGTCAGCAGCCACTAGGCTGCTAAGATTTTTCTCGCAGCCACTAGGCTGCGAACTCAAGAAGTACCGGTAAGTTAAGTTCGATAATATAGCCTATATTTAAATATTTTACTTTGTTATTGAAATTGGGTCTAATTGTAAACATTATTTATCTATTAAAACTACGTCTGTTTTTGTTGGACCAACTATTTCCCGTAAGGTTTCCTCGTTTTGCTGATGCCTAATTTAGTATAAAGTTTGTACAAATTGACAAATAATTTATTTTTTAAGTCTAAGAATACATTTTACACTTCCTTTTCGAGAGGAATTGAAAACTATAATAAAGTTATTTGTAACCTAAGATTTTGATGTTTAAATGAGCCCCAAACGGCTATTTCAAGGTCTAATTTTCCCCCCAGACTCCCCGGTGGGCCCCCCAAAGCCAATTCCTGGCTACGCTACTGCCCCATCTGACTACATCTTGCACGCCACATTGTTCCCTGATGATGTTGTTTCGTATTCTATCTCTTCTTGTCTTCCCTGCTATTGCGCTTAGTGTCTTCATTTCGGCTGTTCGTAGCATGCTTTTGGTTTTATTGGTGTCTTCTCTTGATTCAATGCCATAGGTCATAACAGGTTTGATGCAAGTTTTATAAATTCTAACTTTGCTGTCCATTCTCATATATGGGTTATTCCAGACCACATCTCTCAAACATCCAGACAAGACAGCGGCCTTGTTAATTTGTCCTCTTAGGTCTCTGGCTGGGTCATGATAACTTGATAACTCTACACCTAGATATTTGAACTGGTTTAGCTGTTCTATGGGTTTCCCCTCTACCACGAGCTTGCATCTAATTGGGTCTTTCGCAATGGTAATGCATTTTGTTTTCTGCGTGGATATGTTCATGTCGAGTTGTCGACATGCTTGATAGAATCGATATAGTTGTCTTTGTAGGTCATCCTCGTCCTTTGCAATCAGGGCTGCATCATCCGCATAGCACACTATACTGATTCTACTGTGGCCGAGTCTGTATCCTAGTTGTAGCGATTCCACATCTTCTATTATTTCATCCATTAGCATATTGAATAGAAATGGACTGAGGCTGTCTCCCTGCCTGATTCCTCCTGGTGTTGGTATGTTGGCCGTAGTGGTGTCATTTGTTTTAATTTTTGTCGTGTTGTTATTGTTCATTTGTTTTATGACTTCAACAATGTTTGCCGGTATCCTTTTTTGCTTAATGTTCTTTATTATATCGCTAAGTCTGACTCTGTCAAAAGCTTTCGTTAGGTCTACGAAGCAAATATATGCTTATGCTATATGCTATAAAAAATGGAAGTAGTATTAAAACATATACTTCACTTGATCTGTTTGTCACCGTGATTGTAATTATGCCCGAGAAATAATGTAGATAAACAGAGCGGTGGTAGGTGATTGGTAGAGCATTCGACTACAGATCAAGAAGTCCCTCGTTCAAGTCCGGACAATTCACATTCCTTTTTTTTGGTATTGTTTTAATAAAAATTATTTGAAAGTGGTAAGTATTAAAATTAGTTTAATATTTAACTAAAATACAAATAAACTGTTTAAAGTATATTTATTTCGTTAAAATAATATAATAGAAGTATAATTTCTTACGTGCATACAAAGTACACACACATTATTTTTTTCCTTAAAATATTTATCTTAGTACACCGAGAAAATTCTCTATAAGTCGGAGTTCAGAATCCTTGGAAACTATCTGTCTACTGAGCTTTTTAACAAATTTATAAAGACACAAGCCGATCAATAGCGGACATAGGAGAACCTACAATATACCCTCATCATGACCTGTTAGTCGAGGAAATTAAGCATTTTGGCTCGCAATCTTTTCGTCCAGCATGAATTTACTTGAAATTTTCACAGACGGTAGGGAATAGTCCAAGGATCATTTTCTATATCATGCCGCTGTACGCTAAAACTTTGGGGGTGGGAATGTTTTATTACATTTTAACCATGTAAATCGATGTAAAATTTAATTTTAAGAAAAAAATGTATTTTACATTTTCTTGGTAAAACTAATATTTTTCGAGTTACTCGCGCTTGAAAGTAACAGTTTTTCGTCGAAAATAAAGAATGTGTGTGTACTTTGTACGCACGTAAGAAGTTATACTTCTACTACATATTATGTGATTTTTAAGACAATACCAAAAATTTTAAAAAATAAAAGAATAAAACGCACACAAACACATTGAAAAATGCCGCAAAGAAAAAATGATTTCTGAACGATAATAATTGATGGCAAAAATTTTAAATACGCATTTTCTGGAAAAAAAATTATATAACAAATATACTTACAATCATAAAATGCATAAAAAAATAAAAAAGTAAAAACTTGCATCGGGAATCGAACCCGTGAATTTCGGGGCGCTTTGATTCGTAATCGAAGCCTAGACTCACTCGTCCAATTCCACATTATTTGTCATGTGGGAAAATAGGGTAACTGAACGTTTTACTGTTTAACAGTTGTTTTGAATATAATTAAATTATGTAGTTTAAATTTTGTGGAAGAAAATATTAAAATATAACAAAACAGTAAGAAAACAATATATTAGATGAAGATTGGTAGAACTTTTGTTGGTAATTAAAGCATTACATACCTACTAGATAAATAAATCTACGCCAAAAAATCATAATTTAAAAATAAAAATCGAACCTAATTTGGGATTTCTCTCTAAAATCCGCATTCTTGAGAAAACAAATGTATGTATTTCAACCTAATCCAAATGTATAGTCTGTTCGCTAAACTCAGACGCAACTTTCTAGATATTTTAGTCGGTAATTTTGCGTAATTATAAATTTATATATAATCGCCAGTATTTAAGCGAATTTGACCCATTTTTAGCTAGTCACAAAAATATAGTGACTTTGGCAATGGAAAAATAAACTGACCCTCATTATCTATATTTGACGAATTTATTGCTCTGCTAGGAAAACAAGTTCATTATGTTATAGAATAGAAAATTGAATAACCTTTCAAATAAGCTGACACGCGACCCCTATTCTCATTTAAAAAAATCATCGATTACGCCATCACGCCCAGATGGATGACGTTATTAGAATTATATATCCATAAGCCGAAAAGTCATAATTTAACAATAAAAATCGACTTGTTTCGGTATTTATTTTCAAAATCGCCCAAATTCACGAAAAAAAATAAATTTAATCGATTCATTTGCACCAGACTGTATAGAAAACTTAAAAAAACATTTTTTAGAAGTTGAAAATGAAGCTAAAAAGTTATAGCCGATAAATACTTCATATAAAGATTAGCTTTCCCGAGGACGAAAAAGAAAACAATAGTATAAAATGTATACATGTATAAAAATATTTATTTAAACAATTAAACGATGTTTTAAATAGTTGTTTATATAAATTTTATTTATTGTTAGTAAAAATTTAAATTTCTGATGCAAATATATTTCTATTAAATAATTAGTTTTTATTACATTTAAAAATTTAAAAAAGTTATTATTATCTATTATTATTATTATTATTAAATTATATTTAGGGGCCTGAAAATTTTGTAGTGCATCGGGCCTGATCTGAAGTAAGATAGGCTCTACCAAGGATTTTGCACTCTGACTTATAGAGAATTTTCTCTGTGTCCAGATAGATGTCGCTAGCGCGTCCGTAAGCATTTAATATTTTAATTATATGCATATTTAGATAGCTTGGAATCAGTTCGCTTCGGGATACACCACGAGCGGCTCTGAAGACGCTGAAAAGCAGAAACCTTGGTCAGCTGATGGTGGTGGCCCCGAATCGATTTTAATCTAAAGCTGTCCTTCCTTATTTTTCTTAGTATTTTCGTTTCCATATCGGCTCCATTTCTTGTTGTTGTTTATTTAATATCCTTGCTTGATTTTTGTAGGATTCACTCCTATTTTCCAGTGTATGCAGTAGTCCTCTAATGAGTTCTGAGCTACCTGTAAGTTTCTGGAGGCAATGTTTGGATTTCTGTGTTTGTCCTTAAGTGACTTATCTACGGTATTACAGCAGCGAGGACACAACTGCTCCTCAGTGGCGGCTCGTGGTCTTGGAGACAGTGTCGGCAAGGTTTTTTTTGTCTTCTCGTATAAGTATACCATCAAACTAAAAGGCTTAAATCATCATAGGAGATTTTGTTGTTTTTTGTTTTTTTTTTATTTGATGTACTTGACATTCTCTCTTGTTTCATGGTGTTTCGACAATACCTACGTGTTGATTCTTTTGAGACAAGATAAATCCCGTTTATTTGAGGCAGAAATTGGTGGTAATGAGAAAATTGATGAACAGTTTGTGGTAATGAATTGCAGTACTTACTACATAGAATTATACATACATATTTTGTAACTTATCTCACTTTCTGAAAATATTTGGATCGGCATAATTTTTAAGTACCTAACTTGTAATAATAAATATCTTGGAATTTCTTTGGCAAAGGGTACTTTTAAATTTTGAATCGTAAAAGAGGTCAAAAATTTGCAAATCTTCAAAATTCGAAAAACGACTATCTATTTGCATATAATAGTAGGTATCCAAAATTTCAAGATATACCTACTCGTTTTTCGAGATATGTATCATGTTAGTGTCTTTTTTGGGATGGTTCGGAAATATCAAGCGAATCCAAAACATCACTTCGTATATATTGGAAACTACTATCATTACGGAAATATCTGAGATTTTGCACCAGCTTTCGTATTCTATTTTTGGAATTAATAATGTCAGTTGACTGATTTTGAACAACAATGAATATCTTGGGCCAACTCTGTCTTAAAAATATTTAAAAGAATATTAAAAGAGTAATCATTTAATAAAGTTCTCAAACCGATTGCTTCACGGATCGAGGTATCGCCGCTTTCAAAATCGTCGCCTTCGATAATAAAATCAAAAACTTTCAAAAGCTGTTACGAAAATCTGCTACAGATACTAAAACTACTAGAGATAATCTGCTTAGATAAAACTAACCGAGATTTAAAATTTCATCGCTTCTGACAAACTTTTCGCTGTTTTTTCGAAACAATTTTGTTCTAAAGCAGTAACCCGTTTAGGTGAGCTAAACTGTCAAGAAAAGACGATATTCTTTATTTTTTTACACGTATCATGCAAAAATAAATTCATTATATGCGCATCATAGTTCATAGTGAGTAAATAAAGCTTGTGATGCAATAGTTTTAACTTTTACCTGGAGGCCATTCAATTCACCACACATCACAGCAACGCCATCATAAGATCGCCCCAGTTTGCCCTACCAATTTATTTTTGATATCAAAAAATTTTAATCTGTTCTTTAAAACACCAAAAATATGTTCTGCCTTATTGCTTTTACTCACGTCTCTAAAACCTAAAAACCTCTCATAAATATTACCACGTAACGCGTATCGAACAACAATATAATTGTTAATTGTGAATGACATGATAATCAGAAGTTTCATCTACTTCCAGCGAAAAGCAAATGGTTTTCTAAATCTCAGATTCAATAACGTTATTCAAAATGTAACTATTTGATTATATTATGTATTAATTCATTCTGTATTACGAACACACTTCGAATCAGAAAGTAAATATTTCTAAAACAATTTTATTAATTCTCTATAATTACTTTGATTTTTAACAAATGCTTCGATCCATCATATCCACTAAATGATAATTCCTGACAACTTAAAAAAATTACAATATCAAACGACGTAAAACCGCGTGATTATTTTTGACAATTTCTGCCGATGCGATGCGATGCTCCAAATGAAACACCGACCGGCAGATTTAAATGTGCCGTACTTGGCCGCTTAAACCCCAGTCGTCCCCAGACCAATGCCCACGGAGAGAATGTATGTATGTTCGCTTTCGCTTGCTCATCGACTTGTTATGTCGTTGAGTTTTACGTGTCGTCAAGCGTTGGGTACGGCTAGCCGAAAAGTCGGATGAATGGCTCGGATCATTCATTTTTTGAGAAGTCGTGTTATGCGCAGGGATCACTTTTAACGTTCGTATTGATCAAATCCTTTTAAAACCCATGAATAAAATTTAGTCTGTATTATCTGACAGATTTTTTTTACTTCACAGATACAAATATTAAAAAAATTATATCTATAAATGTGTGGGTCGGCACTGCCGACCCTGCCGACCCTGACCGGCCGCCACTGCTGCTCCTTATGATACTCCAGCTTTAAACATTCTGACTTCGAACAGGACTCGTTGTATCCGAATCCGTCTGAATGTCCTGTTGGCGAGGTACAAGAAGGTAGTTCCGTCATGGTAAGCTTTATTCATATTTTTTCGTTGTAGACCATTCCTTTATGTCAGACATGGTCGAATTATTTGTTTACATCTCAATAGGCTATTCCAGTATTAAAGTTTATCATTGAACGGCTGCGATATATTCTGTCAGCCTGAGCAGCTGATATTTGTTCGAATTTTTTTATCTAGATCCAAATTGGGCTTCCGGAATCACCTGTAGTCTATTTATTTCCTCTTCTAGTCCTATTCCTTCAATAATCTTGCTGAATGCTAGCAGTAAGCTAATTCTTGTTGTTCAAGTTGTTCAACTTTTGTAGTGCTCTTAATTAAGGCTTCTTTTATAAATAATAATAAATCAACTTATTAATATTATGTATTTGAGAACGATTTCCGAAGTGGAAATTGAAACGTTAAATAAACTTATTACAAACTAAAAATTGTGGCTTATTCTCAATTAAAATAGTAAATTGTATTAAGATGCCACAAGAAAATAGCTTCAGAACAATATCATATTTTAAAACGTTTTTATATACTTGGCTTGGTTGTTGTCACGGTCTCCGCAAATTTTTTAATCCATTTTAAAAATAGTTCTAGGCTACCTAGGTACCTGAAATTTTCAGAATAGCTTAGAACTAGCTAACAATGCAATATTTATCTGCTATTATGCAGGGTGATATATTTTTGGGGCCATAGGCTCCGTAGATCCTTTATAGTAATGGATAGCAATAAGAGTTATAATAACAAAAATTGTAGCCAATTTTAAACTTCACATTACAAAATTAGTTAGAATGTTACAGGGTTTTCGATAACATAGTGACAGATCAAAGTTATGTTTTTTTAAATGGAATACCCTATATCTTATTTTATATTCAAAATCTTCTTAACTTCTCCATTACAAAAATATAAAGGTTTAGTATATTATACAGGGTATTTACAAAGTTATAACCCATTTTATATGAAAATCGTAACAAGTTTAACTCCCTGTATAAATAAAAATAAGCACAACGGCAATGGTTTATTAATGCCATAGTTTTATTTTTATTGTCAAAATTTTCATAAATAAATAATCGATATTGCTAATTTTCTTTATATTAAATACAGGGTGAGTCAAAACGCAAGTACATTATTTTCTCAGTAATTTTAAATGAAACACCCTCTATTTTATATCACTATCGAACAGTACCATTACCGTACTTTAATTTTTATATAACATTCCATATGTCTAAATTTATTAGTTTTCGAGATATTTTCATTTTTCAGAGCAAATTATTAATTACGGGTCTAAAGGCCCCGTCTCACCATCAAATAATTGACAGTTATTTGATCAAACTTGACAGTTAGTGACACAAAGTGACAGTTAGTATGTATAGTTTGTGTCACTAGTCAAGTTTGACTGTCAAGTTTGATCAAATAACTGTCAATTATTTGATGGTGAGACGGGGCCTTAAATCTATCCAAATTTTAGGCAAGCCATGACTGAATTGTCTAAAACTGACAATTTACGATTACTGATTATCAATTTGTAATCAAAGTTGGTTACAATTTTTGTTATTAAACTTTTATTGCTATCTATTACCATAACGGATCTACGGAGCTTTACCCCACTAATCAAGCACCCTGTATGGATAAATCAATTTTTTTATTTCAAACTATTTTAAAAATGTGACCAAAGCAATGATATTTTAAAGTACGTTAATAAATCGATATCTACAAATTGATGGTGGGTCAGTGGTATTAGACTGCAGATCGAGTGTTCCCTAGTTCGAACACGGCCGTTACGTATCTTTTTTTAATTTTTTTAATAAATAATTAAAAGTGGATATACTTTAAATTCATATTTTATAAGTTAATTATTATATATACCATTTTAAATAACCGTGGTATTATAAAAAGTACTTTTTTTTATACTAGTGTAATTTTTGGAATTATAATTTTAACAGTTAATACACCTACTAAAAATTCATATTTTATTCCTTCGAAACATGTTGTGTCCTGTATATAACAAAACCGTGTTATTATAAAAAGTACTTTTTTTATACTAGTGTAATTTTTGGAATTATAATTTTAACAGTTAATACACCTACTAAAAATTCATATTTTATTCCTTCGAAACATGTTGTGTCCTGTATATAACAAAACCGTGTTATTATAAAAAGTACTTTTTTTTATACTAGTGTAATTTTTGGAATTATAATTTTAACAGTTAATACACCTACTAAAAATTCATATTTTATTCCTTCGAAACATGTTGTGTCCTGTATATAACAAAACCGTGGTATTATAAAAAGTACTTTTTTTTATACTAGTGTAATTTTTGGAATTATAATTTTAACAGTTAATACACCTACTAAAAATTCATATTTTATTCCTTCGAAACATGTTGTGTCCTGTATATAACAAAACCGTGTTATTATAAAAAGTACTTTTTTTTATACTAATGTAATTTTTGGAATTATAATTTTAACAGTTAATACACCTACTAAAAATTCATATTTTATTCCTTCGAAACATGTTGTGTCCTGTATATAACAAAACCGTGTTATTATAAAAAGTACTTTTTTTTATACTAGTGTAATTTTTGGAATTATAATTTTAACAGTTAATACACCTACTAAAAATTCATATTTTATTCCTTCGAAACATGTTGTGTCCTGTATATAACAAAACCGTGGTATTATAAAAAGTACTTTTTTTTATACCAGTGTAATTTTTGGAATTATAATTTTAACAGTTAATACACCTACTAAAAATTCATATTTTATTCCTTCGAAACATGTTGTGTCCTGTATATAACAAAACCGTGTTATTATAAAAAGTACTTTTTTTTATACTAGTGTAATTTTTGGAATTATAATTTTAACAGTTAATACACCTACTAAAAATTCATATTTTATTCCTTCGAAACATGTTGTGTCCTGTATATAACAAAACCGTGTTATTATAAAAAGTACTTTTTTTTATACTAGTGTAATTTTTGGAATTATAATTTTAACAGTTAATACACCTACTAAAAATTCATATTTTATTCCTTCGAAACATGTTGTGTCCTGTATATAACAAAACCGTGTTATTATAAAAAGTACTTTTTTTTTATACTAGTGTAATTTTTGGAATTATAATTTTAACAGTTAATACACCTACTAAAAATTCATATTTTATTCCTTCGAAACATGTTGTGTCCTGTATATAACAAAACCGTGGTATTATAAAAAGTACTTTTTTTTATACTAGTGTAATTTTTGGAATTATAATTTTAACAGTTAATACACCTACTAAAAATTCATATTTTATTCCTTCGAAACATGTTGTGTCCTGTATATAACAAAACCGTGTTATTATAAAAAGTACTTTTTTTTATACTAATGTAATTTTTGGAATTATAATTTTAACAGTTAATACACCTACTAAAAATTCATATTTTATTCCTTCGAAACATGTTGTGTCCTGTATATAACAAAACCGTGGTATTATAAAAAGTACTTTTTTTTATACTAGTGTAATTTTTGGAATTATAATTTTAACAGTTAATACACCTACTAAAAATTCATATTTTATTCCTTCGAAACATGTTGTGTCCTGTATATAACAAAACCGTGTTATTATAAAAAGTACTTTTTTTATACTAGTGTAATTTTTGGAATTATAATTTTAACAGTTAATACACCTACTAAAAATTCATATTTTATTCTTTCGAAACATGTTGTGTCCTGTATATAACAAAACCGTGTTATTATAAAAAGTACTTTTTTATTATAGTATAATTTTTGGAATTTTAAGCATTTTATATCGTCAAATTATTTTATATTCTCTCCTATAAATAATAAAAACGTTTTATTATAAAAAAGTTCTTTTTTATAAAAGTGTAATTATTATTAAAAATTTATTTAATACAAATTTCTGCTTGCGTGACAAATATTCCACCACAATAATCAAATACAGAAAAACTTTTTTATATAATACGCTCTTACCTATTATCCGTCATTATTTAAACGTATTTTTGAATTTTCATGCATGAAACCCAAATTAACCTGAACTAATGAAAGAGCAATTGATGGATGGTTTATTTTGGATAAATATTATATAACAGTGATTATTAGGTATTTGTTATAATTAACAGTGAGTATGCAAAATTGATTTGTCGGCAAAACACTATTCGAAAGAAATGTATCACATTTTTGAATTTGTACTTTTTTTTGAATAAAACAGACAATATAAAAAATTAACTAGTCATTGAACAAGCATTCGATAATAAATATACAAACAAAAAAGAGTCATCCCTAGTTAGCTCTAGTCACTTTTAAACGCGTAACCTTAATGCAGATTTCTTCACCGAAAAATGGACATCCCTTGAATTTTTTATAAAATTCTGGAAACATTTTGTTTTTACGAGCCTGTACAATAACATTCATATTTATGGACATATTTGTAATTAAGTTTAAAACTTAAATCTGTGGAATTGGCTCTCATTCCTCTAAAAGAGATAGTTTGAGTTGATCTAAAGCAAGAGTACGTACCCGGCTTCGAATACTTATACCGAGCCTGTCCCAGGCATTCTCAATGGGAGTTAAATCTGGACTGTGTGTTGGCCATGTCATATTGGTAATACCAAATTCATTTAAGTAATCTCAGACATGCGGACGGCATGAGAGCGTGCACTGTCATGCATCAGTGCAGGCGCTGATACAGAGGGAGGGTCAACGGGTCCATGGACCCCCATATTGTATTTAGTCTATATATAAGTATTTTTTTATTATTTATTATTTTTTTCTGTTAACTCTAAACTCTAAGCCATCAGTACAACACTAAATTACACGACAACCGCTTCCAAAGAATTGAAAGAAGCCATAAAATCTAATAAAACACCCTTCTCTGAAAAATAATCTGCAGGCGCATTTGTTTGGGTACCGGTGGAACCATAAACAACGGAAATATTTTTCTCACTTCAAATAATAACAAAAATGATATTTTAAAATGCAAATATATTACACTGGGTATAAACATTATCTCATGAAAAGTCACGTTTCAAATTTGCGATACAGTAAAGATATAAAAATTTGCATTTTACTAGGTAATCCATGCGTACCTACCCACTGATAATAGAAAGGTTAATCTTTATGGTAAAGAACGACCAGTGAGATTAATAGTCGTGAATTGTCTATCAATCCTTTTGATACCGTAGCCCTAATAACACAAAACATTCCAGGAATGTTCCTAGAAGGTACACACAGGGCATTTAAAACATTCCTGGAATGTCCCTAAAAGCACACGAACGTCCCTGGAAAGTCCCAGGAAAGTGCTGTGTCAGCATTTTAAACATTCCTTGAATGTCTTGTTGGAACATTCCATGAATGTCTACGAATGTTCTTTGAACATTCACAGTATATTTTTTAGACGGAATGTCTTGTTGAAACATTCCATGAATGTCTTGAAACATTCCATGAATGTCTACGAATGTTCTTAGGACATTCAAAGTATATTTTTTAGACATTCTCTGAAATATATCGTCAGTGATGTGACAATATCTCCTATATGTTTTTTCATGAGTTTTGCAGAAGACGAAAAACATTTTTTAAGGTCACCTCCTGTTTTCATACGTAAGTTTTGACTTGTTTTGTATTAAATAGATAGTTGAATTTACTACAAAACAAGTCAAAAAATATATGAAAACAGGAGGTGGCTCAAACAAGTTTTTCATCTCCCACAAAATTCATGAAAAAGCAGATAGGAGGTATTGTCACTTCACCGACAATATACCAGAAGTATATGTGGCCGTACCAAATAATACATCCTTGATAAATATAAACATTTTTATTGCACAAAATCTTGTCATATATTTTTTTCCATAATCATTACTACGATGACGATTCATTGTATTGAATTGTACATTACAATTACAATCTGCTCATAACTCTGACCAATGAGCAATTTTAATTTAACCTAAATTACTACTGTTCCTTAAAATGAAGATGAAGAGCTTACCCCATAGCGTCTCTTATCTAATCTAACAGGCACACAAGCACTATGCCTGCTTTTCTAACCGCACTATTCGAACATACACAGGCACACAAGCATTATGCTCTGCTTTTCACTATCACATATCACTCAAACTAGTTCAAAAGGCTGTGTCCTCTTCAATCTTCTAGTTTGCCCAGTAGTATCGAGGAGCTGGATTTCCTCAATATTCTTGTAGGTACTTACGAAGTTGTTGCTTGTGACTTCCAACTTTAAAACAGATCCAGCTGTAAAATATTTATGTGCCTGAAGGCTTTTGTATGCTTTCATCTGCTGCTTAGAGTAGTAACTGTGAGACTCCACCAGATATAATCAACTATTTATAATGGATAAATATCTATAATAGTAATTTGCTGGAATGCACTTTCCCTAACACAAAACATTCCAGGAATGTACTATCAAAGTTCTATTAATGTTTGAATATCCTGGACATTCAAGGAACATTCGGTGAACATCTGATTAAGTTATTCGTGGAATGTTACCACAAAACATTCTATGAACATACTACCAATGTCCTATATTTTAAGAGAGGCCATTTACTATTCAATTTGCATTCATTTTCAAATTTGCCGCGCGTGTATATTATGTATTTAGGTAATACAAACCACGTGACTTCTGGTTGGCATACAACAAAAAGTTACAGGTTATGTTTGTAATATCATTTCATTTCATTGTTTATCGTCGTATTTTGTCTATTTTGGATTCATTTAGATTTCGTTTGCTGTATTTTGTGAACTTTATAAACTTTATCACACTGCAAAGTGATTATTTAAGGAAATTATTATTGGAAACTCCAGATGTTTATAGAAAGGTAGGGGAAACAATTTTTATTTACTGTTCATTTTTCTCTGATATTTATCAATATTTATGAATTTTGCAAGCAATAACATTATTTCTTTTATTGTTTTAGATATTTATTGAAGCTGGAAATAATTGGGGATTTAGATCCATATACAATTCAGTCAGAATTGGATTTTACCATATACGCGAAAATATACCATCCCACACCATAACTGAACCCGCTTTAAAACTTACTCTAGGGCTAAAAGTACACTCGGTATATCGTTTACCATATTTCTGCAGAATCTTCCGCGAGCATACGGGGAACGTAAACAAAATCTGCATACATCAACACACATCATATTATTTCTCCAGTTCTCTGCATTTGAATCGCGATGCTTCCTAGAAAAAATGTCATCTGGCTACATGATGGTTCCTGTTCCTGGAAAGTTTGAGTCACGTAGCGGGTTTTTGAGTCTTCAGATCAGCCTCATTGAACCGTGTTCTAACGATTTGTCCACACATATTTACATTTCTCACATGATGAAAGCTTAAGAAAACTATAACAATTTAATGACAATTTCTTAGTACCTACGACACTAAAAAATAGTCGTCCCAACGAGTTCTTCTCTTTTAGACTTATCCCAGGACGTAGACGGCGGGTGTAAGCTTCTGCCTCTACAAACTAAGCAAAGACACGTTGCACTGTACTGCGTGAAACTACGTAAACTTGACTTCTTTTAGTCCTGAATAAGAGAAACAATATATGTAACAATTCCTGCACTCAAAGACATCTTGAAATTGCAAAGAATTTACACAAACACGATAATAATAAACACTATTGACATCTACTACTACTACTACTACTACTACTACTACTATCGGTTTACAGCGTTCCTCGACGCCTTCCGACTCCTAACCGCCATTCTTCTCTGTTTAGCCATAGACCTGGAGGGATTTCTCTTTCCTCTAGTTCTCTTTCAATTCCCTTCCTCCAGCTTCTTCTCGGCCTTCCTATTTTCCTTTTCGCTTGTGGTGTCCATGCCAAGGTATTGTAGGAACTCCTTTGAAGTCCCTTGGATTCTATTGGATAGTCCTATCAGAGAAAATGAATCAATCCCTGCCGCCCCCGCAGATTTATTTATTAATATATGGTTCATTTACTAATATCCCCTCAACACTTTTCGTGTATGGGATATTTTTGTGATATCCTCTTTCCATTCTTTTTATTTCCTGGTAAAATGATTTTATTTCCTTTTTTTGGGACTTTTGACCGATCTCTTTGAGTTAACTTTCTTTTGTTTTCGTTTTTTTTGTTTCTGCATGTTCTCTTCATAGTTATCCTTAAAATTTTCTGTATTCTTGTCTGCTACTGTCATTATTATTTGCTATATTTTTTTCCAATTGCTACCGCTACTTTTTGGCATTCCTCATCATACCGTATTTTGTATGCTTTTGCTTCTATTAGTTTTCATTTCGTTTTCTTTATTCGCCTTGAAAACTGTCTCTTTTATGTTTTCCACTTTTTCCTACTTAAATACTTGTAAAACCGATTTTTTAAAAGATTTTTAGGGAATTTAAGGTTCATAGAAGAAAAATCAATACACAAATTTGTGAAAATATTTTAATATCACAGTCTAACTACTAGGAGTTGATTCATGAGGTCAGAATACAATGGAACAAGCTAAAAAGTAAATAAAAACACTGACATTTTTACATTTTATCTCAATATGAGTAGATGGTTCATAAATAATTAAATACTAGAAAAAGAAAAATACGTAAGTGGCCTTATAGCATTGCGATTTTAACTATAATTTAAAACAATACAAAAAATAACTTAAAACACATTTTAAAAATTTACCATAAATTTATTGCAAGTCAATTGAAGCATAATGAGGAATAAAACACAATTTTAACATTTTTACGGTATAGTTTTAGCGGTAAAGATATAGTTTTAGCATTTTTATAGTATATAAGGAGAAACAAGGTGACTCTATCTCACTGACACTATTTAACCATATGTTGGAAGAAAAAATAAGGAGGACAAACTTTGCAAACAAAAGTCATCATAACGAAGACGAAGATGACACTTATAAAAGCATTTGAAAAATTAGATATGGAAGCGAATAGGATAGGGCTAGAGATACAAAATACATGAAGATAGGGAAGGAAGACACAACACAACTCAGAAATATCTAATAACACAGAACCATAAATTTGAAACTGTATGCACGTTTAGCTACTTGGGAGTAACAATAGGAAAAACCGGAAATGAGAGAACAGAGAAAAGAATTCTGAAAAGCAAAAAAACATATGGAATTAATAGAAATCTGCTGAGAAGCAAGACTCTAAATAAGAGAACAAAGATGAACCTAGATACGACCTTAATAAAACCTGTAGTTGATATTTAATTACGCCCTCTAGCGGTGGACCTACAATAATGAAAATAATTTCCAGGCTTTTCCCGAGGCACAGTGAAACAAAGTATCCTAGTTGTGTCCCAAGTTCTTTGCTTGTATATAAGTTGAATGGCTAAAACTAATATTGATTGAATTACTATTAAAAATAAAACTGTAAAAATGTACCTAGGTACCTATCTAAAATGTTACAAACCTGCTGTATAAAATGGATGTAATATTCTCCAAAATACATTTAAACCGACTTATACAATTTTACATAAAAAAATTATAAATTATAAATAAAAAATATATTCTAAAAACCACGTACATCTAGAAAAATAAGTTATTTGTTATGATACTAGTTCCAAACGAAATTGGAGGACTAAGTACTAAAATCTACAATAAAATTATTATATAGTAGAAAAGATAAATAAAACAATACTGATTTTAAGTAACGTAGCAAGAAGAGGCGTCTGGTAGGATTTTTTTATAAATAAATATGAAAGTTAGGCAATGAGTGAAGACACAAAATATGAAGGATGAATGACGCGTATTCTTAACCTGTAATATTTACTGGTATTGCTAAGATAGGTCTTACTATCTTCCTTTATAATTGACCGACTTCTAAAATTCGCTCCTCAATGTTTTTAGCACCTACAAATATCAGATGCTATGTATATGGACAAACATGGAATAATGGCATCAATGGAACAAGCAGATCTATTGCCAAAACAAGGTTCGAGAGAAACCTTTGTAGGTGTAGAACCTTTCTGTGGCATCACTAAGGATGCCACGAAAAACGAGATCCAGAAACGGCTGATAAAGAATCATCAAAAGACATTTAGAGCCACTCAAGGGCAAATCCAGGCTCAAAAATAATCAAGAATTTTGAGAAAAAACTCTCTAAGTGAGCCCATCAGAATCAAAACCTGCCAAATCCGAAATTTTTCGTTCTGCAAATTCAAACTAAAAGTACAAATTTCTGAAGACGTAATAGACCAGGACTAATCTGTAAAAAAACGTGTATTTTTGGATGTGAGAGGTGGCATTCGAATTTTTGCAGATAAACTTAGGCGACACCTTCAGTAATAATAATTGACTTATGCTCCTTCTCAAATATGCCCGGAACATTAATAAAAAAACATTAAAATATTTAGAAATTTCGAAAAACATCGATTTTTTTCTGCTTTCTTTGCTTATAACTTTAAAACGATTCGTTTTGGAACAAAGTCGTAGAGAAATAAAATAAAGATAATTGAATTTTGTATGATAAACGACAGGTCAAAAATGTCTTAAGGTATTACCTTTTCAGCAATATAGCAATAAATACAAAATAAGGGGGCAAAATACGCCTGTTGTTATTCAATGTTTCTTAACCACTTTGGTGGCACTTAGAACCTTAGTAATTCGCTTAGAAAATTCTTATAACTTACTTAAATGGTCTACCAAATTTCATTAAAATCGACTTAATAGATTTTGCATAATAAATTTGCAACATAAATGTTTTTAAAAAAGTTCAAATTTTTTAAAATCTTTCTGAACAAAAAGTAGACCATTTAGAAGTTGGCTAACTTTTTACATATAAAGAGGTGCTCTACCTATCTAATACACTTTACAGAATTAAAATCGGATTATTTATAGGGCCTCAGCAATGCTTTAAAATTATAAACAATTTTTTGGCTTATAAATAAATAGCTTTGTTTAATAATAAAAAGAATAATTTTTAGCAATGCAAATAATTAAAACCGGTATAATTTGACTTAAACTTTCAAATGCTCTCAGCAGAATTGCTATTTTATTTTTTAATCAAAAGTTATTCTCGTTCAAAAATTGCAATTTTTCGATTTTTTTAATGTTCCACCGCGTTTATCTCGAAAACTATGCATCCTACGAAAAAACTTGTAAGAATTATTTTTTACTTAGAATTACCCAAGAAATACTTTGCGAAAAATCGATGTTATGTAATTCCTCAAGTTCTTTGCTTATAACAATCTTATCGACATACGGATCAACTGTTACCCAAAAAAATCGTGTTCTACGGGTCAAAATACATAAAAAAAACTTGGGTAAGTCCATCTAAATAAAGGAGCCCGTAGCACCCCCTCCTGGACACAGCACTAATTTGTTTATAAGCCAAAAAATTGTTTATAACTTTAAAACATTGCTGGGGCTGCTTAAATAATCCGATTTCAATTCTGTAAAGTGCATTAGATAGCTGGAGTGCTTCTTTATATGTAAAAAAATTTACAAATCTTTGTATGTTCTAGTTTTTGTTGTGCAAGATTTATTATTATGCAAAATCTAGTCCGTCAATTTTAATGAAATTTGGTGGACGGTTTTAGCACATTACAAAAATTTTCTAAGCGAATTAGGAAGGTTCCAAGTGTAACCTAAGTGATGGAAAACATTGAATAAGGACAGACTTGTTTTGCTCCCTTATTTTATATTTATTGCTATTTTGCAGCGAGGGTGTTAAATTAAGACATTTTTAACCAATTGTATCTGATAGAAAATTTAATTATCTTTGTTTTATTCTTATACGACTTTGTTCCAAAATGAATCGTTTTAAAGTTATAAGCAAAGAAAGTAGAAAAAAAAAACGAAATTTTTTGAAATTTTTAAATATTTTATTTTTTTTATTAATGTTCCGGGCATATTTGAGAAGGAGCATAAGTCAATTATTATTAACGAAGTTATCACCTAACTTTATCAGCAAAAATCCGAATACCACCTCTCACATCCACCTAAAAACTGATCCTTCCTGGTTTATAAGGGGCATGCAGAAAAATGACAAATTAATGTGCAAATTTATGATATTTATTGATGCCATTATTATTGAGAAATGCAGGACATTTTTTGGAAAACTTACATTTTTAATGTTTTTTTAGCCTCCTGACAAAATTTAAAAACATGGATCTAGCCGGTTTTGATTCTATAGACCTAGCAGGCCTCATAGTAAGGTAAATGAACCATGGTGCAGAAAGTGCGAAATGGAAGAAGATACTTCCGTACACATCCTAATCCACTGCAATGTGCTAAATGATGTGAGGCAGGAATTCACTGGTTACCTGTGGTTTGAACCAGAAGAGATCCTAAAACTATCAATAAGAAAACTGTTGACCATCGTTGAGGTTACTTCTTGTTAAAATGAAGATAAGATCACAAACGAAAATAGAACCAGAATTCCAAATATTGTGGAAAGAGCTTGTTGATTGAAATGGAGATGAGCAGGCCACGTGGCAAGGATGGAGTATGGAGTTAACCAAATGGAGACCAAGAACAGATAAGGAGGACGACCTGCTCGATGCCAAGATGATCTACGAAAGATGAACGAAAAACTGGATCCATACTGCATAAGACCGTACACCGTAAATACAAACAGGGAAGACCTATATCCTGCAGTGGATTAAAGCGGACTGACGATGATGGTCATATACATATATTCTTATCTTAGAAATTGGATCAGT
Organism: Diabrotica virgifera virgifera; assembly: GCF_917563875.1. Taxonomy (NCBI): domain Eukaryota; kingdom Metazoa; phylum Arthropoda; class Insecta; order Coleoptera; family Chrysomelidae; genus Diabrotica; species Diabrotica virgifera. Next base: position 4,752,064 of record NC_065443.1, read on the forward strand.
TCAGCAATCGTATTCAACTGCTATTTTAGATCAGTTACCGTTATTCCACAGAGTCTTGAATTATAATGTTAGTCCCTAACATTCTTCTCTTAAGGTGAGACTTAAATTGGGAACTATATTCGACTTTAAATCGTTGTGTATCAAAATTCTCATATGATACACATATGTCCATAGCTAAAGTAGGTGTACTGAAACAGTGAAATCTATAGAGTCGGTCAAAATTCTGAGTCAAATCTTAGACATCTGTCTATCCTTACACACTTATCACCTCTTTCTCTTTTTTGACGTAAGACCTATCTTTGAGCAACTGATCGATTTGATCTTCATTGTAAAACACCACAAAGTCTTTTGGTTCGACTCCTTCGAATACAGAGCACACCGAAGGCTTCAAATTGAAGAAGAAAAGAGCCTGGTCTCGGGCTGCGAAGTCCTGGGTGAGAATCTCGATGACTGTGGCAGCTGTGTAATCGGCACCGTAGATATGCGAGCAGTCGATCACCACAGGGATACCTTGCCGAAGACTGTGCTTGGTTACTAGATTCCTGACGTAGTCGACGGAGGGGAAGATCAAGCAGCGGTCTGGGGTGAGCATCAAGTATTCGTTGCTTTCATTCGACTGTAACATATGAAATAGTTTAAAAATTAATAAAAAATAATGTTTGAATGTCTGTTTATTTAAGTGTTTATTCTTTCTAGGTTCAACATTCTATGTCAGTCCAGATGGCATCAAACCACTTCCTTTGTGGTCTCTCTCTTCTTTTCTCGCCTTGTTCTCCCGCTTGCAGAACTCTGTGCCCTGCTTTTATGTGTTATTTTGGGTCTCTTACACATCTCCATTAGCTTCTGGTTTGTTCTTCTGCACCATTCCCCCCCATTTAGTCTAGTTAATATCATCACAAAAATTTTTTTCAAGATTTCTTTCTCCCAAATCTCTTAACTTTTTTCTTATATCTGATTAATTATTTTTACATGCATACAACACTGTTGGTTTCACTATTGATTTATAAGTTTAAATCTTGGCTGCCCTGGATACGTTTTATGCCTTTAACAATGCATTTAAAGGCAATACTGCTTTGCTACCTTTTAACAACCCTTTATCTATTTCTCTCTCTTCGCCTCATCTAGTTGTAACTGTTACTTCAAGGTACTCAATTTCTGCTATCTTCTCAAATTTATACTCTCTCTCATTCGTCCTTCCTTAATGTGACCCATTTATTTTACTTGGATTTTTCTTATTTTACATTCAGTCCATATTTTCTAGCTTCCTCTTCAAATTTTATTTTTTTATGTAATTATGTTTATTTATAATCTATATCATTAAAAGAGTATTAAGTAAATTTGTTCCATGTTTTTGGGCATGAAGAAGAGACTTCCAATGATGTCTCATCTTATTCTATTTATGTTAGAGTTTTAAAATAGGTCCTGAGGCCAGGTTCTATCTAGTCTCCTTGTGACAGGGCCATTATGAAATAATTCCCTTACTAATTCGTTGTCATGGTGAATGGTACGCTCGTTTTGTGATTCCGAGGCTCGATGGATTTCTTCTCTGATGAAAGGTATATTTAAGTCTTCGTGCAGTATTTGATTAGAGACTCTGGTATATCGGCTGTGTAGAGTGAGAAAAGCAGCGGCCCGAGAACACTACCTTGCGGAACTCCGGAGTTAATAGGACAGAGGCTGGATTGTTGGTCTTTGAATTTTACTGAGAAATATCTATTTGATAAGTAGGATTTGATTAGGAGGAAATAGTTATGAAAATTTTTATAAAATTTTATGAAAAAAATTTATTAAAAAAATTTTATGAAAATTTTTCGAAGTTCTATTCTTGAATGTGTCATAAATACCAAGTCATCTGTCAAATTTATGCATTATTTTTTCTACTACTAGGTTGAATAAGTCTGTTGACAGGGGTATCTCAGTTTTAGTCTTCTAGTGACATTTAAGTGATTGGAAACATATTCAAGCCGTCATGGCTTGGAAACTTCATTTCTGATTGCCAAACCAATAAGTATTTAATATTATCCTTCTATTAGAAATGTATACTCACCAAAAGCTTTTCAACAGTAATTTTGGGCCTGGCAGCGTGGTACAGAATGAACAGTAAGTTAATTCCTATACCGACTAAAATACCAATCTCCAGGGCAAGTACCAAGCAAGCTATGAAGGTAGCAAATCCAAGTACCAGGTCACTTTCTGTAATAAAAAATATATTTAATAAACAAAAACGTCTCATGTACCTCCTAATGGGAGACTAATAAGTTTCGAAACCGGTAGAGGTGCTTGCTGCACTCTCTGATTGAACTGGAATAATGATGCGGCTGTAGTTTTGTGTTGCAACGAAATTGAAAATGGTTATTCATTTTTGAAAAACAAAAATATTTATTGTAGCAACTAATGTACATAATATATTGAAGAATATGTTCTTAATCAATATTGAGAAATACACTAACTTGCTATACGAAAAGAATCCTATCAGAGTACCAGGACGGCTTTAGAAAGGACAGATCTCCTATAGATAGGGTTACCATAATTTATTAAGGTCAAATCCGGACAGGGGTAGTCCAAGGGGTTGTAGAAAATGTAAAATGTGAATTTGACTGTGTTGCTACCTCTACATTGTACATATATGCCAGTGGTTTTCAATGTTTTTGAGCCATGTACCACCAAAATGCTTATAATTATTTTTGGTACCACCTAACTGAAGTATCTATGGAGGTAGGTAATTTAATTAACTACAAATATGCTGGATTTTGGCTGTGGTTTCGCGTTTTGTGTACCACCGCACCTAATGAAATGTACCACCAGTGGTACATGTACTTGATTGAGAACCCCTGATATATGCGAAATGCTTAGTCTGTACTGGGCCCAGGGATAGGGTGTTCTTCATCTGTTCTTCTTTCGTACTTTTCAGAAGACATAATTTTTCTCAAAAGTGGCTTGTCATTTTTTATTTTGTCATGGAATTCGGAACATGACATTACAGAATTTGCTTTAATATTGACAAGCTCCTTTAAAGGCAGAGATAATCTTTCTCTTTCAGCCGTCCATATAAAATTCATCATTGAAAAGATACGTTCAGTAAGAGCCGAAGTACCAGGCAGACAAAAGATGAATAATTCTACTATTTTAAAAATATTCGTAAAGGAAACGTTGCTTGTAGAAAATGCTTCAAATATTTCTTGCCATTTGTCATGAGTGTTTGGGGTTTCTTGTTTAGGTAGTAAAGTCCATTTAGGTTTCAGCTTTTTTAGAACTTGGAGAAGTGACGAGCGCTCATCAAATAATTCATCCACATTGACAGAATTCGGTACAACGCCGACTACAGCTAAAGCGCTCTCTTCCATCTCTTTCCAGGTAGGATCGGTAGCGCAGAATGAAATTTCCCACCGTTGTTGAGCCAAGTTTTTTCCATTTTTTTTAGTAAAGAAAAAAATCCGGACATTTCTTATATCCGGACGCCAATCCGGACATGTCTTTCAAATCCGGAGTGTCCGGACGAAATCCGGACGTATGGTAACCCTACCTATAGACCACATCTTCTCCTTAAAGGAGATGCAGACAACTTGTTACGAAGGTAAAGTTCCTTTGCATGTTTTGTTTGTCGATTTTAGACAAGCATATTATGATACAGTCAATACAGTCAAAATGTATCGAGCAATGGAACATTTCGGAATACGAAAAAATTGATCAGACTGGTAAAAATTACACTAAATAACTCTACCTATGAAATTGCTTGGCACGGTCACATTTCAGATAAAACGGTTGCAAAATTTTGACGCAGGGAGATCTTTTATCCAATACATTAGTGGAACTAGAACTTAATGTTAGAAACTATAATCAGAAAATTCTGCAAAAAGGTGGAAGAAACAATCATGAAAAATGAGCACCAGTGCATAGCATTTGCCGATGATCTAACGATCTTAGCAAGAACCGTGAAAGAATTAAGAAGAGTGGCGAAGAAAATTATTTAAAAAGCACAGAAATTCGGATAGGAGCAATAGCAGCTAAATTAAGACTAAACCATATATGATCATGAGAGGGAAAGAAGACTTTAGTATGAGACCTGTAAGTGGTAAAAGTATGGACAATTTTGAATACCTGAATGTAGTTTTCGATGAAAATGGAAAGATAAATGGGACCTTGATGCCAGAATAGCAAAACGAAATAAAACATTAGGTAGGTTAAGACCCTAATGAATTCAAAATACGTTTTTAAAAAAGGCACACTCCGAATATAAACAGTAACTAGACCCATAGTAACATATTCCTGCGAGGCATGGCCATTAAATAAGAAGGAAGAGGATACTCTAGACAGATGGGAAAGGAAAATAGTGTAACGCATATTTGGAGGAAGGAAGACAGAAGACGAGTGGGAGAGAAGAACCAACAACGAATAAATGGCTTTGTATAAAGAACCTACCAACACCAGGTTCCTCAAGTCGCAAAGCATCAGATGGTTGAGACATGTAGAAAGAATGGCAGCGAACAGAATGCTTAAACTATACTAAATTTACATTCAAGATACAGTAGCAATAAACAAACCAAGACACGTTAAATGCTACTAGGAGCACTCCCGAATCATAATTTACAATGTATAAACTTTGGAAATCATGATTTGGGATTTACAATGTATATACATTGTAAATTATGATTCGGGAGTGCTCCTAGTGGCATTTAACGTGTCTTGGTTTGTTTATTGCTACTGTATCTTGATTGTAAAATTAGTATAGTTATGAGCAGAAATATAATCGGTCCCAAAAGAAGAGATAGACGAACGAGGTGGATAAATAAATTGGAGAAAGACCTTAAACATGTGAAGGGGAGGGACTGGAAAAGAAAAGCATAAAACAGAAGTAAGGGGACAAATAGGCAGGGATGTATTATGTCCCCATTACTCTTTAATGTATACAGGGTGTCCAGAAACTCTACGACAAACGAAGACAGGAGATTCCTTAGATAATTTTAAGATAATTTAACCCATTTCACCTAGTCCGAAAATGCTTCCTAAGGGAGCTAGAGCTCTTTGAAGATGGCGTCATGTAATTAGTTTTTCTTAAATACCTCCAGAACGCTTCTATTTAAAAAAGCAAAAATTGGTATACATATTTGCTTTCCAGAAATAAATCGATTCCATCCATTGCGAATTTCTAGTACAGGTCATAGGCGTCCGTTTTGGGTAGGGCAACCGTTATTTTATCGCCTAACTTTTTTGTCTTTAATTTTTAAGCATTTTTGACTCTGAATTATTTAATTGTGAGTTATTCTAGTACTAAAAGGTACTCTTAGTTTAAGTCGATAGGACACACGATTTTCTAGAAAAATCGATTTGAAAATCTTTCGTTCCTTGAATTTAAAAAAAAAAGATTAAAAAAACTATTTAAAAAGATGAAAACTGGTACATTTATTTATATTCCAGAGATTAATCGATTTCATTAATGGCGAATTTCAAGTACCCGTCATAGGCGTCCGTTTTGGGTAGGTCAACAGTTATTTTATAGCATACCCTTATTGTCTTTAATTTTTACGTATTTTTGACACGAGATTATTCAATTATGAGATATTCGAGTACTAAAAGTTACTATTGCTTTAAGTTGGTAAAATACATCGTTTTTTTTTTATTTTTTTTTAACTTTTTTTTTCAAATTCCCAAAACTAAAAACTTTCAAATCGATTTTTCTAGAAAACCGTTTATCCTATCGGCTTAAAGTAAGAGTACATTTTAGTACTAGAATACCTCACAATTTAATATTCCAGTATCAAAAATGCTTAAAAGTTGAAGACAAAAAAGTTATGCAATAAAATAACCGTTGCACTACCCAAAACGTACGCCTATGACCGGTACTAGAAATTCGCAATGGATGGAATCGATTCATTTCAGGAAAGTAAATATGTATACCAATTTTCGTTTTTATAAATAGAAGCGTTCTGGAGGTATTTAAGAAAAACTAATTACATGGCGCCATCTTCAAAGAGCTCTAGCTCCCTTAGGAAGCATTTTCGGACTAGGTGAATTGGGTTAAATTGTCATAAAATTATCTGAGGAATCTCCTGTCTTCGTTTGTCGGTAGAGTTTCTGGACACCCTGTATAGTGAAGCCATTTTTGAAGAAGCATTACTACCTCAAAATGGAGGAATAATAATTAAAAGAAGATATATTAACAACATAAGATATGCAGATGACATCGTGATTATGGCAAGCTCCGCTGAGCAACTCAAATTACTACTAAACAAACAAACAGTTTCTGTAAGGAATATGGACTAAAAATGGATATAAAAAAGACCAAATCCATGATAATAACTAAGAAAACAAACAAACAAATATGCATACATTTGGAAAATGTACCGATAGAAAAGGTTGATAAATACAAATACCTAGGAACCTGGATTTCGCAGAAAAACGATCAAACAACAGAAATAAGGACCAGGATAGAAATAGTAAAAAATGCGTTTGTAAAAATGAAAACAAATATCTGCAACAAAGAGTTTAGATTAGAACTGAGAGTAAGAGCCTTGAGATGCTACGTGTTCTCGATGCTGCAATATGAACTTGAAAGCTGGACATTGAAGCATGGATACTTAAATAAGCTACAGTCATTTGAAATGTGGTGTTACAAAAGGATGCTTAAAATAGCATGGACACAGAAAAAAACGAACACGGAAGTATTTCGAAAAATGGCAAAGAATGCGAAATAATAAACACAATAAAAATATGAAAGTTACAATATCTGGGAGACGTAATGATGGGACAGTGATATGAAATGCTAAGACTGAAAATAAATGGAAATATAAGAGGCGGAAGGAGTATAGGAAGGAGAAGGAGAGTGTCATGGTTGAAGAATTTAAGCTACTGGTTTAAATGCAGTTCTAGAGAACTCTTCAGAGCAGTGCTAGATAGAGTAAAGATAGTGATGATGTTATCCAATATCCGATTGGAAGACTTTACTTAAAGAAGAAGAATTCTGACTTTGTTTATGGCAGATCTCAATAGTTCGTCAGATGACAGTCCGAACTATTGATGCAAGTTTTCGAGCCACCTGGACCTCTTCTACTGTCTATTTTCCCTCGGAGGTATATTATACGCATATAGGTATTACTACGTATTTACTTTAGTTTAAGTGTTTTTATAATTTTGTAATTAGTTAATCCATCAAATGGAATTTACTTGTAGTAACAACAAAAAAAGTAGGAGTAGTATTTTTTGCATTTGCATGGTATTACAAAAAAATTGCGAGTTCTCGCAATCTCGAAGTCTATTATGTAAAAAAAAGGAACACCGAAAGGTTAACAACCCACAAATACAGCGAATCACCTAATGATGTAAGAATCATCTTGTTAATGCGCGCAAATCGCACAAAAAACAATATTTTTTCGATAATTACTCGCCCATGTCGGTCAAATTCAAGGCTGATTCAGGTGAAAGCAAAAATCAGCCCGAAATATCGAATGTGAATGTCATTTTGTGGTTTTGAGTTGGCACAACTTGTTACAAGTTCGCGGATTTTTCTTTAGCGGGAGGTCGAAAGAAAGTAAGTAGAGCGAAAAAACGATAACAATAGATTTATCTGGAAAAATCGGCTGATTACAATGCAATTTCCTTGTATGAGTAATCAATTTTGATTAAATGTTTGTAATTGTTGCAAAAAAGACTATCAATATTCTACACCTGCATCAATTGGTACGGGTTTTACAGAAAAATGTGATGTGCAAAAAAATGTGAGTCATGTAAAATACTATTTCCTATATTTTGACTGTTTAGTCATCATTCAATTTTCACTTGTCCACTACTGGACATAAATCTCTATCATACTTTTCCATCTGATTCGGTCTTGTGCCTCTTGGATCCAATTCCTATGGCAACGTTCTAGATCGTCAATCCAAAAAGTTGGTGGCGACTTTTGCTTTGGTAGGCATAATCTCTTAGTCTTCATTCCAGTATCTGCTCTTTCCATCTGTTCTCTGTCATTTGAGCCACGTGACCTGACTAGTTCCACTTCAGTTTTGCTATTCTCTTTATAGCATCACTCCTGATCTTCGTCGTAGCTTGCGGTTTGAGATCTTGTTTCGCAGTGAAACGCCCAACGTAGTACGCTCCATAACCTTTTGAGCCACACCGTCTTTTGCTCTGTTTTCCTTGTCATTGTCAACGTTTCAACTCTGTAGGTCAACACCGGCAAAACTCACTAATTGAAGATTTTTCTTTTAAAACATTGGTATACCGAACGATTTGAAAATGTGGTTCAACTTGCCGAAAGTTTAAGTTAGTCTTATAAGACGAAGAGGCTGAATGGTTTGATTATCTTTTTCTATGCGAATCACGTGACCTAGGTATTTATAGCCCATTTGGGTTTTAGATACATTTATTTTCAATCTCTCTTATAGCGAGGAAAGGTACATATATATCAATCGGTTTTAAAACGTCTTGCGACGTTGTCCGATGCCTAATTTCCATGACACTCTATCATCCCATTGGTCCTCTCTAAGATCTCTTGCGCTCATCGCCTTCGTTACTCCCTCTCTCCAAGATTTCTTGGGTCTTCCTCTCTTTCTGCGGTTTGGTGGTACCCATTGCATAATTATTTTAGGGAGTCGAGTTATCCATCCTCTGGACGTGTCCGTACCATATCAGCTGTTTTCTTTCTATGTCTGTTGTTAGAGAGCCGTCAACCCCTATTCGCTGTCTTATCTCATCATTACGTATTCTCTCTCTGCGTGACACCTACTGATCTTCTAAAAGCGTCCATTTCAGGAAAGGTACAGCTGATTTAAAAGCTCTTTGGCCTCATCTATCCTATCAGCTATTAGCGTAACATCCTCTGCAAACCTCAGGTGGCTAAGCTTGTTTCCGTTTATGTTTATACCCTTGTCGGTCAGTTTTACCCTTTTACATTTATATATTCCAAAAGAGCAGTGAACAGTTTCGGAGATTCGATGTCATGATCTGACAAATGAGATAATTAAAAATATATGCTTACTTTTGGACCTCCACATAGGCTTAACAACTTTCACTTCCACCATGAAGATGACGGCTGCAATGATGACACCAGCTAGCGTGGCCTTTGGTATGTAATAGAAGTATGGAGTAAAGAACAGGAGAGCTAAAATCACAAGAATCCCAGTGTAGAGTCCTCCCAATGGTGTGCGAACCCCACTGGAATTATTAACAGCACTTCTGGATAGCGATCCTGTAGAAGGAAACGCCTGAACGAATGAATTGAAGATGTTGCAAATTCCTACAGCGATGAATTCTTGTGTTGAGTCCACCACTTTCCCATTAGCTGTAAAATAATAAAATAATGTACAAAAATATAAATGAATTTTATATTTATTAAAAGGTTATGATCATTAGCAAGAGGAAGACAACACAATATACGTCTTCTCTGTTCTTTTTTATACTGTCGAATCGTGGACCTTGAACGAAGATATGTGCATAAGATTGACCAAGTCACAAATGAGAAGGTCCTCAGAAAAATGAAGAAGAACCAAGAGGTATTGACCACCATCAAATCTCGAAAGTTACAATACTTCGGACCCATTATGCGAAATGTATCCAGATGCTACAAAGCATCCTGCACGGAAACAATTTTATAAAGCGAATTACAGAAGCGAATGAAGTAGATAATGGAGTAGAAGCTCCAAATATAGAGGAAGTTCTCGAAGCTATTAAGGCCCAGAAAAACAATAAAGCTCCGGGAGTTGACGAAATACCAGCAGAACTGTATAAGGTAGGTGACGACCACCTAGCAAGTCACATCCACGCGCTCATCAAAGACATAGAGAAGAAGAGAAAATACCCGACGACTGGAAGAAAAGTATAGTATGCCCGATCTATAAAAAAGGAGACAAATTCCAGTGCAAAAACTACCGTGGAATCTCTCTACTATGTACAGCATATAAACTCCTCACGTATATTATAAACCAGCGGCTCCAACCACTAGCAGAAAATATTATTGGAGAGTATCAGACGGGCTTCCAACGGGGAAAATCGACACTGGATCAAATATTTACAGTCAAACAGCTCTTAAGTAAATCATAGGAACACGATATTGATGTTCACAATGTGTTTGTAGACTTCAAACAGGCATACGACTCAGTCAAAAGGAACAAACTCTACTATATATTGGCTGAATTGACAATACCATACAAGCTAATAAGACTCATTAAAGCCACAATGGATGAAACTGAGGCATGTGTACGAATACAAAACCACCGGACAGACTTTTTCAAAATTTCGCAGGGACTAAAGCAGGGAGATGGGCTGGCCCCAACATTGTTTAACCTGGCACTGTAGTATGCGGTTAGGCAAATGCAAACTGGACGAGGTAACCTCCTGACCAACCGAACGGTTCAACTGGCCGCTTATGCCGATGATATTAATATTATGAGTAGAACATCAACAGCAGCACAGGAAACAGAGAGTTAAAACACAACAGAGAACGCAGAGTTTAAAACACAAACAAAATTGCTAGGTCTGGAAATTACCACAGAAAAAAACAAAAGTAATGACTCAGACGAGAAGAAATATAGTCCCACAAAACATTATACATGAAGATGGCATTGAAACGGTTGGAAAGTTTACGTACCTGGGAGTAGAAATATATGCCGACGGATCAGAAGATGGAGAAATACGGAAGAGAATAACGCAGGCAAACAGAGCTTATTTTGCCCTCTTCCATATTATATTTCGGTCTAAAAGTGTCCACCGAAATACAAAGATGAGAATTTATAAAACTTTAATTCGACCAATAACATGCTATGGCAGTGAAGCCTGGGTCCTGAAAGAAACATCCAAAAACAAACTCGACACATTCGAAAGGAAAGTACTGAGGAGAATACTAGGACCTGTGAGGGAAAACGGAATCTTCAGAAGTCGATACAACAACGAACTTTATCAACTTTATAAGAAAGCACCCCTGTCAGACTTCATTAGAATACAAAGATTGCAATGGGCCGGACATGTGATAAGAATGGGAGAGGATAGGCTACCAAAAAGAGCACTGAATGCTAGAATGCAGAGAAAGAGACCGGTTGGAAAGCCAAGAAAGCGCTGGGAAGACACAGTAAACAGCGACGCACAAGCCCCTTTAGGAGTCCGTGTATGGAGAAGAGCATCCACAGACAAGCAAGGGTAAAGGCAAAAAAATAAAGGAGGCCAAGGCTCAATTTGGGCTGTAGTGCCGTATAAGAAGAAGAAGAATTACAGGAAGATGAAGAACATACCGGTTAAAAAACCTCAGAACCTGGTTCAATACAACATCTGTGAAGCTTTTCCACGCTGCTGCAGATAAGATAAAGATTGCCATGACGGTCGTCAACATTCGTTACCGATAGACACATAAAAAAGAAGAGACAGCCACTCTGACTAAATTGATGATGAGAAAAGTGGAAGTTTCCGAGATTCGGCTTTACAGAAGAATCCTGAGAATAGCTTATGTAGACAGAGTCCCGAATGAAGAAGTCTCGCGAAGACTTTGAGAAGCGATAGAACTAAATAATGAAATAAAGATATCAAAACTACAGGGGATATGTATGAGGGATATGTATTATTATTATATTATTATACTTAAACAAGGGCAGAGGGCCAAGTCCCTATTATGCCCAAAAACAAAGAAATTACATAAGTAACCTACTAGTAAATAAAAATAAACAAAAACAACAACAACAAAAAAGATACAATTTGGGTTTACATAAAAAAATATTTCACTAAATTAGAAAACAGTAAAGTCTGTTTTTAAATGTGTTGGAAGAAGGGGCTGAGACAATGTTATCATTCAGGTTATTCCAAATATCGAAAGCTCTATTTGGTAGAAAATTCTGTCTTGATTTCGTACAAAAGTTCTCCTCTTTAAGTTTAAATTGGTGACCTCTAAGGCGTTCATCTTGATTGATGGTCATTTCGTCGAGATTTCCGAAATTGAATTTTAATATTTTAAATGTGGTTATTAAGTCGTCATGTTTGGGTTGAGACTGATAAATTTCATGTGAAAGTAGGATTGCACCAAGGCTCGGTGCTTAGTACTTATTTATTCTCGTTAGTTTTGGATCAGATAACAGCGAAACTACAGGGTAACATTACATGGTGCTTAATGTATGCTGATGATGTCGTGTTAGTAGAAAATAGTGAAAGAGACTTAGAACAAAAACTGGAACAGTGGCGACAAGCTCTGGAGAAAAAGGTTTAAAACTTAGTAGGACAAAAACAGAGTATTTGGAATGTGCATTTAAAGATGGAGTTACTACAAATAAAATGGTATCGTTGGATGGTGAACTGATTGTAAAAAGCAATAGATGTAGTTACGCTGCGATTTTGATGTGGCCCTTTTAAGGGTTTTTAAATATACCTGTTATACATGATTTTACTGTTTTTTTTTTGTATTACATGGTATACAGCCAACCACAGGAAAACTTTTTCTTTGTGAATTTTCAATAGTTTTAAGTACCTGGGATCGGTATTACAGAGTAATGAAGAAATAGATGGAGATGCATGCAGTAGAATTAGGACTGGATGGATGAAGTGGAAGGAAGCGAGTGGTGTGCTGTGTGACAGGAAAATTCCAATGAAGTTGAAGGGAAAATTCTATAAAGACCGGCTATGATGTACAGAACTGAATGTTGAGCAGTAAAAAAGAAAGAGGAACAACGAATGCATGTGGCGGAAATAAGAATGCTTAGATGGATGAGTGGAGTGACAAAAAAGGATAAAATTAAAAATGAGTATATTAGGGGAAGTCTAGGTGTGGCACCAATTGATGCCAAAATAAGAGAGCATAGGTTGAGATGGTTTGGTTATGTTCAACGTCGAGACGCTAATCACCCAATACGAAGAATTGCTGAAGTGCTGATTCCTGGAAGGAGTAGGAGTGGAAGACCAAAGAAGACGTAGGGGGAGACGATTAGGCAGGACATGTTGGTAAAGGGGATTAATATTGATATGACCCAAAATAGAATTGTTTGGAGAAATGCAATTAGGGAAGCCGACCTCGCATAGAGATAAGGCAAAGAGAATGATGATGAAAGATATCAAAACTACGATGCCTTGGCCACGTGATGAGAGGAACAAAATACCAGCTGCTGCAGAATGTCATGCAGGGAAAGATTTTAGAAAAGCGTAACGTTGGAAGGCGACGAATGTTATGGCTTTTAATTGCTCGTCTATAACCAGCTTTATAGAGGAGGAGTAAATAGAATACCTACAAATAGTCATGATGATGGCTAACCTTAGAAATAAGAACACTTTAAGAAGAAGGCACCTTCAAAAGAAGACGAAATCAAATATCTAAGCTATGTTTGTAATAGTATACAGTCTAATTTAAGGAAAGAATGAATTTAGGAAAAATTGAAATATATTAGGTACTTACCAAAGGCTTTACAAACGGCAATATTCTCCAATATAGCAATCAGTGGGACCACAATGATGGCGCTACCCAATTTAGTGATCATATCAGTGAAACTATCATTAGTAACCGTCCCATTAATGTTTCTATGGTAACTAAAAGGTGGCGGTACAACTGTTGGTAATCCTTGAGGTACGTGTCCTATGACTTTGAAGGGAGGTTCTCCGTTCAGACAGAAGGAATAGCCTATAAACCCGCATACGATAACCAGGATGGCGTTTCTGGCGGTGCCAATGAGCCATAGGAATCTATTAACTAGTTTCTGGAAAGTGGTTGGTTGCTCATTTTCACGGGAAGAGAGTTTTAGAGAACCGATTATCTAAAACAAGCAAAATGTTATTTAAAAAAATAGTTTCAATGATCTTATTTTTAACAGAATATCGGGAAAAAAACCAAAAATTTAAGATTGTTGCAATGGTCTTTTTCTTCACGTGCCATATCCGAATTATCTTACGTTGGCGATCACCATTTCGAAGGCTTCTGGATCTTCTGCAATATGGAATAATTGTCCTGAATTTAAAATCTGGGTCCATTCAAGAACGTTTTTAACCAAAAATCTTGGCCCTCTATTTTGCCTTTAAGGATCATTGTTCTTTATCGTTTAAGTGTTCTACCTTTAAGTGTTCTACATCGATTTCCCCTCTCTGTATGTCCCAGATAAGACATTTTTCCGGTGTTGAACTAACAGTCTTTAGCAGTTCTCTATCTTTGTTGACCCTCCTTAGACTTGCTCATTAGTTTTTCTTGCTGTCACAAGATATATTCAACATCCGTCTATGAATCCACATTTCCAATACTTCAATTCTGTTCATGGTTGATACTTTTAGTGTAGTGTAGAGACAACTTAACCATTCTTTGTCTTAGTTCTAAACTGAGATGATTATTGCAAATAAATTACTTCATTATCATAAAAGCCGTTTTAGTCATTGCTATTCTTCGTTTTATTTCTATGTCTGGCTAGTTGGTCTGCTTCCTGACAGAATGCTGTTGATACTTACGCCATTCATCTTGACTCCATCTTTAGAATCTTCCAGTGCCTATTTAAATAGAAACTCGGAGTAAAGATTAAATAACAGGGTGACAGAACACATCCCTGTCTAACTCTCCTCCTAATTTCTACTTCTGTGGATGTGGAACCTTCGATCTTAACTCTGGAATTTTGGTTCAAGTACAAATTTTTGAAGTTATATTTCTTTAGGCACGAGGGTGAATTTTTATTTTCCTGGGCGCATGCGCACACCGACAATATGGTATTAGTCGCTTGAACGTTATACAGGATCTTATTGGGTGTTATAATTTTGTCAATAATTGTTCAATATGGAGATTATGGATAAACAAAAATGTTGTATAATTAGTTTTTATTGTTGTAAGGACACAGACAAAAGCAAGTTTATAATATTGTAGTGACTTTTTAAATAGTTTGTAAAACCGACAGGTACGTAATAATTGTAAATGTTTCAGTATCCTAATAAAAAATTACATATGTACAGGTACCTACCTATGTGTAAAATTAAAAATGAACCTACTAAAATAGTATGTAATGCTTTGATTTACATAATTTGATTACCATCAAAATTTCTACCAATATTCACCTAATATATTGTTATTCCACAAAATATTCCTTTAATTCCACAAAAATCAAACTAATTTGATTAAATTCATATACCTAAGTAATAAACAACTGTCAAAAAGTTTATGGTGTAAACGTTCAGTTGGTGTATATTCCCACATGACAGATATGCGAATGTGGCGCAATGAGACAGCTGTTTGATTTTCGATCGACGGGATCGACGGGAAGCGGGTTCGATTCCAATGCAAGTTTTTTCTTATTTTTTTTTTAATCATTTTATGATTGTATTATATAATTTTTTTCAGAAAATACGTATTGTTGGCAACAATTATTGTTTAGAAATCATTTCTTTGTGGCATTTTTCAATGTGTTTGTGTGTGTTTTATTGTTTTATTTTTTTATTTTTGGTATTGTTTTAATAAAAATTTTTAGTAGTAAGTATTAAAATCTGTTTAATATTTAAATTAAATATAAATAAACTGTTTAAAGTATATTTCTTTTTTTGAAATCATAATTTAATAGAAGTATAACTTCTTACGTGCGTACAAAGTACACACATTCTTTTTTTAGTAGCTTGATGTCTTTCCCATGTAAACCGACTTCTTGCAAACGTTTTAATAGTACCTAGGTCGTGTCTTACTCTATCAAATGCAGAAGTCTATAAAGCAGATATAGTATAAAATTAAGCACAATTCACGTACAACATTCATAGTTAGATGAACAAAAGAACATATTCTACAAAGGTAGAAGATTTTTTGGCTTGATGCCGATCCTATGCAGCGTGTAGCCTTGCACTGTTGTCTTGTTTCAAATTTGTATGGCCTGATGATGATCTAAAACTCATTAGAAACGAAACTGGTAGCATTACACTTCATATAAAATATAATATCATTATTTATACAAGATTGTGGGTTTGTTGGTTTTTTCTTAATATTCTTTTAATATGAACTCACACCTTCAACCTTTTCTTTGCTTGATCTTATTTTTATAAAACACTTAGATAGTACCTACTTACCCTTAATATAAGAAGCACGGCTATACAGACAACACCTAACATAGCATCCCACCCTTGCGTGTGATGTATATCTTCGAATATACTCTTCCAGGTTTCCACGAACGTATTCCCGCTGGCGTGGATACCCAGGACATCCTTTACTTGTGATGTGACGATAATGAGTGCTACCGCAGATGTGAATCCGGAAGAAACTGGTCCGGACACGAAATCTATAAGGAACCCTGAAAAATGGATAGGTGTCAAATATTTATTTAATAATGTGTTTACGATTTTTGTAAACTTTAACCCCTTCAATACTGTGGGATGATATAGATCTCAAAGAGAAATTAAAAAAATACTGCATCGCTAAAAACGATTCTAAAATTTATTGGAATAAAATAACTCTGTGGAGTATTTTGAATTAAAAATCCACAAAGAAAAAGTTTTCCTGTAGTTGGCTGTATACCATGTAATACAAAAAACAGTAAAATCCTTTATAAATGGTATATATTTAAAATCCCTAAAAAGGGCTACATTACAATCACATAACTAGTTTTCGATTGGTTTACCAATCATCATCAGTGCTTACGTGAAATTTACATGCTAACCACCAAGATATAATATGTGGGTCAAAGCTCTGTACAAGTAAACCGTCAAGGAAACATCGGTTGAAAATGCTACATTAAGCATGGATGTTTAAAAATATGCCCCAGGTAACATCTGAGCTGTGGTTTTACTTGTTCACATGGTGAAAGTGCCGGATTACTTGTACAGGGCTTTGACCCACATATTTTTGTAAAATTATATCTTGGTGGTTAGCATATACATTGCACGTAAGCACTGATGGTGATTGGTAAACCAATCGAAAACTAGTTATGTGATTGTGATGTAGATATTTTAAATAATATTTTTATAATGGATTTTACTGTTTTTTTTTTATTTTGAATTACATTAACAGATCGATTATTTGGCATTTTGTCTAAGTGACCAAGCCAGTTTAGTCTTTGTGACTTTACAAATCTAACAATATCTGCGCTGTGCATTAGTTCATCCAGCTCGTGGTTCATTTTAATTCTCCACAAACTATCGCTGCAATGGGTTGGTCCAAATATATTCCTTAGTATTTTGGGCTCAAATAGTCTCAGTTGATTTTCATCAGTGGTTGAGAGGGTCCACGTTTCACATGCATATGTGATCACTGGTCTAATAATTACTGTTTTGTAGATTCTAAGCTTAGACTCGTGCCTGCTACCGTGCTTGTATTTCTTGACTGGTGTTGTTGTTATTTATTTATAATATATGTAGGATTGTAAATAATTTACTTTATATTTTAAATTCCCCTGTATATCATTTTTCTTAATTATTAGTACGAGAACGGGATAAGGGTCTCACATATGGACGTTGGCACAGATGTGCAGAACGAATTGGGGATTACGGCGACGGTAGCGGACTACTTTTAATTTTTGTATTATTGGGTTATTGGAAGATGTCGGTATATGCTTTGAACCAATTTTAATTGGGTTGTTTCACAGGAAAAAGGAAATTAGCCTAAGACGGTTTGTTTTAGCGTAGGGAAAGAGAACGAATACATGCAGTCGATATAACATCACAGCGACGAACAGACGCGTTCTTAGGAATAATATTTAGAAAAGACGAATTAAGACGGGTATTATATTGATTAGACGCAAATTATCTATAAATACATTTCCCTTTTGTAAGAATAAGAACACGTAAGATTTTTGGTCGCAATTACACAAGTACTTTTACATTTCGTTAATTTAATAGTAACAATAATTTAGTCATCTATTTTATTAATTAAAACTGTTAAACATCAAACGGACTTTTATTACGATCGTCTTTAAAAGAAAACCTACATGTATACACATTGTAAATCATGATTCGGGAGTGCTCCTCGTAACATTCAATGTGTCTTGGTTTGTTTATATCTAGTGCATCTTTATTGTGAGTTTATTATACACATTTTATTTGCATTTTTCAAAAACTAATTTAAGCAAAAATATTAATATAGGACTTATGTTTTCAACAAATACAAAGGAGAGAATATATAACACCTTAGTACGTAGTGTAATGAGCTATGGAGGAGAGAATTGGGTAATAAACAAACGAAACATGTCCAAAATTACAGCAACTTAAATGGAGTTCATTAGAAGAAGCTGCAGAGTGACAAGAATATATCGCATTAGAGATGAAGAGACAAAACGAAGAATGGCAGTAGAACAAGACATACTCAGCTACATCGAAGAAAAACGTTTAATTTGGTATGGACATGTGAGAAGAGTATATCGTAAAATATGGATATCAAAGATTTCGGATTGGAGCCCAATAGGAAAGAGAAGAGTGAGAGAATAACAGAGTGGAGCCCGATAGGAAGAAAGAAGAGAGGTAGACCCCGAAGATCATAGAGGGATGAAGTGGACCAGGCTAGGCGAGATGGAGAAAGGCTGAAGAGAAAGGAGTGGAGACGTTGGCTGAAAGAAGGAAGGCGGCGACAGCTGTAAAAATCCTTATATAGATAGATCTATATATTTAAAATGATGAAGTAAAGCCTAAAAGTTTTATTGAAAGGGTTAACATTCCCTCTTCTCTAATGAGGATAGTTACTTTTTGTCCATGTTTACTGGACTATAAAGAATATAAATCCAAAAATATCAATTATTCTTCATTTCAGTCACGAGTGTCAAATAAAAATAATTATGCTGCTGATATTTTCCATCGGTATAGTCGGCAGTTACACATGATTAATAATATACAGTTATATCACAATTAAATAACAGTTAGAGAGATGAATTGAAAACAATGGGACCGTGATTGATAAAGAAATGTAATAATGATGATAATCACAAGGACAAATTTGTCAATTCAGCAAGGCATATTAAAAATGTGATCTATTAAGTAATTACATCGGAAATTCTTTGTATCAAATTAATCATGGTTTTCTAAGGATGCATTAAGAAATAATGTGTATATTGTGCGAAAATTAGTGTACCTACAAGGCCGACCATAAGGATCCTGAAAGGGATGCACTGCAAAAGGGCGCCCCTGTTTGGGAGTGGGTGCCAAAAAGAGCTTTGAAATTTTTTTTTCTGCTGTTGTTATATTCGGTTCGCTAAACTCACGACACAATTGGCTAGTTATTTTAGTAAGTAATATTGGCAAAAAAAATTACTAAATAGTTAATAATTACTAAATAGTTAGTAATTTTGCCAATTGTGGCAAAATTGGCAAAAAACAAAAAAATTACCTACTAAAATCACTAGCCAGTTGTATCTGAGTTTCGCGAACCGACTATACTCGTGTGACCTGACACTTGACAATTGTGTCAGGGGATGGCACGAGACTCGAATTGAATCAAAACGAAACCGTCTATTTTTATTTGGTTTCACGTTATACTCGGCTTCTTCTTCTTCTTCTTCTTCTTTAGCCCATTTATATCCAAGCTCTATCTTCTTTAGCCCATGTCTCTCTGTCCTTGGCTGAGCTTTTCCAGTGAGTTCTGCAGATTTTACAATATCGTCTTTCCATCGCATCTGAGGTCTTCCTCTTCTTCTTTTTCCTGTCCACGGTCTCCAGTTTTGTATTTCAGCATTCCATCTTTTGTCTTCCTGTCTCGCATTGTGCCCGCAAATCTCCACTTTAACCCTGTTATATGTTGGGTTACATTTTTTACTTTTGTTTTCTTTCTTATCCATTTTTTTGATTTTCTGTGTTGCAGTTTTATTCCCAGCATGTATCTATCCATTTTTCTCTGAGTTATTTCTATTTTGTTTACGTTGGCCTTTGTTAACGTCCATGTTTCTGAGCCATCCGTCAGAACAGGAAGGATGCACTGGTCAAATACACGGGTTTTTAGGTATTGTTGTATTTTTGTACTTTTTAGTATCCATCTTAACTTTCCAAACGCTGCCCACGCCAATTATACTCGAATACAGAGTACAAAATGATCAGTACAGTCAGGGCCCCCGTAAGGGCGCCTGTGTGCAAAAAATGATTTTGGCGCCCCTTGACGATTTCTTTGAAAATATGTAGATATTAAGGCAAAAAACTGAACTTTAGAAGTCATAATAAATTTTAATGAGTTTTCCCAGAAAAGTGCTTCATTTTGAGGATATTTCATGTAGAAATATTTGATTTGGAATTTGATGAATAAGAACGTATTTTTCATGGCCTTTAATTTTGGTTTTACTAGGTCTATAGACTTCATTAACAAACCATTTTTTTCGTTTTTTTATGAGCTACGTTTTTGACAACAATATTTTTTCGATAAAATACTTAGTTTTTTAGTTATTTGCCGCCTAAAAAAGTTGAAAAATCGCCTAAAAACGTTTTTTTTTGCTGAAAAATAAATATTTTCCCTCGCAAATAACTCGAAAAGTATTTATTTAGTTACAAAACTCTATAGAATAAAATTTGTTTAGAATTAGTGAGTTTATCTATTTCCGGACTTATTTTAAACCTATATTTTTTCATCCCCAAGAAGGGGTAACTTTCACTCCCCAAGCAAAAGCGACTAACGGTATAAGTCCAACTTTGAAGTGAAGGGAAGTAGAACCTAAATCCACATTTTCATGCAATTCTGTGGTGACCCTGGAAATTACACGGTATCACCTTCATGTACTGGGCTATAGATACAGTGTAGGTACAGTAGAAAAATAAATAAAAAAAATATGAAAAACATTTTTAAGAAACGCTTTTCTTTAGTTACGTGTGACTAAAATTACAAAAAATTATAAAAAAAATTAATAGACCTGGATCCCGCGTAAGAAAAAAAAGTTGATTAATAGCAAGCTGAAAATTTGTTAATAGCTTAACGGTGTCTAGTCGGACAAACATTGATGCACGGGAACACTGAAACAGGGGAAGTTTTAACGGTGGAGCATGATAAACGTGTCGTCCTGACAAGTTTATGATGGTGAAAAATAGCAAGTTGTTTTTAAGTTTATTCAATAGCCAACGTTATATATGAAAAAATGTTTGTCCGACAAAAAGGTTGGGCATTTTAACGAGTCCGACACGTAGAACATGTCACATCACAGGAACTATGTTGGTGATGAATAGCAGTCTGATTTTTGCATGAGAGTTTAATGAAAGGTTAAAAAAGCAATTGGAAGTTCTGTCGGACAAAATGAATGGGAAATTTTCCTAGTCGGACATTCTAAACATGTAAGATATAGACAAAAATGTTGGTGATAAATAGCAAGCTAATTTTGATTTGTTTATGTACAAATTATATTTTGTAACGCAAAAAGTTATATGTCGGACAAAAAGTTTGGGCAAATCGAAGGAAATAAATAAAAAACATTTTTTCAGAATGACTTAGTCACATATTGATAAAGCTATTTTAGTAGTATATTATTATTTATATTCACATATTTGCATGTGCATATATATATATATATATATACATGCACGCTCCAAAAACAGTGAGGTAAGTATCAATGCATGTATATATTGCAAAACAATTATTTTTTTGGGTGGAGTTTGTTCTAGATATTCTCAAAATGACAATAAAAAATGTCAAAGAACATGTGAAAGCAATCTCTTAGGGTTTTCTAATTAGGCGCATCAGAAAGTACGGAAAATTTCCTACAAAAAACGTTGTATACATTTTTTTCCATACTCAAATCTTAACCCTGTAAACGACATTGAAAAATGTGAAGAGTCTAAAACTTCGGTGCTTATAAGAATAGACGTAAATATGACACATTATGCTTAGAAGTATGTATTAGAAGGCTGCATTTGTCAGTGTGACACTTTGTGCTATACAACGTAGTATTTGAAAGTACATGGTCTCTGAGTATCTGTTTGCCACTTGTGTTGGAAATTAAAATTTATATTAACTATGGAGTGTTTTTGTGTCTATTTTTGAGTGTCAACAGTTTAAATTTTAAGTCGCCAAATCAAAAGTCAAACCATTCAACGGAACATTTTTGAGTAATTTTCGAACATTTTACAAAGTTAGTAAAATACTTGGTCATCAATTCAATGAGGTTCAGTTGCCAGATAATTGTGAAAGTTCTATTGAATATCATTCTTCGTGCTATAATGCTTTGCTTGATTGAAAAAGGGTACCTAAATAAATTATTACTACTTTCTACAAAAGAAATAATAATGTAATTAATATGTCACATGGCAAGAAATAATTTGCTGCCAAAATAAATCGATTAGTTTAAATTTGAAGTTACGATTGCAATTTATTATGAATTATTGTCAAAAGTGACAGTTTTTCTTAAATGGAAATGTATTCATAGACATAAGGGTAGACAGGGAATACAGTGCAAAATGTCGATAGGTGGTCTATCTATCTCTTTTAACCAAGCGATCCCGCGCATGTGGCAGACAAAGATAGCTAGACCACTCAATCCATAATATAATTTGTCTGATCTACTATAAATGTATTACAGTGAGGTATCTAAATGATGTTGACATAAATCGAAAGATATCGATTGTAATTGATTGCAGGTATTTTTGATATAGAATAATCACCCCTTATTGAAATTTCAAAAATTATTTTTTTAAATTGTCCGACTACAAAATCTACTCCTTATTTTTTTCCGACAACAGTCATTCTTGGTA
This sequence comes from Diabrotica virgifera virgifera, assembly GCF_917563875.1. NCBI lineage: Eukaryota > Metazoa > Arthropoda > Insecta > Coleoptera > Chrysomelidae > Diabrotica > Diabrotica virgifera. Next base: position 4,774,612 of record NC_065443.1, read on the forward strand.
AGGAATAATTTACTTAATTAAATTTCGTCTTTGTCGGAAAGCTATTTATCACCAGCATTTTTGTCTATATCTTACCTGTTTAGAATGTCCGACTACGAAAACTTCCCATTAATTTTGTCGGACAGAACTTCCAATTGCTTTTTTAACCTTTCATTAAACTCTCATGCAAAAATCAGACTGCTATTCATCACCAACATAGTTCCTGTGATGTGACATGTTCTACGTGTCGGACTCGTTAAAATGCCCAACATTTTTGTCGGACAAACATTTTCGCATATATTACATAACGTTGGCTATCGAATAAACTTAAAAGCAACTTGCTATTTTTAACAATCATAAACTTGTCAGGACGACATGTTTATCATGCTCCACAGTTAAAACTTCCCCTGTTCCAGTGTTTCCGTGCATCAAAGTTTGTCCGACTAGACACCGTTAAGCTATTAACAAATTTTCAGCTTGCTATTATTCAACTTTTCTTTCTTACGCGGGATCCAGGTCTATAACCAAAATGCAAAAAATAAAAAAAATTTAAAATCGAAAAATTATTCGAAAAAAACTGTTAGACCGCTTAAATATACAAAAATCTCACACACTCGTTAAAAAATTGAAGAAATCAACACATTCGTTAAAGAAAAGCGTGGGGGGCCTGTCTTCATCGAATAAACGGTTTGAAGTCATTCGTTAAAGAAAAGCCCCCCACGCTTTTCTTTAACGAATGTGTTAGATTTTTTCAATTTTTTAACGAATGTGTGAGATTTTTTTATATGTAATCGGTCTAACGTTTTTTCCTAATAATCCTTCGATTTTAATTTTTTTTATTTTTTGCATTTTAGTTAATTTTTTTTATAATATTTTTAATTTTAGTCACACGTAACTAAAGTAAAGCGTTTCTTAAATTTTTTTTTCATATTTTTTTATTCTTTACGTTTTAGTCTTACACTTTTCAAACATTAAATTATATCGTCATGTTTAAAAAAAGGATGTATATGATAGACACATTTTTTGAATTTATTTCAACATTTGATACATACGTTGTACATTTTATGTAATTTCTTCATGTATTTCTTAAATCAAAATCAAATTTTTTTTCATATTTTTTTTTCTTAAATCAAAATCTACACCGTGCAATAGTAAAGCACTAGAAGAGATGGAAAGACTGCGAAAACTGTAATAGACAAACATGAAAAAAGTAATCAAGTATATTCAAATGGGAAATAAGCCACATAGTCCTGTCGCCAGGGGGGGTACAACGGCCTCCTGTATTCAGATGGACTTACCCAAGTTTTTTTTATGTATTTTGACCCGTAGAACATGAATTTTTTGGGTAACAGTTGATCCGGATGTCGATAAGATTGTTATAAACAAAGAAGTTGAGGAATTACATAACAGCGATTTCTCGCAAAACAAAACATGTTTTTGTATTTTTTGGGCCATTCTAACCAAAAAGTGTTCCTACAATTTTTTTCGAGGATGCATAGTTTTCGAGATAAACGCGGTGGAACTTTCAAAAAATCGAAAAATTGCAATTTTTGTACCCGAATAACTTTTGATTAAAAAATAAAATAGCAATTCTGCTTACCGGATTTGAAAGTTCAAGTCAATGTATATCGGTTTTAGTTATTTGCATTGCTAAAAATTTATTATTTTATTGTTAAACAAAAGTATAAACACCTAGTGCTGGAGTGATGTTTTCAATGATTTCTCATTTAAAATCGAACGCGTAGGTAGGGTAGGTACAAGTGCAAGCGAGGCTATTTCTACGTAGCATGCATGTAAACGCATGTAATAGGCACGGGAAACACTATGTGTTTATAGCGTTTTTTAGCAATAAACACATAAATTTTTAGCAATGTATATATTCGAAACCAATAGAATTTGACTTGAACTTTCAAATGCGGTAAGCAGAATTGCTATTTTATTTTTTAATCAAAAGTTATTCGGGTTCAAAAATTGCAATTTTTCGATTTTTTGAAAATTCAACCGCGTTTATCTCGAAAACTATGCATCCTACGAAAAAACTTGTAGGAACATTTTTTGGTTAGAATGGCCCAAAAAATACAAAAACATGTTTTGTTTTGCGAGAAATCGCTGTTATGTAATTCCTCAACTTCTTTGTTTTTAACAATCTTATCGACATCCGGATCAACTGTTACCCAAAAAATTCGTGTTCTACGGGCCAAAATACATAATAAAAACTTGGGTAAGTCCATCTGAATACAGGAGGCCGTTGTACCCCCCCTGGCGACAGGACTAACAATTTTACCTAAAAATGATTTTATTTTAACGTTTCGACGCTTTAGTATTTATTATTTATTTAGTATTTTAGTATTATTTAAAATTTAAAATATCAAGTCAGAATTTGTATTAGTTTTGAGAGTAAACTAAATGTAAACCCAAATACTTGCGATGTCGGGATAGTATCACGAGGTTTTTCCTGGTTTTCCCTCGTGATTTACTATGGAATCTCTAACGCGAGAATTTCAGTACCACCGTTGCATTTGGTTGTCTTTTTAAAGACATATCGCATGCTATGATTTTTTGTGGCGGCTATTCTTGAGTTGGGATTGATTTCATGTAATCGAATGAACTATCTTTTAGTAAAGTCGTCCCAGGAATGCAACTCATCAATATTGGCAATATCATTTTTAAAGTCGTCTACTTTAAAATGTATAATACGTGTCTGAATTGCCGATATAAATGAGTCAGATTAAATAAATTATTAGAAGAATTTTTTACTAAGCAACAACATTTTTGTTTATTTAATATTATTTTGTATTTTGACAACGACACCCGACTTGGGCGTCGAAACGTTAAAATAAAATCATTTTTAGGTAAAATTGTGGCTTATTTCCCATTTGAATATACTTGATTATAAAAATGCCACAAGAAAATAGCTTCAGAACAACATTATGAAAAAAGTAGGCGGAATCGGCAAAAAATTTGAAACTTTTTTGTTAATTTATAAGGGATAACGTAAACAATTAATGTAAAAAGTGAAATTATGTATAGTTCATATAACTATCTACAATCTGTAAAAGTTTCAAGTGTCTACATTGTAAAAACAAGAGAAATTAAGCATTTTCCATAAAAAAAAATTTTATTTAAACAATTAATAAACATAAAAAATTTTTTATTGACTATTCGTGTATTGTTCCCGGGAATGCATATGTCTGCAAATTTTCATTCATTTGCATTGAAGAAAAGGCAGTCAAATTAACATCTGAAAATTTGACGCAAACGATTGAACTAAAGAAAAGCGTCTAAAAAAGTAGCTAACAATTATTGTAGTAGCGATATTTTCTGAGATTTGCTGTTGCAAATTCATTATTATATCGCTAAAATTTATACCATCAAACATTTATTGTTCAATTGCTAAAATTGCTAGCCCAGGCAATCTTTCTTGAAAAATTGTCCTTAAATGATTTTTAGTTTTGAAAAAGATCGCTCGCCAAAAGCTATACGCTGTGAGCTCGTACGTAGAGGGGATATTTACAAATTCGCGAGCGCCAGTAGTGACAAGTCTCTAAACCTTTACCGGAAATTTGACATAAATGTCAAAGTGATTAATTTAAAATTAAAATTAAAAACATTAATTATAAAAAATATTAGTTGGTCAAAGCTGTGGTATATATTTTTACCTTAAATATACTTACGTTTAAAATACTGAATATAAGTTTTTTTAATGTTCTGTAATATGTAATTATAAATTAATCTATTAATCTTACCGCCATCTACACGATAATTGTGAAGGTATCCGAAGTAAGAAATTCATATTTTATCAATAGAACGTCAAAATGATTAGCAAAATCTTAAAAAAACCGATTACAATTTAATTACTTTTTTGCGTTGTAAATATTAAGTGATAACAATTAAATAATAAATTTAAAAATTACCGGTGAAAGTTGAATTAGTAGTCCGCTAGGAGCGACACCAGCGAAGCTCAGAGCGTATAGATTAGGCAATGTCAAAAGAATTCTTAGTGAAATGCTTACTTTTAAAAAGCTGGAGATTAATGGTTTTCAAATATATATTGTAAAATATTTAAGGAATCAGTATCATCAAGTAATAAAAATAACTTCAATGCTTTAATTTCAAAACAAATGATTGTAGTCTATATCCTTATTTTCCTGATCTGTCAGCCGTTCTTCAAGAACAAAACAACGCTTTATAAAAGATCGCTGTCACTTAATTTAAATATGTTTCGTGTGCATTTATATACCTAATTCTATTTTTTTTATTGAAATTATCGTGTCTCGACAGCTATGGCCATTGACACGGGTACAAAAACGTATGGAGTATTACATTATTTGAGGTAAATACAGTAGATTTGGTAAAAATACATTTGTTACAATCTTTGTTTTTTATTAAAGAAATTTAATTTAATTTCTCAACTTTTGTTGTAAAATTAGTTTTTTTTCAATTTTTGGCCCTGGTTTTGGCGCCCCTAAAGGATGGCGCCCGTGTGCATTTCACACTTTGCACATATGGCAGCGGGGGCCCTGAGTACAGTATCGCCCGATGGCATGAATATGCTCCAGGTTCACAGTTTACTTTAATCGTTATCTATACTCCCTTCATTTTACGCCGTTAGATGTCGCTAAAGGCACGTTGGTAGAATATTTAAGCATATTTACCAACGAGTCGGTGAGTTTTGTTTAAATTCATTCTTCTTGCAAAGCCTCTTTGATAACGGGTAAACCTAGAAACGCGTGTCAGGGGATGGCAAGAGACTCGAATTGAATCAAAACGAAATCATACTTCATTATATATAGTACATTATATATACTACATTATATACTATTATATATACTATTATATATACTATTATATACATTATATATAGCATACCTCTGCACATGTTTGTGCGCTTGGGGGAAGTTTTACCACCCCCCCCATGATTGCATGCATGTGCATTGGTATGCTATTTCGCTACTTTTATGTATGTTATTCAACATTGGCTTGATCTTATGGATCTTTAGCATCTTTTACAACCAGACAATGTCCTAACTCTGGTTTTTGTTTGTAGCATTTTGTAACTTGTTACCTTTGGCCTGAAGATGCTCTACAAATTTTAAAGAGCGAAACCGGTCGTCGGAAGTTATAATAAAGATTGAGAGTAAGTCTGACTTTTACTTCATTTAAAATGAACTCTCACATGCAACTCATTCAAGATTTGAATAATGCAAGACTAGCATTTTTGCTACATCGGTACAAGGAACTTAACATCAAAAAAATGTTACAAAAATCACAGATTTATTTCAACAACCAATGCTTACGGCTCAACCTGTTACCAAGTTATGCCAAAGGAAGACTCATATCCCGTTAACATAACTTCAACAGAAACGTCATGATAATGAATACTGAGTTGGTAGCACCTTGTATTCGAATGTAAGTACGACACGTTATGATTGCCTGATTATATATAGCATACTTCTGCACATGTTTGTGCGCTTGGGGGAAGTTTTACCACCCCCCATGATTGCATGCATGTGCATTGGTATGCTATTTCGCTACTTTTATGTATGTTATTAAACATTGGCTTGATCTTATGGATATTTAGCATCTTTTACAACCAGACAATGTCCTAACTCTGGTTTTTGTTTGTAGCATTTTGTAACTTGTTACCTTTGACCTGAAGATGCTCTACAAATTTTAAAGAGCGAAACTGGTCGTCGGAAGTTATAATAAAGATTGAGAGTAAGTCTGACTTTTACTTCATTTAAAACGAAATCGTCTATTTTTATTAAAAATAAAAGACTTACCTAATCCAAATAATCCCATCAAAAGGAGGACAATGCCCGTCAAAAACGTTAATAATATGGCATATTCTGGACCTAAACCTTTGGTAGCTTGGTATGTCATTAAGGCCGATATGGCTGATGGACCTACGGGTACGTCTTTACAGCTTCCTATGAAAATATACACTATGGGACCCAGAAAAGAGCTGTACAGTCCATAGACGGTAGAGAGCCCTGTGGAAACCAAAATTTATGTAAAATATTAAAAATATATATAGTAAATAAAGATAGTTTGTTTGCCGTAGGTTAGGTTATGACCTAATAAAATCAGGTTATACAATCTTCCCAGAATTTAGCTCAATCCCATTTACAACTTAAATTAGAAATTAGTTTCAGAACCTTGTTAATACATAGTATAAACATTACTATACACCAATGTTCAACCAACGTGAACTTTTAATAGAAACTTCTTATACGCAGACGACTTAGGTATCATAGCCCAAGGTTCAAGCTTTGAAGAGGTAAAAGAGAAATTGGGAGCTGTCCTGAATTTGACGTCCAATGTATGAAGAAAATTCGCTAAGACCAAATCTAACCGTAACTTAAGCCTGCCCTTTTCACCTTCAGTCCCAACTGGTCAAAAGAAAACTGAATATCACCTGGAATAACATCTTGGTAGAGCTCAATGAAAGACCGATATACCTGGGAGTCATACTTGAGCCTCTCTTTAATATACAGGTTCATCATTATCATAAGTAGCTCGACAATCCATTGTGGATCTTGGCCTGGTCGCAAAGAAGTCGCCAATCCTGTCGATTCCTGGCAACTTCCCTCCATGTTCTGACCCCTAGAATCTTTAGGTCTTCTTTCAAATCATCAATCCATCTTTTTCGTGGTCGTCCTCTACTTTTTGTGCCTACTTCTTGTGTCTGGGGTTTTGAAAAAGTTAATTTCCTAGTGTATTCGCAATGTGGCATTGGGCATTCTAGCAATGTGTCCAGTCCATCTAAGTCTCTGCACTTTAACGAATTTCACAATATATGGATCGGTGTATAACTGATACAGTTCAAAGTTGTATCTTCGACGCCATAGCCCATTTTTATTTACGGCCCCAAAAATATTTCTAAGAATTTTTCTATACAGGTTTCACAGTGAAAAATCCCTATACAAGGTGGATGCGCGCAACAACCTTTTAAGGAATGGGGCGCTAAACCCACAGCACTAAGATCAACAACGCATGCCTGTATGGAAAAGATCTGCGCACGTCAAGAAACTAAATGTCAGTATGTACCAAACTTGCAGACTTACCTGTTGTCTGAGACCAACCCTTGGATAACTGTATAAAGCTTCAGGCTTCTGGGATCCTGACTCCCGTAGAACGGCTTACGAATTCACCGAAAGATCCAAACAAACCTTCGAGAACAGCCATCCTCTTTTTGGTCACGAACCTTATCTTTCTTCTTTGAGTGCCATCTCCGCGACGAAGGTTAGCAATCATCATGGCTATTTTGACCTTCGAGGCAGCTGTTCTGAACAGTGTAACCAAACCATTCTCTCAGGTTCTCTAACCAGGAAACGCGTCGACTTCATTCGCTTCTCCTACTCTCTATTTTTCCTTGAATTATGAGTCTCAAGATGTTATATCTTTCTCCCCTCATCACATGTCCGAGATATTGCAATTTCCTTTCTTTTATAGTGTTTTCAATTTCCCTCTCTCTGCCTATTCTCCTTAACACTTCTATATTCATGAGTCTATCTACCATATTAACATATCTCTATCTACCATACATAACCGTATCCTAGCAGACTGAAATCAAGAAAGCGCCCTGCTAGACGAACAACCACTCTGTTAACTACTAACAGAAACTCCACAAAGCGGAATTTCAAACTCCATGGTCGACGTGGCGCATGATGAACCGTTGAAGAACCGACGTAGCACCGACTAAGTGAAACCGTGCTAAATGGGATCTGCTGAAAGAGAATGACGACAAGTATGACTGCGTACCAATAAAGAACATGGAACATCTACTCGTCTGCCCAAATTAACCGCATAGCTGCACTCTCGATGACTTACGCACAGGCAATCAATTAGCATTAGATACAGCTCAATACTGGGCTCAAAAACTATAGTTTTTCGGATACAAAAAAGTAAAGTAAAGAATAAAAACAATCTTACCTGCTATATTGGAGTAGGCCAAGGCTTGAGGTATCACAGTAAGACCAACGGTAATGCCAGCTACCAGATCTCCTACCGCGTTTTCCGAATTGTACCTTGGCAGCCAGTTTAGCACGGGGACCCTCCTGTAGAGCTTCTTTTTCGAGCACGAACTCCTTAACTTTTTCTGGGCCCAGGGTATCGCAGACTTGATCGATTCCGCGAAGGTTGAGTGTTTTTTGGTATTATCTATCACTGCAAAAAAACAAACAAAAAATAATAATCGTTATACTAATTAGTAGTGGAGCCAATCAAGGGAGTAGTTAGGTTTAGATAAAATTGGTCCATCTAAGTATCAATATTAATATTCTATAAAGTGTGTTCGAAAATATCCACTTCTTCAGCCTGTTTGCATCCACTCCTGGACAAAGACCTCCCCATGAGTTCTCCATTCTTCACTGTTTTGTGCTATTTGGTGCCGTTTCTTCCCATTTTTGCTTTGATGTCGTCTAGCCATCGTATTGTGGTTTTACTCTACTGCGACTGTGCTCGCGTGGTTTTCAATGTATAATGTTTTTCATCCACATTTCGATGTTTTGCCGTGCCACGTGTCCTACCTAGTTCCATTTCAATTCCCTAATTCTTCCAATTACATCTTCCACCTTCGTTCTTTTTCGCAGGTCCTCATTCTCGTTTGATCGCCCTCTGTGTCGTTCTCAATCTATTGGCTGATACCTCTGTACGTGTCATGGTCTCCATTCCATAGGTCATAACTGGTAGAATACAACTGTTGAATACCCTTTTCTTTAGATTTATTGGTATCTTTTTGTTTTTCAACACATCACTGAGTCTTCCTACTTACTGCTGCCCAAGTCATTCGGATTCTTCTAGTTATATCTGCCGTTTGATTCTGTTTGTCTAGTTTGATCGTGTGACCTAGGTATAGAGGGTGTCCCAGTCTAATTTATCCAGGCTATATCTCTTAAACGAATAGAGATTTTCGAATAGGACCAAAACTGGTCTATTTCATTTGTAATATACTTTAATATGTCGTAGAAAAAATCATCCCCTAATTATTCATCCCTTAGTTAGAACCCCTAACTTTAATTTTTTTAATAGCACCCTGTATATTTTTTTATAGTTTTGGATGTGATCTTCTATTGTCTATTCAACAATTTTTTCATAAATAAAATCGGTTTGTAAATAATCAAGAAAATATCAGTTTATTTTTTATTTTTGTTACGTGTCCCAGACTAATTTATCCATGCTATATCAAAAATCTCTTAAACTAATAGAGATTTTCAAACGGGACAAAAACTGATATATTCCATTTGTAATGGAATTCCACCTTTAATATGACGTAGAAAAAATCATCCCCTAAATATTCATCCCTTAGTTACAACCCCTAACTTTAATTTTTAACAACTATACCATAATTAACAAAAATAAAAAATAAACTGATATTTTCTTGATTATTTATAAACCGATTTTATTTTTAAAAAATCTGTTGAATAGACGATAGAAAACGTAGAAGAATAGACATCCAAAACTATAATAAAATATACAGGGTGCTGTTAAAAAAATTAAAGTTAGGGGTTGTAACTAAGGGGTGAATATTTAGGGGATGATTTTTTATATGCCATATTAAAGTGTATTACAACATATATATTTCATGGATATATTTCATTTAATGAAATATATCCGTTTTTGTCCCATTCGAAAATCTCTATTCGTTTAAGAGTTTAAGAGATTTAGCCTGGATAAATTAGTCTGGGACACCCTGTATATACTCTTCGGCACTTCCGTCGATATCGGCCAAAAGACGACGAATAAAGCTTTTAGATTTCTGTATTCGTCGTCTCTTATAAATTGTAAAAGTCAGCGATTAAAGATGTACCAGAAAGAAGTTCCAGCAAAAAAAGTTTTCAGATTTAAATAATTATTTCAAAATCAATGGGAAAATCCCAGTGGCTGGCTGTATACCATAATTAAAATATCATACAGAACAAGTAAAAACTTCATTTGTATAATGGTATAAAAAGTTTATTGAAAAACTATTAAAAAGTCATCCAATAGAATTCGCAAAACGTTTTCGATCTAGATCAGATCATCTTCAGTGCCTAGAACGAAGTATTTCCATGTTAGAATGAATGTAAAAGGTAAAAGGAATGTAAAATTATGACTAGTTAAAGAACAAATGTGGATAATACTTACGTTCTGCTTAGTAGATGAAACTAGCAAGCTTATAGAATAGGTGACATCGAGAAATATGACTTACATTTCGAAAAACTGGTGTTAGTAGCGAATCTAAGTCGATGTTAAAAGATGAATTTAAAAGTGCTCAAAGGGCAACATGATTCAATGCTCGATGATAACGTGTGGTTCTTTACAAATGGACACAGACCAACAAGAGTATAGTAGATCACAATCTATTTATCAGACCGAAGTGACATGACAAGACAGGTAGTCAATTTTTGATAATGAATTTAAAAAATATTGTAGTTTATGAATTTAAATTATCAGTTAAGCTAAATGAGAGCTGCTAAGCTAAATAAGAAAGAACTGTTATTATCAACGAAAACATTTCGTTTGTAAATTCTCAAAAGTGTGTGTGTTATTGCGTTGCCGCTCCTGCAATACTCAGATCAGATTTATCGATGGATTCTTATGTAGTTTTTTCTTCTGAATCCAAATCTGAAAACGACATTTCGATATTTCTAACCGTCTTCGAGATAATCGACCTCAAAGTCTAAAATGTGACGTCACAATCGTTTTATTTTTTTCCGACATACTACACGTCCAGCTGAAATCGTTGTTATTAAGTAGGCTAGTTTTTTAATCTCGATTTGTTAAGCAAAGCATAGGTTATTTACATTTGAGTTTGACACTTCGTGAATGTCAAACTAAATTTTAAATTAAGTATGTATTAATAAAACCTCAATGACATTTGATAGTGAATTTAATTTTTATATAAAATAAATAAGATGTTCAAAAATACAATTTGAGTATATTTTAAAAGCAATAATTTATTAACAGCTTTAAAAAGGTTTATACGAGTATTCGGTCTCCCCTTTATGATAAATGGACTGTTCCATTTGCTATGAAATTAAAATATAGTCGGTTCGCTAAACTCGACACAACTGGCTAGCGATTTTAGTAGGTAATTTTTTTGTTTTTGCGAATTTTGTCAAAATTGACAAAATTACTAATTATTTAGTAATTATTAACTAATTAGTAATTTTTTTTGCCAAATTGGCAAAATTATTGACTAAAATCACTAACCAGTTGTGTCTGAGTTTAGCGAACCGACAGTGTATGAAATAATATTGTTTGGTATAAAAAATATGGTCTGATATGTGCAATTACATCCCTCTAATGGAAAAAAATATTTGAAGATTTTCCTCAAATTATGGATACCAACAACATTTTTATTTATAACTCTTTTATTTTTAATTTGACGAAGAAAAGTTATTCATAAAAAGCTCTTCATGTTCTATGATTTATGATGCAACCATCATATGTAAAATTTTATTAATTTTATACAAGGTATATAATTATAAAATATGAATTTCGATCAAGAGTAAACTACCTTTATAGTTCATAACATTTAAATTAGAATGATATAATTGCACATTAAAACATAATTATTAATTCTAAACTACTTTTCATAATAGCAATTTTCCATATTATGAATTAAAATACGTAAATAAACAAAGTTTTCGTTATGATAATGCTCGCATTTTCAGCTTGTTGTTAATAAAGTCAATGCCGTCATTGATGACAGTTTAAAAAAGAAGACGAAAGTTTAATTTAGTTTTTAAACTTCATCAATGACGTCATTGACTTTATTATGAATAACATTTTTATTAACATAACAATAATAACAGTTCTTTCTGTAACAGAGAATTGCCTTTTATACTTTTACAATAGAATCTAATAGGTTTGTTCTAGCATCAGTTTCAAACGGTTTGAAACCATCAGCGAATAGTGGACCAGCGCGAGTAGAGGGGATAGCACTGGTGACTGTATTATGTTCTCTCACTGACCAACTGTTTCTGACTAGTTTGACTGTTTGCTAGAACAAACCTGTCAATTCAAATTCCACTTTAATACAGTTATAGAACATCCATTCAGCTTAACTGATAATTTAAATTTATAAACTACAATATTTTTTAAATTCATAGCCAAAAATTGACTACCTGTCTTGTCATGTCACTTCGGTCTGATAAATAGATTGTCATCTCCTATACCTACTCCTGTTGGTCTGTGTCCATTGAACTGGTAGTCTGGGCTGATTATCGGAGAATAGGCCATTTTTGGGAAAAGTTATTTACCAGCAATTTTATTGCTGGAATCGAATTATAAGATCCTATATATTAATAATATAGGTATGCAAAGTCCTCAGATAGTGTGCTACTTTTTTTATAAACAAAATGGCGCCCGAAAATCGTGTTTTTTTTCATTACTGCTCTATAACTCCGAAGATTTTAATTTTACAACAAAAACACTCAAATAAAAATTCACCGTGATTAAATTCTGCATAGAGACGTGTTTTTCCGGATCTGCTCCGATGAAAATTTTCCTCGGAAAATGCGGGTTTTCTTTACAAAATCTTTAATTTTCAAATAAAGTTTTAAATAAGTAATTATTTACTTAGCAACAACACTTCAGTTTATTTTAGTAATATTTTGTATTTTGACAACGGCACCCGATTTGGGCGTCGAAACGTTAATAAAATTATTTTTTTCATTTTAATTGTGGCTTATTTCCCATATAAATAATTAATCATTTACCAATAATTAAATAATTTGGTAACTTAAAAGCCTTCTTGGTTTAGATCATAGTTCCAGAAGCTGATAAAAATTAAACGAATATTTTAGCAACAATTCAATTGTTAATTAATAATTTACGGTCGCAATAATAACCAAAATAATTATGATACACCGATCAAACTTTGAAATCTTATAAAGATGAGATGCCTATTTAACATTTTGTCGACAAAATATAATTTTTTTGTTTTTTTGCATAATCTTTAAATGTTTAAAAAAAATAGTTATAAACAAATTAACGTTTCTCAGAAAGTTTTTATTATATTGTAATTTTAAAAAATAGCTAAAATGCGCATTTCAAATTTCTTGAAAATGAATGCTTTAAAACTTTTTTGCAACCATTTGCAAAAAAGTTATGAAACAGCAAAGTAAACATACGATTACTAGGGTGTTTATAATTTTTTTTTAATTCTTTCAAAGCGTAGAAGTGAGTTTAAAGTACAAGCTAATTATTTATAAAAAAATATCGATTATCAGTTTAATGGTTCTATTTTAATTAAAGATTATAAATATATTTTTTTGCAATTTACACGCGCGAAAGTAGAATAATACAGTAATGCAGCTAAAATTTTCACTCGGAGCGACGACCGGCCGCGCGAGACGTACACTTTTATAAATAATATATGCTGCGTGTCAGTCGCGTCGAGTGAACATTTTAGCTCCGACTCTGTATCAGGCCTACTTTTGCGCTAAAAATTACAAAAAAAAAGTATTTTTAATCTTTGATTAAAATATAACCATTGCACTAATTTTTTACATACTTTGTGAGTAATTAGATTGTACCATAGACTCACTTTTAAGCTTTGAAACAATTAAAACAAATTATAAATAACGGAGAAATCGTATATTTACTTTGCTGTTTCATAACTTTTTTGCAAATGGTTGGAAAAAATTTTTAAAGCATTCATTTTCAAGACCTATGAAATACGCATTTTAAGTATTTCATAAAATTAGAATATAATAAACAATTTCTGAGAAATGTTAATTTTTTTATCACAATTTTTTTTAAATATTTAAAGATTATGCAAAAAAATGAAAAATTTATATTTTGTCAACAAAATATTAAATAGGCATCACACCTTTATAATCTTTCTAAGTTTGATCAATGTCTCATGATTATTTTGGTTGCTATTGCGACTGTAAATTGTTAATTAACAATTGAATTGTTGCTAAAATATTCGTTTCATTTTAACCGGCTTCTGAATTTATAATCTACACCAAGAAAGCTTTTATTTCACCAAGCTATATAATTATTGATAAATAATTGCTGGCCCAAAAAATTTATTTGAAAATTCGAGATTTTGTTGGGAAAACCCACATTTTCCGAGGAAAATTTTCGTCGGAGCAAATCGGAAAAAACATGCTTCTATGTAGAATTAAATTGAGGTGAATTTTTATTTGAGTGTTTTTGGTGTAAAGTTGAAATCTTCGGAGTTATAGAGCGATAATTGAAAAAAATACGATTTGTCGGCGCCATTTTGTTTATAAAAACAGTAGCACACTATCTGCGGACTTTGCATACCTATATTAATAATACATAGGGTCTTATAATTCGATTCCAGCAATAAAATTGCTGGTAAATAACCTTTCTTTGTACTTTATTAATTAGACCAGCGTATTATAACTATTTCTTTTCAAAATTTAAAGATTATGCAAAAAAAAAGAAAAATTTATATTTTGTCGATAAAATATTAAATAAGCATCTCATCTTTATAATCTTTATAAGTTTGATCAGCGTATCATGATTATTTTGGTTATTATTGCGATCGTAAATTGTTAATTAACAATTGAATTGTTGCTAAAATATTCGTTTAATTTTCATCAGCTTCTGGAATTACAATCTATACCAAGAAAACTTTGATGTCACTAAGGTATTTAATTACTGATTAATAATTACTTACCGAAAACATTATTTGAAAATTAGAGTTTTTGTTAGGAAAACCCGCATTTTCCGAGGAAAATTTTCGTCAGAGCAAATCGTGAAAAACCTGTCTCTATGCAGAATTTAATTGTGGTGAATTTTTATTTGGGTGTTTTTGTTGTAAAGTTAAAATCTTCGGAGTTATAGAGCAATAATTGAAAAAAATACGATTTGTCGGCGCCATTTTGTTTATAAAAAAATAGCACACTATCTTCGGACTTTGCATACCTATATTATTAATATATAGGATCTTATAATTCTATTCCAGCAATAAAATTGCTGGTAAATAACTTTTCCATGAATTTTGCTAATTAGCCCAGAGTATGGTAAGAACCACACGTTCTTATCGAGCATTGAATCATGTTGCCCTTTAGGCACTTTTAAATTCACCTTTTAACATCGACTTAGAGTCGCTACTAACACCAGTTTTTCGAAATGTAAATCATATTTCTCGATGTCACCTATTCTATAAGGTTGCTAGTTTCATCTACTAAGCAGAACGTAAGTATTGTCCACACTTGTTCTTTAACTAGTCATAATGTTAACCTTTTGCATTCATTCTAACGTGGAAATACTTCGTTCTAGGCACTGAAGATGATCTGATCTAGATCGAAAACGTTTTGCGAATACTTTTGGATGACTTTTTAATAGTTTTTCAATAAACTTTTTATACCATTATAATACAAACGAAGTTTTTACTTGTTCTGTATGATAAATAATTATTTATTATTATTTTAATAAATTTTGTATCTGGGACTTTTCCCGAAAGTGGATTTTAAATTATTTTTGAAATTCCACATGAATAGACAGTTTAGTTTCGTTTTGATTCAGAGTTGTGCAAGCAGCTCCACTGAGGACGTCGTAAGACAGAAACAGCTGGCTGAATCGAAAGGAAACATAAACTGTATTTTTCACTTATTTGATTTGATTTCACTTACCAATAAAATCATTACTTCCTAAATAAGCTGAGTCATTCCTATTTCTATTGTAGTTGATGGTATCAGATGAAGCGTTAAGTGCTGAGTTCTCGTAAGAGAGGTAAGTACCTGGTGGACCCCCTCCACCTGCTCCTTGAACATCGCGGTCTGATTTTTGGTGGGCACTCCTGAAAATAAAAAAAATATTTCAGGTGAACTGTGATTATGATTACTTCCTTTCATTCCAAATAGGGGAGTGCATATAGATTTTCACTTCGGAAAAAATCAAACAAGATAGAACTTTTTGTAATTTCATTAAGAAATGTTTAATAAACAACATATATCAAAAAGTTCTACTCGAGAAGTGGGTGCTTCATTTTTTATTAATCAAATGAACTACGGAACTAGATGTTTTTTTAAATAACTCCGAAAATATAAATTTTAGAAAAAAACTGACTTGACCATTGAAAAATTCAGAAAATTTTACAAAAAAAACCTTATATAAAGATTTTTCTAAAATTAAATCTGTATCTTCTATAATTTTTTATTTATAACGCTAAAGTCACCCTTCTCACAAACATTGGCGCACTGTAAACTAGCGTACGGCGAAGTGCATGGTTGAGTTATTTTAATGTGTAATTCTTTAACTAATGGATCAAATGAAATTTTACAAATTGAACATGAAAGAAGAATAATAAGGCTATCTTATGGTTATAATAGAAATAAATAAAATGTATGGTCATAAGTACGGTGTGGGCGGAAAGTGAGCCTTACATGAATTTTGTTTAAAAATGATTTAAAAATGTGTAACTGATACAATTTTTCTTATAAAACTCTCAATTTTGCACAACTTACCTTTCAAGCATCTTAATAAATGATGTTTCATTAAAAAAAATCTCAAAAATTTAATTCAAATGATATGACGTCTCAAAAATGTAATTTTTGATATCTTCGTATATAGTTTTATAGAATTACCACCACTTTAAGACGGTATTACTCAAGTTTGAACAGATCTATTACAGTTTTATAAAATCTTTTTAAAGCTTAGGATGTAATCTTTAAAATGCAGTAAATTATTTTACTTTAGAAATGAAATAAACTATTTCTTTTTGAGAAAATTAAGAAAGATAACAAAAATGTAATACAAAAACCGAAAATTACCAGCTAAGAAAATGTTTATACAAAGTGATCAAAACTTTTTTCTGTAAAACTTACCTAAAATACATTTAATAATAAGCTTCAACAATAATAAATGTTCAGTAAAAATTTTTTTTTATCTCTTATACTGTATGTCTGCGTAACTTGGAACCTACTGATAACTTTTTTATTATCAGTTTTACGAAAAAAAGTTATTCTTTATAAAATACTCTGGATCGTATATAATCTAAGATGCAATCATCAAATATAAATTTAATTAATTTTATACGAGGTATGTCAAAAAATATGAATTTCACTAAAGAGTAAAGTACATTTCACAAAATCGAAAAGTGTTATTAAGAAAAATAGTTTGTAATTAAAAAAGTTGTTTTAGTGTTCAAGTACATCCTTCTAGTTCAAATATTGTAAATAATAAAGGCACTTAACTCTTAAGAAAAATTCTTATTTTTTACATACCTCGTATAAAATTAAAAAAGTTTGATATCTGATGGTTGTGTCTTAGATTTTAGACCAGGGAGAGCATTTTATGAAGAATAACTTTTTTTCGTAAAAGTGATAATAAAATAGTTATCATAATTGTAATAAAATGATGATGAGTGTTCGTAATTTGAGAAAAAATTGAAATTTTTTTTTTCAATTAGAATTATGTAATTGTATATTTAAACATAGTTTTTAATTTTAAACAACTTTTCATAATATCAGTTTTTGATATTCCGGAATATAAAGGTACTTTACTCTTTAACGTAATTCATATTTTTGACATAACTCGTATAAAATTGATAAAATTTGATATCTAATATAAGCTTGTTTGAATTTTTCCGAAACAATGCATGTTTTCGTTCTAATTGCACTCCCCTAAGACTGCCATTCAAATTAGTTGTGATTTAGAGCCCTTAATGTGAGATTTTGACCCTCAGGACTAACAAGTCACGTGTTTTACTCAGTAAGTCGACACGGGACTCAATTTAAGGCTGATTTATCTTACGACGGAGACGTTGAATACGTTGAGCACGTTGAATAATCGTCTGATATGAAAAACATTGGCTAGTTTATCGTACAACGGGACGGAGCGACAACGGAGACGTACACCGTCCATTGCTGTACGCCCCTTGTCGTCCACGTCCCGTTGTAAGATAAATCAGCCTTTACCCATCTTCGGGAGTCAACTTGGCTATCATAAACACGGATTATAATTTCTGGGACGTAACTAGGTTACTCCGGTTCATGTAGCATTGACTTTAGAGTTGATTGATATCTAGAAAAACAATCATACAAAATATTGTCCTCGTTCCTTTAAATTCTTGAAAACGAATCGCAACAATCAATTAAGATTATTTTGTAATAGCTAAACTTGACAGAGAACAAGGCCAAGGAATCAAAATATCGATCTTCTAGGACGGTCAAAGCATAGACACCGAGTGTCAATAGACCAAGAGGCGGGGTAGGTAAAATTTGCTTATCATTTTAGGCACCGTAAGGGTCTATAACTTAAATATATATTAGAACTTAAAAGAAAACGTTTGAACACTGTGCCGTCACTTTTCAGTGGCACATGCATTGACAGTGGCGCATCAAACTTTCCACGTATGAACGGGATAAATAAGTTTAAGTGATTATGTGATTAAAAAATAAGACACAGCACAATTTCAACCTACTTTCCCCCTCCCCACAATCAGAAACGTCATTTTTCATTATAGACCCTTACGTTCAGTGTACATAACCTGAAAAAAAAATTTTTTTTTGGAAAAAAGCGTCTAATTTTTTTTTTGGAGATGGCTGGAGGTCTAATTTTTTATTTTATTTTGTATATTTTATCAAACATTATATTTCTAATGTTTTTCATCCGAAAAATTGTTTTTAGTGGATTGAACGTCTTTCTCTCACTTTTGAATGTCCTAAAGGACTAAAGTTACTTAATGTGATTGATTTGATCTATTTTGAAGACTATAGGGAAGATCCCCAAACACCCCACAAAAAAAGTGTTTCGGATTTTTGAAGGTGTTGAACCTTACGGAAAATCTGAAAAAAAATTAGAAATATAGTGTTTGATAAAATACACAAAATAAAAAAAATAGACCTACAGCCATCTTCAAAAAAGGTTATACATTTTGTGTCAAAAAAAATTGAACGCTGAACCTATGAGTATATAAAAAATGCATAGGTTTTGCAAAGCCTCAAATAATTATGTGAAATTTTTGAAATTTTAAAATTGATTGTTTCCCACCTAAAAAACAAAAACGTAAAATGGCATTTTGATGGTGGGGGAGGGGAAAGGGGCTGGTGGGTTAAAACTGCGCTGAATCTTAGTAGAATGTAAGGGGGGGTAGGTACCCTTTAATTTATTTTTCCGGTCCATGAGTGGAAAGTTTGATTTTCCACCGCCGTCGACCCATGTGGCACTGAAAATTGACATAGTGCTCATACGTTTTCTTTTAGGTTCTGCTATTTAAGTTATAGAGTATTATAGACCCTTACGGTGCCCAAAATGATTAGCAAATTTTACCTATCCCGCCTCTTAGCCTATGAGGTGCTTGCACTAAATGTTTAACAATATTATAAATGAAAGTAGTTTGTAATTTCTAGAACGCAGTTCTGGACATGGATTAAGATATTAATTAACATACATTCTATCTACAAGGTGAGTTATAATTATTATAAAAGATATATATCTAAATGAGACGTACAAAATCTCTTCGTGCATATAATAGTATTTCGTCGCAAAATATCATAAATAAATAAAATTATATTTAAAATATTCAATTGAGAATAATAATTGTGAAAATTACCGAGGAATAACTGTAACCGGATCTGTAAGTTGAATTTATGGGAAGAAGATTGAAGAATCGAATCTAAAAAGAATATTAGATTCTGAAGCAGAAGAACAACCATGATAATAGAAAAAAAAATGGCACAAAATCAAGAACTTCATAAGTTGTTTGTCGACCTAGCGAAGCCTGTGATAGCGCTCCACTGAAGAAGCTGTGGAAATCAATATAGGAAGCACGAATTTTAAGCAGAAAGGCGCAAAATGTCGCCTGTCAAAACTTTTATATATTTAATGCGTTTTAAATATACTAATTTTTTTCGAATCCTGAGAAAACTAATAAGTATTTTTAAAAAATTTAAACGCAGAATGAAAGGTTACAATATTACTGAGGGCCGAAAGTCCCTTTGAATAAATAAAAAGTCTCTTTTGAATAAATTATTTGCAATTAAAATTCACACTAAATTTTCTCTTTTATTTTCATCCCTGTAACTTATTAAAATAAACATAGAAGTTTTCAGGGACTTTAGTACTTCAGTAAAAATGTAATCTGTCATCCATTCAAAAAAATGGATACATTTAAAGCACACTGAAAATTTTGATAGGCGACATTTTGCGCCTTTCCTCTTAAAAGCCTTTCCTCTTAAAAGCCGTCAAAGTACTACATAAATAACAACAGGATTTGTAACATCAAAGGGATTGAAGCAAGAATGTTGCCTGCCCCCCATTTTATTTAAAATATACCCGCGAAAGTACTTTAAAAAGATGGAAACAAGAATGTAGAACAATGGGGATACCATTTACAACACTGTGGTGTTGGTAAGTGGTATCATACGCTCAACTTTGCAGATGATCAAGTAATAGTGGCTGAAGATTATGGCGATTTTTTCAAGCATTGTCTATGGTCGTATTAACAAGCTGATGAAATGTTTCTCGGTCAGCAGCTATATGAAACAATTCCTCGACCGTTCGACCTGTCCAATGTCTAATGTTACGCAGCCAGGACAGTTGTTTTCTTCCAACCCAGCGTTTTACTTCGATTTTGCCCTAAATGATCAAATCAATGTTAGATATGTGTGCTGTACATGGGATTCTGAGCAGGCGACGGTAACATCACAGCTCGAACGTTTCGAATTTTCAAAGATTTTTTATTTTTGTTATCCAGGTTTCAAATCCGCAAGTGTGGTCAATGACAGACTTCTACTGCACAATATAAAATGTCAGTTAATAAAGCTTTTTCGTGTAAGTTCAATAGGGCTTTTCATTCACAGTCATTTGTTTCGAGCTTGTGTTATGTGTCACATAATATTAATATATCTACGTCATATGTTATTGATATATACCAATGATACAAACCAAAGACGTATGTCGTAGATATATTAATATTATGTGACACATGACAGAAGCTCGAAACAAATGACAGTCGATGAAAAGCCCTATTCTGGTCGAGACTGTCAAACTAACGTCAGAACGTGTATGTATCGATCTGTAAATTGGTGCCGAAATTTGTAATTATTACTGTAAATACTAGTTATTAAAATTAGTTTTCGCGCAAATAGTACTAATAACAATTGTGTTACGTGTTAATCATCAAGAACAAGCTGTAACTTCAGTCAGTAAGATGTTTTACTTAATAATCTTCCAAGTTAAACACATTCAGTGTCAAACTGTCAATAGTTTTTCACTGTTGCTATCCCGTCCCAACGGACGCCAACGGTTAGGCAACCAGTATTGCAGTGATGTATCCAAGGTTATCACTTATTTCCAGACATCCAAAGCGTAATATAAACAAATTCAAGTTACTTTTGACTACATGAGTAACAATTTAAATCAATGTTCCCCCACTGTTAGCATCACCATGTCTGGACCCAATTCTTCTAGTAACAAAAAAGATGAAGTAGTTTTCAATCCTAATAGCAAAATTAATAATATTGAAAATATTAAAAACATTACTAAAAAAACTTATTGGTAAACTTTCCTGGTGACATCTCCAAGGCTTCTACAATATGCAAGCACATGGATGCTGCAGTGAAGACAAAGGGAAGGAATTCTACACTATGCAATTCACATCCCCCGTCTGCAGCTTGGTAAAGTTCCAACGGAAAATGCACCTGGTTACTCTACGGAGTAATACGACTATAAAATAAAAATGTATACCATTTTTATTCAGTTGCAATGCGAAAGCAAAACAATCCTACTTTTCAATCAGAATACGGAGCGCAGTCCAGTCCTCTGAATCGCGATTTTCGGCTCTTATTAGAGCCTCATCGGAGAGAACGTAGGGACTGTTCTCCATGCCCTAATTGACCAGCACCGAGAGCTTTTCCCACCCATTACAACCGAAGTGAAGGTATTAGGTGACTAGCGTCATTTGGCAATTGAAAGATGAAGTAGTTTTCAATCCTAATAGCAAAATTAATAATATTGAAAATATTAAAAACATTACTAAAAGATTTTTAAATTGAAAACTTATTGGTACACTTTCCTGGTGACACCTCTAAGGATTCTACAATATGCAAGCACATGGATGCTGCAGTGAAGACAAAAACAAAAATGGTATACATTTTTATTTTATCTTCCAGTAATCTTACTATTTCATATGCAACTGCTACTATGACTAAACAACGTCCGAATTATCACAAGAAGACCGAAGAAATTTTATAATTAGTTGTACGTCTCTATAGTATCCAATGATTGTATATCCAATTTTTTTTCTTCATAATTTTTACATAATGTTATTTAAGAGTTAGAAATTAACTGTTATAATAATTAGTTTTAAGTCCGTATTGTAATTAATTATTGTATAACCAATATTGTTTGTGTCAATGGCCATTGCTGCCGAGACACATAAATTTAAATAAAAAAAAATCTGGTCGAAATTTACTCTTTAATTTCAATCCTGCAGTCAATTCAGGTATCTGAAGTGGTCCACCCTTTCCAGGATTTTGTTATCATCTGATTTTGTAGTTAATCTTCCTGTATTTGTTGTCTGCGTTATTTCTTCAGATTGAGTATCTCATCATTCATCCATTCCTCTTTTTTCCTTGCAGAAGTCTTTAGTATTTCTTTACACGGTTCCAGTAGACAATATTTTAGTCAATCCCAGTGCTCGTCAATGTCATTGGTGTCTATGTTTCAGTTTGCTGCAGTTCGTATACAGTTAGTGTTGGAGGCATTCTTTTACGTTGGGTTCTTTAAGCTTGCTTGTGTCTATTATAAGAATTTTTTATAAACAGTTTTCTACAGCTAGCGCCGTTTTCCTTCCGTCAGTCAGGACTTCCATTTTTCACTATCTTCCCAGAATGCTTTTTTGGTTTTTTTGTTTATGGTCCAAATTTCTGCAAGAAATCCTTGTATGTAAATGTATTTTAATGTTTTTAGGTGTGTGTAACTACACCATATTTTCACAATCTAAATCCTGAGATTTTTGTTATTCGATTAGTTTTTCCTTAAGAATGGAACCCATAATATATGGGCATTGTTGTAGTATGTTTAGCTCGTCTTTTGTATTATTTTTTTCATAATAAAACAATTTGTTTTGACGTAATAAAAAATCCGGATTTGCTAGTCTTCTCAACACAATACAACTAGTCCCATTTCCTTGGAATCCACTTCTACTCCCAACAAAATATTTGTTTCATCAGAGCATAAATAACAAACGTTTTTTTTTTTTCATCGAAATTCGTTCTGGCGTGAAACCAATCAAACGATAGCGAATTCTTTGCTAATTGCGAAAACCTGAACGATTAAAATCGTTTATTGTGTTTTATTAATGGGAAAAAAATCCTACTATTTATTGGTCATTTACATACTATTATATGTATTATGTAACTGCCGACTACCGACTACAAACAAGTTGTACGTTTGAACATGAATCGATTCAAAATATTTGTATCTTTTTTATATTTGTATCAAAAATGTTAAAATGCAAGAAGAATGGCAGTCATATGTATAGGCGCCGGTTTACCCCGCAAGCAGAGCATAAACCGATTGATTATTTTTGCACTTCTACCACACCACTTTTTTTATTCGATTCTACAGGGTGTCCAGAAACTCTACCGACAAACGAAGACAGGAGATTCTTCAGATAATTTTAAGATAATTTGACCCAATTCACCTAGTCTGAAAATGCTTCTTAAGGGAGCTAGAGCTCTTTGAAGATGGCGTCTTGTAATTAGTTTTTCTTAAATACAGCCAGAACGCTTCTATTTAGAAAAACAAAAATTAGTACGCGTATTTATGTTGAAGATATAAATCTAATCCATCTATTGCAAATTTCTAGTACCGATCATAGGCGTCCGTTTTGGGTAGGGCAACGGTTATTTTATCGCATAACTTTTTTATCTTTAACTTTTATGCATTTCTGCCACTGGATTATTAAATTAGGAAGTATTCTAGTACTAAAAGGTACTCTTGTTTTAAATCGGTAGGACACACCGTTTTCTAGAATAATCGATTTGAAAATTTTTCGCTTGTTGAATCAAAAAAAAAAATTCAAAAAAAAACTGTTTAGAAAGACGAAAACTGGTACATTTATTATTATTCCAGAGATAAATCGATTTCATTAATTGCGAATTTCTAGTACTGGTCATAGCCGTCCGTTTTGGGTAGGTCAACAGTTATTTTATAGCATAACTTTTTTGTCCTGAATTTTTGAGAATTTTTGACACTAGATTATTAAATTATGAGGTATTCGAGTACTAAAAGTTACTCTTACTTTATGTTGGTAAAATACTTCGTTTTTTGTTGAAAAGTTCTTTCAATTTTTTTTCAAATTCCAAAAACGAAAAACCTTCAAATCGATTTTTCTAGAAAACGGTGTGTCCTACCGACTTAAAACAAGAGTACCTTTTAGTACTGGAATACCTCACAATTTAATACTCCGGTGTCAAAAATGCGTAAAAGTTAAGGACAAAAAAGTTATGTGATAAAATACCCGTTGCTCTTCCCAAAACGGACGCCTATGACCAGTACTAGAAATTTGCAATGAATGGATTCGATTCATCTCTGAAAAGTAAATAAGCATACCAATTTTTGTTTTTCTAAATAGAAGCGTTCTGGAGGTATTTAAGAAAAACTAATTTCATGACGCCATCTTCAAAGAGCTCTAGCTCCCTTAAGAAGCATTTTCGGACTAGGTGAATTGGGTTAAATTGTCTTAAAATTATCTGAGGAATCGCCTGTCTTCGTTTGTCGGTAGAGTTTCTGGACACCCTGTATATTATATTTTTCAAAGTTCAAATGTACTTATTTATTTAATTTTTCCAGAAATCCTAAAATTGTTATAAACAAATATATCATATTCTCCCGTTTTATACCGCTAACGCGGCATTGGAATTATAGCAGGGTAGTCTGCTCTCTCTAGGGCCTACGGTACACAAGGAAAGTAATAACAGGGCGAGTGCTAAGCTTTAACCGCATATTATTACCCCTGAAGTTACCCAAGATACTCATTTTATTCAGACTGAGTCGAACTGACCCCCTGTTATCAATAAATAAATAACTGTAAAACATTTCCTGGGCTCTCCTAGTTGACCGATTTCAATTTTTCAAAGTGTGTTTGAAAGCTTGTGCCTTTCTTTATATACAAAAAATTACACGACTATTTGAAGGGCTTATTTTGGACACAGCATAATTTTGCAAATTTGCAATTTTTTGTGGACCCTGGATTGCAAAACTATTATGAAAAAACTATTAAACCGATCCTAACCAAATTTAGCACAGGATTAAGTCATGTAATGGAGTTTTTCTATCTATGCCATCTTTCTATAGCAAGGAAACTAATAGAGGATTATAGAAAATGGGTCTGGACGTGAATACCAAAAAAACACAACAACTATGCGTAGGAAGGAAAGAAAGGGACAACCTGATTCTGGAACAGGAGACAATTACAAGCTGCAATGAATACAGATATCTGCGAATAAAACTAACTAGAACAGGACGAAACGAAGAAAATATTAAAGAAAAGATAGCAAAGAGAAAACAGGTGATAGGAGCCCTGAATTCGGTACTGTGGCAAAAAATGTAAGAACAGAAAATAAAAAACGAATACAATATTAAAACCAGTGTTAACCTACGGAGTTGAAGCCTGGCAATTAACCAAAAAGAACAAAGATAAATTACGGATTTTTGGAGAAGGTCAGCAAGAATATCTAGACTAGAACACATAAGAAACGACGACATTAGACAACAAATGGAAATAGAAAGAACAATCATAAATGACATCTAAGAAAACAGCAGCTAGTATGGTACGGACACGTAAGACGAATAGAGGAAAGAAGAATCCCCAAAAACATGTTAGAATGGACCCCCACAGAAAAACGAAAACGAAGAAGACCAGCAACTACATGGATAAAGGGCATTTCCAAGACGACGTCAGAAAGAAATTTAAGAGAGGAAGACTGCAACAATAGAAAGGAGCGGCGATTAGGATCAGAAAGGCGTAGAACGCAATAAAACCGATTTAATAATATATGTATACCTATACAATAATAATACTCTAATTTTCACCATAATTTATTGAAGTAATAAATTATTTTATCATTATTGGTACATTGCACTTGCACAAATATAATCATCTCAAACATAGTCATCTCAAATATAATCCGTCTATGAAAATACATGATGCAGGCAAATATTTGCCTTAAAAACAAATCTTAAAACAGACGACGTCCTTCCAAACTATTCCAACGTTTGTTTACCTTGCCATAAAAAATGTTTTTCTTCCTGGTGAGATATAATGATCTGTATTAGGTATTTAAATGGAAGAGAATCTTCGAAAAGGTCAATTTTAAAAATGATGTTTTGCTTCATTTCACACTGTACTTGATATTGTTAATCAGTTTTACCATTTCGCGATAGAGATTCAACCTTGTCGAGAGGTTGAATCGAAATAAATCACTGCAAGTGCAAAAAACAGCGGCTGGTATTTACTAGAAATCCTATATCCTACATCCAAAATATTAAAATTTTACAGGAGAGCGAAAAGCAAATATATATTTGCTTTGATTATTTCCTAATATATCTTTTATTTTAGGTAGTATACATTTAATTTTCGTATCAATATTTTTGTTACAACTGGGCTAGAGTAACATAAGAAGAATATTTGTTAATAGAATTTTTTGTTGTTTATTTTATGCTTCTTCTTCTTCTTTGAGTGCCTCTCCTATCGGAGATTGGATATCATTAGGGCGATTCTAATTTTATTTACTGCTGTTTTGAACAATTCGTTAGTGGTACAGCCAAACCACTCTCTCAAATTTCTCATCCAGGACATTCTTCTACGGCCTGGATTTCTTCGTCCTTGGATTTTTCCTTGCATTATATTTTGTAGGAATGTGTACCTTTGTCCCCTCATCAGGTGGCCTAAGTATTCAAGTTTTCTCTTTTTTATATTCAGTAGAACTTCTGGCTCGTTATTTATTCTGCGTATTACTTCTTCATTTGTAATTTTATCCACCCAACTTATTCTTAGTATACGGCGGTAGCACCACATCTCAAAGCTTTCAAGATTTTTAATATTCCTCTGTTTAAGAGTCCATGACTCAACACCGTAGAGCAAAGTACTGAATATATAACATTTTAACATATTTTATGCTACAATCTAGTCAAAAAAGAATCAGTAACTTTTTTACAGATCCTAACATACTAGGTATCTAATTTAATCTAAGAATCACCCAGTGGTGTATTCTCAGCTTGTTCCAATTTTTTAAAGCGATTTTTTTTTGTGCAACAATTACAATAATAGCTTTTTCACTTATTAACTTGCACTATACTCTACACTGTCTACACTAACATATGGCTTTGTCCTCTTGAGTCTTCTTTTCTGGCTAGAGTTTTTCAGAAGCCCAATGGCCTTGACGTTTTGATGCTGTGAAAGTCTTTTTTCGTGCCCGCAGGCGATTTTTTTATTTCTTCATCAACATGCCCCACCCCTAGGTCTTTGTAAATATCTTGGTTGCGGATGTACCAAGGCAACGGTGTAACCAGGATGATCCTAAGGGGGGGTTACAACTACTGGATGGTCTCTGGGGGTATGGAATAGTAATGGCGTTAAGCGTATAGAGCTCAAAGTAAAATCAAATGGGGGGATTACAACCCCCAAAATCCGCCCCTGGTTACGCCTATGTACCAAGGTGCATTAACAATGCACCTCAATAATTTATTTAGGAAAGTCTGGATTATTCTAATATTAGTTTTTTTGGTAAAACCCCACAGTTGGATGCCATACGTCCAATTAGGTTTTAGAGTCTGGTTGTACAGTAAAAGCTTATTATGAATTGACAAGGCTGAGAGTCTTTTCACAAGCCAATACATCTTTTTGAGTCTGATACCTAATTCTTCTCCTTTTTTCTTTATGTGTGCTTTCCAGTTCAGCTTTGTATCTAGGGTTAAACCTAAATATTTGGCTGTATTAACACATGGAATTCCATCTCCGTTTATATTTACATATTTATGCCCCTCACGTTTATTAGTAAATTCTATTTATCTTCATTTAGGGAGTCCAGTTATGGAATTTATTGAATGCATTTTGTAGACTAATAGTTAATTCTGTATTATCTTTACCAACTGACAGAATGGCAGTGTCATCTGCAAAAATGGCTATAGTGTTGTCTTCTAACTCTGATATGTCACTTGTGAATAGTAAATAGAGAACCGGCCCCAGGACACTACCCTGAGGAACACCTGTTTTACTTTCGTTGAGGCGTGAATAAGCATTATCTTGTTTGACTATGAAATGCCTGTTAGATAGATATGACTATATTATGCAATCCTATTAGTCCTTCATGCAATACTCTATCAAATGCTTGAGCTACATCCAGGAAAACAGCAGATCAACTTTTTGAAGATATTCTTCTTTAGCGGCGATTCGATTGAGGGTAAAATTGTACATAAATCTGCGCGCCTGCGCACACAGACAGTATGTAGTTCCTTGCTAATCTTTCAAGATAGGTATGTATGTATCTGTATCCGTGCAGATAAGTCATTAAAAGAATATACATATTAGTGTTTTTAGTAAATGTATTATTTATTATAATTCTTGTGTTTTTGGATTTGTGTTTCTCTGTAGTAAAATAATAAAATATTATGTAGGCATAACATTTTTACACTATTTGTCGCCGTGTTGTGTAATTATATCCGAAACTTACATGTCAATTTCAACGACCTCGCTAGAGTAGTTGGTAGGACGTTAGCTCCGAGATTGGAACGACGCTGGTTCGAATCCTGGGCGATTCATATTTTTTTTTATTTTTGGTTGTTTTAATAAAAAATTTTTGAAAGTGGTAGATAAGAAAGTTAGTTTAATTTTTAAATAAAATACAAATAACCTGTTAAGTATATTTACTTCGTTGAAATTACTTATATAATAGAAGAATATCTTCTTACGTGCGTACAAAGTACACACACATTTTTTTTCTTCTAGAGCATTTTCTATCATGTTAATCACCCTATGCAGGTGATCTATGTATAGTGGAATGCTTGGATCTAAATCAAAACTGAGGGTTGTTCACTAATTTTTTATCTTAATGATTCTTAGCCCAGCCGCACACCAAAGAAACATGAAACGAAAAACATGAAACATGAAACGAAAAACATGTTTCATGAACCTAAAACACTGCTAAACAAATCTCAAAGTCCGCCTACCAATGAAACGAGTGTAATTCATGCTCATGACACATTTTTATTTTCGGAGAGTTTCATAAATGGGCGGACGTTTATTTGTTTAGCACTGTTTTATTTCCATGAAACGTAATTTACGTTTCATGTTTCTTTGGTGTGCGGCTGGGCTTAGAGATATTAGTCTGTAGGAGGAAACATTATGTGAAGGTTTACCTGGTTTCGGAACCATGATAATTTCTGTTACCTTCCATTGTCAAGGAATATAATCTAATTACCGCATTAATGAGGTACGTTAACATCACAACGCACATCCCGAACAAAACTGTTGTAAATCAAAAATACTTAATTTTACAGGAGCAGCAAAAGAAAATTTTACGGTACTTTATTTGGAGTTAAGTTGACACCTAATAGAAAATTTAAATTTATTTCTTTGCAAACTGAAGTCAATAATAATTATATATAAGCCCCATTAACGTCAATGGTGAAAATCATGAATTTTGTGCAAATTTTAATTAAAATAATGATTATTTTTTGCTCGGAAAATTTTTAATTAAAACGCAAAACGGTAATAACTCGAAAAATTTCTCTATTGGACAGATATACGATATACTATACACTTTTGTTTACAAATTTCCGTGCAAAAGTGTAGCAACTCGAAATATTACTTTATTGACCGGAACCATACCACTATTAAACAACACTTAATTCCGATAAATTCCAGATGATTCACTTTTGTCGGGAAAATAGATCAATGAATATCATAATCGCCCATGCAAAATATGAGTATCACGAAATTCTGCACTTTTGTTCGAATTTACGCAACGATTACTGAACGTTAATCGGAAATAATACGCTTTTGCTCGGAACGAGTGGTGTTTCACCTACGCATCACGAGTTGATACTGTTTTTAACGGAAAACTTCCCGAAACATCTTCCAAGCAAAATAGCTTTTAGCGCCATCTGTGAGGTAATTTTTAAAGTAACTTTGCTACGGTTTTGTTGGTTAGTAGATTTGATATCATGTATCATATTTCCGTAAATAAGTGCGGTTTGAAAAATTTTTGAGTTATGACACATTTGTTCGGGATGTGCGACAAGTGCTTTTTTTGGGAGCTGCTTTAATATTGTTCCAGTTATCAAGTTATTTTCTTTAACACTTCTTTTGGAGTTACCTACTAAAGTTTTCTTCTCATTAAGAAGTTAAATTAAGTTACAAAGAAAATAACAACTAAAAAACGATATTTTGCTTCGAAAGAATACAGTTTTTTTTTCCCAAAATTTGATTTACGGAAATGTTAAAGCACATTGGTGTTATATGGTCGCTTTTTGACTTAATACTTTTTTAATACGTTTTTACCGGAAGGCTGCGCATCTTTTAGTCTCAAGTTCGAATGGTACTGTTTGTACCGGCCCATGAGCTTTGATTTTTAATAATTATGTATGGTATGACCTATCGTTTCGCTCCATCTACTGAAATATTTTTAAAGTTGCAATAGGAACGATAAGTTTTATTAGGAAAAAAGAAGACGTATAAATCCATTTTGTTCGTGAGATAACAATAGTAATGATTTTTTTGAGTTTTGAACTGGATGTGCGATATTATGTAGGAGAAAGAGTAGAATTATCATTCTTTATACATTGTTAAATTTATTTTCATTCATTGATATATAGAAAATTTGTATCCTTATAAACTCTGATAAACGTATCAAATATTAATGGATCCTAACTATCAACTCGTTTAAATAACAGAGACATAATCATGTACAAAACAGTGGACAAACAGATAAGAAACGAGATTAAAAATATAAAAGCTAAACATACAAAACATTACTAAATTAGACATATTTTGTTTTTGTTATTGAGTAAAAAATGTTTTTGACTCATTGCCCTTAACCATAACTCTTGGTCTTACATGTAGTTTACTCTCAATATTAACACCAAACTTTAAAAATGATGACTCCGTAATTATCCTACCAGCAGATAAGGGAAATGCAACTGTGATAATGGATATAATAATTCATTATCCAAATAAACTTCAAGACATAATAATAAACGGAGCTTCTACCAAATTAACAAAGGATTCAACGAAGCCTTTGGAAAGTCAGATTTGTGTAACTTTATGTCAAGTTTAAAGATTATTTGACAGTTTATAAAAGAAAATTAATTACACCTCGTGTGCCTAACCTTTCTTTTTGACACCTCAAGTATGTAACTCAAAATATACCTAAACAGAGAAATTAAAAAAATTAAACACGAATATTGTTCTGATGTGTGTTTTTGCCGATTCATGGGGGTGAGTTTCACCCCTTCTCGGGGGTGCAAAAATCTAGGTTCAAAATAAGTTCGGAAATAGATAAACTAACTAATTCTAAGCAACTTTTGTTCTATCTATAGCATTTTTTCTCTAAGGATACTTTTCGAGTTATTTGCGAGTAAAGATGTTCATTTTTCAATAAAAAATATACATTTTTGGACTTTTTTTGCAAATAACTCAAAAAGTAAATACTTTATCGAAAAAAAAAACGTTCTTAGCAAAAATATAGTCCATAAAAAGAGAAAGAAATGGTGTATGTATGAGATCCCTAAACCCAGTAAAAGAAGAGTTGTAACTAATGAAAAGTAGGTACTTATTCGTCAAATTCCAAATCGAATATTTCAACGTGAGATAACCAAAAATTGAAGCATTGGAGAAAACTCATTATAACTTTTTTAAATTGTTTTAAATTTCATTTAAAAAAATTTTTAGCATCAAAAGTAAATA
Source organism: Diabrotica virgifera virgifera (assembly GCF_917563875.1). NCBI lineage: Eukaryota > Metazoa > Arthropoda > Insecta > Coleoptera > Chrysomelidae > Diabrotica > Diabrotica virgifera. The sequence goes on from NC_065443.1 coordinate 4,806,476, forward strand.
AGTACGTTCAAAATAATGTTGGTCCCTTTGTTTTTGGTAAAACAAAAAAATTGTGAAAATCACCCCCTAATTAACATCCCAAATTAAATTAATCGTTACCGCTTCATAAGTTACTTTACTTATGTTTAACGATGTATAAGTTTCACCGGTTTAAAGTGCCTACGTTTGAAAGGATTATAGTTGAAAGGGCTTAAACGAGTCATTAATTATGAGTGTATGCAAACTTTGAACAGCTATATCTTAACCAATATTTGTCTGAGAGAAAAACAAAAAATCCAAAATATTCACAAAAGCAAAACCTACATTTTTTATCTTTTGTAATTTTTGGTAGCACTAATAAATTTTAAGGTATTTTGAAAAAAAGCATTTTTTTAAAATTACAAATTAAAAAGATTTTACCTTAAAGATAAATTTTGTCAAAAAGAAGCCCTTTGAACCGATGAAACTTACAGATCATATAAATAATAGGTAATTATACATAAATAAAGCAACTTGTGAAGCGGCAACGATTAATTTGATTTAAGATGCTAATTATGTGGTTCCCAGTGAGTTTTAAGTGAGTTTCTTTTTACCAAAAAAGGGACCCACTTTTCATACTAAAAACTTTTTATAAAACAAACATAAAGATTTTTTTATCACTTTAAGAAAGTACATAATGAGTTTTCCCCAAAAAGTATATAATTTTTTGATTATTTCACGTTGAAATATTCGCTTTAAAATTTGACGAATGTGAACCTATTTTTCATTAGCTACAACTTTGCTTTTACTGGGTCTAGAGAGTTCATACATACACCATTTTTTAAATTTATTTATGTTATAGTTTTGCTTAAAATGTTTTTTTTTTTCGATAAAATACTTAATTTTTGAGTTATTTGAAAAAAAAACGTCTAAAAACGTGTTTTTTGTTAAAAAAATGCTTTAGGACAAAAGTTGCTTAGAATTAGTCTGTTTATCCAATTCCAGACTTATTTTGGATCTACATTTTTTCACCCCCGAGAAGGGAAGAGACTCACCCCCAGGCAAAAAGAACACATCGGCTTTATTTCACTTTTTTTCTTTGACATGTTAACTATGTGTATGCCAAATTTCATGTCAATCCAACCGGTTCTTTAAAATGTAGAGCAAAATCCGTGATTCACGTACTATAATGTCAAAATACGATCCAAATTATTCTGTATTACCTACAATAATACATGTAGGTATGTATAGCATAACCCTTTCCAAACGTTTTCTTCATACACCACTGGACTCACCGTTAGAAATTTTTACAAGGAAAGACATTGATTTAAGGAAATGTTAATTTTTCAGTGCACTGCTACGGAGAAATCAATTATTTAATTAATTCGTTTATCTTGCATATTGTAATCGGCATTTTTATGGTTCACTTGAGTATCATGATCGTTTTGCAGAGTCATTCTGGTGCAGACTTAGGTACTAAGGTCATTTCTTCGATTGTCTTTACGTCGATTATTACCGCTTCTAGGTTTTTGTAGATTTCGTCGTGTTATATACTGTCTAGACCAGGAATTGTACCAGTAGAGCAAGGAGAAGGCTCATTTTCCGTGAAGGAAGAGGTGTTTGATTAGATAATTTGTTTCTCATTACGGAAGTGCAATCTACATTCCTTCTTTACAATAAAAATGGAACAATTGAGACATTTTAACAGTAAATTAGAATTCAAGGTAATTTTTTCTTCTTCTTCTTCATGTGCCGTGCTCGATTATCGAGCGTTGGCTATCAAATTGGCTATAGTAATTTTGTTGACGGCAGCTCGGAAAAACAGAGGATCTGTTAAACTATTCTTTCAGGTTCCCTGACCTGACCAGTGGCGTAGCTGACAGACCCGTAGGGCCCGCAAGGCGGGGGCCCTTTAAAACCTTCAAGCTTAATACAGTAGACTCGCGATTATCCGAGGTAACTGGGACCGTGACTACCTCGGATACGGAAAAACTCGGTTAACACTGACATTGGTTATATTGATAGAAAAACACGTGAATAATGATAACTGTGGATATTTTAATGACAAAATTAATACAGTACTGTCTATAAAAGATAAAAACAGTTACCTTAATAATGTTACTGTTTAAAAAAGTATTTGATTTTGCATAAGCTTTGCTTCTCTTTTTGATTTTGAGGCGGTGATGTTGCGGCATAGTTGAAAATTGTAACTCAACTGTTCTGATTTTTGGCCTGGGTTAACCGAGGGGCTCGGATGACCGAGACTCGGATAATCGCGAGTCTACTGTACTTCTACTTTAAATTGGGGACCAAAACATATTTTTCTAATAAGCATCAAAATAGGGAATGTGGAAGGAAGTAATGAAGCGGGTAATTGACGTAACCCTTACTCTTTCTGGGTGCAATTTAGCGTTTCGTGGGACATGTTGGTAGTTTAGATGAAAGTGAATCCCAAAAAGGTAATTTTTTGTCGATGGTTCTTTTACTAGCTAAATATGATCCTGTTTTAGCTAAATTAATCGATAAAAACAAGAACAATAACTTAAACATTACTTGAGTCCCCAAATACAAAACGAAGTTATAAATTTGCTGGCTTAAGAAACTGAAAACAAAGTGAATAATTTAATTAAAAAAGTTGTTTTTATTCAATAATTCTTGATACCACTCAAGATATTTCCAAAGACTATATCAGCTTAGTTTTATTTTCCGGTATGTAAAAATAACTTGCGATGAAAATAATTTACACTCCAAGGAGAAGTTGTTTTTGGGATTTATTCGTATATTAGACCAAAGTGCAGAAGGTCCTGTAAATGACATTTTAAAATTTGTATAATCAAAGCACCTTTCCGTACACAACTGCAGAGGAAAGGGGTATGATGGGGGAAGCGTTATGGGTGGAGTATATTCAGGCGTACAAACGCGCATAACTGACATTAAAAAAAACAGTTTCCTATGTTCATGGTCCATCCCATAATCTGAACCTAATGTTGAATGATGCCGTTGCTGGTGTACAGGAGTTGTTTTTTTACAATATAATGAAAAGATTATAATGTCTTTTTCGTGCAAGTATTAAAAGATGGAATGTACCTACTATGTACTATTATGACTTTGGATTCACCGCGTTTGAAAACACTTAAAAAGGTTATGTGAAACCCGGGGTCATCCTGATATGATGCTGTTATAGCTTTGCGTCGAGCTTTCCGACAAGAAATGAAATATTTAACGAAAATTTCACTGTTATCAAAAAACTATGAAAAATTAGAAGCTAATAATGCATTATTAGAGCATATGAATAATTTTGAATTTGCCGTTAACATTACTATTCAATCTGAAATACTTAACTTTATTCATCTAACATCAAAACTTCTGCAATCTGAAACGGCAGAGTTAACGGTCCTTCAACTTTTTGAAAAAACTCGTAATAATCTTCGACAAATGAGAAATTTGTTTTCCGAAATTTTATCAGAAGGAGCAGGAATAGTAGAATAGTGGAGATTACACCGGAATTTAAAAATAAACGGATAAAACGTATAAAAAAATTTACGAAGAGCTCAGCTGCAACGAAAAAATAACTTGTAGCAAACAAAGTTTTGAAGTTAATGTTTTCAATGTAAATTTATATATATAGTATTGCAACAACTTAATAATAGTTTTGTCGGATTAAGAGACATGAAGGTATACTTAAAAGATTTTCATGTCTATTCCCAAAAAATCTATTAACACTAACTGATGAAGACTTATTAAAAAAGGCCAAATATTGTCATTTACACACATTTTAGAATTATACTGTTATTAGTTGTCGTTATGTTTATAATACAGAGGCCCACAAAAATTGTTGCATGGGGGGGGGGCGCAATCTTCAGCTACGCCACTGCACCTGATCCTTTTCGTCCGTTTACCTTGCCTTGTATTATTAAATAACTGTTCTGACGATTTCCGTAACGTGCTTGTTCTATATTCACTTATACTATTTCTATGTTTATCTTTTCTTCTTCTTAATTTTCTCCTATTACCATAACTTTTGTTTTTATGAATTGTCATTCCATATTTTTTAGAACTTCATTCAATATTTCTATATTTCATTGTAATTGTTTCTCATTTTTGGCCAATGCTCCTATGAAGTTTTTGAACTTTTACATTATATTCTTGAATTATCTCATCCATGTATATTATTTCAGTTTTAAATTGTTTATAATTCGAAAACAATCAACTTTAGAGAAAACATATAAGTGACAGTTTTTGGCAGTTTGCCGAACGACGCGAAGCGGGAGTTCGGCAAGCAGTCGAGTGCGGAAAAGAGACTTTCTGCAAGAGTTAGGAACAATATTTTTTCTAAGAGTCTTTAAAAAATTACCAATTTTAATCAATTAATTTAATTAATATGAAAATACATACACAAATTAATTCTTTGACAAGGTTGTCAAAACCAAACTTTCAATATAATTAGTTAGCATGACGACCATCTTGGTTTCCATGACGATGATTCAAAACGAGTGTTATTGCCTACCGATTTGACTTTCGAATATTATGTCAAAATAATTTTATTTCATCAAATTGTCGCGTTAATTTCATTAAAACAGGAACACAATAAGATATATTTGAAATAAATTAGTAAATAATGTCTAAATATTAGTTTATTGCATGTATTATAATTAATTTAAGGCCATATTAACATATCTAAATTAACACGCGTGCGGAGAAGTAACACGCGTGCGGAAAAGTAACACGAGTGCGGAAAAGTGAAACTTTCTAAACTAAAATGCGTGCGCGAAAGTAGACATTTTTACACGCTCGTAGAAATAGTATATTGTGCAACAAGTGCAGAAAGGTACTAATTTCTCACGAGTTTGAAAAGTTGCGGTACGAGCGCAAGCGAGTGTCGCAATTCAAACGAGTGAGAAATTACCTTTCTGCACGTGTTTCACACTATACTTTTTCTACAAGCACAGTTTTTCCTAAAAATAAAAATCACAATTTCCAAACGACGATTAATTATAATAGGTACCTATGTGATAAATTTTAAACTGTATTTAATTAATACCTACTAATCAATTTAAATTCCTTATACCTAAATAAATTGCACAGAAATCAGTTAAAAAATTAATGCACTGCCTTAATTTGTTTAAATTTAAACAATTATTACACATTATTGACATTATATTTATGCAGTCACGGATTTACACAAAACCTACTTCATTCGACGTCTCTTGCACAGGTTGCTAAATCCTTGTTGGTTATTTGATAATTATAAAATGTTTAATAAGAATAAAATTGTAAAATAAAACAGTTGTAACATCCATAATTTAGTTTCTATGCTATAGTTAAATATAATAATTGTCTTATAGGTTATATATTTGTCTAAAGTTTAACCACGGATGTAAACAGAATATAACGTTACTCAGAATGCGGTAGTCCACGGATGTAAACAGAATATAACGTTACTCAGAATGAGATAGTCAACTGTGCAGAAAAGAACTTTGCGGCACAGAAACGTCACTTTGCGGCACAGAAACGTCACTTTTCTGCAGACTAATGTCAAGTATCTTATACTGTGGGAAAATATCAAGTTTGCTAACATAAAACCGTGCAGAAAAGTGCACTTTGAATAGTGGTTGTAGAAAAAAAAATATCAGGTCCGAGAAAATTGATTTTTATAATTTGTTTAAAAAAAATGTTTAAACCAGTTTTCGCATGTGCGACCTCTTGAACTCCTGGGTATCTCATAAACGAGCACGTGCTTTTCGCCTTTTCAAAATATGATTATTATTGGTTCTATATTTTTTTATCACTCTGACAGAGACTGATATCGCGAATAGTGGTCCTTTTTATCTAGTTTTTGAATTTATTGATCATGTTAATTTAAAGAGTCGTATAATATGATTTATCACATCACGTAACCGACAAAGCAATAGTCTAGGTCTAGATATAACTGTCAAGAATAGTACCGATATATTAATTTTATAACATAGGTAACCGTACATTCGATTATTACTCAAGGCCTTCTTGTCTAGACCCAACAGATATTATTACAAACATGTAATATGAATTGATTACCAAAGCTGTTTGTTTATTTATCAAGACAACGGTTCACTAGCAACAAAAACAAAAAATTATTCAAAACATTTTATCAAAAATCAGTAAGTAATAAATTTAGTCTTTTTTATTTACAGAAATTAACAGTGTGTAGAATCGAAAAATAAAAGGTCAAATGCCGATGACTTTTGGTAAAAATAAATTTTTATCTTTTTACCTTCTGATTGCCATGCCTTTATCTATTTCAGTTTCTTAAACCAGTAAAGAAGAAGTAAAAAAATCTTATACAGATTTTGGATGGTTCTAAAAGGGACATGAGGTATACGTTTTATTTTTAAAAATCTCCCAATCTTTTAAAATATGTTAAATGGGTTGCATATGTGAGTTCAGTTTAAATGAATGAAGTAAAGAAACAGACGTACTCACAATCTTTTAATTACTTCGACGATCGGTTTCGATCTCTACAATATACAGATCATCTTTAGGTCGGCATTACAAGTGATTAAATGCTACAATTAAAGAAAGCCAGAGTTAGAACAATTTCTGGTTGTATGAAAACTACTACATGGCAGGGGCGATATGTCCCAGCCATCTCAGTCTCTTCGCTTTAATACATTTAACAGTAGGTATATTCTTCCTTCATTATGTCTCTTAGTTCATGGTCCATTCTTCTTGTCATTTCTCCGTTTTCCATTCTTATATGGCCCATAATTCTTCTGAGGATTCTTCTGTCGACTATTCTTAATTTTTCTTCATCTTTATCTGTGAGGGCACATAGTCTCAGCGGCGTATGTATTGGTCTGATTGCAACTCTGTATATTTTCAGTTTTGTGTTTCTGGATAAGTTTTTGTCCTTCATTAGCCTATGGTATCTCTAGCATGTTTTGTTGCCTGCTACTATTCGCTTCATTACTTCTTCACTTCTCTCATTATTTCCATTCACAATTATTACTCCCAAATATTTAAATTGTTGAACTTTTTCAAAAGAGTAGTTTTCTATCTTGATTTCTCTCGTCTTATTATCTTTTCTTCTAGAGCAGAGTAGATATTTTGTTTTTGCTTCGTTAATTTCTAGACCTCTTTTCCGTGATTCCGTGTTTGCTATGGTTGTTACTGCTTCTTTTAATCATTCCTCGTCTCTTCCCATAAAAACTATGTCATCTGTATATGCCAATATTTGTGTTGAAGGGTGGGCTATAGTTTCTTTAATTCCACTAGCCTTGCTGTTTCTTGTATTATGTTGAATAGTGTGGTTGACGAGGAATCTTACTTACTTAGTGTGGGCTTTCAGCTCTATTACAAATCAGTATTTAATTGAATATTTTATTCGTCTATACTAAATTTACAATCAAGATGCAGTAAAAATAAACAAACCAAGACACTTTAATGTTACGAGGAACGCCTTCGAATCATAATTTATAATATAGAAACTTTGTAAATCATGATTTGAAATTTATACAATGTATATACAGTAGAGCGTCGATTATCCGAACGTCGATCAACCGAACGACCGCTTATCCGAACTTCCAACTTCTCGTGTAAAAACTCGATTGAAAATTCCTAAATGTAAGCCTATTGTCCTTCCTACGAAAAATAAACACGAGATCAACAAACGGTTAGAGGGAGATGAATCTGCAACAAATTTATCCAATGAATACAAAGTTGGTAGGCTGGTAAGACGGATAAAAAAACAAAAGACGGACATAAGTAACTTTATGTTCCGGCTTAATTCTTCTGACGGATCCACGAATCGTAATGCGATAAAACTTGCCTTAAACACGGATTTAGATGATGCTGTATATGAGCGGTTTACTCAAAAAAGATCCCGGGAAGAACCTATTTCTCCTCCCTAGATTCCAGGAAGTTTTAGCTTTGTTACCTATAGTTTGTGATGCCAAACTGACGCCGAAAATCAAATTTCATATTTTTAAATCTATTCTGAAATACTTTGCCAGACACATGCACATGATTAAAAAACACGTAACCCAGCCGCTCGTAAACGGGTAGGATTGCTTTGGCAGAAGAAAATTGAAAAAATCTTCATTTTGTTGCAAATACAGACAGCACTTGTTTGTTTAATTTCTATCCTATTTGTCACTAAAAATATACATGTATGTCTGTAAGTATGTAAAGATGTATGTAAATAAGGCTTTCATTCGCCTATGGATAAATAATATTGCTATATCAATACAGTTCGATTATCCGAAAAAATCGATTTACCGAACACCCCCGTCCCCCAATTAGTTCGGATAATCGACGCTCTACTGTACATTGAAAATCATAATTTAGGAGTGCTCCTTGTAACATTGAAGTGTCTTGGTTTGTTTATTTCTACTGTATCTTGATTGTGAATTTAGTATAGTACCATCTTCTTGGGAATGTCAAATGGCTTACCATAATCTATGAAAGAAACGTAACCATAGACGTTAATATCAAGAAAACTTTTAACCTATGTTATCCCTCTCACTTTAATATTGATAAAATGTTTAGATAGGTATTATAGTAAATCAACCCAAAAATAATACTTTTTTTATCAGCACAAAAATTATATACTAATAAATCATTTTGGAAATTATATACTATAATATAATAATAAATATATTATATAATATAAGGCCGACATTACCAATATTTTTCCATATACGACTTAGTTGGCTATAATCGGTTATTACCAATTGAAAAATTTGCAAGTAATCTCACAAACTATTACGATTTTTGTACGTTGTGCAAATGAAACATGCCACTTACGAAACTGTTACCAGTTATTGCATTACTCTTTAAAATCAGGAAATTTTTCTACGTATACCAAGAGTAAGAAAGTGAGTGGTGATAATGTATGCTGATTATGCCTTTAGGGGGTTTAAAAATGTAATTCCGATTGATATTAAATGCTGTCATAAGAGAGACACGACGAGTATCAGGTTCCCTAATTAAATTTATGCGTATGTTTCTATCTTCGGCCATACCAATATTAATCTCCTCTAATGTGTAACTAAATGGAAATGGACAGGACATGTGGTAAGAGAAAGCAACGAGAAGTGGACAAAGAGAATAATACGACAACCGAAGAATATGGAAACCACAAAGAAAGGTCTATGTCCAAAACTGGACCAGAAGAGACTTTAAAGTGCCCAGAGGCAGGTAGGTGGGAGCTTGAACATTGAGTTTACGCGAAAAGCAACGTTTATTTCTTAAATAAACAATTTTCCTCTTTTCTGACAGCAGTAAAATGTTTTTTGAATTAAATAAATTACATATAGTCTTCTTTTCTTGTCAATTAATTTGATTAAAAAATTTTTTGGACATCCTGTATAAATAAATAAATTCTGTTAATGTTTATATTATTGAAAGGAGAATTAGATAACTTTTCAAATGAGCTAGCCCACGACCTCTATTCTCATTTAAAAAAATCATTGATTACGTCATCACGCCCAGATGGATGGCATCACCAGTATGATATATACGCCAAAAAATCGTAATTTAAAAATAGAAATCGACCTGTGTCTGGATTTATTTCCAAAGTTGACCATTCACGAAAAAAAATGAATTTGGTCTAACCTTTGCGTGCTTACTGTATATTGTTTATAAGTAAAAAATAACATATAATCTTTTGCATATTTTCTTTATTACATATTAGACCAGTAAGGATCTGTGAAAAAACGTCTGTTTTTGGATGTGAGAGGTGGCATTCGGATTTTTGCAGATAAAGTTAGGTGACGCCTTCAGTAATAATAATTGACTTATGCTCCTTCTCAAATATGCCCGGAACATTAATAAAAAAATTAAAATATTTTTGTTTTGGAACAAAGTCGTACAGAAACAAAATAAAGATAATTGAATTTTGTATGATATACGACTGGTCAAAAATGTCTTAACCTATTACCTTTTGTGCAATATAGCAATAAATACAAAATAAGGGGGCAAAATACGCCTGTTGTTATTCAATGTTTTTAACCACTTTGGTGGCACTTAGAACCTTAGTAATTCACTTAGGAAATTCTTTGTAACATACTTAAACCGTGTACCAAATTTCATTAAAATCGACTTAATAGATTTTGCATAATAAATTTGCAATCTAAATGTTTTTAAAAAAGTTCAAATTTTTTAAAATCTTTCTGAACAAAAAGTAGACCATTTAGAAGTTGTCTAATTTTTTACATATAAAGAGGGGCTCTACCTATCTAATACACTTTACAGAATTAAAATCGGATTATTTAAGGGGCCTCAGCAATGTTTAAAACTTATAAAAAAAATTTTGGCTTATAAACAAATAGCTTTGTTTAATAATAAAAAAATTAAATTTTAGTAATGCAAATAATTAAAACCGGTATAATTTGACTTAAACTTTTAAATGCTGTCAGCAGAATTGCTATTTTATTTTTTAATCAAAATTTATTCGGGTTCAAAAATAGCAATTTTTTGAATTTTTGAAAGTTCCACTGCGTTTATCTAGAAAACTATGCATCCTACGAAAAAACTTGTAAGAACATTTTTTGCTTAGAATTACCCAAGAAATACAAAAAAATGTTTAATTTTGCGAAAAATCAATGTTATGTAATTCCTCAAGTTCTTTGTTTATAACAATCTTATCGACATCCGGATCAACTGTTACCCAAAAAAATCGTGTTCTACGGGTCAAAAAATACATAAAAATCTTGGGTAAGTCCATCTAAATAAAGGAGCTTGTAGCACCCCCTCCTGACCACAGGACTAATTTGTTTATAAGCCAAAAAATTCTTTATAATTTTAAAACATTGCTGAGGCTGCTTAAACCATCCGATTTTAATTCTGTAAAGTGCATTAGATAGGTGGAATGCTTCTTTATATGTAAAAAAATTGACAAATCTTTGTATGTTCTAGTTTTTGTTGTGCAAGATTTTAAAAAATTTTAATTTTTTAAAAGAAGTTTAGATTGCAAAATTATTATTCAAAATATAGTAAGCCAATTTTAATGAAATTTGCTGTACGGTTTTAGCACATTACAATAATTTTCTAAGCGAATTAGGAAGGTTCCATGTGTAACCTAAGTGATGGAAAATCATTGAATAAGGACAGGCTTGTTTTGCCCCCTTATTTTATATTTATTGCTATTTTGCAGCAAGGGGGATAAATTAAGACATTTTTAACCAATCGTATCTGATAGAAAATTTAATTATCTTTGTTTTATTCCTAGACGACTTTGTTCCAAAATAAATCGTTTTAAAGTTATAAGAAAAAAAAAGTAGAAAAAAAAACGAAATTTTTAGAAATTATTAAATATTTTATTTTTTTTATTAATGTTCCGGGCATATTTGAGAAGGAGCATAAATTAATTATTATTAACGAAGTTATCACCTAACTTTATCCGCAAAAATCTGAATGCCACCTCTCACATCCACCTAAAAACAGATCCTAAAATAGGTTTTTATTTTGCTATTTTCTCTGGGCCATCTATAATCTATAGATAGGTAGGTACCGGATATTGCTCACATCTCAATTTCAATCCCACCAATTATTTGTATGTATTATATTGAGTTTACAAGTTAATTATTTTAGAAAAAACTTCCTTTACTGGTGCTAATAAATTTTAAGTGAGATATCATGACGTGTAAATTATATGATAATGATTCAAATGGTGTATTTATCTATGATCATTATGCTAATTCCTAATATTCACTTGTTTTGTATACAGACTAGATCTTTTAATTTTCACAAAATCGGAATAACGAAAAGTATAATCTCATCAAGACATTTTATCAAAGAAACAAAAGTCTGGATGAATATGAAACTGAAGAGTTAGCTACTTGTAAACATTCGAATACAGTGAAGCATTTTCTTCTTCTTTAAGTCCCATGTTCTATCGAAGGTTGGAAATCACCATGGCTATTTGGAGCCTGTTGACTGCCGCTCTCAATAGCGCTGTACTACTGCACTCAAACCATACTGAGTCTTCGATATTAATTTTTCCGACTACCATTCATTTTGTTTTCTTTGCGTTGGTTGTTATGTCATTTTCAGTACATTCATTGTTTACCGCGTGCAACAGTGTTTGAAGGTTATAGCGGTAGGTGTTATCTGCGTATCTGTTATTATTAATAATTTCACCACAGATTTTAACACCTTAGCGACGATTATTTAACGCTATCTCAAAAACTGCTTACTAGAAACCACGCTTAATAGAAACTTTAGCTTAAACTTCTTGGTCTAAGTTAATACAAGCGATTTGATTGTAATAAATATTTTTGAGCAATCTAATGTCATATGTGTTCAGACCAACTAAGTCCAAGCATTGAAATAGTAATGTATGTGGTACTCTATCAAAGGCTTTTTCGAAATCTATAAAACATACGTAAATATTTTTCCTAAACTCAATACTTTTGTGTACGAGTATTCACATGCAAAAATGAGCTTTTCCAGTAGCTACTTACCTGTACTGTTTCGGAAACCAAACTGCTCATCACCAGTTATCCCCTTACAAAATTTATATATGCAACAATCAGTACAAAATTTTCATTTTGGGCAAGTGACTAATTAAACTGATAAGTCGATAGTCACTACACTGTCTGGAATCCCTTTTTTGGGAATGGTTACAAAAATATTGATTTAACCAGTTGTCTGATAATTTTTCGCTGCTGTATATCTTGTTAAAAAAGGAGGCGATAATTGCAACACTCTCATTATCTAATATTTGTAACAATACTGTATTTCGTCAAGACCAGAAGCCTTCCATCGTTTCGCTTGGTCGATGGTCTTATGATGAGATTAAGTTAATACATGTTTATCCAATTTTAAGTGTGCATTTAAAATTTCATTCAAAATCCGTTCAGGGTGACATCATACTCACATTAGTTATCAAATTTATAGCCTTGTCTTTTATATTTTTTTCGATAAATTCCGAAAATAATGATCAAAACTGTTTACGTTTTGCCGATCAGTTTCGGTCAATTTATTTCTTACATGTGATATGATATTACTTGTATGGTTTGACTGCCAATTACGGGGCCAATCAACGAAATTATATAGGTTCTGTCTCGTGATTCTTTCGCTTTATATGACGAGTCATTATCCTTTGTAACTATTTAGTGAACACGAATATGTATGAGAAAAACAAATATAACTTTACTCGAAAACATCATCTACAAAAATAGGAATAGATAAAATAGATTACTTTAACCTTTTTGATCAGTGGCATCACAGCTCGTTCTTAACCACAGCCTTCTTCAGAACAATCTTCTATTCATCCCTGTCTCCGAAAATTTCTCTTCATGCTATTGCTCCAATAGATTTTAAATTGTCCTCTAGGTTGTCTTAATACCTAAGTATCGACCTTCCTCTTGCTCGTTGTGCCATCGGCCCTGTTCGATCAAAATCTTTTCCGACCGTTGCACCTTGCTCTTGCCTGATTAGGTACATGCCCTATCCAAATAACGTCTGTTACCTTAAGGACTTTTACAACGCCAGGTTCCTCAACACTTCTATACAACTCAAAGTTGCAACGTCTGCATCACAAACCTTGCTCTTTTATTCCTCCATATATTGTTCGTGGTATCTTTTAATCTCTTATAAAAATAGGAATACTAAGATGGGCAGAACATCTAGTAAGATCACAATATAACGACCGTCCTAGAAGAATCCTTATGTCACAACCTGTGTGATGTAGAAATAGGGGTAGGCCAAATGGTAGAACCAGGATGACGATGGTAGAAAAATAGGCGCAGCAAACTGGCAACAGTTGGCAATGGATATAACCGACTTGCGTAATAAACTTTGGAAGGTCGAGGCTCTTTTATTATAACAGACCATTGATGATGTAGATGATATTTTTCGTGGTATTTTTCACTCGAAACGTTTAAGTAGTTCTTGGTCCTTCTATAAGTGACCACGTTTCTGCTCTCTATGTTAGCACTGGTCTGATTAGTAATTTATAAACGATCACTTTAATTTTTCTGGGTAGTTTTGAGGCCACCTTTCTTCTCAAGCCATAGTAACGCTTATTGTCAAGTACTATTCTTCTTTTAATTTCTTTGCTGACATTGGTATCTTCAGTCAACAGCGAGCGTACGTATGTGAAGATTTCCACACTTTCCAGTTCTAAATAGTCAAGTATTATTCTTCTAGGTGTTTGGTTCTTTGGTCCAAGTCAGAGAGACTCTGTGGATTTATGTCGATTTTTGGATATGATGACATATCCAATCTGCTAAAACAACAGATTTGTTAAAGATAGTGTCATTTGAGTTAACTTGGGACTTTTGAATTACCTTTTCTAGAGCAAGGATAAATAATACACACGATAGTCTATTATTCTGTCTTAGCCAATTTTTGCAATTGAAGAGATTTACTTTATCAACACCCTATTTCTGGCTATGTATATTTCTTTCGACCGTTACTTTATCTCATCTGTGATTTTTCTCTTGAACCATTCTTTTCTTGAACTCATTCCTTGGAAGAGATTTTAAATACCTTTCAAACGAGTATTTGTAAAATCCATCTAATAGTAATATGCAGATATCCCTCTCTAGTATATTCGAAAATACAGCTATTAAAAAACAGCCAGTTTTTTGAAAATCGCACTTTTTGTCAGTTGTAAGTAGTATTTTTGCCCGACTATCTCAAATTGCCTAAAAATTCATGTATGCAACATGTATATGTATACAAGAATCCCTACTTATTGGATTTCTTGGCCTGAGCCTTTAACTATTTTGACCGCCTAAAAATTGAGCTTTTTGTTTCATAATAAGTAAGCCAATACACGTTGTTGTTGTAGTTAATGATTTCTCTCATATATTTGATTATTCTGTAATATGTAGATTTGTAGATCCAACCAACGTATTATTAAATTAGATAAAAAAAACCTAAATTTCAAGCGTCTAAGCAAAGCTTTAGGTGCTCTAAAACCAAAGTTATGATAGTTTAATTTTAACCTTTAATATGATGTATCAAATTCCTGCATTCGTAATACCCTCCGGAGGTGATGGACTATGGAGTAATGCATATGTCCCAATATATTGCCAGCAGTACTAGCGTGAATAATTGTACTTGGCATCAATATTTAAATGTTTCTTTGTTTTACTACAACTCTGTTCAATTACAAGAAATTTGTAAACCTGAGATATCAATTTGGACGTCTTTTTTCGTTTTCAATAAATAAATCAATTTGACGTATATCAAATTAAGATAATTATATCAGGATAGACAGCAGGATGTCTGAATCAAGGATAGAAAGAATAGCCGGGGACAAGTCACTATTAGGCAGAAGAAGTATAGGACGCCCAAGGAAAAGATGGAATGACAATTTAGGGGCAGAATGAAAAGCACCGTTGAAGAAAAACAGGCAGTATTGCCTATATAAAAGAAAAAGAAGATATCAGGATAATAGGATAATATCAGGATAATTGAAAATCAATATCACAGTCCATCAAATTTTATTCATCTTGAAAATGACTTACCCAATCTAATTCTGCATGTAAAGCCAATGCCCGATTCATTAATTTATTTCAAAGATGTCTGAATTAATCCTTTCAGGTGATGACTCATCGACAACAAACCACAATATTGAAAGATATCGGAAGTGAAGTTACCGGTCACCGGTACCATGTGAACCAACGCTATTGTTCACATGTAGAAAGTAACTGCACTATGCTTTATCTCGTTTCTACCGTACTAAGCAAAAGTAGAGGAACTCTTCTATTCTTCGAAGTTTTCTGCTGCCTCTTGTTACTTTCTATTGCGAATGGTATACTGGGTGGCTTCAAGCAAGATTTGATGTAGAAAAATTTGGATTTTTATGAAATTGTGGCTTATTCTCAAATAAAATACTTCGTAAATTGCATAAGATCCCACAAGAAAATAGCTGCAAAAAATATTTAATTTATATTTAAATAATTATTATTTTATACCAATTTCTATTGATTTTATTCATTTCTTAACTTTCCGTTTTGTTTTACTATTTTTCTTTTAAAATAGTTGGCGTCCATTCCTTTATCAACTAAACATTCTGTCCTTATCTTTTCACTTATCTCCTATCCTTATACTCTTGGTCTCTACATTTGGCCGTGATCTTGTAGGCAACAGCATGCCTATAGTTGAAAAATATAATGTGACTTAATCTCATAGACATAAGTAAATCTAGTCAGTGAAGCAAGTTATCAGAGAGGCCTAAAAACCAATATTTTAAAGACAAAGTGGATGGCAGTTGGAAAGATTAATATAGATCAAGGTCTGCTTTCTGTTAATGGAGAAAATATAGAACGGGTAAACCATTTCAAATAAACTGCTCGTCAAAAGTTAGGGATATAGAAAATTCTGCTGAATTTTCATAGTAGATTTTTTCGTGAACAGATTAACGGATTCCGCTATTTTTTTTTATTATTTTAGATTTTTCTTTAGTATCTACACAGTTATGCAAAGGTTTACTCAAACTTTTTTTTTGTACTTATACCGGGTGGAAGAAAAGAAATGTTTTTCGTATATTAAGGTTGAGACGCCCTGTAGGGAGGACGAGGTACAAATGTGAGTATACATCGAAATCGTATTGTAGTCTTATGTTTTGTGAACACTTTGTCTTTTGAATGTTCCTGATATCTTTAGAAACAAAAAAAAATAGACGGTTTTGTAATTTAACATGTGTTTTAACCGAAACAAAAGTTTGAGACACCTTGTAGGGAGAAAAAGGCACAAAGGTGAGTATATCTCGATATTATGTTGTAGTCTCATATTTTGTGAATATTTTATTTTTTCAATTTCTCTAATATCTTTAATAACAAAGAAACTAGACGGTATTACTCGTTAATATGTGTTTTAACTGACGATATACATCACATCACACATGTTAAACATAGAAACACATATTAAAGAGTAATACCGTCTAGTTTCTTTGTTATTAAAGATATCAGAGAAATTAAAGAAATAAAATATTCACAAAATACGAGAGAGACTACAACATAATATCGAGGTATACTCACCTTTGTGCCTTTTTCTCCCTACAAGGTGTCTCAAACTTTTGTTTCGGTTAAAACACATGTTAAATTACAAAACCGTCTATTTTTTTTGTTTCTAAAGATATCAGGGACAATCAAACAACAACATGTTCACAAAACATAAGACTACAATACGATTCTGATGTATACTGACATTTGTACCTCGTTCTCCCTACAAGGTGTCTCAAACTTAACATAAAAAAAACATTTCTTTCCTTCCACCCGGTATAAGTACAAAAAATAAGTTTGAGTAAACCTTTTCACAATTGTGTAAATACTAAAGAAAAATCTAAAATAAAAAAAATGGCGGAATCCGTCTGTTCACGAAAAAATCAACTATGAAAATCAGCATAATTTTCTATATCCCTAACTTTTGACGAGCAGTTTATCTTGGCAGTTGGTTAAATGTAAATTTAATAATTTAAATAAAGAGATATTCGAGAGTTATCAAGTAACTCTATGAGAATACGGTAACGTTATAAATAACATGTAAAGTATACAGTAAAATAGCGTTACCGTATTCTCCTAGGGTTACTTGATAACTCTCTAATAACCAGGATTGAAATATCACGTAAGGCAGGCTTTTATGACTTGGAAACCAATTTTATGTACCAGAAACCTGTTGATGAATATTCGCAAGAAGGTCCTGAAATCTTATGTGTGGTCCATCTTATTGTATGGTTGTTGGACATGGACGTTAAAAATCACAATGCTAAACAAATGCTAAGCATTCGAATTGTGGTGATATCGACGAATCCTAAAGCTTTCGTGAGTTTCGCTCACTTCCAATGCAGATGTTCTCCAAATAATGAATTCAGAACGCCTGTAAAGAGGAGAAAAACAGAGTACTTCGGCCATATAATTAGAGGACCTAGTCAGAGGACCTTCGCCTTATAAAACAAGGGAAAGTGGAGGGAAAGAGATGGATTGGTCGAAAAAAACTTTCATGGTTGCGTAATATTAGAAAGCGGTGTGGTTCCACAATAATAGTATATTGTGCAACAAGTGCAGAAAGGTACTAATTTCTCACGAGTTTGAAAAGTTGCGGTACGAGCGCAAACGAGTGCCGCAATTCAAACGAGTGAGAAATTACCTTTCTGCACGTGTTTCACACTATACTTTTTCTACAAGCACAGTTTTTCCTAAAAATAAAAATCACAATTTCCAAACGACGATTAATTATAATAGGTACCTATGTGATAAATTTTAAACTGTATTTAATTAATACCTACTAATCAATTTAAATTCCTTATACCTAAATAAATTGCACAGAAATCAGTTAAAAAATTAATGCACTGCCTTAATTTGTTTAAATTTAAACAATTATTTTACATTATTGACATTATATTTATGCAGTCACGGATTTACACAAAACCTACTTCATTCGACGTCTCTTGCACAGGTTGCTAAATCCTTATTGGTTATTTGATAATTATAAAATGTTTAATAAGAATAAAATTGTAAAATAAAACAGTTGTAACATCCATAATTTAGTTTCTATGCTATAGTTAAATATAATAATTGTCTTATAGGTTATATATTTGTCTAAAGTTTAACCACGGATGTAAACAGAATATAACGTTACTCAGAATGCGGTAGTCCACGGATGTAAACAGAATATAACGTTACTCAGAATGAGGTAGTGAAGTGTGCAGAAAAGAACTTTGCGGCACAGAAACGTCACTTTTCTGCACACTAATGTCAAATATCTTATACTGTGAGAAAATATCAAGTTTGCTAACATAAAACCGTGCAGAAAAGTGCACTTTGAATAGTGGTTGTAGAAAAAATAATTATTTTGCATAGCAGCCGATAGGGAAATGTTTCAGGAACATGTAAACATGATGACGCCACGATGTGCCAACGTCTGAATAGGAACACGGCACCTAAGGGTGCGTTCACTACGGAGACCATCGCATCGTATCCTAGCGTAGAGCTTAAGTTGTGCTTACGACGAGGCGCCGACCCTCGCTCCTTAGTATCCCTCGTACTGCTCGTACCATTATTATCGATCGCCAGATGCATTATTTTAAATGCGAGCGTTCACCAAAATGAAGAGTAGGATACTAAGCTCTAGGCTAGGATACGATGCGATGGTGTCCGTAGTGAACGCACCCGTTTGCTCACTACGGAGACCAAAGGATGGTATCCTAGCCTAGAAGCATGGCATCGTAAACTTCATATTCGTGAATTCTCGCATTTAAAATAATGTATTTATTTTACCTGGCGATCGAAACTATACTATCGATCGCTATGTAAAATAAATGCATTATTTTGAATGCCAGAATTCACGAATATGAAGAGTAGGATACTATTCTCTAGCTAGGCTAGTATACCATCCTTTGGTCCCCGTAGTGAGCACACGCTTAGTATCCTACTCTTCTTTGGTGAACGCTCGCATTTAAAATATTGCATCTGGCTAGAGATGTTGAAAAAGTATCTATAGGTTACAAAGTACTCGTTACTTTGATTACTCTGATTACTTCGTATCAATCGTATCAGAGCGAGTAACGACTATTGTATCTACTTTGATTACTTTGATTACTGTGTATCAGAGCGGGTAATGACTATAGGGCTTCTCATCGATTGTCATTTGTTTCGATATTTTGACATATGTTGTATAATCTGTATATTAATATTATACACGGATTATACGACATATTACAGAAGCTCGAAACAAATGACTGTGAATGAAAAGCCCTATTGTATCTACTTTGATTACTCTGATTACTTCGTTACTTTCTACCAATCGTATCCCAGCGAGTAACGGACGGGACCGGTATTTTATGAGTGTTATCGAATATCGTTATCGGTATGGAGCGTTTTAAGGGTGTGAGGGTGAGGAGAAGATAGAAGATGAAACAGAGGGAGGTATAATGGTATAAGTAAAATATGTAATGTATGTCATTAACAAAAATTTAATCCGAAAACCCAATATTTTTATCTAGATCTACGCGATTTGCTGATGTAGATTAGATAGTAGGTAATTCACAAATTCACAGAATGAAAATAAAAATAATACCTACCTACTGAGAAATACGATTCTCGATATGATTACCGGTACTCAAATACAAAAGTAATCATAGTAATCAAAGTAACGAATACTGTAAACGATTACTTTACACAAAAGTAACGATTTGTAACGATTACTCGAAAGTAACTATAATCAACATTACTACATCTGGCGATCGATAATATGGTACGAGCAGTACGAGGGATCCCAGAGAGCGAGGGTAGGCGCCTCGTTGTGAGTACAACTTTAGAAGAAGAATCTCATATAAACATATTTAGAAATAATATAGTGATTGCTGTATTATCCTCTATATAGTTAACGGCATTCACACAAGTACTTGAAACTTTATGTAATGGTGAGCCATTTTGACCTGACAAGGGCGACATTGATGTCGCAGATTTTATTTGGGCGCTAATAAAAACAATTTTTATATGTTTTAGAGGTGAACCACGAAATGTTATCTGACAATTACACGTGGTAAAAACGATAATAAAATTTGCTACAGCTAAACCTTGACCTTACAAAAACAAGAGTTGTATGACTGGATAATATAACTTTGGTACATTTAGTGACTTAATGGGCTTCCTTATGTGGTAATAAGTATGTTATACTTTGGTGTTAATTGTCGTTTATATAAAGGATTCTCTGGTCTCAATAATTTGGAGAAATATAAATCATCTTCTTAAATAGGTAATTAATAAATTTAAAATAAAGAAAAAATTGACAAGATAACCTGACTAAATTAAGCTATATCAGTACATATCAATATTATTCATATTCTAATGAATTAAATAATATAATATCCAGAGTGTAGTGGGATCTGGTTACGCTTATTAAAAAAAGAAATCAAAAGAAAGAAAATACTACGATTAGTAAGTCAATAACATATCGAAGATAAAACCCGTGTTGAGCTGCCCCCCCCCCACTTGCAAAAATCAAAAAACAAATAGCCCTGATTTATGAGCTATTTATGAGCTCTCATATTCCGCAAACTAAAAATTTTGAGCTCGTTCCACTGAGCAGGAATTTGATACCTTCTGATACCTTCTGAGTAGTGGGGGGGCTGAGTCAGCCCCCCCACTACTTAAAAATAGGAATATTGAATCGGTGTTTGCGGCAGAATTACGAGCTATTTATGAGCTCTTGAAATTATATAGTTTCGATTTTTGAGCTCATCCCCTTCACCCCCAAACAACCCTTTAACTGATTTAACTTAAGAGAAAAATGCTGAGAAAACTTAAAATATATCGTATTGCGGATATAATTTCTATAGCTTATATACTCTAAGAATAAACTATTAAATCACGTGCATTTCGATTATTGAGCTACAATCCCTTCGCAAGAAAACCACCCTATCTTTCCGGCTTAAGAGAAAGTTGTACTTAAAATGCATTAAACTATTATTTGGCGACTACATATCATTGAATAATTTATAAGCTTTCAAATTACGCGCATTTAGATCAGTAAATTGCAATTTATTGTGTATAGTGCAGTCACTGAAGGTAAAAATCAACTATGACCTTCGATTTCGGTAAATCTTCATTCATTTTCACGATTAACAATAACAACTTGGGGTTTTAACCTGGGGTATATGTCACCCCTTCTCGGGGGTGAAAATTACTTTATTAAAAATAACCCCACAAATCGAGAGAGGGACAAATTGTAAGCAAAATTTGTTATATAATGCGATTAAAATAAATCAATACTTTTTGAGTTATTAAAGATCAAATATTTTAATTTTTGTGAAAGAAATTGCATGCTTTAAAGCAATTTTTCATAAATAACTCAAAAACTGTAAGTTTTTACAAAAAAGTGTTCATCACTAAAATTGAAGCTAATAAAAAATATAATAAATTGCTTACTTGAAAAACCCTTTAATGTTAATTTAAAGTAAGTTATTGGTAATTAAATGTATATTTTTTTCTGCGACTGTTCAAATCTAAGGATTCAAGCTTAAATAACGCGAAAGAGATGCATTTTATAACACTTAGGTACTAAATACTTGTCAAAGTACTTAGAAGTACCTATCAAAAATTAGCTCCAGAAAAATTTGATAGCATCAAAATCCGCTCACCAATTTTCGTGAAAATGAATGGAGATTTACCGAAATCGAAGGTCATAGTTGATTTTTACCTTTAGTGACTGGACTATAGAAAGAAAATGGCAATTCAATAATTGAGATGCGTATATTTTGCGAGCTCATAAATTATTAAACGATATCTAGTCGCCAAAAAATTTATTTAAATTATTTTAAGTACAACTCTCTCTTAAGCCGGGAATATGGGATGGTTTTCTTGCGAAGGGGTTGTAGTTCAATAATCAAAAGGCGCGTGATTTAAGAGCTTATTCTTAGAATATAAGCTAAACGAATAAAACTACTATTAACTTTTTTGTAAAAACTTAGTTTTTCAGTGATTTACGAAAAACCGCTTCAAAACATGCATTTTTTTCACGAATAATTAAAATTTTTGATCTTTAATAACTTAAAAAGTATTGACTTATTTTAATAACTTTATATGATAAATTTTGCTTATAATTTGTTCTTTTATAGATTTGTGCAGTTATTTTTTATAAAATAATTTTCACCCACGAGAAGGGGCGGTATCCACCCTCAGGGTAAAGGTGCAAGGTGGTACCATGTCACCTTTGTTTCTTGAGGTATCCTCTAACCACTGACCAGTTTTCGTGAAAGTCGATGAAGGTTCACCGAAATTGAAGGTAATCGTTGATTTTTACTTTCAGTGACTGCACTATACAAAATAAATTGCAATTTACTGATTTAAATGCGCGTAATTTGGAAGCTTATAAATTATTAAATGATATGTAGTCGCCAAATAATTAATTTAATGCATTTTAAGTACAACTTTCTCCTAAGCCGGGAAGATAGGGTGGTTTTCTTGCGAAGGGGTTATAGCTCAATAATCGAAATGCACGTGATTTAATAGTTTATTCTTAGAGTATATAAGCTATAGAAATTATATCCGCAATACGATATATTTTAAGTTTTCTCAGCATTTTTCTCTTAAGTTAAATCAATTAAAGGGTTGTTTGGGGGTGAAGGGGATGAGCTCAAAAATCGAAACTATATAATTTCAAGAACTCATAAATAGCTCGTAATTCTGCCGCAAACACCGATTCATTATTCCTATTTTTAAGTAGTGGGGGGGGCTGACTCAGCGCCCCCCCCCCCCCACTAAGGTATCAAATTCCTGCTCAGTGGAACGAGCTCAAAATTTTTAGTTTGCGGAATATGAGAGCTCATAAATAGCTCATAAATCAGGAATTGTTTTTTGATTTTTGCAAGGGGGGGGGCAGCTCAACACGGGTGAAGATAAACCATGGGTAACTTTTTTAAAAATGGGTAATGATTTTATATCTCTAATTTTCTACGTAAATCGGGATATCTCATAAAAAATTCGCAAGGTCCTTGGACTTAGCAAGGCTCTTTAAAATTTAAAGCTTCTTAAAGCCGCGCTGTGTTTATTGCTTGGTTTACCGGTAATACCACAATTATGCATAGGTCTAGACACTACAAATGTGAACCTTGTACAAAAGAAATACGTAGAGATTATATTATATTATTGAAGTAATTTATTGTCTATTTTGTTGCAATGGGCAGCTCATTCCGAATACAAATCTGCACAAATCTCCAAAGAGCAGGTAAGGGTGACCAAAGTTAAATCAGTCAAAATAATAGATAATCCTTTCCTCTTGAAATGTACTTGAGGTATAATTTTGCAAAGATTCCACCCTGTTTACATCAAAATTTCAATACGCACCCACGATTACATAAATACCTAATACATATAAATAAAAGACCAGTGTCGGAGCATTAAAAAGGGACAGATTTTAGAGGATAAAAATGGATGCTCACTGAAATTTTAAAGTGAATAAATCCTATTGATGTTTATTTAATTAAAGTATATTTCTAAGGGATGTAAGTTTAAATATTTTCGTTTCTTCGGGTAGGTCTCCGTTTATCAGTAATGCTTACGTTTTCACGAGGTCTATTAAATTTTCGTGTACCTACATTATTAAACGTTGTGTTGGTTCACATGTATTCATTGTCCACATTGTTGTTCAATATAGCTCTGGAAAAAATTGTGAGGGATAGTGGGATAAATAGGTCCGGAACTCTTTTCTGCAAAAACATCAATGCTTGTCCTATGCTGATAATGGAGTTCTCATTGCAAGAAGTGAAGAAGAAAGCAAGTACGTTAACAATACTGTTTCTGGCTAGTGCTAAGATTGGACTGAAAGTTAATATAATTAAATCCAAGCATGTACAGGTGAACAGGGATCTCGTGAAATGGGCGGGTCTTGTACTGCGCAGACAAAGAAAGCCTTCAGACAGAAAAAGATGAAGTTTATCCGAATATTACCGCTTTGTCCGTACCGCAATGTTGTCAATATGTGAGTGACCACTGTAATATTGGGTATTTTTAGTATGGTATCTAAAGAAATGAGTCTCAAATAATTGAATGTCGTGTAAATCCATAATCAGATAAAGAATTTTAAAACATTGTATGGAATAAAGGGCAAACAAAATAATGATTTGATTGAAATATAATATTTACCCAACAATAGATAATTACGATGTCATTACAATACAATTAAGACACTTTTATTTTAAAAGATCCTAATTGCAACACTATATTACTGATAAGTATTTAACGTTGCAAAATAAATATTTAAATATTGCAATAATTATATGATTTTTACTATCATTTTAATATTTTAAATTATTTTTAATATAACAGTAACAAATTCGGCAAAATTATTTTCTTTAAATTAAAAAGTACGTGTACATAATATTGTCTATTGTAAAATATTACTGAAAATTCTGAAACAATAATAGCATTAATGAGTCGTAGATATTATCAAATAAATGGGGTTTAAATAAATCAGTTTATTTTTACCCGCGGGGTTAGAAATTCTCGGTATCTAATTCTTCATCATCAGAAAAATCCCATTCCGAATCTGTGTCTCAAAGTCATGACCAGTTTTTCCATATTATTTTCTATTGTTGATTGTTGAACTAAAATCCTTGCT
Source organism: Diabrotica virgifera virgifera (assembly GCF_917563875.1). Classification (NCBI taxonomy): domain Eukaryota; kingdom Metazoa; phylum Arthropoda; class Insecta; order Coleoptera; family Chrysomelidae; genus Diabrotica; species Diabrotica virgifera. Next base: position 4,831,487 of record NC_065443.1, read on the forward strand.
CCCATTTTTTGCATGGTTGCTATTAAATAGTGTATACGAAGCTTCTGAATGTCATATATTTCCATTAGAAGTCTTCGATTTGTTTTTGATTTTCTCCAACGGAAACCAGTGTCTCTTATAATTAATCTTCTAAAATTTCCTAAAAAGTATCTTAATCGCCTCCAGCATCTCTGAATTTAGACAGAATATATTTTAGCTGAGGTACTTCTGCACCACTCATATGCAAATATTATGAATAATACGCATTGACACCCCTTTGTCAACGTCTTCGAAAGTTTGCTTCTTTTTTTCTTTTATAATATGATTTCTTGAAGAAGAAAAGGAGGAGCATTGTCGCATTATCCTGCAATTGCATATGTTCCATTAGTGCCAGCATAAAGAAGTTGCTATGGATACCATATTATAAAATAGTATGGTAAATATAGGTGTTTGTTTACTACTTTCTATCTATAAGATACAGCTTGCTCAATTTTCGTTTATTCAGCTAAGATTCTATAAATTATTGTACTTTCGGAAACACCTGCCGCTTCTGCCACATGCTCTTTTATGCGATAATGAGGTATTGTGACACCTTCTTCAGCTTCCGTTTTCATAAAGGCTAACACATTAGCAATAATTTCTCGACTTAGACTATTAATAGGTCGTCCGGATAATTTGCTCTTAAGCTCCATGCTACCATTGCTACCATTAAATAACAGTAATTTAGGTATATCTACTTTTTTGTATTACAATTATTTACTTACCTTTACAGTTTTTAATTTTAGAGTTCCAAAAAGAAGTTTTGCATAAAATGAGTATAAAACTAAAATAATTAAAACAAAACGTAAAATCACAACAATAAAATAAACGAAAAAGAACAAGATCAAATTTAAATACCGCGAGCAGCAGAAACAATGCAACACTGTAAAAATTACGAGCAGATCGTTCCTTAACGGCTACTCACGAATGGCTTTGCTTTACCGCCACTTTCAAATTTGTTGATGCGCGGTGACAACTTTATTTCACGAGATACTTGTCGGCCGTACATGGAAATTGCAAGGAAAAAATGGACGAAACACCAGGGAATTTTTTAAATTAGATGTGTAAATCCTAAAGGCATTGGTGGAGGTAATGTTGAAGCCCGAATTAGAATTAACGGAGACTGCATCACTAAGATAAGATACGCAGACGACACAGTGGTATTCGCTGACAGTTCTGAAGCCCTCCAGGAGTTAATGAACAGAATTACAGAAGTCATCCAGAGATACGGACTTCACTAAACACTAAAAAAACAAAATGTATGATGATCTCTAAGAAGGAACAGCAATTTGGACGAATCAGTGTGAACGGTCAACAAATAGAAAGAGTAAAAACATACACCTTCCTTGGTACGAACGTCAATGAAAACTGGGACCATTCCATAGAAATTAAATGTAGGATAGAGAAAGCAAGATCTGCATTTCAAAAAATGACTAAGTTATTCAGATGTCATGATTTATCATTGCCCATAATAGTCAGGTTTATGCGATGTTATATCTTTCCTATACTGTTGTACGGAGTTGAGTCGTGGACTCTCACAGCCGCCACCTGCAAGAAAATTGAGGCTTTTGAGATGTGGCTTTATCGTCGAATCCTAAAGGCATCTTATACCGACCACGTTACTAATGAGGGTGTTTTGCTGAGAATGCAAAAAGAAAAAAGCTGTTAACCATAATAAAAGCAGCCAAAATCGAATACCTCGGTCACATCATGAGAAACAGCGAAAGATATGGACTACTGCAACTAATCTTGCAAAGAAAAGTGGAGGGAAAACGAGGACCAGGAAGGCGAACGATTTCCTGGCTGAAGAATCTACGCACATGGTTCAACACAACAACAACAAGTCTTTTTAGAGTAGCAGTGTGTAAAGTACAGATTGCCATGATGGTCGCCAGCATCCGAAACGGATAGGCACTACAAGAAGAAGAAGGTGGAGGATGGATCAGAGGTAGAATTTGAGAGGAATAGAATGGTATTTGAGTGGGTACACTTACCGACCAGACATGTAAGGAAGAAGCAGAAATCCAGTTAAGACTTCTTCTTCTTCATGTACGATGTCCTTTCAGAACATTGGTTACCATCATAGCTATCTTAATTTTATTCACTGCCACCCTAAATAGCATGCTTGTATCAACACCATACCAATCTCGCAAGTTCTTTAACCATGAGGTTCTTCTTTGTCCTGGACTGCGTTTGTATGCTATTTTTCCTTACATAATATTTTGTAGCAACCTATATTTGGGATCTCTCATTACATGTCCGAAGTACTCCAGCTTTCTCTGCTTGATACTTTTTATGATCAGAAATTTTTTATGGTTAAGACTGACCAAGAGTAATAGATACACTGGAGCTATGAACAAATTAATTAAGACTAAAGAAAAGTCGCAGAATACAAAAATAAGAGTATACACAAAACTATAATATTAGACCCCCAAATGCTGTACGGTGACGAAACATGGGCTATCAATAAAACCATTCAGATTTGAAGCCTGTGAAAGAAAGATACTTAGCAGGATATTTGGCGAAAAAGTAGTAGAGGGAGAATGGAGAAGACGAGAAGACGAAGAAGTGTACCAACTGTGTGCTAACCCGCCTATATCAAAAACAGTTAGAAAACGCAGACTAGAATGGCTCGGTCATCTAGAAAGAATTAAGGAGGGTAGATAATGTAACGTTACAAACGTCACATCTTTGCTATTTTATGTTTAAATAATTATTTTACTTTATATTCTTTAGTATTTCATTAATCATTATCTTATGTATTCGTTTTAACTTGTTTCGCGTTAAAAACTTGTTTGGTGCCCGTTCTATAGGCAACTTTTTTTTCATCAAACATCTAAATCATCATACTGAACGTATCCCGTATATCCTTACTCTCTAGATATCTGTCTTTTAATACGCAACATGGTTGTCCATCTACTCATACTTTGCGCTGTCATGTCAATAAGAGTGGCAATTAGTAATGGAGGGGAAAAATTAATTTATTTTAAGATATGAGCCCATCACATCTTCATTTTATTTCCAGATTTTCATATTCTCTCTTGGGTTTTTGGGAATAAAACCACTTTTCTCCCTCCGGGAGCTTCAAGCATCCTCAAATCGCCGGCGATACAACAGCGAGGACCATCTCATCTGGACTGCAACCACATCACCAAGACTGCAACGACCAACATCCGCAGGCCTGGTGGAATACAGCATTTAGAACCACAGCGCCAGTGGCAGAAACAGCAGTACCATTGAACATCAAGAAGTTACCATCGAACCAACACCACAAGCCATGCATAAGTATAATCCAAGAATTGTTAGTTTTTGGCAAGAATTTGAATATATTTGTTAATACAATTTACTAAGTCATATTTTTATTCTATCTTTATTGAAAAAATAAACACGATTAGTTAAAAATACTGTTTTGTTTGCTTCCATTCTAAATTTTCTTAGTTCATATCTAAAATTAGGACAAGACAAACACACACCCTGAGAGACTGAGCTAAGCTAGGGTGAACGATAGCTATAGCTATCTTGGATGATTGAAGTATTATTTTCGAATATTATTTCAATTAGCTGGGGTAGTCATTTTTTTTTTGTTTCAATAAGTCAAGAATATTGACTAAAGAGCACCTGGAGGGCAAAAAAGAGAGGGGGCCAGGAAGAAAATGTTCGGAATCAAAGGTCGGATGCTGATAGCTAAGAACAGAAAACAATGGAAATTATCCATCCAGCAGTGGGCCTAAAAGGCCTGCTAATGCAATACATAGGTAGACACATCGACGCTGTCAAGCCAAAACGGCATAAACGACATTAACTTGATTTTTCAGGAAACACAAAACACTGATTATTTTTATTTTTACCAATTCTGCTTATCTGCACAGTGATTCAAAAAAATTGGTGATTTTTTTTCAAATTTTAATATATTGTGAACATTAATGTGGCTGAAAATACTGTCTGAAATAAATTAAAAACTATAAAATGGCGCTTATGTCCAATCAAGATATAACATTAGTGAATATGCCAAACTTACCTCTGGCGTTTGTGTCGATCGCATCGTTGTAAGTTTAGTCAATATGGCGCTTAAAAGGGATATATGCCATTAATGAAAAAAGAAACGAAAATCAAAAATTGTCGTTTATGCCAACAAGAAAAATGATGAAATTACGAAGATTTTTGGTAGGGTTTATTTTTTATTAATCAAAAATACATTTTAAGTTAAAAACAAAACCTTAAATTCTTTAAACATGTTTTGGTGCTAGGATGAAATAATTAAAAGTAAATATGAAATACTTAAAAGTGGATATCTAATAATAAGTAGTGGATTCTAATTCATAATCGCTGTCAATATTTGGTTCAACATCCGTATTGATTTGATTGCTTGTATTTTCCTTATTTTGATCACTACTTATACCGGCATCCAAACCATTATCTGCTGCTAAGTTGAAACATGATGTGAGATCGTGACTAAATATTTCTTCTTCTACTGCAACGTCTGGTGATTCCTCAAAGATGATAATGTCATTGCTAAAAGCTTCTGCAATGTTAGCCTTATAAATGTCATAAACCTCTAAGGGAAATATAGGGGAATTATTGTCAGTCAGTATATCATTTTGTACTGATTCGGTATATGTTTTATTTTCATTTAGTAAGGCCATTATTTTTTTACTTCTGCTATTCATGTGCAACAAAAAAATGGCATTAACGCCAAAAATCGATCGCCATTTTTAGCTATATAAAATTGATTTGAACTCTATGCTGTAATACAAAATCAATTGTTCATCACACTAGTACAAAGTTACAATAGAATATTTTAAAATAAACTTTTTATTTGCGCAATTTTTAAATAAGAAACGTGCATAAGAATACCATTGAGCAATGGCACTTGTGTCAACCACGATGTAAATATGTGGTTTTGGCATAAACGCCTCATAGTTTTTAAAGAAATTCAGTGTGTTTACGCTTCAAACATCAATACAAATTGAAGATATTGCAAAGGTAGATAATACCATGTTACTTATCCATAAAAATTGTAACAATACACTATTATTACTGGACCGAAATGTACACAATGATAATCTTACGGGCACTGGCGATTATGTCAATCGGTGTTCACGTCGGTGTTCACGTGCGTGACTAGACTGGCGTTTATAAAAATTTTAAACCTATATTACACCTATTTCACTTTTTCTGCGGTTATTCCGCGTTAACTGTCTGGTGCGGAAATTAAAATCCTATTTTTTAGTGCAGCTAACTAAAAAGTGGTCATTTTGGCGTTTATGCCGTTTTGGCTTGGCAGCGTCGACATATTCACGCTTTTCTATTGGTACCATTTGCTCCAACTGCTTGCTGTTTATTATATTTAAGCATGTTTCTCATTTATATTGGTGGTTACTGCCTCCTAGACGGAGAGGCAGCGCTGAAAAATCTCTTTGAATTTACTAAAGCTAGATTTTTCACAGTTGAAAACTGTGAGTGTGTAGAGAAACATACTGCGGTCGGTCAAGCGAAACGTAGAACAGGGGTTACTGAAAGGGTATCAAAGTTGCTTTCCTACGAAGGTAATTATTTCTATTTACTAAGGCTGAAAATCAATACACACATTCTAAATTAAATATAAATAAAAGTTATTATAGTCGGTCAGCTGTATAACGGTACAGAGCCGGTCGGTCAGCCCCAATAGTCGATTGAGGAAATGAAGCATTTTGGCTCGCAATTTTTTCGTCCAGCATGGATTTACTTGAAATTTTCACAGAAGGTAGGGAATAGTCCAAGGATCATTTTCTATATCATGCCGCTATCATACGCTAAAACCTTGGGGGTGGTTGCCACCCCATCTCGGGGGTGGGAATTTTTTATTACATTTTAACCATGTAATTCGATGAAAACAGTGATTCTAAGAAAAAAATGTTTTTACATTTTCTTCGTAAAACTATCGAGTTATTCGCGCTTGAAAATAACAGTTTTTCGACGAAAAAATCGACTTTTTTAGAGGGTTTTTTGAGAATACCTCGAAAAATATGCATTTAATCAAAAAATCTATAGATATCAAAATTGTATCATTTAGTAACACAAACCCAATTCTTTTCCAATAATATCTTTAAGACCAATATAAACCGAGATACGGCATGTTAAAAGTTAGCTTTTTTCGTCAAATGAATAATTTGAAATATTCAAAGCCAAATAATGGGAAAAATTTGCATTTTTCGAGGAAAACTTAAATAATCTTTTTTCAAGTAGATATACAATTAGACCTTTCAAAAAAAATAACAAAAAGTTTCTAGCATGAAAATTAAGCGTCTTATAATCAAAAAAATGTCGGTACTCTACGAAAAAATCAGTGAAAACAACCCTCTAACTACCTTCCTAATTCAAAATTGGTCTTCACCTTTCTGTAGTTGTAAAATGCCTAATTTTGGAAAAATATTATATCTCACTGTGTACTGATTTTCAGCCTTAGTAAACGGATTTAATTACCTTCGTAGGAAAGCAACTTTGATACCCCTTTAGTAATGAGACCCTTCAAAAATGATTTTGTAGGATTTTTAAAGAGCTATAAGACTGTGTAAATTAAATTCCGTAAGTTGCCTTAGTTTTTAATTGGGGCGGGTTTAAAGGGCTCGAATAAGGGGGCGCTTGCTGGTAAATAGAGGTTTAAACAGCTATATCTGTCTAACTATTCACTGTAATGAAAATCTATGCACAGGTTAATTTTAGTCATTAAAAAAGCTACAATTTAGTAGTTTATAATTTTTTTCATATCTTCAGTATTTTCGAAAATATTTTGAAGTAAAAGGTAAAAAATACCAAATTGCAAAAAATCAATTTTTGTTAAACTCCAATTTTTTCAAAATTAGGCATTTTAAAAAGGTCAAACTGCTTTAGTGTATTGATAATACAAATATAAAAGGAACTACAGAAAGGTAAAGACCAATTTTGAATTAGGAAGGTAGTTAGGGGGTTGTTTTCACTGTTTTTTTCGTAGAGAAAAGCAGGCCCCGATTTGATTAAAAGTCGCTTAATTTTCATGCTAGAAACTCTTTTTTTGAAAGGTCTAATTGTATACTTGAAAAAATATTGTTTAAGTTTTCCTCGAAAAATGCAAATTTTTCCCATTATTTGGCTTTAAATATTTCAAATTATGCATTTGACGAAAAAATCTAACCTTTAACATGCCGTGTCTCGGTTTGTATTGGTCTTAAGGATATTATAGGAAAATAATTTGGTTTGTGTTACTAAAAGATACAATTTCGATATCTACAGTTTTTTTGATTAAATGCATATTTTTTGAAGAATTCTCAAAAAACCCTCTAAAAAAGTCGATTTTTTCGTCGAAAAACTGTTATTTTCAAGCGCGAATAACTCGAGAAATATTGGTTTTACGAAGAAAATGTAAAAACATTTTTCTCTTAGAACCATATTTTCCATCGAATTACATGGTTAAAATGTAATAAAAAATTCCCACCCCGAGATGGGGTGTCAACCACCCCCAAGGTTTTTGCGTATGATAGCGGCATGATATATAAAATGATCCTTGGACTATTCCCTACCTTTTTGAAAATTTCAAGTAAATCCATGCTGGACGAAAAAATTGCGAGCCAAAATGCTTTATTTCCTCAATCGATTATTGGGGCCGACCGACCGGCTCTGTCTTGTGATACAGCTAACCGACTATAATAACTTTTATTTATATTTAATTTAGAATGTGTGTACTGATTTTCAGCCTTAGTAAATGGAAATAATTACTTTCGTAGGAAAGCAACTTTGATACCCTCTCAGTAACCCCTGTTCTACGTTTCGCTTGACAGACCGCAGTATGTTTCTCTACACACTCACAGTAATCAACTGTGAAAAATGTAGCTTTAGTAAATTCAAAGAGATTTTTCAGCGCTGCCTCTTGGTCTATCCGCAACGAAATGAAAATTAGCTAAAACCTACAGGGCATAAAATAGAAAAATAGTTATTGTTATTTGTTCCCTTTAATTGTCAGTTGTAGTTTAAAAACGAAATATTTATTCGTAAAAACATTTTGTTGTTTTGTGCAGCACATATATTTGCATTTTTTCGTCCATTTACCGATATATTCAAATTTAAATTGGCAAAAATACGCATAAAGACTGTTTAAAATTCTTTCTTACGTATATCAATGGATCCAAAATTCACATAAGTGGGACACCATGTTATTGAACAATACCTACGTTTATGTGGAAGATACTCCTTGTTTAATAACAAGTTTTAGCAAGCCTAGTATGTTGATGTGTGAACAGTCTGTTTATGAATAAAACAATAAAACTTGCGGGTTTCTAATATTTTACAAAATTTATTAATAAATTATCGATAATGTTTTTTATGTTATTGCACTGTTTTCATTTGAACCGTTTCAACATAATATTATGTTGTAATGTTATTTTGTCTTCAAATGCTCTCCTGCAAAACAATTTTTTTGATAAAAAATGAAGTTATTGTGTTATGTATTTGTTAAATTAATAACAATAACACTCAAAATTTTAATGAGAAAATAAAATCATATTACCTTACAGTGTAATAAGTATTATATCCATACTCATACTCACTGTTGTCGGTATCTTCTTTTGGATTGTAAATGATTAGGCTGCGATAATAATCGCTTCGAAACGATTTTCATGCATCCAACATTCTTCTATTAACTTTTCACATTTCCGCACACTTTTTTACCAAATTGCAGGAGTATCAGTGTACAATGCTTCTGGTCATGTCTCCGAAACTGTTGAGTCACTGTAACCGTTACGTCTAATATAGTTATCGTAGTAAGTTTTGCATATTTCCCAAATAGGTATATTCAATGGGATTGAATTCACAATGGTAAGAGCACAGTCTTTTAATACATTATGTCCTCCTATCTATAATATCTTCGACTATAAATACATAGTTTTGGTTTTTATTCCTTTTGTAGTAAACGCTGAAAGATTCCCGAAAAAATAAAATATTTTGATTCATCAACCTTTTGAATGCCCATTTGTGTTGCTTTGTTGCTCACTTAAAATTCCTGAATTGTATAAGGCATTATGCAAAACTATAACAGATGTCTCATGTAAAATTGGATACACTTTTTCTTTCAACCATTTTACAAACATCTCCGTATTCATGTTATGGTGATAACCAGCCGATTTTGATTTTGACGAGAACACAAGATCCGATCCGTTAATAAAACCAAGTTTTCTACTTGCATGCAATATAATATGTCTCTGTACCTTAGTATCGATGTGTTTTATGAATTTTATACCGCGATTTTCGTCATCCGCGACAACGGTGCCACTCAACCCTACAGATAAACAGGAGTTGACTGTACACGGATTATACGACAAATGACAGAAGCTCGAAGCAAATAAAAAGCGTTCAAAAATACTATAGCCTTGCATCAATACAAGGTCCTTATCTATTATTTATAACAATTTACGTATTAGATGACGTTTGTTATCATGTGATACCTACTTCCGACAAAAAAATATTTCTCGTTCCTGAATTATCCTCAAGATTCCCCGGATTTCTAGGAACACAGCAATTTTCTAAACAATTTTTTAACAATAGCCACTTTTCCGAAAGAATGTTAAGTGTAGGTTTAAACTATTTAAACCGTTTTGCATTTTAAATTGTCGGGTAATAATAAAACGTGATATTGTCGTGAATAAACAATAGCTGTTTTAAATAAACTGATAAAAAAAATCAAGTAAATAGTGAGAATATATTAGGCAAATAAAAAACGTTTTGCACAGAAAACATAAAATATCGTAAACTTTGAGATTTTGTTTGTTTGTATGGTGTTAATGACATTTAAAGGAAACAAATCATTTATTTAAAGACTTTTTTAGCAAAAAAATGAACAATTAATGTATCCTAAATTTTTCTCTTAATTGTTTTGGATCTAAGTGGTAATGCTATAGTATGCGTTGTTTGAACTCCTCCTTATGTTGCATTATTTATTTATTTAGACATACAATAAAAACACACAATTGAAAACAATGGAAAACGTTAGATAGAGTATTGCAAACGAACACTTAATGTATCAATATAATTTAAAACATTTTCGGTCGAATTCAGGAACTCATCAAAAAAGTCCAGGGAACCGCCTTTGAGGGCATTCTGTCCTTCCGCGCCACAGTCACAATCAGGAATCAGAGGTTTTCCCCATTAATTTAAGCTTTTAACACATCTACTGCTGCTTGTTCTTATTCTGTTCAGCGCCGTCCATGTATTGCCGGGCAGTTCAAAGCCTGGCGGTTTCTGATCAATACAGGACATTAAATTTTAGTGTATTTCCTGTGATGAATCGCTCTCTCATTGTTTTCACCAGGCGTTGGTGAGGCTGAAATGTTCCTGATACAAGGAGGTGGCCTGTAATAATGCAGGATATCAGAAACGCAGTCTATTCATTTCATTATCAAGCTTGTCATATAGGGAGCGGCACAAAATAAGAGATCGATCTTCAAACGAGCAATAAAATTCAGAAGAACATTCATAATACATAATCATTAAACATCTGATAAGAGGTACGCAATAGAAGAAGAAGACTGTTGAGTATTTACCAATAACCACTTGAAAACAGAAAAGCAGCAGGTAAAAAGGGAATATCAAATGAATTACTGAAATATTGTGACGTAGCAATGACAGAACAATTAACACCATTAGTTAACAAAGTTATAAAATACAATATAATACCTGAATAATGGAGGATAAGCGAAGAAATGTCTACTATTCAAAAAAGAAGACAAAAAGAGAATGTGTTTGTGTACTTTGTACGCACGTAAGAAGTTATACTTCTATTATATGATTTCTTAAAAATAAATATACTTTAAACAGTTTGTTTGCTTTCAAAAAAAAAAAAAAAGTATAGGATTGCTCCGAATTCGAACTCAAGACCTCTCGATCTCTGGCCGAATGCTATACCAAATACGCTACGAGGACTGTGTCTGTATCGGTTCGGACGTACCTAATGACAATTCACGGTAACAAACAGACAAGGTGAAGTAGTATAATAAATATACAATAAAATGTTTTAATAATACTCATCTTACCTGAGGAAGACAAATCCAAAGACACAAAAATTATAATAAATACATTTACTAAAAATACTAATATATTCTTTTCACACCTTTTCTTTCACTGATATATTTATACATAACTTGAAACATTTAGCAACTAAACGCCATACTGTCTGTGTGCGCATGCGCGCAGTATTATGAAATTTTACTCTCAATCGCGCCTAAAGAAGTATAACTTCAAAAACAGCCAGAAAACGAAAGAGATATGAACTTGGTAAATGCTCTTAAAATTTACAACTTACAACCAAAGAAGATATACTAAGGAGAGTATATTATTCTTTGTTACAACTAAGAACTCATGAATCAGAGGATAAGTTTAGTAGATAAACAAAGGGGTTTTCGTACTGGACGATCGTGTACAGATGCAATATTCGTTATAACGCAAATTACTGAGAATTCTCTAGAACAGTGATACTCAACCTGCGGTCCGCGGGCCGCATGCGGCCCTCTAGCGTTTTTTATGCGGCCGGAAGGCTAACTAAAGGGCCCTGTGCTCAAACTATTTGTCTTTCACGTGTTTTCTTAAATTATTTGATAGTGTGCTGATGTATTTGAGGAGTGTTTGGGAGTAAGGCAGACAATTTAATGACTTTAATTTTAAAATATATTGAAATTTTTAAGATCTCTGATTAAAAAGCAAGGTATTATTAACTTTTAATACTAAATTATTAAAGTTAATAAACACATTTTCATTTTAAAAATAATCAATGCTTATTTACTACATTGCAACGACCCATTTATTAATCACAAGAAAAATTCAGGTCCGGATTAACAAAATTTTTTTTAGAATATTTGTGACCTTGAAACAACACCCTTTATATTCAAAATTTCAAAATTCCTCTGCACATTTGAAAAGAGCATAAAAACTAAGTTTAATTGCTCACTACAATTTTTTGCGCAGACAATTTAATGACATTAGTTTTGAAATTATATCAAAATTTTTGTTTTGAAAGTTCAAGTTCTTAAAAATTTCGACATAATTTCAAAATTAAAGTCATTGGATTGTCTGCGCAAAAAATGGAAGCTCCATTAAAACTCTTTTCAAATGTGCAAACGGGTTTTGAAAATTTCAATATACAGGATATTGGTTCAAGGTCACAATGGATTTATAATTTTGTTTAATCCGGACCTGGATTTTTCTTGTGATTAGTAGTTGGGTGGTTTGGGTTCTAAATGTGACATATGTGTACCAAATATCAAAGAAATATACAGGGTGGTTCTAAAGTTATGGGTCCAGAAAGAAATGGGCAAAATCGACAAAACACCCTGTAACTCGGTTATAAAGTAGATGGAGCAATAAATTTATTATGTCTAAAACCGCCTCATTTACCTCGCCATTCGCCATTCAAGTATTTCCGTTTCCCAATGAAACACCCTGTTTACTACTTCATCTTGATTGCGGCCCGCAAGCTGTGGCAATAGCTACTATGTGGCCCAGGAAAGAAAAAGGTTGAGTATCGCTGCTCTAGAATATAACAGACCAGCATTTATGGCATCAGTACTGCAATGGAAATAAAATACCTTGGAATTATACTGTCCAGATATGGAGACATTGAAAAAGAAGTAAAACATCAAGTATAAAAACAAATAGACTGGCAGGATGTTTTGGTAACACTATATGACGAAACAAACATATTAACTATGAGATGAAGTCAAGAATTTAAAAAGCCAGTACAAGACCAATGACGTATGTATCAGAAACAAGGCCCGACACAGTCACAACGCAAAGACTACTGGAAACGGCAGAGGTAGAGATGAGAGTACTGAGAAGAATTACAGAAAATACGCTGAGAAATCGAAAAAGAAGTGAAGGCATTAGAAGAAAATGTAACGTACACTAAGTAGAAATAAAAGAATGGAATCACCCATGCAGAATGGAGGAAATCCGTGTGGTCAAAATATCAAGAGATAAATGACCAATCTGTACATCGGCAGAAGAAGTATCGGACGATAAAGATTTAAGATCCAAGAAATTTGTAAGGATTAGACTTTAGAATCACACTGTACAAGAACGTCACACGTTATCAGCATTTTTACTATTTTCGTGTTTGACTTTACATGTCAAAGAATTTTGCCAATATTTTAGACAACCACCCACCAAAAAAATCATCATCAAGAAATAGTATTTACGTCTTTCTTTGAAAGGTCTATTATCTTATTTTTATAAAAGTTGGTGTCCATCCAAAACTGACTTTATCATTATCTACCGTTTTGGGCCAACATTATTTTTGGACTAATCAACTCAAACTCAACATAACTGTCAATTTGCCGAAAATCACGATACCGCCAAGTGTAGAGGTTAGCGGTGGTCAGAGATAACTTTCTGTTATTTTTAGAAGCCATCTCACTGTGTCTTGCGTAACGGTTTGGTTCTGGGAACACCTGCACAATAGAAAAAAAATATCTACAAAAATTCATGACTTTAAAGAAGTTGAAAAATAAATGATATGCTATGTGGATTTCTATGGTTTGATATGTTTGCGTGACTTTTTTCTTACGAAAGAATGTTGTGGAAAAATACAAGGCCAAACAGTAGTTGATTAAGAGTTCCTTCTTTAATTTAAGAAGTAATAAGGAGAAAATGCAAACCATCTAGACGACATTTCTGAATAGCTGACAATACCTACTATAGCCTCATTATATTATATTCAAAGAGAATTGTCTCTGACAAAGCAGATATACAGGGTGGTGTGGTAGCAGAGCAATAATCAAGAAAATAATATGTATATCAAAATTTATAAAATGTAGCGCTATAATAAAAAAAAAGAATGTGTGTGTACTTTGTACGCACGTAAGAAGTTATACTTCTATTAATAATAAGTAATGTTTGCGTGACTTTTTTCTTACGAAAGAATGTTGTGGAAAAATACAAGGCCAAACAGTAGATAGTTTATTAAGAGTTCCTTCTTTAATTTAAGAAGTAATAAGGAGAAAAATGCAAACCATATAGACGACATTTCTGAATAGCTGACAATACCTACTATAGCCTCATTATATTATATTCAAAGAGAATTGTCTCTGACAAAGCAGATATACAGGGTGGTGTGGTAGCAGAGCAATAATCAAGAAAATAATATGTATATCAAAATTTATAAAATGTAGCGCTATAATAAAAAAAAGAATGTGTGTGTACTTTGTACGCACGTAAGAAGTTATACTTCTATTAATAATAATGGTAAACATACTTCTATTATATGATTATAAACGAAATTAATATACTTTTTATTTATATTTTATTTAAATATTAAACTAATTTATACTTACTACTTCTCAAACATTTTTATTAAAACAGTGCCAAAAATTAAAATAATAAAAGAATAAAACACACACAAACACATTAAAAATGCCATAAATGATTTCTGAACATTAATTGTCGGAAAATGTTTTAATTAAATACGTATTTTCTGAAAATAAAATTATATAATAAATATACTTACAATCATAAAATGTATAAAAAAAAATAAAAAAAAAATAAAAGTTTCTATTGGGATTCGAACCAACTTACCATCGCGGCTGGTATTGGCGTTGTATTGGGGTTCACTCGCATTAAACGCTTCGCCACGGAGACAGTGTGTCATTATGTGCGAAGATCGACTAACTAAACGGATTAAACTTTTGACATTTTTGAATTATGTAAATCAAATTATTTTGATTTTAAATTAAAATGATTTAGAATTGAAAAAATACAACAAAACATAGAGTAAGAAAACAATATATTAGGTGAATATTGATAGAAATTTTGATGGTAATCAAATTATGTAAATAAAAGTATTACATACTATATGTATTTTGGTTGGTTCAAATAGATAGGTACCTATGATACATTTACAATTATTACGTACCTGTTGCTTTAAAAACTATTTAAAAATCACTACAATTATAAACTTTTTTGTTTCTGTCATCACAACAATAAAACTAATATATTATACATTTGTTTACCTTCATATTGAACAATTATTTATTATTGACAGATCATTTCAACACCCAATCAGAGCCCGTATAACGACTAATAAATTTCGCAATCACTTGCATCGTGCAAAGTGGCTATGTTCAAATATCATAACAAAATTTGATCAACTATTTTTAAAACACTTACCAGTGTAAGATTCTTTAGCTTTGAATAAGCGAGATCGTAGATCGTCCCGGTTGATTGTTGTTATCCACAGTTCTCTACGCCTTCGAGCTAATAGGTTTTTTATCAGTAATTTTGCGGCACTCATACTAGTCACAGTTTGATGGGCTTTTACATTGGCATGCAACAATCATCTCTTCTATGTTAATAAGCCCAAAAATATAATATGAAAACTATTTAAAAAGGCAGTATAACCATTAACTAACTTTTTGTTTGTTGTTTCTCTTTCTACAAATTTTAAAACGCAACAACCAAACCACAGTCCCACAGCTGCCATATTGGATAATTTTTGTCATGTCATTTGAACATCCAATCAGAACAAAGTTGTAATGCGACTGCGCCGGGATCAAAGGTTTTAATCCTATTAAAATTCACCCTCATATCGCGCGTAAAGAAGTATAACTTCAAAAAAAAATAAAATTTTATAAAAATGTCCAAGATCACCTAAGATGTAAAAAACTGAAGAAGTGGGAAAGAGAAAGAGAGACCAAAAACAAAGAAAGAGATACCAAAAAAGTCCTTCTGGGAGACTTTTAGATAGGATATCTGGGAAGGAGATTGATTTTGGTTAAAAACTTAGGGAACTTAGGGCAACTCCACCTCGCATAGGGATGGAGGCAAAAATAATGAAAAAGAATTGAAAGGAACACAACAATAACTAATTAAAGTACCTATCCAAAACGGTAGGCTTAAAGTGAACTATAATAAAACAAAAATAATGAGCAAAGAACAGATAAATCCAAAATTTTACTACAGAAAGTGTTGAGCAGTATGTATACTTATATTATATAATATTATAATGTTCTTGAACTCCTAAGAGGAGCATAGAGCATAAGTGAAAATGCGCCATCGGGTTCTATTTTGCGTTATAAGGCCTTCACCTCATTCCAACACTTTCCTTGACCTCTTATCTCGTCCATGATGGATCTTCTCCAAGTTTGTACTGGGCGACCTGTTTTTCTTTTTACTTGGGGATTCCACTCTAAGGCAGCTTTTGCAATACTGGAACTATCTTTTCGGAGTGTGTGACCGATCCAATCCCACTTTCTGGACTTTATTTCATTTTCTACCCTCATTTGTTGGGTCAGGGTGTAGTAGATCTTCGTTTCTTACGATGTTTGGCCAGAAAATACGGACAACTCTTCGTAGACATTGTTAACAAAGACCTGTATTTTGTCGGTAAGGGTTTTTTCACTTTCCAGGTTTCACATCCAGAGTAGAACATACATGACATTTGACTGGATTGACTATGTATACTTAGGTCCTTCTTATGCCTTGAGCCCTTGCGTAGTCAGCTGCATAGCTTGCTGTCTCCATTGGTCGCGGTACTGTACCAGATAGATGTCTTGATGTAGTGATTTTCCACCAGAGTTTTGATTTAGTCTGCCCATCGTTTTGGAGATCTTCCTCTTGGTCTTCGGCCTTCTACCTCTCCTTCTAGTACTTCCATAGTTTCCGCTCTTCTGGCTCTGTAGCCAGAGTAATTTAGGTATGCTCCGTTTACTTTTGTTAATAGCCTGTTTTAATCAAGCCCGTCCTCACTTACGCGTCATAAACGTGGACGATAACAAAAAGTGATGAAGAACGGTTCAAATGACAAATGACATTAAAAATAAATCGTCATCATGGGACTGATGGCCTCACTCTTAAAATGTTTTCTGCTCTACCTGATTGCACTTTAAACCATCTTCTTCTTCTTCTTTTGCCCTTTAATTCGTCCAATTCTGAACATAGGCTTCCCCCAGTTTCCTCCATTCGCTTCTGTTTAGTGCTTTCTGTTTCCTGTGCGTTCCTCCTATCTTTTTAATGTCGTCTCCCCATCTCATCTGGGGTCGTCCTCTTGCTCTCTTTCCTGTCCATGGTCTCCATTGTTGTATCGTGCTATTCCACCTATTGTCCGTTTGTCTAGCGTTATGACCTGCGAAGCTCCATTTTAGCCTGGTTATATGTTGACCTGCGTCTTTGACTTTTGTTCTATTTCTGACCCAGTTGTTTTGCTTTTTGTGTGTCAATTTTACTCCTAACATTGCTCTCTCCATGGCTCTTTGTGTCTTTATTATTTTATCCATGTTTGCCTTGGTCAAGGTCCATGTTTGGCATGCGTATGTGAGAATTGGGAGTATGCACTGGTCAAACACTCTTGTTTTTAAGTATTGTTGTATTTTTTTATTCTTTAGGACCCATTTTAATTTTCCAAATCCTGCCCAGGCTAATCTGACCCTTCGTTTTACCTCCGCTGTTTGGTTTTCCTTATTTATTTTTATAATCTGTCCCAAATATATATAATCATTAACCGCTTCTATTGTGGTGTCGTTTAGTATTACGTTTCTATTGTCTTGTGTTTGTCATTGTTTTTGTTTTGGCAAAATTCATTTTTAGACCTATTTGTTCGGATTCATTTGCTAGTTCGGTTAGCATGGTTTGTAGTTCCATCTTACTACCTTAATAAACAGGTCATTCGAAACTGGAGTTTTTCCAAGCTGCCTTAAGACAGCGATAATTATTCCTATACACAAAGGTGGCGATAAAGATCTTGCTTCGAATTATCGCCCTATTGCACTCCTGCCCACGTTGTCGAAAATAATTGAAAGTCTGGTAAAAAAAAGAATCTTATCTTTTCTGTTGAAATACAAATTGCTTACTCCACATCAATTTGGATTCCTGAGTGACAAATGCACGAATGATGCTATGTTCTTCCTTTTCGATCATGTTTACTCCAGTCTAAACAACCATCACTCTACAGCAACAATTTTCTGTGATTTCTCTAAAGCATTCGATTGTGTAAACCATAACATCTTGACTGACAAATTACAGCACTATGGATTTAGGGGAAAGGCTCTTAAATGGCTTAAATCATATCTTAATAAAAGAAGTCAGTTTGTAAGGGTTGACACGAAGACGTCTTCTTGCATGCCATTAGAATGTGGGGTACCTCAGGGTTCAGTTCTAGGCCCTATATTGTTTCTGATCTCTAGTCTGGACATTAAAGGTAAAATATGTCTCTTTGCAGATGATACTAGTATTACTTGGAGTAACACGGATATTATGGATCTTCGCAATACCATAGCTACATACCTAGTCACCATTAAATCGTGGTGCGATTCGAATCTCCTGTTATTTAACGTTTCTAAAACCAAAGTCCTACCTTACAACAGTATGATGCAATTTTAACTATTTTAATAAAAATCATTTTTTAATAATATTGTGGCTTATTTCCCATTCTAAATAGTTAAAATTGTAAAAATGCCACAAGAAAATAGCTTCAGAACAGCAGTATGATGCAACCTTTAGACTTAATAACAACAGTCTAGAGGTAGTTGAATCGGTGAAGTTCTTATGGTTATTGTGGATAAGTCTCTAAAATGGAACTTGCACATTGATGCCTTACACAAAAAATTAAGTTCTGCTTGTTTTGCGCTAAGATCAGTTGCTACGGAAATGAATTTGTCAACATCTAGGATCGTTTATTATGCCCTTTTTGAGTCTCATCTTCGGTACGCCCTTCCATTCTGGGGTACGTGTTGTGCGACTCAATTTGAGCATATTTTTAAACTACAAAAGAGCTCTTCGTTACTCCCTGAGACTCAATAGCAGAGTTCATTGCCAAGAATTCTTTAAAAAATTTAAAATATTAACTCTTCCTTCTTTGTTTGTTTTTGAATACGTTTGTTTAATCCGCAAACATGCATCAGAAGGTCCAGAGAGACCCACTCACAACTATCCCCTTAGAAACGTCTTTATCTGCCAACCCCACGGTCTGAGCTGGTTAAGTGCTCTATACTATACAATTCGAGAAAAATGCACAATCACCTGCCATCTAACATCAAATCTATTGCAGCATTTCCCGCTTTTCGCAAGGCCTTGAAAGCTTATTTGCTTGAGAGAGCTTTTTATATGTACAGTGAATGACTTTTTTATAAACGATTTGAATTCAGCAAATTGACTTGCAGGATTATTACTTTCGAGTACTTTTGTACATATTTGCAGCGGCATAGAACTTTTGATTTACTTTCCCTTTCCCTTTTCCTTGTTCGCCTTCTTTTTGCTCTGACGTTGTATACATATTGTTTGCAAAATTTTTAATTTTTTAATGTGTACTTAATAACTGTAAAATTATATTAAGTAGTATATCTCACGCCATTTACTTGGTGTCTGTTTCTGTTTTTGTTTTGTCTGTAGTTTTTTATTATTTTTTGTTTTTTATTGTATTTTTATTTTGTATAAGCTTTGTCCACAAATTGGTAAAATTTTATGACAATAAAGCATACCTTAAGCTGTTTTGAACGCAAAATCCTCAGACATATATACACTATAATTTTGAACTTTACTACCTTTATAGTGAGCCTAGTATGGGTAGATCAATCAAAATAAATAGACTACGGTAGCTAGGCCACTTAGAGAGAATGAATGAGGCGGAGCCGTAAAAACATTTTTATTTAATACTTCACTTCGTCAATTTGTTACCGTGGTTTGTTATAATGTCCGAGAAACCGTCAAAACAATGCCTTCGTAGCCTCGTTGGTACAGCATTCGACTACGAATCGAGAGGTCCCGGGTTCAAATGCGGACAATTGCTGTCTTTTTTTTAATTTTTGGATTTTTGGAAAGTGGTAAGTCACTATTAAACTCAGTTTAATATTTAATAAAATAAAAATAAATTGTTAAAAATATTTTATTTCACTGAAATCATATAATAGAAGTATAAATTCTTACGTGCGTACAAGGTACACACACATTCTTTTTTTAATCTTGAGTTTGTTTAGAATGGACACGTTTGTCCTATGAGCTGTCCAAGGTATGCGCAGCGTTCTTCTCCAGCACCACATCTCAAAGGTATCAATTTTTTGGCGCTCGCATGCGCGAAGGGTCCAAGTCTCTGCTCCGTATAAAAATATTGAGAATACAAGGGCATTCACCAGTCTCATCTTGATATTTTGAGAGATAGATCTGTCTTTCCCAACTTTAGTTAGACCTTAGTACAGATGTGCACATAAAAAAAGTTATAGCCCCTTGAAGTTACAAAATAAAAATCGATTTTTTCCAAAATATTGAAAACTATTATTTATTGAAAATGGACATGTGGCATTCTTATGACAGGAACATTTAAAAAAAAATTAAAGTGAAATTTATGCGCCCGATAAAAATTTTATGGGGGTTTTGTTCCTTTAATTAAACCACCCCAAACTTTTGTGTACGTTCCAATTAAATTATTATTGTGATACCATTAGTTAAACAAAATGTTTTTAAAACTTTTTTGCCTCCTTGTAATTTTTCGATAAGTCAGTTTTTATTGACAAAATCCAACACAAATTTTTACGTGGTAAGTAAGATTATGAAGACCTGGAGAGATATGAAAATTATTTATTTTGATATTGAATGGGTTGCATATGTGAGTCCATATTAAATGTAGTAATGAAACACAGACTTATCACAATCATTTAATTATACTTTGACGACCGGTTTCGATCTCTACATTATACAGATCATCTTCAGGTCGGCGTTACAAGTAGTTAAATGCTACAATTAAAGAAACCCAGAATTAGAACATTATCTGGTTGCACAAATATTAATAGAAAGCCAAATTCGAAAAAAATTTTGAAATAAAGGTTTGCAACTGTTGACATTTCAGAATATTGATACATACAAATGCACACCTATGAGTTAAAATGCTCATAAGCATATATGAGCAAATGGGTGCATGCAGTTTGTGAATATTTGTTGAAATTTAAATTTTTTAACTATTAAAAAACAAATTAAAACATTAAGCAACCTTAAATATGCATCCCAACTCAAAATAATAATAATAAATAGATAGTAATATTGTTCAAACCTACTCACATGCCGTTACAAGGGATGCGTTGCCACTTAGTTGTTATCATATTAATTCGTCCAACTTATGCCAATTGGTTTGCTGGGAGAGTTATACGGCAACCGTATGGTTGTACCGTCATTCTGACTAACCCTGTATAATCGAAAATAATTTTAAATTATAGACGGCTTCGATATACATTAATTTTGTTAAAAACATTTTTTTGTATATCTCATAATTTAGCCGCAATCAAAGAAAACCAGAGGTTTGGCGCACCCTGTATATTCCGTGTACTTTAGATTTGGCTGAGTCTTTATCATACATTTTTCATATTAGCTGGATAGGTAGTTCCGTATTTCCCGTTATACTCCAGAGGGATCTCGATTTTACTGAATTGAAAGCCTATAATATATTTCTACGAAACAGAGTAGCATTGGCCTATATTATGTTTCCTCACTTTTTCCATTACCTGTCTGTTGTTGAATATCTGCGGACGCAGATCCACTTTTTCAATAAATTTCTATTTTTGCCTATGGTCTTTAATTCTTCAATACATTTCCTTTTATTTCTTCCTATCTGTTCGGTCTGATTTATCCATGTCTTCCTGGTCTTCTCCTTCTTCTTTTCCTTTGACTTACTTTTAATTCTTTCACTCTATCGGTATGACCGAACCATAACATTTGCTTCTCTTTAACATATTCAGTAATAGACTTTTGATTTGGAATTTGTCTGACATCTTCATTTTTTCTACTGTCCCATTTCTTTTTCTGTACATTTTTTTTCTAATCTTTCATTTCGTTTGCGTTTATTTTTGTTATGTTTTTTAATTATCCAGTTTTCGCTTGCGTATTTATTATTGGCACTATTATCGTGTTGTGGATTTTTCTCTTGATTTTCGTTGTTACATCTTTGTATCCTACTATTGTTGTATTGCATTAATTGTATATGTAGTATAATCGTGTAGATTCATTTCCTCTATTTGTTATCTCCTGATCTATTTTGCTATCATCAGTCACAATGTTGTCCAGGTCCAGATCATTCGTACGTTGTTATTTTTTCTAATTGTTTACTGTTCCTATTTCATGGTATTCAAATAATATGGGTTAAATCTACTGCGCAGAGGTTCTAGGAATTCTACCATGCTCCATAAATAAGATTATACCTTTGGGATAAACGAATTCACTGAAAAAACAGGTAGCCTAATGTCGAAATTAATTACACATATTTTGTATAGAAACGATCTTCGTTTCTCGAAGTGGGTCGTACCTTTTACAAAAAATTAAATATATGAGCTGGGTGGTTCCAGTAGTCTTTACCTTCTGCCCTTTTGTTAGCGATGACTCACCTTTAAAGATTGCCCCATTCTTGGAAAATTTTCTTAAAGCGACAGTTGACAGGTTTAGTTTGTAAATCGAGGAATTCTATTCGGCTTTAATGGGATTATATTGAAGATAAAAGTGTACCGCAGTTTCAACAGGTTCAACTTGTTAACGAAAGTTTTGTGATTTCTTAAGCAATTGTACAATGAGAGCAAAATAGTACAAAAATATTTAAAAAGGGTACAAGATTTTCAATTAGGTGTGTCATAAAAATTTAGTATATAAGTTTTTAGTAAGGAAGCCAAGTATGCTAAGTTTGGCATAACTCGAACGTTATGGGGACCTATTGGGTTGGGAAGATTAGGCCCTAAAACCAAAAAGGTTAAGTTAAATTTTCCATTTTAGTGGAAAGTTTCCATTTTTTAATTTAATTTTCCATTTCCAACAATCGTTTGTTCCAATTATAGCGCCATCTTTTCATAATTCTAAAAAATGTTTCGAATAAAAGTTACTTATTTTTACGTAAGGGAACCAAATCTGTAATAAAAAAATGTCCTCCTATTTAAGGTATTAAAGTAACCGCCCACCCCACCTCCGTAGGTGGTCGTGTTTGATGTCATTTGATAGATTTTAAAAAAATATTGAACACATATTTTTCAGTTTTTTGATCTAACGTGCAATTTGCGAAATATTCGTTTTTTTTTGTGAAACTTTGTGACTCACCCATTTCTTTACGCCCAGCTCAAATCGTCAGATTTTTTAAATATACACTGTTCTGCATGTACTTTACTTACCTTATCTTAATCTGACGATTTCGAGTTTTTCTAATACGGGGCATTCACGCTCTGATTTGTAGTACCACTAGTGGTACGACAAGAGAGAGAGAGTGATACTACTTTGTGGTCCCTCTCTAGTCGTACTACAACACCATTCACCACCCAACATTTTAAATATCTTTCTAGCCGCCAAAAAAGGTCTTACCTTTCAGCCATCTGTTTTCACGGTGGTGTACACTAAAAAATGTATCCAGTAAAGTCTATGCAAAATGTAATTCGGAGGATTTGGGTACATAAGTTGAGGTTTCATAATTATTAAGCATGCCATAATGAAACGCTGTTTAGACGCTGCGATTCAATGCGATACCACCTTCAACCCAACTCCAACTTTGATAAGTTGTGCGATGCACCGTTTAAGCGTCGTTTAAACACAACGACAAGTCACATCAACTAGTTGTGATGACAAGTTGAAACGCTGTTTAGACGCTGCGATTCAATGCGATACCACCTTCAACCCAACTCCAACTTTGATAAGTTGTGCGATGCACCGTTTACACACAATGATAAGTTGCAACAACTCGATTGACCTTGATAAGTTGTTTGATTTATCGCTGTGTTTAAACGATCCTTTAAGGATCGTTTAAACACAGCGATAAATCAAACAACTTATCAAGGTCAATCGAGTTGTTGCAACTTATCATTGTGTGTAAACGGTGCATCGCACAACTTATCAAAGTTGGAGTTGGGTTGAAGGTGGTATCGCATTGAATCGCAGCGTCTAAACAGCGTTTCAACTTGTCATCACAACTAGTTGATGTGACTTGTCGTTGTGTTTAAACGACGCTTAAACGGTGCATCGCACAACTTATCAAAGTTGGAGTTGGGTTGAAGGTGGTATCGCATTGAATCGCAGCGTCTAAACAGCGTTTCAACTTGTCATCACAACTAGTTGCTGTGACTTGTTGTTGTGTTTAAACGACGCTTAAGTTTCGTTTCTCTATCATTTGTCTAGGGCTGATATGAACTAATTAATTTTTACGACTCTTGTAATTTTTACGACTTTTTAAGACGTAGGGTAGTTATATTCTATTTTAGTAAACTAAACTGGAGCTGGGATTTGCATTTAAAAATGAATAGTAAATTTGCATAAGATGCCAAAAGAAAATAGTTTTAGATTAATAAGAAACTGGTCTTTATTTACAGAAAGGAAAATGATTGGTCCCAACAAAAAGTAGATAATAAATAATCGTGTATTTTAATATGGGTAATTTTTGTGACAGTTTATTTTCTATTAAATATTTGCAAACTAGAGTGTTTGCGTAAAGAAACTTGTAGACATCCCATACGTAATATACTGCGAGGTATAAGTTAGGGATATAGAAAATTTATGCTCATTTTCATAGTTGATTTTTTCGTGAACGGATTAATGGATCCCGCTAATTTTTTTTACTATTTTAGATATTTCTTTAGTATTGTTTCGCTATAACTTTTCCCATGCGTCACGATTCATTTTAAAACAAATTAAGTCAAAACGTAAAGTGAAACGTACGCCGATGTGTGTAGTATAATATACATAGTATACAGTATAAAAATGTATATACACATCGACGTTATGTTTTGACTTAATTTGTTTGAAAAAGAATCGTGACGCATGGGAAAAGTTATAGCGGACGAACAATATTATCACAGTTGTGCAAAGATTTACTCAAACTTCTTTTTTGTACTTATGTATACTGGGTGGAGGAAAAGAAATATTTTTCTTATGTTAAGTTTGAAACACCCTGTAGAGAGGACGAGGTACAATAATGCATCGGAATCGTATTATATATAGTCTTATGTTTGGTGAATTTTTTTTTGAATGTGCCTGATATCTTTAGAAACAAATAAAATAGACGGTTTTGTATTTTAACTTGTGTTTTAACCGAAACTAAAGTTTGAGACACCCTTTAGGGAGGAAGAGGTAAAATGGTGGTTATGCATCGATACTATGTTGTAGTCTCATCTTTTGTGAATCATTTATTTTTTAAATTTTTCTGATACCTTTAATAACAAAGAAACTAAACCGTTTTACTATTTAATATGTGTTTTAACTGACGACTGCGATACGTGAGGAGGTCACGTCTTATCATACCACTAAGACAACATTATTTCCTATATATAGTGCGAAAGAAAAAGAGTGTTCAAAGAAAAAGAATATGTGTAATGTAACTCTCGATATTTAAAGAGCCTCCAGGTAGACACCGAATCCGTATTACTTTCAGGGAAATTCCACCCCAAAACATCATAGAGCCTCTATTAAACAATCTCGTCTCTCTTAAGTTGTGCTGTGCATACCACTTACCTGATCGACAATCGTTTACGTTATGTGCCTTTCTGTTTTTAAAGTTTTGTTAACTGTTATTTGTTAGTGTTAATTTAGTTTTGTTTCAGTAAAAATACCTGGTAAGGAGTAAAACCACCTATTTTCTTTGTTATTTTCTTTATCTTTAGAAAGCTAAAGATAACAGGGAGATTCAAAAAACAAAATGTTCACAAAACATAAGACTGTAATACTGATTCCGATCTATACACAGATTTGTACCTCGTTCTCTCTACCGGGTGTTTCAAACTTAACATAAGAAAACATTACTTTTCTTCCACCCGGTATAAGTACAAAAAAGAAGTTTAATTAAATTTTTGCACAACTGTGTAAATACTAAAGAAATATCTAAGATAATAAAAACAAAAATTAGCGAAATCCGTTAATCTGTTCACGAAAAAATAAACTATAAAAATGAGCATACATTTTCTATATCCTTAACTTATGACTCTCAGTGTAGTGGAAATTTTTAATCCAATATCCAACATCGGCATTCACGCTCCAACTTTCTTTGTAATACCGCTAGTCGTACCACTAGTGGTATTACTGGAAATTTTTAATCCAATATCCAACATCGGCATTCACGCTCCAACTTTCTTTGTAATACCGCTAGTCGTACCACTAGTGGTATTACTAGTAGTACCGTACCACTAGTGGTATTACTAGTAGTACTACAACCCATTCACGGTCTGATTTTAGATCCAACATATCACTTTCTCTCTCTTGTCGTACCACTAGTAATACTACAAATCAGATCATGAATGAGGCCCGGATAGATTTTTTCCGGACTCCTCTTTAACGAACTCCCCAGTATTAAGAGTCCATAACTCCCTAAGAGTAACTGTAAAAATCCCCGCTTGGGCTCCCCTATCACTATGTGCCATATTGTATTTATAATAAATCTTAATTCGATTCTTTTTGTGATCTATGTATACTAAAAAAACCAAGTACATGACCGTCAAATAGTACCTATCCATTGAGAACATCATTATCCACAACTATAGGTACCATTGAACGTGTGGATGCCTTCAGATATATCTAGGCACAGAAATAAATCAGAAGAATTTCGTAAGTAGCGAAATTAATGCACGTATTTCCAATAGGGCTTTTCATTCACAGTCATTTGTTTCAAGCTTCTGTCAAAAGTCGTATAATCCGTGTATATTAATATTACTCACACAGATTATACAACGTATGACAGAAGCTCGAAACAAATGACCATCGATGAAAACCCATGTGGGAATCGTACGTACTATTCCAAGAAAAGATTGATCACATCGAAATTATTAGACAAGAGAACCAAAATGACTGTATACAGAACATTGATTAGACCCTATGGTTGTGAAACCTGGGCAATGACAAATAAAGATGAAGCTCAAGAAGCCCAATTCAGAACATTCAAAAGAAAGATATTGAGAAAGTTATATGACCCGGTGCAAGAGGAAGGCGACACAAAGAAAATCAGTAATCGTTAGGCGCGCGGGTATTGCTGACGAGCTTAGTCGCGCAGTCTACGATTGTAGACCAATAGTTTTTTGTCGTATAATACCGGATTTTGACAAAATTAACAAATTAATCGTTAATAACATCCGTACTTTGATATTAGATATGTTTTGTCCCTTGGCTTTTCTCATTTTGACAGTGGTAAAATTAAAAACGAAGTCATGATTTTTTGGGTCTTTATTCGCAAATAAATGAAAATGGTCACAAAAATAATAAAACGCAAATATTTTTTATCTTTGAACTTCTAGAATTACCAATAGGGATGAATAATAAAGAATAGAACTAAAACTTAAAAAAAGATCAAAACTATTAAATGGTAAAAGTGGCACAATTTTAGTCCGTCAAACATTCAGTGCAAATATCCGCACACATCTTATGGAAAATACAGGGTGTTTGGTAAAGAATGGGCCATAGCTTAACCTCAGGTTCCTGAGGTTAAAATAGGCCAATTTAAGCTAACTTACCTTAGTACAAAGTTTATAATAACCGAGATACAGGGTGTCAAAGTTAAACTTTTTTTTGTTTATTTTTGAATATTTCCTGACAGGTATGAGACAACAACATGAAATTTGGTAAGTGGGGTTTTTTTGGGTCGAGAAAACTAAATTATCTACCAGAAATTATGTATTGCCCAGAGGGCGCCACATACGCCTTTCAGCACTCATTTATTACGTTCAATTTTTTTAACCCTCACTCTGTATAATTTTGACATTAAAATTTTTATTCTCCTATTAGTTTTACTTAAAAAAGGTATACTTCTTTCATCTCCCTAAACTCAACCGTTTTCGAGATAAACGCATTTTAAATCTGTGATACACCATCATTTTTAGCATAATATCATTGTTGTAGGTACACCCGAAAAATAACTTAAAACCATAAAATTATCAAAAAATGTATCGCAAATTTCTTCAAATGGAATTTGCGATGCAATGACATAAATTTGAGAACTGGCACAATTATTATGGTTTTAAGTTATTTTTCGGGTGTAACTACAATGATATTATGCTAAAAATGATGGTGTATCGCAGATT